>NC_052160.1:52373275-53097241 GCF_902713615.1 Scyliorhinus canicula | reverse complement strand
ACCCCCACCCCTACCCCCCCCACCCCCAACACCCCCACCACCCCACAACCGCCGGTACTCTCTCCTCCCCACCACCCCACAAACGCCGGGTACTCTCTCCCCCCCACCTCTCTCCCCCCCCCCCTCTCTCCCCCCCACCACCACCCACAAACGCCGGTACTCTCTCCCCCCCACCACCACCCCACAAACGCCGGTACTCTCTCCCCACCCCCCCCCCCCCACCACCACCCCACAAACGCCGGTACTCTCTCCCACCCCCCCCCAACCACCACCCACATAAACGCCGGTACTCTCTCCCCCCCCCCCCACCACCCCACAAACGCCGGTACTCTCCCCCCCCCCCCCCCCCCCCCCCCCCACAAACGCCGGGTACTCTCTCCCCCCCCCCCACCACCCCACAACGCCGGTACTCTCTCCCCCCCCCACCACCACCACCCCCACCCACAAACGGCGGTAGGTACTCTCTTCCCCACCCCCACCACCACTCCACAAACGCCGGTACTCTCTCCCCCCCACCACCACCCTACAAACGCCGGTACTCTCTCCCCCCCCCCCCCCCCCCACCACCACCCCACAAACGCCGGTACTCTCTCTCCCCCCCCCCACCACCACCCCAAAAACGCCAGTACTCTCTCCCCCCCCACCACCACCCCACAAACGCCGGTACCCTCTCCCCCCCACACACACAGACGCCAGTATTCTCTCCCCCCCCACACAAACGCCGGGATGCGCCACTTCCGCAGCGGGTGTGAAACTGACGCGTATAGCGTCAGTCAGCTGCTGGCCCTTTGGGAAACAGAGATTTAGGGCCTAAAAGCAGGCCGCGACGTCGGAGTCACCGGTGCCGCTTTTGCCCGCCGGAAATGGGCGTCACGTAGGTCTGCGGTTAATTCCGTCCATGATGTTGTTGTTGTGTTATGTAATTTGGAATAACACAAGCTGCCACTTGATACAGTTTTGAGTAAAAGATGCTCCAGACTTTGAAGTGAGTTCAATGGGCGAGATTCTCCCAAAACGGGAGAAATCGTAAAGCTGCCGTAAAACCCGGGCGGGTTTTACGGCAGCGCGCCCCTTCCCGACGGGGGACCGATACTGGTCCCCGGTCGGGGCTAGCAGCCCGACGTCGTAGGCTCCGGCAAGACGGGCTTAACGAAAATCGTTAAGCCCGCTTACCGGAGTTAGCGCCGGCTGACGCGTCATATGACGTCAGCCGCGCATGCGCAGTTTGGAAGACTCCAACCCGCGCATGCGCGGGTGACGTCATCGCGTTTTTGCGCGAAACCCGCGCATGCGCGGGCCGGGTTGCCCCTCAGCCGCCCCGCGAATGGATACTGCGGGGCGGCGGAAGGACAAGTAGTGCGCGGGCATCGGGCCCGCTGCCCGCGATCGGTGCCCACCGATCGCGGGTCCATGGCACCCTTGGCACGGCCGTGGTACTGCCATGCCAATCGGTGCCATGGTTGTAAAAAGCGAGTTGGTGACGCCGTTTTTACGAACGGCAAGACCAGGTGTGTTTGCCATTCGTGAAAACGGCGGAAAGGGCTGGGACTTCGGCCCATCCAACAGCTGAGAATCGCTGCCGGCCGTAAAAAAACGGCGGCAGCGATTCGGGTCGGGACTTCGGCGGGGGGGGTGGGAGAATAGCGGGAGGGCGGGAAAAATGTCGGGAAGGCCCTCCCGCTATTCTCCCACCCGTCGTGGGGGTCGGAGAATTTCGCCCAATGTGTTTTATTGAACAATTAGCACAGTTCTCAATGAGTTTGACTCTCTGCTAATTTAAACGTAATAACTCAGTCTAACTGAACCAGCCTTGCTCTAAGCCACGTGCTGGGGTGTGATGCTGAGGATACACCCTGTCTCACTCTGTAGATGTTGGTCTGTGGAAAGAGGCGGGGTGTGAGTGCCTCAACCTTTTTATAGTGAGATACCACCTCTGAGTGACGTTTGGTCATGTAACAGGGAAATTTGGAGTTGCTGCTGCCTCATTTGTCAACGGCCCATTAGGTCAAGGCATACACTTGCCGCTGCCTGGAGAAAGCGGGCAGCATAATCAAAGACCCCGCCCACCCAGCTTACTCACTCTTCCAACTTCTTCCATTGGGCACGAGATACAAATGTCCGAGAACGCGCACAAATAGACTCAAAAACAGCTTCTTCCCCACTATTATCAGACTCCTAAACGACCCTCTTATGGACTGACCTCATTAACACTAAACCCCTGTATGCTTCACCCGATGCTGGTGTTATGTAATTACATTGTGTACCTTGTGTTGCCCTATTATGTATTTCCTTTTATTTCTTTTTCTTTTCATGTACTTAATGATCTGTTGAGCTGCTCGCAGAAAAATACTTTTCACTGTACCTTGGTACACGTGACAATAAATAAAATCCAAATCTAAATCCATCAGTTCTGGCAGTGGGAAGAATATATCAGTTGCCGCTGCCAGGACTGCTGGAAAAGAAAGGACCCCAGGCCTTGGATCCCAGGAGCAAATAGGTCGGTCGTCTTGGGTCAGGAGGATTTGGGTAGTTCAGGAAAAGAAGCTGTGGGGAGTGGATGGAGGGGGCAGTGTTTATGGGAGGGAGCAGGTAGGAAGGAAGTTGGGTGTAATGACTCTCACGAGGCACACGGGACAACCCAATTTAACTCCCCTGCAAAGGCCCATCAGCTGGGATTCATGGAATCATCTCTTAAAAGCCGGCCCGGATTGGGACCGACATGATCAGTAATCCCTGTTGGGATCTTTGCGCTGTATGTTGCGTTTTCTTTCAGCTGGAACTAAATTGCCGTTTGGATTTACCTTCCCGGATGGCCTGAGCTTTTATACTGGAGTTCAACATAAGGAGCGGCGCCCCGTATTTGCAAAGAGCAGCACCAGAAGAGTGATCCCACCCGACCCTTCCTTCCTTCCCACTCTTTGAACACTTTAGGCAAAATATCAGTCTTCCGATTCGCTCTCTGCTGTCCATGCCAAACATTCAATGGTGTGGGAAGTATATTTTCAGGGTCAATTGACTGGTAACAAGCCTAATTGAAACTTAATTATTCATTTAAATATGGCGGGCAGGTGGGCTGCCAATTTTGGTCCCCATTCCGCCAGCTGTATTATATGGGTGGGATAGAGGCTGGCTGGAGATGGTGGGATGGACACCCACCCCATTGTACTTGCCCTCCTCCATTTTATGTGACCCCCTCCTCTATTTTACATGCCCCTCTCCCCTACCCCACTCCCTGCAGTAAACATGTCTGCTGGGGGCATATATTTATTGACAAAGAGCAAACTCTTGGGCTGGAGAAACTGAAATTAATAACTGGCTCCCAGTTGTTAGATTCCAGCTGTACTATTGGGAGGGTCACTGATTAATACAAATCTTGACCAGCTTGACAGTTACCAACTCTGTGGCAGATCTCAGGATGGCTGCAGATTGAGTGAGAGAGAACATAACCCCTCAAAAGTGGATTGGAGGAGGAGGGTTAGTGGAGGAGGGAGATAGATCCTTTACCCACAGTGGGAAGGCGCCCACCTAGTCCGCCTGTTGCTCACTCCTACAGCAATGGGCACTGCCCTTTCTCGCCTCTTCTCGTTCTCACCTCTTCTCGTTCTCACCTGCAGACAAAGGGGACTTCCTGGCAATTGCTGATGACTAAATGCTCCCTTTTTGCCTGGTGACTCTTGGAAAGTATCCAATAAGATAGTGTGGCACAGCACTTCCCCAAACAGTGAAATCCCCAAACAAAATGCAGGATAAATGTTTCTGGTGTTGGTGAAATTAAACAGAAGGCCCAGAAAATGCCTTGATGGGTTTCAGAAGATTCTTTTCAAACTACCAGCAGCAAGTGAAGAGTAGAAGGTGATTCAGACCTTTAACTACCATTCAAAACCCTCTGCAATAATTCATCTCCCTCCATCAGCTGACTGCTGTTCGGAGAGGACATTGAGGTCAAGCAGTATCCACAAAAAGAAAGTGCTATGCAGCATTGCTAATGAGCTTTAGTTTGCAATTTAAGTGGTAATCAGCCGACCTTCTCAGCGTCAGTTTCTAAGACGTGCTTCGGCCCTGTTCCCAAGATGGCATCAAGAATTAAACACAGGTTGAAATGACATTTCAGCATCAGGCTCCACCTTGACCACCTGAAAAACACTTAAGCACTGAAAGTAGCCAGGGAAAAATCAGCTCCTGAAGCTGTGAAGTTTGTTACCTTATTAACACGTAACTCTGGTACAAACAAGCCTGCAAACAAATGATTAATTTGTGTCTTCTGATCAAAAGGTTTCCTTGGTTGAATTAGAAGCAGCGTTCTTTTGATGTGGAATAAGTATTTTATTCCACTGCATGGATCTTGTTTATAAAAGCGTCATGCAAATTAGATAAATGGAAAATACTGCAGATGCTGGAAACCTGAAATAAAAACAGAAAATTCTGCAAACATTCAGCAGGTCTGGCAGAATCTGTGAAGAGTCCGTATGACCCTTCTTCAAATTAGATATATCTGTGGGGATATGTGAAGGTCTGGGTGACATTTGAGGAGGCTCCTCAGTGCCAATGAGGACTTGTATGAAACTATCATGTATTGTCGGTAATTAGCTGCACTGACATTGATATATCGACATTCACCAATGGTGGATAAAACCACAATGGGTGTGGAACCTTCTGCACATAGATGTTATGATATTTATTCACTTATTGTGAATACTTATGAGTTTCTCCTCACCACATCGAAGGAGCTAAGTCTTTGTCTTTTCTAACAGCAGAAAGCACTTAGCTCCCTTAACGTGATGAGGAGCTGTCAATCATAGCAAGAGCATTTATAAACATTGTGATGAGCATCAAAGCAGGGTACTTGAGATGTATTAAAGCGTGCGGGGAAAGATAAGGGTAGCACGGTAGCACAAGTGGCTAGCACTGTCCCTTCACAGCGCCAGGGTCCCAGGTTCGATTCCCCGCTGGGTCACTGTCTGTGCGGAGTCTGCACGTTCTCCCCGTGTCTGCGTGGGTTTCCTCCGGATGCTCCGGTTTCCTCCCACAGTCCAAAGACATGCAAGTTAGGTGGATTGGCCATGATAAATTGCCCTTTGTGACCAAAAAGGTTAGATGGGGTTATTGGGTTACGGGGATAGGGTGGAAGTGAGGGCTTAAGTGTGAGGTGTAGACTCGATGGGCCAAATGGCCTCCTTCTGCACAGTATGTTCCATGTTCTATGTTCCGTAAATAAACAATCCACCAAGCAGCTGTATATGAGTCATTAAACTGTTAATCACAGGCTAGTGAAAGGTATTTCTCTGTGAAAGTGAACAAGTTTTGCAGTTCAAAGGACCTCAGGAGATTTGACGTTTTTCCAAGTGTTGCGGGCTTTCAAGGAAGCTTCTAATAATAATATTAATAATAATTTTTATTGTCACAAGTAGGCTTACATTAACACTGCAATGAAGTTACCGTGAAAAGCCCCTAGTCTCCACATTCCGGCGCCTGTTCGGGTCCACGGAGAGAGAATTCAAAAGATCCAATTCACCGAACAAGCACATCTTTCGGGACTTGTGGGAGGAAACCGGAGCAGCCGGAGGAAACCTATGCAGACACGGGGAGAACATGCAGACGCTGCACAAATAGTGACCCAGGCGGGAATCGAACCTGGGACCCTGGCGCTGTGAAGCTAACCACTGTGCTATCCGGCTTGTAACAGCTACTGTTTTAAAAGCTTTTGGCTGAAGGAGCAGATGTTAGAAAGGGGAAGTGTTTCTCCACATTGATTCCTTGCTGGATAGCTCATCAGCTGTCAGGAAGAGCAGTTCAGGCTGAGAAGGCCAAATCAGAATTTTAAAAACTCAGACCAGGAGGATGCTGTTCAGCAGAGGGCTGCCTGAGATCACCTGGCAAAGGGTGATCTTCAGATTGACCAAGGCTGGAAGAGGCAGACCAAACACGGGAACCCCATCCCGAAGGGGCAGAGTCCTCGGGTCAACCTCTCATCCACTGCCAGAGCTCACCCAACCCCCAGGACCCTTATGGGTCCCCTCCCCCACTCTACATCCTGGCAGCAGTAGAGGGGGTCAGGATCAGTGCCCTGACCACCTTATCCCCCCTAGAGCTTTATCGTGCCAGGAACTGGTTTCACTGCCGGGGTGTAGGTGCTAACCACTGTGCTACCATGCCGCCTGCCCAATGCCTTCTTTGATCTGATGAAGTAAATGGGTTTTGCAATTTTTCAGTGTTTACTGAATGTTTTTAATCTAACTTAGCTCCCCCTCCCAAAACAAAAACACCTTTCTGAGGTAGTCTACGATTCGGCTGTAATTCGCGCCAATGGTGATGGGCTGCCTATTGAAGAGTTAATACCACTGATGTTGGGATATAACCAGTAAGTGGTCATTAATTCAGTATGCTGCCACCCCAGCTTAGTAAATGCTCTTCCCTCTTCCAAGGTAACTACTGGTTAGACCAGAGGATTTCCCACCACCTTCGCTGCTCTTTAGCAGAGTAAGCCCACCTACAACTTTCTTACTGGTAATCTCTCAAGTCAACATGGTCCCAAGCCTTCAAGTGCTACAGGCTCCCAATAACTTGCTTTAATTACACTTATCCAGTTTACTACAGTGAGGCACCCTCAATTACGACGCAAGAGCGAGGTCGGCAATCAAAAGGCTTTAATCTACAGAGAACTGAACAGCATCCGAGAGAAGTGTGCTCACCACATGGAGCCTTATCCCATATACCATTTCCTGGGGGCGTAGCCAGAGGCGGAGTCCCCCAGGGTTCCAAGCATCTTAAAGGGACAAGGTATTAAAGGTCAGGTACCGTTTACAGCAGTTATTAATACTGTTCATCACATATAGTTAAGCTCTAATTCCTAAATTTAGAAACTATACTCTGAAACTAAAAGGTATCTTCTAAAACGTATGAACCATGAATGAGATCTTCGCAACATTAGTAACAGCAATGGAAGATTGTATCTCCTTCCAATTTCAACAAGCCTCAACGTTTTCACCAATGGGGTAACTGTTCTTTCTAGTTCCCAAACCAGATAGATTAAGACCATTGACATCTCCTCCCTGTAGTGATCTGCACATTTGTATATACACAAGGGGTTAATGTAAATACACTAGAACTAAGTAATCACTAGAGGGAGCACTAGAGATGTATAAATAAGCAGACGAAAGCCAGGACCTCACTCTTCACAGGAACGGCAGCTAGTGGCAGGACACAGACAGACAGCTCACATGTAACATCTAGTTTCAGTCCTGGAGAGAGAACAAACTTACTCAATAAAGCATCTGCTTCAACTGGAAGACCACGAACTTTATTCGGACATAAGAAATAATATACTCTGTACAACTAACATCGCCCAAAATGATTAGGATGAAAGGAGGCATAAAATAGCAGGCACAACCTCATAATTCAGACTACTTCATAATGAGTAAACTGTACTGCTCATTTGTGACCAAGTTTGTTTTTCCAATATGGGGCATACTTTGAACAAAATGAGAGTGCACCTCCCTGTACCTTACTTTATGTCCAGGGTTTTTATACAGTTCATTATAACATCAATGGATCATTAACCAAGAGGGTCCGAATTCAAATCCCACCATGACAAGTGTAAATCTGACTCGATAAATCAGGTCATTGTTCAGCATGACAGCACCAGAGAGAACAGAAATGACGAGCAAATCTAGCAAATTGTTGTTCGAACCCTAACCAGTTCAGAGATGGGAACCTGCCAACCCTACCCAGTCTAGTTCATACCAGATGCCAGTCTAACAATACATGCATGTTCTCTGAAATGGTCAAGTCAGCCATTCAGCTACACAAAAATTGCTTCAAAAAGAATTCCCATGACCACTGCTTTCTGAGGGAAATGAGGGATGGGCTACAAATGTGGCTTTTACCGGCCACATCCTGAAAACAAGTAGAGAAAAGAATGTTAACACCCTTGGAGTGGAGATGCCGGCGTTGGACTGGGGTAAGCACAGTAAGAAGTTTTACAACACCAGGATAAAGTCCAACAGGTTTGTTTCAAACACGAGGGGCGAGATTCTCCGCAAATGCGGAGATTCGTAAAGGCTGCCATGGGACAGGCCGTGGGTCACGGCCTGTCCCTCACACCCACTTCCGGGGCCGATTCTCCCCCCCGGTCGTCAAGGCCACACGTCAAGCGTCACGCCGGATGACGCGGCCGATGATGTCGGCCGCGCATACACAGGTTTGCGCATGCGCATGCGCAGTTGCCGTCTTTTCCCTCAGCTGCCCCGCAAGACGTGGCGGCTTGATCTTGCGGGGCGGCGGAGGGAAAAGAGTGCGTCCGTTACGGACGCAAGGCCTGCGATCGGTGGGCACCGATCATGGGCCTATGCCCCCCTTGGCATGGCCGTACCACGGGGGGGGGGGGGGGGGGGGGGGGGGAGAATAGCGGGAGGGTGTGAAAAATGTCGGGAGGCCCTCCCGCTATTCTCCCACCCGGCGTGGGGGGCGGAGAATCGCGCCCGAGCTTTCAGAGCACTGCTCCTTCCTCATTATCTGGCATTGACGCGGCGCCTGACGGCTTGAGCGACATGTATGCTCAAGCCGTCAGGAGTCGCATCAATGCCAGATATGAGGAAGGAGCAGTACTCCGAAAGCTCATGTTTGAAACAAACCTGTTGGACTTTAACCTGGTGTTGTAAGACTTCTTACTGTGAACACCCTTGAAGTTTGCAATAGATTGAGTTTTAAAAATTTATATTGTCTCAAACTTTTCCCCTGAAGTGAAGGGTTCTGATTCACAATTCCAAACTGTCATACTTGTCAAACAGATCATTGACGGTTTAATGAATGCCATAAATTTTCTGCAATCAAGACTGTCACAGTAAGTGTACAATTCATTCTCAGGCTGCCCGATCTCAGCAGAACAGATTCTGGGTATAATTTGCTTCACAATCTATCCACATGATAGTTACAGTTGTCGTTCTGTGCTCTGAATTTGTTGAATTGTTACTTATAAGCTCGTGTAGTATTAGCTTATTTCTCACCAAATGGCAGGTCCTTAAGTCAAACCAATACTATCGGCTGATAATTGACTGTTTTTTTTACATAGAAATGTCTGGGGCTGGATTCTCTGCATCCCTGCGCCAAAATTGCGTTTGGCGCAGGGGCGGAGAATCTAATTTCACGCCAAAATCAGGCCCAGCGCCTGCCGGGCGATTCTCCGTGGCCAGAGAATTGGCGTGATTGAGGAGTACGATGCAGGGCTGGGGGCGCATTGACATAGGCCCGCTCAGCGATCCTCCACTCCTGACCGTCCAAGTTCCTGACGCGTGGAACTAACCACCTATTGCCAGTCGGGATGCTGGCGTGGCGGCTGCAGACTCAGTCCACTGCCGCCCTGGTGCGGGGCGGGTGCATCGGACACCGGAGTGATTGTGTGCGATTAGATGCTCGGGCGCGCGGCCAATCCGGGGGGGGGTCTAATTTTTTGCGTCTGGCTCCGCGGTCCGAGTCCGCCATGGAGCTCGGCGCGGCCGCTGGAGGCAGCCACCGTGCGCATGCACAGACTTCAAACCGGAGGCCCGTATCAGCAGCTAAAGCTGAGAGATTTACTCCGGGTCCCTGCTAGCCCCCTGCAGGGCATTGAATTAGCTGTACTTTTTTTTACAGGAAACTCTGGAGTTGAACCTCAGCGTTTTTATGCCGGCGTAGGGACATAGTCTCATTTTGGGAGAATTCAACCCCTGATCTAATGTGGAAAAGCAGAAAGGACAAAGTGATCGGCTCACTGGAAAGTTCCTAACAAACAAGGAAATCAATTTTCTTTTATGAGGGAGGAATTGAAGCTCGCTTTTGGAGCTAAAAGTTTCAGCTTTCCCAGTTCCAATTTATCTTAAACATTTTATATACAAAGTAGGGGTTATCCTTGGCTCAGTGTTAGCACCTCGGAGTCAGTAAGTGGTGTGTTCAAGCCCCACTCTAGATCACTTGATCACAGAATCTAGGCTGACACTTCAGTGCAGTGGTTGTGCTGCACTGTCAGATATGCAATCTTTCAGAAGGAATGTGAAACTTCAATTGGGAATGTCGAGGAGAACGAGTTGTCTATTCGGCCCTTTGAGCCTGCTCTGCTGAGGCACGAGGGGGTTTCTGGCCCTTCCCGCTGGTGGGATCTCCAGCACCACCAAAGTCGACCCCTCGCAGTGGTGCTGCCAGTGAGTGACACCGGAAGAGCTCCCCGGCGGCCGATGGCAAGCTGCCTCCGCCACGGTAAACAGGCTATGGGGTCGGGGACCGAATATCTCAGCCACAGTATTTCTCTCACGAGGGTATGAAAGATTCCATTGGATTCACCGCCCCGTGACGCCCAAAGCACGTTTTCCCGATGGGACGGAGAATCGGGAGTAGGGGGAAAATCCGCAAAAACAATGCTCCTACCACCCCCTGGTGCCAGGATCGAGGTTCACGATCGCGCACCAGCAGGAGGATGTAAATTATTGTTCCATTTGGATCCATTTAGCGGGACCAGCACCAGAGTCTCCAGCCCTCTGTGATTCTCCCTTGGACCAGGAATCACGTGGGCGTGAATTAATCCTGGTATTTACCAGCGTGACTCTGACATGGTGGACATTGGAGTGGGACCCCTTAAGGGAGTTGACCCTAAGGTCCATCAGAGGGCTACCCTTCCCCCCCTTACAGTGCACTACCGGCCCGCCCCTCTTCTACCAGGCTGCTCCACATCCCTCCAGTGACCTCCTCAATAGGGAGACCGCCCAGGGACCCCATGAATAGGGAGACCCCCCTGCCCAAGGACCCCATGAATAGGGAGACCCCCCACGGACCCCATGAAAAGGGAGACTCCACCCCAGAGATTCCATTAATATGAAGACCCCCCCACCCCGGGACCCCATGATTAGGCAGACCCCCGCCAGGACTCCCTAATGAAACGAACCACTAAAGGAATACCCTAACTAAAGGAATCCCACATAGGACCCCCTGACAAAACAAAACCCATACAGGGACTCGAGGGTCATTAGCGACATTTAAGCGATATGTACATGGACAGCAGTAAGTTGAAGGGGTGTAGGTTAGATTGATCTTAGATTAGGATAAATGGTTGACACATCATCGTGGGCTGATGGGCCTGTACTGTGCTGTAGTGTTCTATGTTCTATGTTCTATAAGAACAGCTATGACCTGTGTTACAACCCCGCAGATCCATTAGCTGCAAGCCATTCATGATTTTCTAGTAGTGGGCAGTGATTGGCAGCTTCCACAAACAAGTTGCAGCCTTGATTCATTCATCTCCCTTCATGGACGTGTGACTCTAGGTGCTGAAACCCCAATATTAACAAACATCAACCACATCAAAGTACGATAAGTGTATTGCAATCACATGCTTGAGTGATTGGAATTCACTTAGTGCTTGGAATGGTGGCCCAATAGCAGCATTCCCTTGGGAATCCTTTGTATTCTTCACCATGCATAGATTTTCAAGGCAAGGGATACGGAATTGCTTCCAGATTGCGCTCTCAGGGAGTTCGTAAATCGGTTGCAATTCTCCTCCGGGGGGGGGAGAACATAGGGCTGGATTCTCCGATTTTGAGGATATGTCCGGAAGAAGTGTCTAGTTATAAGATAAAAAAATCGGCGAGGCCCCAGCACCGACCCTTGTACTGGTGAGGGGCTAGCAGCCGCGCCACTTACAACACATTTCCTTTTTGAAATAAACAGCCAGAGAATTGCCGGGTCTTATAGAGCGTGAGGACCCGACCTGCCAGATAGTGCCCCCCTGGACACCACCTTCTCCCCTCGGACACCCACTCGGCACCACCGGATCACGCCCCACCAATCTCCCCAGCCCTTACCGAAGCCCCCCCCCCCCCCCCAGCCAGTGACATGGCTTTCCCCCCCCACCGCCCCCCCCCCCCCAACGACTTTGGCAGCGCTGGACACAGTCCGCAGCCACCACGCCGGGTTCATGAAATCTGAGAGCAGACGTGTCCCGCACCGTCGTCAACTTGGCTCATCGGATAATGTCCTGAGGCCGTCCCAACGGCGTGTGGCGTACTCCCCAATGACGCCATTTTGGAGGGGAGGGCGTTTTGAAAACAGGCGCCGCCTCCGATTCGGTCATAAAAAGGGATTCCCCGCTCAATTACCGATTACGAAAACGCCCATAGTCTCCCAGGCAGAGAATTCACCCCTCCATGTTTAAGGTGGAGCAGCAGAGTTCTCACTGGTGTCCTGGCCAATATTTATCCCTCAATCAACATCACAAAAACCCCACAAGATATCCGGTCATCATCACAGCACAGTTTGTGAGATTGCGCTGTGCGAAAACTGACTGCCACGTTTCTGAAATTGCACCGTGACTACATTGTAAAGGACTGCTGCCTGCATTGACGTGCCTGGTTGTTAGTGCTTGCCTGATTACAGCCGCATTTCATTGGCTGTGAAAGTGTAGGAACAGCCTGAGGCTATGCAAGGCACTATGTAAATGTGAGACTTTTGCTTCAACAAAAGAAAAAAAAATGCAATAACATTAAACTAAAATATTAATTGCAATTATAATTTGCAATAAAAGCAACTAAAGAAAAGCTTTGTAAAATGTGGGTTAAAATTACAGGATTTTCAGCCACTCTCAGGTTAATAAATCATATCTGATGCAAAACGACGGCTAGGTCTGACCTTACAAACTTCTATTTCCTGGTGATTAGAGAATCTTGCCCTTTGCTGGTTTGCTACATCTGTCGCTTCAGTAACCAAATGTCACTGATTTTATAGATCTCGACCTTATCACATTCGAAGCGACTGTTTAATTCAACAGTTTCCAAATTAATTTCCCATTCTCATTGTAATCACTCAAACAATATTCTGCCCCTTACAGTGACTTGAGAATGCTTCTTTTAAAATTCACTTGTTACGTGACAAATAAATCCCGAAGCTTTGCATAAACGTGGGAAGCAAATCCAAAGTATGAACGAGGTGAAGCCAGGATTGAATTTAATTAAAATGCAATAAACACTGCAGGCTGATTTTGGAGATGTTCAGCTTTGTGTCATGAAAGGTGCAGAGTGAGGTTCCAAAACCGATCTAAATACTGATGTTTGTCTTTAGATGTGAGCTCACTGTGGGCTGAAACCTTGTCCCCAGGTCCCAAGCCTGCCGTCGGGATGAAATGAGGGTCTGTAACCGGCAAATGTCGACAGCAGGACCCAGAGGGAGATTTTGGAGGAGGTGGTCAACTAAGTGGCCACCTCTGAGGCCCATGTCCAATTGAAGATGGCAGGCAGACAAATGGGCCTGATGGTCCAGCAGGAAAACCCCCGGCTCTAAAAAACCAGCTGCCCCACCAGGAGAAGTAGGCCCTGCCGATGTAGATGGGAGATTGAGAAGAGTCCTCAAGATCTCTGAAGACTTCTGAATGTGAGAAATTAAAATGTGGCTACAGGTTGCTGACTATCATTTTGGGAGGAAGGTAGGGGGATATTGCATGAAGCAGTGTTGGCCCTTTGGCATCCCGCCAGGAGGCCGCCCCCAATTCAGGTTAGCACCCTGACGCAATGGGTACTCAGTTAACTGGCTAGACAATCCAGACAGTGCTAGGGGAGTGCCTTTAGGTAAACAGCCAAGAGGTTTACTTGGCTGCTCACTATGAACAGTGGGCTAATCAATTCCAACATTACCTTGCATCGTGTGAAGACGGGAACAACAAGGACAATTTATATTTACATAGCATCTTTAGTGTAATGAAATTTGCCAAAACGCTTCAAAGGAACATTATTAAAATGAAATATGACCCCGAACCACATCGGAGATTAGGTTAGATGATGAAAGCTTGGTCAAAGAGGTTGGTCTTAAAGGGGGAAAGTGAGGGAGAGAGACAGCAAGGTATAAGGAGGAGATTCCAGGGCTTGGTGTTGTGATGATTGGGACCTCAAAAAGGGGTTCCACACATGGAGGCAGAGGTCATGACTGAGGTATTAACATCTGTCTTTACTATGGAAGAACAATCTGCTGAAGTAATTGTGAAAGGGGATATAGTAGATGGGCAAACAATTGATGAAGTAAAGGTACTAGAACGTCTGGCTGTACTTAAAGTTGGTAAGTCACCTGAGCAGGGTGAGGTGCTGAGGGAAGGAAAGGTGGAAATTGCAATGACACTGGCCATAACCTTGCAATCCTCCTACGATACAGGGATAGTGCTGGAAGACTGGAGAAATGCAATTGTTACCTCCTTGTTCAAAAACTTGTGGAAGGGTAAGCCCAGCAAATACAGACCAATTTACCTGGTGGTGGGAAAGTTTATAGACATGATAATCTGGAACAAAATTAACATTTATTTTGACACGTTTGGATTAATTAAGGAAAGCCAGTCTAGATTTGTTAAACGCAAATTCTGTTTAACTAACTTGATTGCAACATATCTGAAGCTGGAGAATAAATAGAGGCGTAGAGTCCAAGAACAAGAAAGTTATGGTAAACCTATATTGTGGTGATTTAACAATTGTAACCTCTTATTGAAGGTGGATCTCTGAACTAATTTCTCTCAACTTCAGCCAGATGGAGCTAGACTCCAGGACACGTAGTTTTGGTCCGTGGAGTTCAACTAACTCCCCCACCCAAAGGAAGAAAGTCAGTTAGTAATGTTACCTTCTTCCGTATCAGCTGAGAATTCTGGGGTGGGATTCTGCTGGAATCGGCGGGGCGGGCAACTGCGGTGTGAAGGAGTGGCGTAATCCACTCCGGCGTTGGGCCGCCCCAAAGGTGCGGAATCCGCACCTTCAGGGGCTAGGCCAGCGCCGGGGTGGTTTGCGCCGCATCGGCCGGTGGGGAAGGGGCTTGGCGCCACGCCAACCGGCGCCAAAGGGCCTCTGCCAGCCGGCGCGAGTTGGCACATGCGCGGGAGCGCCAGCGTGTGCTGGCGTCATCCCAGCATATGTGCAAGGGGGTTCTTCTCCGCGTCAGCCATCGCAGAGGACCACAGCGGTCGACGCGGAAGAATAGGGTGCCCCCACAGCCCAGGCCTGCTCGCGGAACGGTGGGCCCTAATCGCGGGCCAGGCCACCGTGGGGGTACCTCCCGGGGCAAGATTCCCCCGCGCCCCCCCGAGGACCCGGAGGCCGCCCACGCAGCCAGGTCCCGCCGACAAATACCTGGTGTAATTTACGCCGGCGGGGCTGCCCGAAAACGGGTGGCCACTCGGCCCATTGCGGGCCGGAGAATCGCCGGGGGGGGGGGCGGGTACCAGCAACCGTCGACCAGCGTGGCCCGATTCCCGCCCCTGCCAAATCCCCGGCGCCGGAGAATTCGGCAGCCAGCGGGGGCGGGATTCACGCCACCCCCCGGCGATTCGCCGGCCCGGCGGGTGGGATTCACGCCGCCCCTGAACTCTCCCTCCGTGTACCCGAACAGGAATGTGGCGACTCGGGGCTTTTCACAGTAACTTCAATGCAGTGTTAATGTAAGCCTACTTATGACAATAAAAAGATTATTATTATTAATCCACTTGGTTTTTTTTAGCTAGATTGTCATTTTCCCAGATATTATAAAGGCGAAACGTCTCAGAAAATGTTTCCCCACCAAAGGGAATAGGAGTTGGATTTGCAGAGTGTTTGATCCAGAAGGTTAGATGAGGCAAATTAAATATTAAGTACATTTAATATTGCAAGAAAACATGCAATTTTGGTTGTTATACAAAGAGCATAAATACAATGCCATATAATGTCCCGAACAGAAACGATAACTAATTCTTGTTTCTCTAAGAGGATCCAAACTTCAACCTTCACTTAATACAAATACTAGACTTTAAAAGAGACATCGGATAGCCATCAAATATCAAACGAATACTACTTTGATCCCTGAGAGTGTGAGACTCGTCAGGTTCAAAATGGATCTCAAGTGGAAGTGACCGCTACCAACATTCTCCCTTAACAAATCTAACAATTCAAATCATGTTGAGATATTTGGAATGAATTGTTGGTGTTGTGTAATTAAAAAGTGGTGTGGAAGATAGTCATTCACTTGATAATAGACCATCCCGAATCATTATCCAATATTAGGTGGAAAAAGCCTCCTGTTATAATTAGGTTGCTCATTCAATTTCTAAGGAATGTTTTTCCGAATGTATTCTTGAAAAACTAGGGTTGGGTAGTGGTCATGTTGGTCAATCTGCTTGGTCAAAGTATTGCATCCAATGCTAATCCAAAGCCTTTTATTCGTATGTAAGAAGCAAGAGGGTAACTAGAGAAAGGATTGGCCCACTCAAAGACAAAAGAGGGAATTTATGCGTGGACTCAGAGGAAATGGGTGAGATTCTTAATGAGTACTTTGCATCGGTATTCACAAAGGAGAGGGACAAGATGGATGTTGAAGCTAGGGATGGATGTTTAAATACTCTAGGTCAAGTTGTCATATGGAAGGGGGAAGTTTTGGGTATTCTAAAAGACATTAAGGTGGACAAGTCCCCAGGACCGGATGGGATCTATACCAGGTTACTGAGGGAAGCGAGGGTTGAAATAGCTGGGGCCTTAACAGACATCTTTGCAGCATCCTTGAGCACGGGTGAGGTCCCGGAGGACTGGAGAATTGCTAATGTTGTCCCTTTGTTTAAGAAGGGTAGCAGGGATAATCCAGGGAATTATAGACCTGTGAGCTTGACGTCAGTGGTAGGCAAATTGTTGGAGAAGATACTGAGGGATAGGATCTATTCACATCTGGAAGAAAATAGACTTATCAGTGATAGGCAGCATGGTTTTGTGCAGGGACGGTCATGTCTTACAAACCTAATAGAATTCTTTGAGGAAGTGACAAAGTTAATTGATGAGGGAAGGGCTGTAGATGTCATATACATGGACTTTAATAAGGCGTTTGATAAGGTTTCCCATGGCAGGTTGATGGAAAAAGTGAAGTCGTATGGGGTTGAGGGTGTACTAGCTAGATGGATAAAGAACTGGCTGGGCAACAGGAGACAGAGAGTAGTGGTGGAAGGGAGTGTCTCAAAATGGAGAAGGGTGACTAGTGGTGTTCCACAGGGATCTGTGCTCAGACCACTGCTGTTTGTGATCTACATAAATGACCTGGAGGAAGGTATAGGTGGTCTGATTAGCAAGTTTGCAGATGATACTAAGATTGGTGGGGTTGCAGATAGCGAGGAGGACTGTCAGAGAATACAACAAAATATAGATAGATTGGAGAGTTGGGCAGAGAAATGGCAGATGGAGTTCAATCCAGGCAAATGCGAGGTGATGCATTTTGGAAGAGCAGACTATATGGTCAATGGAAGGGTCTTGGGGAAAATTGATGTACAGAGAGATCTGGGAGCTCAGGTCCATTGTATCCTGAAGGTGGCAACGCAGGTTGATAGAGTGGTCAAGAAGGCATACAGCATGCTTGCCTTCATCGGACGGGGTATTGAGTACAAGAGTTGGCAGGTCATGTTACAGTTGTATAGGACTTTGGTTCGGCCACATTTGGAATACTGTGTGCAGTTCTGGTCGCCACATTACCAGAAGGATGTGGATGCTTTGGAGAGGGTGCAGAGGAGGTTCACCAGGATGTTGCCTGGTATGGAGGGTGCTAGCTATGAAGAAAGGTTGAGTAGATTAGGATTGTTTTCGTTGGAAAGATGGAGGTTGAGGGGGGACCTGATTGAGGTCTACAAAATTATGAGAGGTATGGACAGGGTGTATAGCAATAAGCTTTTCCCAAGAGTGGGGGTGTCAGTTACAAGGGGTCACGATTTCAAGGTGAGAGGGGGAAGGTTTAAGGGAGATGTGCGTGGAAAGTTTTTTACGCAGAGGGTGGTGGGTGCCTGGAACGCTTTACCAGCGGAGGTGGTAGAGGCGGGCACGATAGCATCATTTAAGAGGCATCTAGACAGGTATATGAACGGGCGAGAACAGAGGGAAGTAAACCTTGGAAAATAGGAGACAGGTTTAGATAAAGGATCTGGATCGGCGCAGGCTGGGAGGACCGAAGGGCCTGTTCCTGTGCTGTAATTTTCTTTGTTCTTTGTTCTAATACCATGATAAGACTTGGGGCTTAATGTTCCTTTACCAAATTGTGGTTCTGCTTATCTGATCTAGCATTGTATTTGGTGCTAATTGTCATTGCAAAGACCCCAGGATAGTGGCTTTTAGGGGCTTGCAATCCTCATCAGCAATGTCATATTGGCATGAAGGGAGTTGATCATGTTATGCTTGGTCAATTTTGCCGTTAGAATAATACAGCTTCCTGTAGGTTTTACTGGAAAGTAATTTTTAAATTAATTTCTTGTACCTATCCATGTACTTTGACCCTTATTCCTTCACAATATAAAACATTGGTTCGGCCTCAAATAGAGGACTGCGTCCAATTCTGGCCACCATATTTTAGGAAGAATAAGAAGACTTTAGGAATTCTTAGCGGGTATAAAAGATTTGTGAGAATGATTCCAACAATGAGGGACTTTGGTGACGTGACTAGATTGGGATAGTCTACTGTGCTCACCACAGTCCAATGCCGACGTATCCACATTATAGATTAGGGATGGTGGGGATGTTCTCCTTTGAGAAGAGAAGGTTGAGAAGAAATTTCACTGAGTGTTCAAAATCATGAAGAGTCCAGGCATAATCTTCTTCCTGATTCTCTTCATGAGGAAGGTGAAGCACATGCTTAGATCTGTTTCTGTACTTGTATTTTCCTCGAACAGGACACTAGTCTTGTCACTAGAGGCTATACCTTAAGGGGTGCCACTCTACAACAAATATGGCTGACCGGGAGACTCTTCCCCTGTTACCGCCTACTATCGATGTATTGAAAATGTTTACAGGTTGATAATTAACATATTGGTCATGTTATGAAAGCACCTTTGTGGCCATCATGTCCTGGAGTCTCATAGAATCCCTACAGTGCAGAAGGAGGCCATTTGGCCCATCAGGTCTGCACTGACCCTTCAAAAGAGCACCTTGCCTCGGTCCACTCCCTCGCCCTATCCCCATAACCCCAGTTACCTTGTTCACCTTTGGACACAAAGGGGCAATTTAACAGGCCAATCCACCTAACCATCGCATCATTGCACTGTGGGAGGAAACTGGAGCACCTGGAGGAAACTCACGCAGACAATGGGTGGCGGGATTTACCAAGCAACCAGCCGCGTGTTTTTCGGTCGTGATATCTGATGCACCACATCGTTCAACAACGTCTGACTCATGCTCATGGTAGCACTTGCCATCGTCTACCTGGGTAATCCCTGCATGCGAGCTGACCATTCCATCAAAGGGTCCCATCGAATCCCTGTGACTCCCACAGGGGAGATGCCGGAACACCACAGCACCTCGGACCCCACCCTCCCCCCACACCCACCTCCTGTCCCTGGCACATCTGGTGGGCAGTGGGCAGAACAGGATGGCACCACACCACCTGGGACACCTGAACAACAGCTGGGCCCATCCAGGCCTGGTCGCCCCCAGAAGACGGCTGCCAACGGGTCCCAGGTGGTGGTGGTGGAGGTAGGGATGGGGGTGGAAGTGGGATGGAGCTGGGACACCAGAGCGGTGAGTGCTGGTTGAACTGGAGTCCCTGGGTCAAGCCCACCCTCAACATCACCCATTCCCCCCCCCCCCCCCCCCTCAACTGCACCCCCTCTCCAGCCAGCCCATCTCTCACACCCTTCTAAGAGAGCACCGGTGTGCACAGCTGTTTAATGTGAACAAATATATACATCTTTGTGCCCTAGCCCCGTCACTAAACTGTGCCCTAAACCTGTGCCAACTTAACCGGCGTTCATCTTTCTAGCCTTACAGGCCGTAACACTACACCTAGGTGGATCCCTAGATGGTGCATCAAGAATGGAGGCGGGCTGTTGTGATTCCCGCCCTGCGACCTGAGACCCATTGGTGGCTGTCTTCTGGGGTGACAAGGCATGGATGGGCCGAGCTGTTGCTCGGGTGTTCCAGGTGGCATGGTGCCAGCCTGTTCGGTCCACTGCCCTCTAGAGACAGGTGGTGGGTAGGGGGAAACGAAGATGATGTAGTGTTCCGGCACCTCCCCTGCGGGAGTTGCCAGCACGGGCCCCATCATCTCCTCATCTCTCGCGGTGCCCGAAGGCCCCTGGGCTACTCCATGCGATGGGGGTGTGAAGAGAGCAATCCCCTGAGGCTCCCCAGCCATCTAGCGCTGCCAGACCTGGAGGCCCATGCCCCACCCGACCAGAGTCTCGATACGTACGGCCATGGAGCACAGGGAGTGGAACACCTCCCCCTGAGACTGCGCCACATCACCCTGTGACTGTTCCACCACCTTCTGGGTATGTGCCATATCAGCAAGTGTCCCGGTAATGCTGCCGACATCCTCAGCCATGGCCCGTTGTGACTGGGCAATGCTTTGGAGCATCCCTGCAATGTCCACTTGGCCCTGCTACATGCAGCCCTGTCTTGGGCATCGGCCACCACCAGTTTACAGTGCCCCAGGCCTCGGACAACCTGACCTACGGCCGAAACCTTTGCCCCAAAGGCCACCAGCGAGGACGCCACCTGTATGGTGTTGACCTGGGTGGCATGCATCATGGGCACCACCTCCTGCAGGCAGTCTGACTCCTCCAATTGCACCTACAGGCACTGGATGGTTGCCAACACCCCCTCCTGCAGTCCCTGACTCTGCAGCTGCATCTCCACCCTTTCGATGGGCCCGCCCTTTCCAGAAGACCAAAACTTGTTTACTCAGGGACGGCCCCCCTGATGAGACCATCAATTCACTAGACACGTGCTTTGAGATATGAACAGTGGTTTTAATCTACTTACTACAGAGCCAGCCTGTTACACGTTGAAGTCTCGATGAACTGGTCGGCTGGCTCTGGGCATCGATATTTATACAGCAATCCAGGGGGAGGAGCCGTGGGCGGAGCCAAGGGTGGAGCCCTGTACAAACTCCTAAGTATTCCTAAGGAAAGGCATTGCTTGATTAGGGATAGTCAGCACGGATTTGTGAGGGGTAGGTCTTGCCTTACAAGTCTTATTGAATTCTTTGAGGAGGTGACCAAGCATGTGGATGAAGGTAAAGCAGTGGATGTAGTGTACATGGATTTTAGTAAGGCATTTGATAAGGTTCCCCATGGTAGGCTTATGCAGAAAGTAAGGAGGCATGGGATAGTGGGAAATTTGGCCAGTTGGATAACAAACTGGCTAACCGATAGAAGACAGAGAGTTGTGGTGGATGGCAAATATTCAGCCTGGAGCCCAGTTATCAGTGGCGTACCGCAGGGATCAGTTCTGGGTCCTCTGCTGTTTGTGATTTTCATTAACGACTTGGATGAGGGAGTTGAAGGGTGGGTCAGTAAATTTGCAGATGATACGAAGATTGGTGGAGTTGTGGATAGTGAGGAGGGCTGTTGTCGGCTTCAAAGAGACATAGATAGAATGCAGAGCTGGGCTGAGAAGTGGCAGATGGAGTTTAACCCTGACAAGTGTGAGGTTGTCCATTTTGGAAGGACAAATCTGAATGCGGAATACAGGGTTAATGGTAGGGTTCTTGGCAATGTGGAGGAGCAGAGAGATCTTGGGGTCTATGTTCATTGTTCTTTGAAAGTTGCCACTCAAGTGGATAGAGCTGTGAAGAAGGCCTATGGTGTGCTAGCGTTCATTAGCAGAGGGATTGAATTTAAGAGCCGTGAGGTGATGATGCAGCTGTACAAAACCTTGGTCAGGCCACATTTGGAGTACTGTGTGCAGTTCTGGTCACCTCATTTTAGGAAGGATGTGGAAGCTTTGGAAAAGGTGCAGAGGAGATTTACCAGGATGTTGCCTGGAATGGAGAGTAGGTCATACGAGGAAAGATTGAGGGTGCTGGGCCTTTTCTCATTGGAACGGAGAAGGATGAGGGGCGACTTGATAGAGGTTTATAAGATGATCAGGGGAATAGATAGAGTAGATAGTCAGAGACTTTTTCCCCGGGTGGAACACACCATTACAAGGGGACATAAATTTAAGATAAATGGTGGAAGATATAGAGGGGATGTCAGAGGTAGGTTCTTTACCCAGAGAGTAGTGGGGGCATGGAATGCACTGCCTGTGGTAGTAGTTGAGTCGGAAAATTTATGGACCTTCAAACGGCTATTGGATAGGTACTTGGATTAGGGTAGAATAAGGGAGTGTAGGTTAACTTCTTAAGGGCAGCACGGTAGCATTGTGGATAGCACAATTGCTTCACAGCTCCAGGGTCCCAAGTTCGATTTCGACTTGGGTCACTGTCTGTGTGGAGTCTGCACATCCTCCCCGTGACTGCGTGGGTTTCCTCCGGGTACTCCGGTTTCCTCCCACAGTCCAAAGATGTGCAGGTTGGGTGGATTGGCCATGACAAATTGTCCAAAATTCTATGATTAACCTAGGACAAAAGTTCGGCGCAACATCGTGGGCCGAAGGGCCTGTTCTGTGCTGTATTTCTCTATCTATCTCTATTCCCAGAGCTACCCCTAGTGGTCGGGCAACACAACTGCGCTTACAATCGTACAGTCTCATATATATATATCACAGTGTGAATTACAGAGTTACATTCACCAGACCCCCTCTGACCGTCTGCCCCCCCCCCTCCACCCGCTGTACTGCTGCATGTATGTGGTGTGCACCAGATGGTGCTCCAGGAGCCTCCTCGTTAAATTGCCAAACCAAGGTGATTGTCTCTAGGATGGTCGAGTGTATTGAAGACAGTTGTGGGAGGAGTTCCCCGGACTGGTGCTCCGGGATGTCTCGGGCTGCTGGTTGAGGGCTCCCGTCCATGTCCTTCTCCTCCTCACTGATCTCTTCCTGGGGTTGTAGCTGGGGTCAGGAGGCTCCAGAAGGGCCAGGTAATCCTGCAAGACACAAGACAAGATGCATGATTGGACCATGGATTGGGGTGGGGGGTGTGTGTGGTTGGTGGTGGGAAGGCAGAAGGCTGTAGGGGCGGAGGGGCCGGTGATGAGTGTTAGGGTGGGGGTGGTGACATACATGCCATAGGGAACCGCAACTCTCACTTGATCGCCTCGGTCACCACCTCTCAGCGGGCCCATTGATCAAGTCCAGTATGCCCGTTGCTCAGCTACAGTGAGGGGCTGCAGGTCAGCGGTCCTCCTCCATTCTTTTCCTTCTCCCAGCGATTGTGGGCCAACTTCTCCTGGGAGTGGAGAAACAGAAACGTTAGACCGTCGGAGGCATGCAGCACAGGGGGTGGGTAGCTGGTGGCCTTCGTGGCCAGGGGAACTGGCTATGGTGGTGGGCATGGATGCTGGCTGGTGGTGCAGGCTGGGAGCTCGGTCATCCTGTTGGGATGGGGGCAGTTAAGGGCGTGTGGATCGGGAATTTGTGACAGGGCCTACTCACCCTGGCTGCCTCGAAGGAGGTCGCGCAGTTTCTTTCTGCACTGCTGGCCGGCCCTCGCGGCGTTGCCCATGGCGCAAATGGCCTCTCCCATCTGCGCGCAGGCCCGTTGCACGGTGGCAGGTGGCAACCGCCTCCAAAAACCCGGGGTACAGGTGACTCGCCTCTCCTCCACGGCGCCCAACAATGTCTCCCGTTCAGCTTCCATGAAATGGGGTATGGCTCTCTTTGCTGCCATTTTGTTGGCTGTGTGGGGAGTGGATTGCTTATGTGTGGCTGTAACCTGTCAGCCTCTGAAGTGTCAATCCCACCTCCAGCGAATCGAATGCTATTTTCCATTGGAATCAGTCATGTTCCATATGGCACCGGTGCTAGCCCATTAATGGTTGATAAATTGCTCTGGGAACAGCGGCAATTGTGCTTCTGTAGGACACCGTCCATTCAGTCCTGGTGTCAACACTTAGGGCTGGACTTTCCGATCCTGCGACTTTGTCCGCAGGATCCATCTGGTCTTACGACCAGAAAGTCGGCGGCGCCCCCGCACCGATCCTCCATCTCGTGGGGGGCTAGCAGCCATGCAGCATAAAGCCCCTGACTTTACCTGTGGATACGGCCACATAATAGCCTGCTCCGTGGTTGTGCATGCGCACGCCGGTGGCCTGCAGCAGCTGCGTGTACAACATGGCGCTGGCCACGTGTGGACCTGGCCTGTCAAAAACTGCCCCCCCTGTAACCACCCTCGCCACCCCTGGGCCACCCCCACCAGTCTAATAGGAGCCAAATCAGTTCTGCAAACAAGCATTACTCTGTGCCAATGGGACGTAGGATGGATTGAGAGCTGTATGTTTTTTCCTTTTTTGTTATTTAATTGGGAATAGAGATAGTAACCAAGGGTATTATAGATACCATGTTGAGTAGTACTGTTTAAGGGGTAATTGTAAGCTATTTTCGGGTGTGAAGTCCAGTTTTTCCCCACAGTTCAAAGATGTGCAGATTAGGTGGATTGGCTATGCTAAATTGCCCCTTAGTGTCCAGGGTTTTGCAGGTTAGGTGGAGATACGGGGCGGGGGAGTGGGTCTGGTGGGGTGCTCTTTCAGAGGATTGGTGCAGATTTGATGGGCTGAAAGGCCTCCTTCTGCACTGCAGGGATTCTAAGGTTCTAACTTACTGCAAACAGGGACTGACCTTTTTGTAACATTTAAGGAAGTTTGCATTACTTAGGGAATGAAGTCCTGCAAATGTCACTTTGTAGTTATCAGTGGAGTCAGTGAACTGAAATAGACAATAATAAAGCACAGAACCAAGCCATTTGATCTAGTTGGTCTACGCTAGTGTTAATACCCCATATGAGCCTTTTTCCATCCTACTTATCTCATCCCCCCTCCCCGGCATAACCTTCTATTCATTTTCTCTCATGTGTTTATCTAGCCACCCCTTAAGTGCAAGACATCACTAATGTCATTTCTGACTTTATATATCTCAAGGGCTCTGTGAGATTTACATTAATTATGCTTCCGGAGGTATGCATTAGCAATCATGCATCATTAGAAAATCGTACATTCTGCTCATTATCTTCAATGCGTTCTGCAAAATCCCTGACAAGACAATTTCTCGGTTATTTTAACTTTCGCGCACATGTCCTTTGATTCACATGGGCAAATACTTATCCTAATGCATTAAATTAGAGGACTCCTTGAGCAGAATTCTCCAACCAGTTTATCTTCAGTGAGAATTACAGTTGAGAGGGAAAATGGGTTTAATGTCTCACCTCCTGTAGTGCAGCACCCTCTCAATACTTAGAATGGCATTTTCGTACAAGATGGCACCTGAGCAAAGGGGTTGATTACAGCACAACGAACAGCCGTCTGGAGGCTCATTATGCACTTGATTGTGGCTTAAAATATCCACTGGCACTCATTAAAGATGCTGCACAACAGTTTGGTGGCTAAACCTGCAACTGACAGCACTGATTTTAACTTCAAGCTCTGCTTAAAAGTGTGACCACTTTTGAGACACACTTACCATTTCATGTTCACTGTTGTTGAAGCTTTTTTTTCAAAGAAGTGACGTGTCGTACATCCCCCACGGATTGCACAACTTCCCTCCTCCGCTCGAGTTGAAAAACCAGTGCCACATATGAGAACATTGGCACACTTGTCCACAGTCTCTGAGTCAACATGCCACTGTGTGCCAGTCAGAGCTGTACATTTTTTAAAGAGAGGTTTTTTTTTTGATCAAGTGTTTTTGTTAACTGCTTTGTCTGTATCTTTATTTTATATGAATAGAATGATTACAGACTTAAGAATAACATGAAAACAGGTTAGGTGGATTGGTCATGCTAAATTGCCACTTTGTGTTCAAAAACGTTAGGTCAGGTTACTGGGTTTAGGAGGCATGGGCTTGGGTAGGATGCTCTTTCTAAGGGCTGATGCAGACTTGATGGGCCGAATGGCCTCTTTCTGCACTGCAAATTCTATGATTCTCCAGCTCTGGGATCCACATTGCCCGGTCCTTTACTCCCAGGGCTCTGCGTTTTCTCTCTATTAGCTGGTGTTCGCACATTCCCACGCCATTGGCCCCGAGCCAGTCATGTGGACTGCAAAGCCCGCCCCCTAAAAGGGGCCACGCTACCACATCCCTCCACCCTTACGTCTTTTATTAGTTTAATGAAGTGAATTATATACAAGGGCGAGATACAAGATCAAGAGACATAGGGAAAAAAGTTCATCACAGTGTCAGTCTGTCCGGGGTCCTCCGTGTCCTCCCGGACCTCCACCACTGGAGTAGTCGTTTTGTCTGCAGAAGGTGATGGTTCAGTGACTCCAACTCTTCTGCAGGACTATTCACCTCGCCAGCCCCCACTTGGATTCTGGCAGGACTAACTGTGAAACTCCTGGTTCCCTCCACTCTGGAATAGCCACAGGGGCCCCGGCAGCATTGGTTGAACCCATCTGATCTGGAATGGGCGTTACCACCTCTTGACTCCTCACATGGTCAACATACTTTCGCACAGTCCTGCTATTGACATTGACCACGTACAATACAGGCCCCGATATGGCCACGATTCGACCCGAGGCAAAATTCTGAACTGGAACGAGGTCACCCACCTGGAATGATCTGTCACCCTTTTGTGAAGTATGTTGATTCTTCTGGGAGGCCTGTCTTGCCTCCACCCTCCCTGCCAAATTAAGAAATATCAAGTCCAAATTGTTTCTAAGGCAACAGCCCATAAGAAATTCAGCTGGCAAGACCCCCATGGTGGTGTGGTAGTGTCGTATTGAAGGGCAATAGAGAATTGGACAACCATTGGCGCAACGACCAGTCTGATTGCATCCTTATAGCATTTTTTAAAGTCTCTACAGCCCTTTCCGCCATTCCTGCTCGATGATATGATATGGGACTCTCCTGGTATGCCAGATTCTCTTTGACTGAACAAAGTATTGGAACTTGTCCCCAGTAAATTATTGGACACAATAACTTCAGGTAGGCCATTAACTGATTGATTGATTGATAGTTATTGTCACATGTACCAAAGTACAGTGAAAAATATTTTTCTGCGACCAAGGGAGCGTACACAGTACATACATGGTCAACGAAAGAATAATCGACAAAGTACATTGACAATGGTACGTCAACAAATAGTGATTGGTTACAGTGCAGAACAAGGGCCAAACAAGAGCAGCATAGGGCATCATGAATAATGTTTTTACAGGGAACAGATCAGTCCAAGGGAGAGTCGTTGAGGAGTCTGGCAGCTGTGGGGAAGAAGCTGTTCCTATGTCTGGATGTGTGGGTCTTCAGACTTCTGTACCATCTGCCTGATGGAAGGGTCTGGAAGAAGGCACTGCCTGGGTTGGAGGGGTCTCTGATAATGCTGTCTGCCTTCCTGAGGCAGAGGGAGGTGTATACAGAATCAATGGGAGGATGGCAAGTGTGTGTGGTGTGTTGGGCTGACTTCACCACACTCTGCAGTTTCTTGCGATCTTGCCATACCAGGCTGTAATGCAGCCAGATAGGATACTATCTGGCACATCTCTAGAAGTTTGTGAGAGTCAATGCAGACATGCCGAATTTTCATAGCGTCTGGATGAAGTAGAGATGTTGTTGGGCTTTCTTGACTGTTGCATCAAAGTGAGTGGACCAGGACAGACTGTTGGTGATGGTGACCCCCAGGAACTTAAAGCTATCAACCATCTCTACTTTGGAGCCATTGATGTAGACAGAGGGGGGGGTGGGGGGGGGGGGGGTCATGCTCTGCTTCCTGAAGTCGATGATCAGTTCCTTGGTCTTTCCGACGTTTAGAGACAGGTTGTTTTCGGTACACCATGCAACCAAGTGATCTATCCCTTCTGTAGTCTGATTCGTTATTGAATGGTGAATGGAGAGTATCCAGCTGAAGGCATCCACCATGGCTGCCACCTGTTCAATGTATAGCCATTTGGAGTGAGCATCCACCAGCACAAGAAACATCTTGCCCAAGAAAGGGCCTGTATAGCTTTTATAAAATATTTTTATTCTCCTCCTTTTTTACATTTTCTCCCAAATTTACACCCAACAACAATAGGAATGGGCCTGTATAGTTGACGTGCACCTTGGTCCATGGGCCATCCAACCACTTTCAGCGATGGAAATTGGCCGAAGCAGGCAACGATTGCTGAGTTTGGCAGTGAATGGATTGCTGTACCACTTCTTCGTTAGCTTTATCAATTGCCGGCCACCAGATATAACTGTGAGCCAGCATCTCCACCTTCATTTGGCCTGATGGGCGCTGGGTAATTCTTGTAAGGCTTCCCTTGCTGGGGGTGGAACGACGGCTCAAGAGCCCCAAAGCATTACTCCATCCTCGCAGGTTAGATCATCCTTGTGGGTTAAGTAGGCCGTCAACTGCTCAGACTTCCCGTGGTGCTAATCTGTTTGTATCATCCGTTTCAGCTTGGATGAGATCGGATCTCGGTGAGGCCAATTCCATTCATGTTCGGACGGCACCAGCAATGTGTCCAAGAGTTTCAGTGCTAACTGTTTTGGCTAGGGAAGCTGACTAAATGCGTCCGCATGAGAGATTTGAGTACCAGGCCTGTGCTGGAAGGCATAATTGTAGGACGCTAGCAGCAAGGCCCTATGCTGCATCCTGGCAGAGGCAATTGGGGAAGAATTGGCTTGTCCTCCCTCAAAAGACCCAATAGTGGCCAATGGTCTGTTTTAATGACGAATCATCATCTGTCAACATAATGGTGGAACTTTTTAATCCCATAGATGGCGCCCAGTTCCTCCTTTTCAATTTGTGCAGAATTTTGCTCTGCATCTGAGAGAGTCCTTGAGGCAACAGCAATTGGCCGTTCTGATCCATCCTCCATCTTATGGGATAGAATGGCTCCTAACCCATAAGGCGACATGTCGCATGAGAAAACAATTGGCTTCCGAGGATCGAAATGAGCTAAGAGGTTCGAAGATTGGAGAGTTTGTATTACCTCGTGGACTGGTTCCTGCTGCTTCTCCTTCTATTGCCAACATTGTTGATTTCTTTGTGACTGGTGTAGTGGTGCCAATGCCATAGTCAGGTTTGCAATGAATCGGCCATAGTAGTTCACTATTCGCAGGAAAGATTTCAGCTCGGCTACATTCCTGGATGAAATGAAATGAAAAAATGAAAATCGCTTATTGTCACGAGTAGGCTTCAAATGAAGTTACTGTGAAAAGCCCCTAGTCGCCACATTCCGGCGCCTGTTCGGGGAGGCTGTTACAGGAATCGAACCGTGCTGCTGGCCTGCTTTCAAAGCCAGCGATTTAGCCCTGTGCTAAACAGCCCCTCAGAATGTAGGGAGCTCTCGGCTGGCTTTGACTTTCTCTTTGAGTGAGTGTACACCTGTGG
This sequence comes from Scyliorhinus canicula, assembly GCF_902713615.1. Classification (NCBI taxonomy): domain Eukaryota; kingdom Metazoa; phylum Chordata; class Chondrichthyes; order Carcharhiniformes; family Scyliorhinidae; genus Scyliorhinus; species Scyliorhinus canicula. The sequence continues at coordinate 53,068,081 of NC_052160.1, read as the reverse complement.
GATCCATTCAGAACACCAAGTAAGTCACTTTTGTGGGAAGGTACATTTCACATGTTTAAGGCAGATCCCTGCATCTCTGAATCTCTTTTAATAGCTCTTCAAACTTGACATGTGATCTCCCGGTGTGACTCCAGTGACTAAAACATCATCCAGGTAGACCATCACTTTTGGGATGCCCTGAAGGAGGTTTTCCATGGTAGGCTGGCAAATAGCATAGGCTGAAGAAATGCAGAAAGGTAGCCCCATGTACAGAAATAGGCCCTTGTATCTATTGATCATGACGTGCGTTTGTGACTTCCTGTCTAATTCCAACTGCAGACATGCGTGGGGTAGAGTTCCTCGATTCAGGAGATCGGGTACATATCCACCTGTGCAGCCCGATTGCTAGAGACTTTATAGTCTCCACATATTCTTATTGATCTGTCTGACTTTAGCAAGGGTACTTTGGGGGCCGCACACAGGGTCAATTGCACTGGGTTAATGACCCCCGGTTCCTCTCAGCTCCACTTTTGATGCAAAGCGCAAGGAACGGGTCTGGTCCTTAGAAAACAAAGTGTCAAGTCTGGATCAACATATATTTTGGCCTTTACACCCTTGATACAACTGAACTCATTGCGGAACACATCTTTGTATCTTCACAGGACGCCTTGAAACCCTTTGTTTGCGACTTTAAAGATTTCCAGCCAATTTTGTTTAATTCACTGCAACCAGTCCCTCCCATCAGGCTTGGTCTGTGCCTCTCTCCGACAATCAAAGGCAGCTGGGCCTCTTGTCCTTTGTAAGCTCCTGGCGTACTGGTGGCCAAGAATTTTTAGGGTTTCCCCCATACAGGTAGACAGCTTGTCTCTTGTCTTTTCCTCAAACTATGTGGTCGCACAGCTGAGCACTCCCCTGAAGTCAGAGGGCTCAGCCATTTGGCAGGATCTTGCTATGAAGGTTGACATGGACTTTTCTGGGTCTCTAACAGCAGAGTTGAATTTGTACTGCTGCAGGGTAATCGAGGGCCTGGGGTTAAAATTTTCATTGACCAATGTGACTCACTGGTCAAAGGTTTCAGAATCATCAGGAGCCTCCAGGACGTACGATTTCTGATCAGGTTGTAGGTTTGAGGCCCACAAACCATCAAAGGTATCACCTTCGGCTTGTCTTCCCCTGCTATCTAATTCGCTGTTAGGAAATTTCATAAAATTTCATAGAATTTTCAGTGCTGATGGAGGCCATTCGGCCCATCGAGTCTGCACCGGCCCTTGGAAAGAGCACCCTACCCAAGCCCACACCTTCACCCTATCCCCGTAAACCAGTAACCCCACTTAACCCTTTTTTGGACACGAAGGGCAATTTAGCATGGCCAATCCACCTAACCCACACATCTTTAGACTGTGGGAGGAAACCAGAGCACCCAGAGGAAATCCACGCACACATGGGAAGAACGTGCAGCCTCTGCACAGACAGTGACCCTGGAGCTGTGAAACAATTGTGCTAACCACTATGCTACCCGGAGCTGGGTCCGCATTGTCCGGGTCCCTGCTGCCGGGGTCCTGAATTTTGTCTCTATTGGCCGGGGTTCGATGTTCTGGCTCCAGTCTTTGGCCCCTTGGTCGAACGGTTCTAACTTTCCGATCATTGGCATCTTACTCACTTTTTGGGTGCTACTGTCGGAGGTTCCTGGCTCAGATCTTTGGAGGTTTGCTCTTCCCTCTTCGAATCCCAAACTGCTGAAGACAGATGATCTAACCGTTTACCTCTTAAAAGGGCCGAGCTACTGCAAGCCTTAAATCTACTGGACCTCTCATATCAAGATCACACTGCCTTTAATTGTTCAGTATTACTCTGATGTACAGGATTCTTGTAAAGGCATTAAGATGAGAAGTGCATCCTGAACTTAGCCATTGTCTTAAGTGTAAGACAATTTGTGCAATTAGTCAGAGCCAACCAAATTAATCCTTCAATGATTATTTCCCAATTAGCCAATTCGAGCAGCATTGGTTAAGGTGGTGTGACGACAGATGCTGCCAGACCTGCTGAGATTTTCCAGCATTTTCTCTTTCATGGGATCCATCTTGACATGTAACGAAGTGAAGGGAAGCTAGTTTGGATCTTTAGGGGCAGAGTGCAATTCCTGACGTCATGGACTTCGGGAAGGTGCAGTGTCCACCAGAGGCAGAAGTGATACCTGACAGTGAAGGGTTATGGTTGTTGCCCACTTCTTCTGGATTGACCATCCATTTGAAAATGTGGCGTCTACGGGTTGTTTTGAGAAGTTCACTGATATTTCCTCCTGTTAGTTAGTTGACATGTTTTTAGATCATTAGGTAAGCTGATTGATCAGCCTGTAGTTAATTGATTAGTCTTTGGTTGTCTGACAAGTGTATTGTTGGTTTATTTTGTTTGTGTTCAATTAACTTTGGTGTTTTCTAATTCAGTGTCTCAGTCTTTGCCTGATGGTTATATCTCTGTTGAATTAAATCCATTTGTAGGGGAAACGTGAGATCCAGCAATTAGGCTGCATGCAACTAAACTTAAGTCAAGTCTGAATTAATATGTAGAGCTCTCCACTTCACCAGTGGAAGTGGGTGCATACTGCTCCACAAAATTTACATCCAACCAGTACTCAAGTGTCAAACTTGTCGACATCTGTTTAACATCTTTAGCATTGCATAAGATGTACAACACAGAAAATGACCCAACTGGTCCATGCCAGTATTTTTGTTCAACTCAAGCCTTCTTCCTTCTTTTCTCATCTAAATCTATCACCATAACCCTCTATTCTCTTTCCCCTCAAATGCTTGTCTCGCTTTCCTTTAAATCCATCAACACTATTCACTACAACTCCTCCCCTCCCTGTGGTAGTGGGTTCCACATTCGCACCAATCTTTGGATAAAGATGTTTACTTTATTTATTCTTTCATGGGATGTGGGCCTCGCTGATTAGGCCATCATTTATTTTCAATCTCTAATTGCCCTTGAGAAGATGAAATGAAATGAAAATCACTTATTGTCACGAGTAGGCTTCAATGGTTACTGTGAAAAGCCCCTAGTCACCACATTCTGGCGCCTGTTCGGGGAGGCTGGTACGGGAATTGAACCGTGCTGCTGGCCTGCCTTGGTCTGCTTTAAAAGCCAGCGATTTAGCCCAATGTGCTAAACCAGCCCATTGGTGCTGAGCAGCCTTCTTGAACCGCTGAGGTCCGTAGGGTGTTTGTACACCCAGAGTGCAGTTAGGCAGGGAGTTGACCTTTGCCCAGAGACAGTGAAAGGACGGTAGTATAGTTCCAAATCAGGATGGTCGCACTGGCATAGACATATGGGCTGAATGGCCTCTTAACTTTTCTATGGTTCTTTGGAGTGTGGCTTGAAGGGGAAGTTGCATGTGGTAATGTTTTCATGCACCTGCTACCCTGTTCTTCTATGTGGTAGAGGCGACAGGTTTTTAATATGTTGTCAAATGAATCTTGGTGAGTTGCTGCAATAAATCATGTAGATGGTATACACTGTGTGCCAATGGCGGATGGAGGCTGAAGGTTGAAAGTGGTGGACGGGTTGCCAGTCAAAGGGCCATCTGCCACAGAATTCCCAGCCTCTAGCCTCCTCTTGCAGCTACAGTATTTATATGGTTGGTCCAATTCAGCTTTTGATCAATGTGGCCCCCCCAAGATGTTGGCAGTTGGGGATTAGAACATAGAACATAGAACATAGAACATAGAACAGTACAGCACAGAACAGGCCCTTCGGCCCTCAATGTTGTGCCGAGCCATGATCACCCTACTCAAACCCACGTATCCACCCTATACCCGTAACCCAACAACCCCCCCCCCCCTTAACCTTAGGACACTACGGGCAATTTAGCATGGCCAATCCACCTAACCCGCACATCTTTAGACTGTGGGAGGAAACCGGAGCACCCGGAGGAAACCCACGCACACAGGGGGAGGACGTGCAGACTCCACACAGACAGTGACCCAGCCGGGAATCGAACCTGGGACCCTGGAGCTGTGAAGCATTTATGCTAACCACCATGCTACCCTGCTGCCCTATTCAACGATGGTAACTCCACTGAATGTCAAGGGGGGAAATTCATTACCCGGCACATGAATGTTACTTGCCACTTTTCAGCCCAAGCCTGAAAGTTGCCTAGGTCTTGCTTCATATGGACACGGATTGTTTCAGTATCTGAAGATTTGTGAATGGCACTGACCACCATTCAAACTAGATTTGGCAGGACTACAGAACTTAGGTCTGTTTTGTTGGCTATGAGATCATTTATATGACCTCATTGAAGCAGGTCTATCCCAGGTTACTTCTATTGCTTAGCATACAAGTGATCCTGGCTTGTATCTTCACCAGGTTGTCACCTCATCTTTAGGCATATTGAATGCTGTTTGCTCTTCACTGAACCAACGTTGATCCCCCACCTTGAAGGCGAAAGTGCTGGACTATGAGGTTATAGATGGCCTCTAGTTATGTTTCACTGCACAAGGGGAAACACGCTCTCTCTATCCGCTCCATTAAAACCTATCATAATTTTAAATACCTCTACTAGGCCGCCCCTTGGCCTAGGAGACCCAGCTTGTCAGTCCTTCCCTGTTGTGTAAACCTATGCATTTCTGTGCCATCCTCGTGTACTTCTCTGCACCATCTCCAGTGCCTCTTTATCCATTATATCCATACTATGGTGACCAGAACTGCAGGCAGTGCCCCTAACTGTACTGCTAAGTATAGTCGAAGCAAGATTTGTTACAGGTCGAGCATAATTTCCCTACTTTTCAATTCGATCTCTCTAGGAATAAAGCCTAGGCAAGTTCAAATTATAGTAATAGCAAATAGAACCAAAATTGTATGTCACATCTCAAATATTCCAGTTTTACAGGCATAATTTTTTTTATTGGAGTTCACTCTTTTGCCAAAATAACTTCTCTGTTTATGTTTCTGGGGTTAAGGGCATGGTGAGGTAGTGTGGGGAGTGGGTTGTTTGAAGCTATAACCTGTGCATACAGAAGCAAGAATGCTGGAACTGAGCTAAAGCTGATACCCTGGAGCACTGTTCCGGATTGTGGATTGGTATCACAGAATTTTAAATAGTGAATCGACCATTTGCAGTCAAAGCCCCATTGTGAGATAATGTTATTAAAGCAAATCTCCTTAACGATCGCATTACCACAGATTTGTAGCACCTCACAGGTGTAAATAATATATGTAGGTTGGAATGTAATTATCATCATAACAATGGACATTTAACATTGTTCTTTGATATAATGTGAAGAGTTATATCCATATTTTGTATAACAGCATGCTTAACTCAGAGTATGTTCTGTACATTAATGGTAGTCCAGCTATGAATAGCTTCATCAGACACTAAATTTTGAACTTCAGTGGGGCCATCACTTGCGGCTGCCTGGACATAGCTGGCTAGCAACACATATCTGTTTAAAAAGCCACACAAGGTCCAAATGAGTGGTTTCGACAAATACCTTAACCCTTCAAAAAACATACAATGTTGAACAGCAGAAGGTATTTGAATACTTTCTAAATTGTGCACCACAAGCTAATGAGCAACTTTATTTTCCTCACCTACCCTTATAATGAGGATCAATGAAGATCTGACCTATTGATTTCCTAATCCTGCAAGATTTATTTTGCTGTGGTGCCAGGCTACATGCAAAAGTTGTTGCTCCATACATTACAGGAGATTAACCCTCCCACAGCAGTGCTCATCGGAATCCCTGTGTCACCCTTCTGATCCCCACTCCCAAACTTCCCCACCCAAATGGAAGTTGCCACTTTTCAATGCACTAAATGATGAAGAAATGGTCAAGTCCAACACCCAACAATGCACTAATTGCAATTTGGGTTCTGCCAGGACCACGCCGCCCCAGACATCATTACAGCCTTTGCCCAAACGTGGACTAAGGAACAGAAATCCAGGAGTGAAGCGAGAGTCACTGCTGTTGACATCAAGGCATCATTTGACTGAGTGGGACATCAAGGAGCCCTAGTAAAATTGAAGTCAATGAATCAGGGGGGAAACTCTCAGCTGGCAGGAGTCACACCCAGCACAATGAAAGATGGTTATGGTTGTTGGAGACCAATCCTATCACTACAGGAGTTTCTCAGGTGTTGTCCTTTATCCAACTATCTTCAGTTTCTTCATCAATGGCTTTCTGTCCAACATACCATCAGATATAATAATGTTCACTGAAGATTAAATAGCGTTCAATACCATTCACAGCTCCTCAGATACTGAAGCAGTCTGTGCCTGCATGCAGCAAGACCTGGACAACATTCAAGCTTGGCCTGGTAGATGGCAGGAAACATTCACGTCACATAAATGTCAGCAATAATCATCTCCAATGAAGGAGAATCTAACCATCTCCGTTGATGTTTAACAACATAATTATTTCTGAATTTTCCAACATTAAAATCCTGGGGGATGTGGGGGGGGGGGGGGTGGAAGGGGGGGCAGTGGGGGATGTGGGGGGGGGGGGTGGAAGGGGGGGGCAGTGGGGGTGGGGGGCAGGTATCATTGACCAGCAACTTAACTAGACCAGCCACATATATACTGTGGCTACAAGTGCAGGTCACAGATGGGATGAGGGACTCTTCCCACCATCTATGAGACACAAGTCAGGAGTGTGATAGAATACTGTTCACTTGCTTGGATGAGTGCAGCTCCAACTTCACTTGAGAGGCTTGGAACCATCCAGGACAAACGGGCAGCTTAGCTGGCACTGCATCCACCATCTTCAACATTCATTTCCCTCCACCACGGGTGCACAGTAGCTATATTGTGTAGTACCTACAAGATGCACCTCGGCAGCTCCCCATTACTTCTTTGTTGACACCTTCCAAATGTGCGACCTCTGCGATCTACAAGAACAAGAGCAGCAGGTGCACAGGAACAGCACCACATGAAAGCTTCCCTTTTCACCACACACTACGCTGACTCGGATCGCTGTTGTTTCGCTGCCAAAAATCCTGGAGCTCCCTTATGGCACCATAGACTGCAGCAGTTCAAGAAGGCAGTTCGCTGCCAACTTTTCAAGAAGAATTAGGGGCAGGAAATTCATGCTGGCTTTGCCAATGACACCAAAACATCCCATGACGAACAAAGAAGAGCTACGTGGCACACTTGCGTATTGCTGTTGTCTGACTTTACCCACTTCTTTAAAAGAGATATATATATATAGTAAAAATTTCCAAATAAGGGGCAATTTAGCATGGCCAATCCACCTGTCTTGCACATTTTGGGTTGTGGGGGTGAGGCCCACGCAGACAAGGGGGAGAATGTGCAAACTCCTCACGGACACTGACCCGGGGCCAGGATCGAATCTGGGTCCTCAGCGCCGTGAGGCAGCAGTGCTAACCACTGCGCCACCATGAAGCCCTGACCTTACACACTTTGTGCTTCCTTTGCTCTATGCAAACCAGGCAACAGAATATTGTAATATTTTAAAACAAATGCAATTAAGGATGTGAAGTGCTTTGGGACATTTCTGAGAATGTAAGAAACTATTTAAATGCAAATTGTTCCTTTTAAAATTTGTTTTATCTTAATTCCAGCATTGCGGAGGAGAAGATGAATGTTTGTGTCCGTAAGCAATTGTCTCTGCATTATTTCTACCCTCAATTTACTTTGGATCTCTGTTTCCCATGTCTGTTTCTAATGATGAAATATTCTTAAAGTCCGTCTTAATGATTCGTTGGCAAAATCTGCCAGGAGTTTCTCTGGTTGACTCAGCGTCTGAATAGCAAATATGCCAAGTGAAATGACTATGCTCTATGCTGCAGAAAACCTGTGTCATTTAATGTGACTGGAAAAATAAATCATCCACATATATTCACAACTTCATTGTGAGAACCAGTCCAAAAAGCACCAAACTCATTGATACTTTTACATTTTTACCCATTTAAGATGTTTCAAAATCCAGATTTGGAAAGATTCTGAAGAATCACAGCGTAGGCAGACCAGGTGCTGGATTCTCCGTTTCAGCGGCTAAATGCCGGCGCCAGCAGAGCATATGTGGTCTTTGACGACAAAAGAAGCGGCACCGACCCCTCATTGATTCCGGGACTGGTGAGGGGCTAGCAACGGCACCCAGTGAAACCCCAGCCTCCCGCGCCGAAAACAGCTGGAGAATGGTCAGGTCCCGGGCCATGCACGGCTGATGGCCTGCGTCGGTCGCGCCGTACAACATGGCGCCGGTCTTCACAGACCTGACCCATTATCCATAACCCCACCACCCACCCTTGGCCACCCCCCACAACAGTACCCCCAGTCCTTGCGGAAGCCTTCTCTCCCACGCATCCCGGCCGAGTGTACTGGCACTGGATACAGTCTGCAGCCGCCATGCGGGTTCCCGCATGGCTAAGACCACAAGTGTCCCGCACCGTCGGGAACTCAGCCCATCGGGGGCGGAGCATCGCGGGAGGGCCGGCTGATGATGCGCCAATGGCGTTGCAATGACGTGTGGCATATGACGCGATTACGCCATTTCTGAGGAGGTGGAGCATGGCTGACCAGCGTCAAACTGCCGCCGGTCCCAATTTCGGCATTGGAACCCATTCTCCGCCGGATCGCCAAACACGATTTCGGCGTCGGGCAACGGAGAATCCTGCCCCAGATCTTCTACAGATCGGCTTCCCTGAACAGGCGCCGGAATATGGCAACTAGGGGCTTTTCACAGTAACTTCATTGAAGCCTATTTGTGACAATAAGTGATTATTATTATTATTATAATATATATATTTTTAATTTTGAGTCCCCAATTCATTTCTTCCCAATTAAGTGGCAATTTAACTTGGCCAATTAACCTACGGTGCACATCTTTTAGTTGTGGGGGTGAGACCCCCACGACACGGGGACAATGTGCAAACTCCACACGGGTAGTGACCCAGGGCTGGGATCAAACCCGGGTCATCGGCGCCATGAGGCTGCAGTGCTAACCGCTGCAGCACCGCAGAAACATAACATTTTAACAAATATTCGTTGTTAATAATAATTGCATATGTAATCCTGTTGCAGGAAAACTCAGCCTTCCCTGATATCGTCTTATCAATATATTCTTTAAAAAACCAGCTTCACATGCTGAGGTTAATTTGAAAGGGCAATAGTGGATGGACATGATGCCACTGACAAGGCCTAAACAAGGCAGGATACAGGAGCCTGGCCTGCCTTTGTGTCAAAAACTCACCTCTGTGTGGGAAACTGATTGAAGTTCAGATTTTCACTTGTGGGCAGTCCATAATTAATATAGAGATGGGTTTTCTATTCAATTGGAGCCAATGGGGATGGGAATGGAGATGGGTCATCTCAAGTGTGCGGCTCATTTAAGTGCCAACAACAACCATCTTTGGGGCTGCTAGTTGTCCTGAGGAACCGATCTGTTTCTTGTGTTAATGAGGTGAATATCCTTTTATCAAAGATATCCTGGAGATTCACAACTGTTTAACTATAATTCCCTGCACACACTGGTTTCTACTCTACCCTTCTTGACCCTCTCCCTAGCTAGACACAACCCTAACATTGCATGAATGATCATCACCTGCTCTCAATTCATTCTGAAACTTGTCCTGGTTTACTCTTAAAGGGACCTGCATTCCTAAACTTGACTGCTTTTGCCAAAGCCTTCCACTGCACCAGAAGAAAGCGGGATGTCACAAGGGAGCTGTAGGCCTGGAAACCAGGGAGTGCAGACACTCACTTTATCAGTGCCAACCTGGGTCTGATGCTGGAGGCTGTGAGGGAAAGGAGGGAAGGGGCCACCTCACTGTGCAGTTGGGGCTCATTTCTGTTCATTTCTGGAGGCTGTGAGGGAAAGGAGGGAAGGAGGGAAGTCCCCTTCCCTGAGGGAAGGGGCCACCTCATTGTGCAGTTGGAGTACACTTTTGTTCAGTGTTACCTCTCTCAGCCTCTAATTCCTCTTCCTGCTCCTCCTCAATGAGCGGCCTCATTCCAGGGCCACACGGTCCACAAAGTCCCCTGGAGGATCATGTTATGGTGAGTGGAGCAGACCACCATAATGTCCAAGACCCTTGCAAATATGGTGCAAGCTCTTAATATGGTCAGAGACCAGCTGAACATTGAGAGTGTGCAAGTCATTCCAGTTGATGGACATCACTGGCTGGTCATTGGGTACCTTGATGGACACATGGGTACAATCAATGATGCCTTTTACCTGGGGGAATCCAGTGAATCTGGTGAAACTCATTGTCGTCTGTCCCTATGCCTCTCATAGAATATACAAAATGGAAACAGACCATTGGGCCACCAATCCGCATCAACATTTATACTCCTCTCGAGCCTCCTCCCATCCATCCTCTTCTAACTCGATCAGAAGAACCCTCTATTTACTTCTCCCTTATATTTATTTATCATCTCAAACCCCTTCTTCAAAGCAAACTTCTCCCAAATTATGCAGTATTTTATAACACATCAGATGAGTGTCATCACTTCACCAACATTGATATGCTAGATTAAGATAGCTTCATCAGCAACTGGAAGAATTCAACAGCCACATATTATTCACCAACATCTACTGAGCATAGCAGTGTTCATTGGCAGCTGGTTTAGCCCAAGCTGTAACATTATCGAGTAAAACCTCCAGCACAAATCGAGGTGTTTTCTTTGCCAACCAAGAACATTCAGCTCTAATCGGAACAGCTTCGTCATGTGGAGTGACAAATTAATCTCAATGACCCTTTTTATCAGAAAAACCTTCTGTTATATTTCTTTGTTGCCATAAAGAAAAAGGTATAGAGGTGCCCACACTCTGGATTCTTGTAAAATGCAACTTAGAGGAAGTTGTAGACAGAACCAGCATTGGACCTGAGGAGACCCATCGAGCCAACCCTGTCACATGAGAATGCTGAGAAAGCGGTTCAGCCAAATAGAACAGGAAAATGTCCACGGACAATGTGAAGAGGCAACTTCGCTATCTGTCCATTTGGTTCCACTTTCATCATAATGCATCCTTTTAATGGCATGACCACTTCAGTGTATGTCCTTAGGATGGTGACATGGTTGCTCCCTTGTAGTTTTGTTCCTTGACATATCCATTTTGTGGATCTTCACTCCAGCCCTTATTTGTGATGTTTCTCTTGTTGCGAGCTCTATAAACTTCCACAGCACCTTAAGTGGCTGTGAATTGTAAAACGCTTTCACCTTCGTCCAGATACAGAAGTGGAACCAAAATATTCATGCAATCAAAAGCAGCCGAGGAGAGAAATGCCCCTCCAAAATGTGCATTAATTTGATGGAGGACTTATCGCCTGGTTTTGGTGGGTGAATTAAATTTTGTAGCTGCATAAAAGCTTTACGCCCCAACTGAGCTAAGATAAGTTGCAACCTTTAGGTCCTCTGGTGTCTGATTTGCCATGAGATACAATTGGAATCTTTCCTCATATGTGTTCCTAGTCTCACAGTGTTCATCAATTGCATCACGGCACCTATTTTTCCTGCCATTTTGGATCCCGGCCTCTAGGGTCTATACTTCACCCAACTTCCTCCTTCCAATTCTTTAGGAAAGTATGGCACAAATAATCCCCTTTTTTGCAAGAAACTAGAATTTTTCTTCGTTTTGCCTGACTGTAATTCAGCTTTTCCCTAAGTCGTGGCACATGCAGAGTAAGCAGACTTTAAAATCCCGGTTCCCCACAGCCCATTTAGCTTCGTCTTGTGTGGGGCTCCTGCAGCCCAGACCCTATTCATTTTAACGGCAAGCAAATTTTCCCCGAATTGTCTGGCTTTTTTACGCATAGCCGTAGTCAGAATTCTTTTCTAAACCTTCAGCATTGACAACAGTGCTTTGCCCAACGTGTGTGTGTGTGTGAGAGAGAGAGAGAGCCCGGTGCCGACAATCTCCCTTTGCTCCCGATGCCATCTTCACTGTTTAGTCGACAAAATTTCACCTTCAAGTGATTTTACTGCCTCAGTCCTCATCGTCAGTTTTCCCCTCTGTTATATTTCTTTGTTGCTTCAAAGAGGAAAGGTATGGAGGTGCTCACGCTCTGGAATCTTGCAAAACACCATGAGAGATTTATTAAGCGATGTTGCTCATACAATCTAAGCCGGAGAACTCCAAAGCCCGCGCAAACACTTTGCTGATGTTACTACTCATCACGTGATGCTTTACCAGCAGGAATGTATTCTCTGGTACATAACCCCTTCTATATTGTCACACCATCAAGATGGAAGAGAGTGGCTGCTTATACTTCAGTGGGTCATTTTTCAGCGAGGATTATTTGCAAATGGCAGCACACTGCAGACATAAATTAACACAAGATGGTGTCACGATGATACCATCTGACATGAATCAGAAAAGATTTATAAAACTATTAAGGAAGCAACATGAGAAATAATGAATTATAAACCAAATACTTAAATATTTTATGGATGAATGACAAACTAGCCATGAAGCAATAATAGTTCCTGAGCTCCTGAATATTGAATGAGACTTCAAAGCTTCTATAACAGGCAAAATATGTTGTCTATAATTTAAATACATTTATCTATTAATGTAACAACTTTGTGTGTAATCTAACAATATCCTATCCCTCATTAATGATACTGTTACATTAATTATTTTTATTAAATTAAATTTGAAGAGCTGACCCAATATTCATCATAGTTTCAGCTGAGTTAGATTGCCTCAGCCAGGGTGACATTGCAATTCTCCTGAGTGGACAAAGATGGGAGATGTAAAATACCACCAAGGCTCCTGCTCTTGATCATTGTCTAAAGATCCTTCTGAAAAGCACATGTTAAATAACCTGGTAACTGCATGGGTTCATAGGCAAGGAATGGGGACTTGATCAAGGCAGCAGCTGAGGAAGAATAAGCATTGAGCAGAGGAAGAATAAGCATTCGAATGACAAGGAATATGCCTTGTGGTGCAGTGGGAGGCATTCCGGCCTCTGAACCAGAAGCTCCGGGTTCGAGTCACACTTGGTGGCCGAGAAAGGTGTGTTCATAACACAGCTAAATGGGTTCAGTGTCAACCTGCAAAATCCTTCCGAACACACCAATGGCTAGTGGTAAGAGCAGGAGAGACTCCTAGTCAGCCATGCTTGATGTGGAGGAGCACACTATTTGTGCCTAGCAATCTCAACAATCTCTCCCTCAATATCAGCAAAACTAAGGAGCTGGTCATTGACTTCAGGAAGCAAAGTGTCTATATCAATGGTGCTGGAGTGGAGTTGGTTGACAGCTTCAGATTCCTCGGTGTAGACATCCCCAACAATCTGTCCTGGTTCAGTGCTACAACCAAGATAGCGCAACAGCACCTATACTTCCTCAAGAAATTAAGTCCACATTGACTCTTACCTACTTTTACAGATGCACCGTTGAAAGTATCCTATCTGGCTGCATCACAGCCTGGTCTTTCAACAGCTCAGCCCAAGACCATAAGAAACTAGAGAGTCATGAACACCGCCCAGTCCGTCATGCGAACCCATTCCCATCCATTGGCTCTGTCTACACCTCCCACTGCCTTGGGAAAGCGGGCAACATAATCAAAGGCCCCTCCCACCTGAATTATTCTCTCCACCAACCTTATGATCTGTGAACAACAGTGCTGGGGCCCCCTGCTGTGTACAGAATTTACTGGCAGATTTCAGGAGTAGGTGGCAGCTCTAAAGACACACTAGATCTCCTTACAATCATTCAGATGAGGTGGGTACACAAGTTTGCTCATTTCCCACCTTGATCAGATTAGACATGGGCATGTCACACATCGAAAAAGCCCAGACTTGAAAATCAGGGCAATCCAAGTGATAAACCTTAAATGACTGAACCTTTCTAAAGCTTTGGAGACTTTACTCACTAATTAAAGTGGGAAATTTGAATGATTGCTGTCAGCTCAAGATTTTGAATGTTTTTTTGCTATAAATAAGCAGGAACTCGTCAGGTTATCCCTTTGGTCTAATCAGCAGTGATTACGATTTGACAGTGATGACTTCTGGAAACAAGAAGATCGACACACAACTGTGTCCCCAGGAGAAGGGAAAGGTTCAACATGAAGGTGGGAAAAGATCTGTGCTAACCTTTTCCATGCATTCCGGGCAGGATCTTTCAGACCTTCCCGCCAACACGATCTTGCTGATGGCGACCCCCGCGGCTGGTCTCCTGGCCGGGGGGAACGGGAAAACCATACAAAACGCGCTAGACATTGGAGGGACCAAAGGACCTCACTGGCGGGACTGGAAGATCCCACCGGCACCCAATAGCAAGCCACCTCCACCAATGGAAAACATGTTCAGGGGGGAGGGGAAGGAAAATTGCACACTTCGGGGATTCTCCAAAATGGAGACCAAGTGTTCACGCCGTCGTGTTTCCCGATGGCGTGGAACGGCACGAGGGCCAGCACGGCGCTGGAGCGGTTCATGCTACTCCAGCCTCCCTTCCAGGCGCCAAATGGGCGTCTCGACAACCTGCGCATGTGCGGATGACTTCTTCAGCGCGCCGGCCCCGACTCGACATGGCGTCGGGGTTCAGGGGCCGGCCCGCAACAAAGTAGGCCCGGGGGTGGAGAGGCCGGCCCGCCGATCAGTGGGCCCCGATCGCAGGCCAAACCCCATCGGAGGCCCCCCCCGGGGGCAGAGCTCCCCCCCCCCCCACCCCACCAATTCCAATTCTCGCATCTCAGAGAATCGGGCGCCGGCGTCGGGGCGGCGTGGCGCGGTGATTCTCGGCCCGGCGCGGGGCTTGGAGAATCGCACCCTTTATGTCTGCCGTGGCTCAACTGGTGATAACTCAACTCTGAGATATGTTCAAGCCCCACTCCAGGGACTTGAGCACCTAATCTAGGCTGTACTGTGGGAGTGCTGTTGTATTAAAAGCGCTGTATTTGCAATGAGTTATTAAACTGAGCCATATTTGCCAGATGAATTGCATGAAAAAGATCCTAAGAAAACATTCCAAGAAGAGTAGGGCAGCTGTCCCCAGTATCCTGGGCAATATTCAACCAATACCCTGAAAATAAGTTCTGTGGTCATTACCTCATTGTTGCTTGAACAAACTTGCTGTGAATAAATTGTTTGCCATGTTTCAATAATGACTCATTTCGAAAGTGCTTCATTCGCTGTTCGGCATTTCAGACCATCATAAGATTGTGAAAAGCGTTTTATTAATGCAGGCCGTTCTTCCCCTGCCGTCTACACTCATGTGAATAAATGTTTATTTTGTGTCCAAGTACATTGTGAAACGCACGTTTCATTTTGTTGCTGGGACGATCTGTCATTACATCTGTCCAGTCTGTGTTAAACTGGTGTTCATACCTCCTAATATGCAAGCAATAGCTGTTCAAATTCCCATCCAAATATCAATCAAATTAGACAAGATTTTGTTTTATTTTGCAAGTTTACGTGCACCATCACTTTGCAGAAATTAGTATTCAAAACTAAAATAGCTTCATCGACAACTGGAAGAACTTGACAGCCACATATGAACCACCAACATCACCGACTGAGGAAAGTAGCATTTGATGGCAGCTGGTTTATCTCATGCTCAATGGCTGTAACATTACACAGTGAAACCTCCAGCACAAAATCAAGATGCTTTTTCCACCAAGCAAGCAAGTTCATCTCCAGTCTGAATAGTTTCATCATTTGATGTGACAGGTTCTTTTCCATGCCCCTTCTCATAAGAAAAGCTTCCTCTGTTATCCCCCTCAAGAGGAAAGAGAGTGGCTGCTTATCCTTTGTGGGTTATTTATCAGAGAGGATTATTTGCAAATGGAAGATTGAGTCAAGGCAGCACACTGCAGACATAAATTAATACAAAGTGGTGTCACAATGAAGTCACCTGACATGAATCAGGAACGATTTATAAAACTATTAACGAAACAATATGAGAAATAATTGATTATAAACCAAATACTTAAATGTTTTATGAATGAATGACAAACTAGCCATGAAGCAATAATAGGTTGTGAGCTCCTGAATATCGAATGAATCACCAGTCTCTGCCCTGAAGCTTCTATAACACGCAAAATCTGTTGTCTATAACTTCAATGCATTTACCTATTAATATAATGACTTTACGTGTAATCTAGCCATTTCATATCCCTTACACTGTTTCATCAATTGCACTTATTAAATTAAACTTCATCATAAAGGACCATTGTCTCACATGTCTCAGCAGACGAGGGATTTCTCCCTAGTTTGAGCGGAGTTTGATGATTTCAGCCAGGGTGATGTTTGGGGCATTACAATTAGCTGCAGGAGAAAGAAATTATCTGTCAGGGTGTTTGTTCTTGGCCACTGTCTAATGATTGTTTTGAAAAGAAGTGCATGTGCGAATGGGCATCAGTTGAACAGGTCTAGATTTGATCATGGGTCCCTATTGTGCTTTTATAAAATGAATCCTTGAGCTTGAGAATAAGTATTTGCTATATAAACATCAAGGCACCAACCACACACTGGGAATTGGTTCAGACATTGTTTTCACGTTGATTTATTAAGAGCCAGACAGATGATAGTAGTCTTATGTTATTGCAAAGCTTGGAAACCACACCTGAGACAAAGAGATAGATTTTCCAGTCCCACCCCTTACGGGTATCGTCGTGGGCGGGATGGACAATTTGACAGACCATTGAAAGGTCCGCTGACCTCAGGAGGGATTTCCGCTCTGGGGGAAGGGGGGGGGGGGGGGGGGCAGGAACGGAATTTTCCACCCAAAGATTGAATCGCATGATATATTGCACCATTTCACTTGCAGTGATGTGCATATTCATATCCTTAAAGGTATCCCAAAATTGTCCCCAACACATTCATGTCCATCAGCCATCAGGTCCATGGAGTGGAAATGACAGTTGAATTGCCATTCCGCTCCTAGTTCTTTACCCTGAAATGCAACCGCACCTTTCCGCCCGACCTTCCGTCTCAGGCTGGTGAGAACAGCGCACTGCAGTGGGTCCCCAAGGCCTTCTGTCAAGTTCAGTAGAGTCTGGTGAAGGAAGACAAACCCCATTTTTTACGCAACTAAATGCCATAAAGCAGGTAGGTTTAAAGTCCAGCCATTGTACAAAGTCAGGCAGTAGGGAAGTGGGTAGGATGGGAAAGATGGGGCAGGATGTGTCGGAGAGGGTCAGGTGGTCAGTCGTCATGGTCAGGATGGGAGGTAGGATGGGGGTGTAGGTGGGTGGGTAAGATTGGGGATAGGCGGCGGGATTCTCTCACGCCCACTCCGGGCCGGAGAATCGCCGGGACAGGCGCGAATCGCGCAACGCTGCCCTGACACCGGTCCGGCGATTCTCCGTCTGGGGTGGGCCAAGTGGCCGCAAAAAAAACTCTGAGTCCCGCCAGGGCCGTCCACATGTTGTCTTACCCGGTGGGACCTCGGCGTGCATCCTTTTGGGGGCGGTCTGGTGGGGGGGAGAGGGGGTTTGACCCCGGGGTGGGGGGGGGGGGCTCCGCTGTGGCCTGGCCCACGATCGGGGCCTACCGATCAGCGGGCCGGCCTCTCGGGCTGGAGGCCTCCTTTGCTCCGTGCCGGTCCCTGTAGCCCTACGCCATGTTGCATCGGAGCCGGCGCGGAGAAGGAAGCCACCATGCATGCGCGCAATAAAGCCGGTGGCGGTGCGAGTGATCTGGGATCATGTGAGGGGTGGATGTTGTAGTCGGGAGGATCATGAAGTTGGTTTTGGGTGTTTGGAGGATGAGGGGCTCCAGTGGGGTGGGATGGTGTAGTTGGGAGGTTGGGAGGGTTGTCACTGTGGTGGGCGGGAAAGTCGGGGGGTCCAGTGGGAATGTAATTTGGAGGTAATTGAGTTGGGGTGGGATGTGTAGTTGTGGGATCAGGGCTTGTTGGGTGGTCAGGGGATCCAGTGGGAGGTGGGGAGTGTAGTTGGGAGGTCCAGTGCAGTGTCAAGGTGGTCAGTTCTATAGTTTCCCAGGAAGTAGAAATGGTTTCAATTCTTCTAACTTTTCCTTGGTAACTATTCCCCCAAGACCGGGACCATCCAAAGTCTGCGATTTAAATTGGAGTATCGCATTTCTCTCAGTGAAGGGTAATTGTCCAAAGGAAGTTTGGGATATTCTGGGCTTGTTCCCCAGTGCATGTTTTGGTACAAGATCACACAGAGAGCAGGCCTAAGCCTCTCCCTTGGCTCAGCTCCACACAACATATCCACTCCTTTATCAAGACCATCTACTTCCCCCTCCGTAATACTGTCCAACTCCAATCTGCTGCAAAATTCTCATCAATGTCTTTGGTACCTGTGGACTTCACGTTTGATGCTCTCCTGGCCAGCATTACATCTTCTACCCTCCAGAAATTTGAACTTATCAGAACATCTGCTGCCTGTACCCCAACCAGCACCACATCCTGGCCACTTTTCATCCCCTGCTTGCTGGCCTACGATGGTTTGAAGTCTGTCAACCCTTCAATTTTAAAATTCTCAGCTTTGTTTCCAATCTCTACAAAGCTTCACCACGATCCACCCACCCCCATTCTTCTATTTTCTGAGCACTTTCACTGTCTCAGGACAACCCAAAGCTCTTCACGGACAATGAAGTGCTTTTGCAGTGCATTAATAAAGGAGCCACTTGCACAGCAAGGTCCCACGGAAAAGAGGTTTGTAATTACCCATTAATCTGTTTCAGTACTGTTGTTTGAGAGTTTAAAAAGTATATTTTTATTGAAGAATTTTCATTTTTAACAATGTAACCATATAAAAACGGATGTTACCCTGTAAAGGAACAGAACCAACAGTATAGATCACATCCAACAAACCCATCCCTCTAACCAAAACCTAAAGTCACCCACGAACAACTGATGGGGGGTTGACTAGCTCTTTAAAGAAGGAAATGAATGGCTGGCAACTCAGGTAGAATGCCTCAACCCACCCCTTGACGGTATGTTTGACCTTAACCAAATACAAAAATTCAATGAGGCACTGGGCGGAGTAGAAGACCTCCACCTAAGCAGAATTCGCCTCCATCTATTAATGAGGTAAAAGCAAGATCATCCGCCTTCACCCCCCGTCTGCAGCACTGGTGGGTCCGATACACTTAAAATGGCCACCAAAGGGCAAGGCTCCAGTTTGACGTTAAGAATTACTGACTTGGTGTTAAAGAAGGACACCCAAAAGCTTAGCAACTTGGGACATAACCAGAACATATGAGTGTGGTTAGCCTGACCCCCGCGAACTCCACTCATATTTGTCCTCCACTCCCACAAAGAAACCATTCATCCTAGCTTTGGTCAGATGAGCCCTATGCATCACCTTAAACAGGAGCAGAATAAGCCGCGCACAGGAGGACATGAAGTTTACCCTGCAAAGGGCCTCACTCCACACCTCCTCGCCCAAAATGGGTCCCAATTCTCCCCTCCAACTTTGCCTTCAAATCATCCACCTAGGCCGACTCCACTGATAAGATTTTGCCACAAATACCCAAAATACTCCCTCCACCAGACTCGGCTAAAGACAGAATCCTCTTTAACGGGGAGGGTGGCGGTGTCAAGGGGAAAGTCTTTCACACAAAGTTACGAATCTGCAAGTATTGGAACAAGTTCACCCCAGAAAGTTGAAACTTTACCAACAGCTCCTCAAAATTGGCAAATCACCCCTTCAGAAACAATTTCCCAAACTTCTCAAGGCCCTTCCCCTCCCATGATCTAAATGATGTGTCCAAACTTGACAAATCAAAAAGATGGTTGCCACAAATAGGGGCTGTAATACCCCGCACGGGACTTACAGGGTGGGAATGATTATCTTTGCCGTGGTTCACGCAGAGCTCCCCCAGGCAAAGTCAACGTAGCTTTCAAGACATTCTACAAGAATCTTTATAGGTCAGCGACCCCGGAAGAGAGTTCAGGCATGGCCAAATTTTCAGATGGGTTATCCTTTCCATTGGTGGAGAGAGAGGAGGATGGAGCTGGACACTCTATTAAGTCCTGAGGAGATACTGAAAGGTGTTGGGTCAATGCAAACGGGTAATGTCCCCGGCCCTGATGTGTTCCCCATTGAGTTTGATGAGCGGTTTGCTGGTCAGCTGACTCCATTAATATTGGACATAGCATTGAGATCATCCGATAAGTGGAAGGGGATAAGACGGAGCGGGAAAGGTGTCTTTAGACGCAGATGACCTGCTCTTATGGATCCAGTCTCCACTATGGATGAGATAATAAAGCTACTTACATGTGTTTTGGCTCCTTTTCTGGCTATATGTTGAATCTAGATAAGAGTGAATACTTTCTGGTCAATCCCACAGGAAGGGGAATAAATTTACAAGTGTTACCTTTTCGTCTGGCCAGATCCAGCTTTCATTATCTGGGAAATCAGACTGCCACTTGTACCCCTAACTTGTATCATCTCCCTGGAAGCCACCTGCCACCTAAGCTGAAAGGCTAAAAGATGACTGGTTCTCTCCCCATAGTCATAAAATGCCCCCCTCGAGTGTCACAACTGGCCTACCACTTTACCTGTTGACAACAGTTCAAACTGCATCTGCAACTTCTTCCTGCTCGCCAGCAACTCTGGGGTAGGTTCAAGCGAGTACCAATGGTCCACCTCAAGGATAGAGTCCGCTAGCCTCTGCCACTCCATCCTCACAGTCCTGTCCATATGCACCTTATAGGAGATTATCTCCCCTCTAATAACTACCTTAAGGGCTTCCCATAGTGTGGAGGGTGAGACAGACCCATTCTTATTAAACCTGACATATTCCTCAATGGCAGAGGTTATAAATCCACAAAATCCTTTATCTGCAAAAAGCGATGCAGCCAACCTCCACCTGCTGAGAAGGACCCGACTCCAGAACCATGTCCATGAAGTGTGGCGCATGGTCTGAAATTATAACAGTCGAGTACCCCGCCTTTCTCACCCAGGGGAGAAGGGACCTTCTCATCATAAAAAAGTCAATCCCAGAGTAAACCTTTTGAAAATGAGAAAAAATTTCTTATCTCTTGGATTTAATAAACACCATGGGTCCATGCCCCCTTCCCCCAACTGCTCCATAAAAGCTAACAACGTCTTTTCTACCCTCGATGGAGCCAGTGATTTGGGCTTAGATTGACCCACCTTTGGATCTAGTACGAAGTTTAAACCCCGTCCAAAAATTAGTTGATGTGAGTCCAAGTCAGTAATGGAGAACAACAACCTCCTCATAAACCCCACATTATCCCAAGTTAGCACATAGACATTGAACAGGTCCACCAATGTGCGAGCCAAAGATCCGCTGACCATCATGTATCTGCCGTTGGAGTCCGCCTCGGTCTTAATAGCTGAAAAATAAACCGTTTATTGATCAAAATCGCTGCCACCTTGGGCCCTACCTTCAAAGCCAAAATGAAATATCTCGTTCACCCACCCCTTCCACAAACTGTTCTGGTCCCTTACCCACAAATGAGTCTCCTGCAAATACACCACATCAGCACACAACCCTTCAGGTGAGCAAATACCCTCGACCTTTTCACTGAGCCACCCAACCCCTTACATTCAAGGTGACCAATGGAATTGGGGCCTCCCACACCCCCCTCCCCCCTCCAGGGGTAAAAATGAGGACATTGTGAAGCCGCCGAGTACATCGATGAATTTCTATCCATAGTCTTCTTTCCCATGGCTTTTCTTGTCATCATTGATATTAACAAGCTGATGGGAATTTTCAAAACAATAACCCTAGAAACTGGGCCAAGAAGCCCGAAAATCATGAACCCTGTCAGGAGCTATCTTGTCCACTGCCTCTGCTGGTCCATTGTTTGAGAGTTAAATATTAGCCAGGGTACCAGGAATGACTGGGTTTGTGTTGCAGTAAATGCAATTGGATATTTGTGTATTTACCTGAGAAGATAGATAGGTTAACATCATGAAGTGTTAGAAGAAGAATAATCTTTATTGTCACAGGTAGGCTTACATTAACTTTGCAATGAAGTTACTGTGAAAAGCCCCTAGTTGCCACATTCCGGCACCTGTTCGGGTACACGGAGGAAGAATTCAGAACATCCAAATTACATAACAGCACATCTTCCGGGATTTGTGGGAGGAAACCGGAGCACCCGAAAGAAACCCACACAGACACAGGAGAACGTGCAGACTCCGCACAGACAGTGACCCAAGCCAGAATCGAACGTGGGACCCTGGAGCTGTGAAGCAAAAGTGCTAACCACTGTGCTACCATGCCACACCTCTGTCAATGTAGCACTCCCTCAGAACTGCACTAGAGGATCAATCAAATATTTGCACTGAAACCTCAGGAGTGGGACTTGAACTCAGAATCTTTTGACTCAGAAGCAAGAGTGCGACGCACTGAGCCAGGGTTGAAGAAGGAAGGGGTGGAATTTTGTTGAGGCACCCGAGGTCTCGCTTCCTGGCTGCAGCGCCTGTGAGAGACTCGGACTTCTTCTTTTCAGGAAATCCTGCCGAACCACAAGCCAATCAGGTGAGGCTTTTCCCTGGAATTAACACCCTGGGAAGCAGAAGTTCTGTCTACCTAGAGCTG
Organism: Scyliorhinus canicula; assembly: GCF_902713615.1. Lineage (NCBI taxonomy): Eukaryota > Metazoa > Chordata > Chondrichthyes > Carcharhiniformes > Scyliorhinidae > Scyliorhinus > Scyliorhinus canicula. The sequence continues at coordinate 53,045,647 of NC_052160.1, read as the reverse complement.
TTGGCTAATCAGCCGCCAGCAGGTCCTGTGGTCAGCAGGCGGTCACTGAGGAGGCTGAGGCTTTTGTCGGAAGGACAGGCCCCGGAGTCCCAGGATTGCGGACTGACCTAAAACACAGGGAGGTGATGCTGGGAGGAATTCACGGGGAGGGCTGAGAGCGGAGAGGCAAGGGCAGGGGTGGCTGTCAGTGCCCTCTCCCCTTTCACAATGTCCAGTTTGTCGATCAGGGACTGAGTGCCTTTGGTCATGGCCCCTACACCACCAGGAGGTGACAAACTGGCCATACAGTTTTGAAGAAGGATTATAGAATCACCACAATGCAGAAGGAGACTATTTAGCTCATCGAGTCTGCATCGACCCTCTTAAAGAGCACTCTACTTTGGTCCACTCCTCTGCCCCATTCCTGCAACTCCATAACCCCACCTAACCTACAATCTTTGTACTACACTAAGGGGAAATTTAGCATGGCCAATCCACCTAACCTACACATCTATGAACCATGGGAGGAGACCGGAGCACCCGGAGGAATCCACGCAAAAATTGGGAGAATGTGCAAACTCCACCCAGACAGTCACCCAAGGTCAGAATTGTCCCTGGCGCGGTGAGGCGGCAGTGTTAACCACTGTGTCACCGTGCCGTCATATGGACTCAAAACCTTGTTTCTCCCTGTGAAGATGCTGCCAGACCTGCTGAGTTTATCCAGCATTTTCTGTTTTTAATCAGTTTTATCTGCTGTGCACACTGCATGGCTACAGGTTCAGCTGCAGCAAGGTTAATCCAAGCGGCAGCAGGATAAGGCCCTCAAGTGATCACTAATTGGCTATGTAAAGGCCTCAATTGCCGGTTGATTAGGAAGGACGACCATGGACTTCTCCTCCCAGAACTTAATTCCACAGAGGTGGGAAGGGCACTTCATTAGGCAGGATGATGACCTAGCTGAACAACATTGCCTCCTCACCTCCAAGATCACCAACGTGAGAGAGCAAAGGATTCCGCCCAGGGAATGAACATTCAAAAGACTAGAAACAAATGTCCGAGGCTAGAAGGAACTGGAAAATAAATGGATAGCTGTCCATTAAAAAAAAAAATCACACATCGTTTCAATTTGGAATTGACAGGATAATTCAAAGGACCTGTTACCCAGCAACTGAGTCAAAGCTTTTGCGACTGACATTTTCCTATGAGACGGTACACGGCGAAACATTTGACACCACGATTAATGCAATAACAGGAATCACATTGGGACACACATGTGGCCATGACAAACAAAAAAGCACTGTCCACGTTCGCATGATGTCCCGGAGGCCTTTGACAGCAATTAATTGCTTTTACACAAAATAAGCAAAATACTGTGGATGTTGGAATCTGAAACCAAGACAGAAAATGCTAAAAAAAAAACACAGCAGGTCAGTCAGCATCTGGAAGGAGAAGAAACCAAGTTAATGTTTTGAGTCCATGTGTTGGATATTAAAGTGTAGCTGGGAGATATTGCAACAAGGTGTAGGAATTCGAAGAACCAGAAGCGGATGGTTTAGAAGCAGGTATCGGATGTAGGGGGCATGGAAGAGTTTTTGCATTGATACTATAAATGCATGGGATATTTAAAACAGGAGTTTAAGATGGAGAGGAAAGTTCACAGTCTAAAGTTGTTGAACTCAATGTTGAACCCTGAGGGCTGTCACCTGCCTCATCGGAAGATGATGTTGCTTATTACTTTCACTTTTACACTCGTTTTGGAGGCGAACGTTGACACAAAATCATTGTCATCAAAAATTGCCAGTTTGTGGGTAACAGGTGGCAGTACGATAAATAACTAGTTGACTTCATTTGACAGTGTTGATTCTGGGATAATACTGGCCAAGACCACAATAATCTTTCTGATCTATTCAAGTAGCTCGGACCACAATTTAACATCTTATTCATTACACCTTCAACTGGAGTGGAGTTCCTTCTTTATGGAGTCTGCACATCCTCCCCGTGTCTGCATGGATTTTCTCCGGTGCTCCGGTTTCCTCCCACAGTCCAAAGATGTGCAGGTTAGGTGGACTGGCCATGCTAAATTTCCCCTTAGTGTCCAAAAGGTCAGGTGGGATTACTGGGTTACGGGAATAGGGTGGAGGTGTGGGCACAGGAAGGGTGCTTTTTCAGTGGGTCGGTGCAGACTCGATGGGCCGAATGGCCTCCTTCTGCACTGTGAATTCTATGATAACAATGTAGCAATCACTCAGTACTGCATGGAAGTGTCAAGGATAATCATGTGCTCAAATCCCAAGAATGAGACTGAACTTCTCAGTTGTAAGAGTTCAAGCATTAGACCAAGCTGCTGCCAAGTAAGTTGCTAGCTCCTCACTAAACAAACCTAAACAAAAGATTTGCCCATGATTTATTTTCATGTCAACACTCTTTGATGGATTAATTATCCGAAAGTATCAAAGGCAGAAATCTCTGTTTTATTGATCTAGACCAACAGCTGCTATATTGAGCATCTTAATATCTGGAGGCTGTCGAATAGTTTGAGCCAAGAACCCTTTCAATCCCTTTGATAGTGCTCGTTATCATCGACTACTGGATGTGCTTGGAACTGGAACGCTTTTAGTTCAGTCGAACAGATTTGATGTTCAGGCTTCTGATGGTGGATGGTAAATAGGATCTCATTATGGGTTTGAATTGCTGCACATACTGAAGGGTGGCTGAGGTGGGCGGGCAAAAGGCCCTGACTTAGAAGCCTCTAAAGCCCTGTCAAATTTAATTGACTGCAGACTGCTGCTGAAGAGCCTAAAGCAGAAACCACTTATCTTTGATGGTAAATTGCTGTGTACCTTTTATCCTTTCATGGAATGTGCACAGCTTTGTGGCCAAGTCATTTCAGAGGATATCCAATTGTTGACCACATTGCTGTGGGTCGAGAATCGCGTGTAGGTCAGGCAGGTAAGAATGGCAGATTTCCTCCCTTAAAAGGGATGAGTGAACCAGATGGGTTTTTACAACAATCGATAATGGTTTCATCGTCACCATTGCTGAGTCGAATTTTTAATTCTGAGTTTTATTAATTGAATTTAAATTCCACCCACTGCCGTGATGGGATTTGAACCTGTATCTCCCTGGGTCTGCTAATTACTAGTCCACTGGCATTATCATCAGGCTAGCATCTCCTCGCATCTAACAAGAAAACTTCACAACATTCAAGAACATTAGATTATCTCAAGAGCAAGTTCTGTGCAAGTCTTGAATACCGCTTCCACAGATGGGAGAATCATCTGAAATCATAGATCATAGAATTTATTGTGCAGAAGGAGGCCATTCGGCCCATCGAGTCTGCACCGGCTCCTGGAAAGAGCACCCTACCCAAGGTCAACACCGCCACCCTATCCCCATAACCCAGTAACCCCACCCAACACTAAGGGCAATTTTGGACACTAAGGGCAATTTATCATGTCCAATCCACCTAACTTGCACATCTTTGGACTGTGGGAGGAAACCGGAGCACCCGGAGGAAACCCACGCACACACGGGGAGGATGTGCAGACTCCGCACAGACAGTGACCCAAGCCGGAATCGAACATGGGACCCTGGAGCTGTGAAGTGATATGTTTCTCAGACTTTTTTCATAAAACATTTACTACAGTCTGAACTTGTTTGATTCTACTTTTCACCCCTAGCTTCCTGGCTTTCTTTCTCTTCCTAACTCCTTTGACTGGAATCTTTTTATCCATTATTGGACAAACAGTAATTTTCTACAGTTATATATTGGGTCATTAAATCCATTGGGGGTGAGAGCCTGATCAAAAGTCATTAGCATTCACTTCAATCTTATTAGCGAATTTGAAGTGGAAGGCTGCAGCCTCCCGTGATGTTCCCCCTGCAGCTGGAAGTCCCATTGGCACAAATCACCACTCGTCCCTAAAATCAGCGACTATATGTCAGGGACACTGAGGGGAAGTAAGGAAGTGAGTACCTCCATGTGCTGAGGGTGGTCTTTCGAGGGAGGTGGTGGTCAGAGGGCTTGGGCTGTGCTGGAAGGGCTCAGGTATGGGCAGCACGGTAGCACAAGTGGATAGCACTGTGGCTTCACAGTGCCAGGGTCCCAGGTTTGATTCCCCGCTGGGTCACTGTCTGTGCGGAGTCTGCACGTTCTCCCCATGTCTGCGTGGGTTTCCTCCGAGTGCTCCGGTTTCCTCCCACAGTCCAAAGATGTGCAGGTTAGGTGGATTGGCCATGCTAAATTGCCCTTTGTGACCAAAAAAAGGTTAGAAGGGGTTATTGGGTTACAGGGATAGGGTGGAAGTGAGGGCTTAAGTGGGTCGGTGAAGACTCGATGGGCCGAATGGCCTCCTTCTGCACTGTATGTTGTATGTTCTAGGTTGGAAGTCTTTCCCGGGATGGGGGTTGTGTGGCAAGTCTTCCCTCTGCAATCTTAAAAGCCTTCAAACTCTCCCCCAGCATGTCAATACCAATGATCTGTCAGATTAAGGTAAAGTACCTCCCTTTTATATGTTGGAAACCTTTGAATTTCTATTTCACATTCAATACTCACTTGGGGAGGGGGCAGGCTTGCCAGTGAGTTTTGGGGGGTGGGGGACTTGCCAATGATATTGTGGGGGAGTCTTGCCAGTGATTGGGGAGTGGCTATAGTGGAATTCTGACATCAGGGCACCTTGTCAGGACCAGCCATATTCCCTCCATCACCAAGGTGGCCTACTTTCACCTCTGTAACTTTGTCGGCCCTGCCTCTCTCTCAGCTCATCTGCTGCTGAAGCCCTGAATAACTATCCATCCTGTTGATAGTGCTTGCTGCTTTAGGCTGCCGAATATGCTTGGAAACTCCACTTCTGTAAAGATGTGAAGGCATTAGAGAGAGTGCAGAAATGATTCAGAAGAATGATTCCAAAGTCGAAGGACTTCATTTATGTCAAAAGATTGGGGAAGCCTGGGTAGTTTACCTTAAAGAGAAGTTTGAGAGCAGGTTTGATTGAGATGTTTGACATCATGAGGGGCCTGGACAGAGCAGATAGAGAAAAAATTCCCATTGCCAGACGGGTTGAGACCCAGACACCGATCTAAGATGAATGATAAAAGATGAATGACAAACGAATCAAATGCAATGTGAGAAAAAACCCTTCTCATGTGACATGTGTTTAGGATCTGGAATTCCCTGCTGGAGGGTATCGTCATGGCAGAGTCAATTGGAGCTTTTAAAAGGGAAATGGGTATGCAGCTGAATTTTCAGGGCGGCGGAGAGGGACAAGCTGAGTTAGATTTGTGGAGAGCGAGCGTGGACATGATGGGCCAAATGGCCTCTAATCTTAACTGAAAGTGTCACCTCCAGAGCTCAATTACACTGAATAACCCCAACATTTTCTCTCAGCAACATAATAAATGCTGATAAAAGCCCACTGTGGCCATAGTGTACATTCAAAAGCTCCCACGCGTGATAGGTGCTTACAGAGAAAGTGACAGAGAAACACAACAAACACCAGTGTAATTTATCTTCAAGTAAGAACTTTCCAGAGTGAGAAAGATCACAGGAACAGGAGTTGGCCGCCAGTTGGGGCATCTGTGATCTGGGCCGGGATTCACCCATACCCGGCGGGGGGCGGGGGGTCCTGGCATGTCGGAGTGGTGTGAACCACTCCGTCGTCGGACCACCCCAAAGGTGCGGAATTCTCCGAACCTTTAGGGGCCAAGCCCTCACATTGAGGGGCTAGGCCCGCACCGGAGTTGTTCCCACTCCGCAGGCTGGAGTGAACGGGCTTTGGCGCCACGCCAGCCGGGGCCAAATGGACTTCGCCGGCCGGTGTAAGTCCGCGCATGCGCCGGAGCGTCAGCAGCTGCTGACATCATACCGGCGCATGCGCAGGGGAGAGGGTCTCTTCCGCCTCCGCCATGGTGAAGGCTATGGCGGAGGCGGAAGAAGAAGAGTGCCCCCACGGCACAGGCCCGCCCGCCGATCGGTGGGCCCTGATCGCGGGCCAGGCCACCGTGGGGGCACCCTCCGGTGTCAGATCGCCCCGCGACCCCCCCAGGGCCCCGGAGCTCGCCCGCGCCACCAATCCCGCCGGTCAGTTAGGTGTTTTGATTCCCGCCGGCGGGAGAGGCCTGTCAGCGGCAGGACTTCGGCCCATTGCAGGCCGTAGAATTGCCGCGGGGGGCCCGCTGAGCAGCGTGGGGGGCCCTCCGACCGGCGCGGCGCGATTCCCGCCCCCGCCGAATCTCGGGGGGCGGAAAATGCGGGACACGGAGGGGGCGGGATGGACACCGGCCCCGGGCGATTCTCCGACCCCCCGGGGGGTCGTGTTTCTTAACTCAAACTACCTTCCTTGCTTACTCATACTCCTCACCTGACAAAAAACGAGCCTTACCTGACAAAAATCTAGCAATCTCAGTTTTGACATTTCATTTCAACCCACACCCTCAACAGCTTCTTGGGGGCAGAGGATTCCAGATTTTCACCACGTTTGGTGCGAAGAAATGATTGAAGAGCCAAGCTCTTCATTTAAGATGATGCCACTTTATTCTGGACTCCCTGAGAGAGGAAACAGTTTCACCATATCATTAGGTTTTTTATATTGACCTTTGTTCTCCTGTTAACACATTCTGCTACCATACCTGTATATCAGCATCTCCTATTGTTCTTCACTTTGCCTTTAAAACATCCTCTGTCTTATGCCCTACACTACTTTGTTGCAATCTCTCTGAGCTGCCACCTGTCACTGACTCTCTACTCTGCTTCACCCACCCTTACGTAATTCATTACATTTCTCCCCCCCCACCCTTTAACTCTGAAGAAGAGTCACACGGGCTCGAAACTTTAACTCTATTTCTCTCACCATGGATGCTGAAAGACCTGTTCGGTTTTTCCAGCATTTTCTATTTTTATTTCAGATTTCCAGCTTCTGCATTTACGTTTATATACAGGCCACTGGAGACCTGACAGATCTTAACCTGACCTGTCTACTCACTCAGCCCTTGCTCTCGGTCTCACAATCTCATTTAAGCTCTCTGTTTTAATGACACTTTGCAACACTATTAACTTCTGGGTAATTAGTTCCATTTGACATTTCATCTGATTCACGGTGGTTAATTTGTGACTTGTCTCTTCATTTTAGTTGAAAAAGTCATTGGCCAGTTCTGCTAATTGTCTTTCTAATGTTGAAAATTTTAAATAGGTCACTTTGATTTCCCTCTTTGAGAAAGAGACCAAACTGTCTTTCACAGTTGACAATGCGGAGAAGTTAATTAATAAAGACTTGAAGACCTTGAGGAGTGACCGAACAGAGGTCATTAAGATTTTACAAGGGTTTGATTGGGTAGGACGTTGAGAAGGTGCTTCCATGTGGGGAATGTCAGAACTACAGGCTACAAACTTACGATAGCCACTGCTAAAACCCAGAGGAAATTTCCATGGAGTCTTGAGAATGTGGAACCCACTGTCACATGAGGTAGTTGAGGTAAATAGCAGAAATATGTTGAAGGGAAAGCTGGATGAACACATAAGGAGGAAATAGATTGCAGTTAGATGAAGAGGAGTTGAAGGCATGTGCGAAGCATTAGCACTGGCATGGAGCACTCGGAACAAGTGGCCTGTTTTTGATCTTGTGGGTTCTACATTTTTGAAAAATCCTTAAAAGATTAATTTGCTTTGTGTTAAAATTGTGCATGCTGCTACTAGCCATGTGTCTGATATGCTAAAGCACTTTAACTTACGGATAAAACATTAATGCAATTGATAATACTTCAGTTCTAAAATCCTGTTTAAATTTGATTAAGATGTATTTCCATTTGAGCTTGAACTGAAAATCGCTTATTGTCACAAGTAGGCTTCAAATGAAGTTACTGTGAAAAGCCCCCAGTCACCACATTCCGGCATCTGTTCGGGGAGGCTGGTACGGGAATTGAACCCTGCTGCTGACCTGCCTTGGTCTGCTTTGAAAGCCAGCGATTTAGCCCAGTGTGCTAAAGCAGCCCCAAAGCCTTAAACACAGAGGAGAAATCCACCCCCCCCCCCCCCCCCCCCCCACCCACACCCCATCATTCAAAATATGATTGTTTAGGATTAAAGTGTGAGCCGGTCACACATTAATCAGGCTAAAACATGTTCCTTTGAGCTGCAGCCTCATCAATCATAACTTAACCTATGAGCTGACCTTTCAGGTTAAGTCATCATTTAAAACAACGGGTTATGTTTGCTTGCTTCTAAGTTGTTGAACAAATTAAGAACAGTTAAACAAGGTGTAATCACCTTTCTTTTCAATGAAACATCTATTAAATGAGATGAATGCTTCCAAATTGTTCTTACCTCCAAGAAGAAGTTCTCTAAAAGAATGTTAAGGCCTTGATCAAGATCCCAGATGTTAATCAGTGGCCGGGATTTAATGCCCCCCCCCCCAACCCAGTGTGTTTTCCACCTCCATTAAACACTGCCCATGAATACAAAAATATTCAACAGAAAAAACCTTACTATCCATTCAGCATCTGCAGCTAGATTGAAAATTGTACCATCCTGCACAAAATAAAGTCTGAATGACTCGGAATGCTAATGCACCATGGGAGGCCAATGATCTGTTTATTTTACTGCCCCTGTCAAAAAGAATCGCTATCTAGACTAAAGTAATGAAAGCACATGCATTTATGCAGCACCTTTCACAATCTCAGGACTTCCCACTGGGCCGTCATGCCAATGAAGTACTTAGTATTGAAATGGAGCCACTGTTGTGATGTAAGGAAATACAGCAGCCAATTAATGAGCAGGGCGCTCAGCCAAATAGCAATGAGATTGTGACCAGAGAATTAGTGAGGTTGACTGAGGGATAAAAGATTGAACAGACATTTTGTCATGAAGTCAATGGATGGAGTTTGGTGTTTTTTCTTCTAAGTGCTGAACCAGGTGAGAAAAGCAGTGAGCTGTCTTTTCCCGCCAAGTTGTCCAACACGGAGATGAAAGAAATTCTAGAGGCATGACCCATACTGTCATGCAGGTGGAGTGGACCCAAATCTGCGGAAAGGAAAATAAAGTTCCCTGCTATGGGCATGGTGACCCCAATACATACAGGGACTCCCCCCCCCCCCCCCATCCTCACGGTATGGGGCCTCACGGTAGCATGGTGGTTAGCATCAATGCTTCACAGCTCCAGGGTCCCAGGTTCGATTCCCGGCTGGGTCACTGTCTGTGTGGAGTCTGCACGTCCTCCCCGTGTGTGCGTGGGTTTCCTCCGGGTGCTCCGGTTTCCTCCCACAGTCCAAAGATGTGCAGGTTAGGTGGATTGGCCATGCTAAATTGTCCGTAGTGTAAGGTTAATGGGGGGATTGTTGGGTTACGGGTATGTGGGTTTAAGTAGGGTGATCATTGCTCGGCACAACATCGAGGGCCGAAGGGCCTGTTCTGTGCTGTACTGTTCTATGTTCTATGTTCTATGTTCTATCCCCCGCTTCCCCCACCCAACAAACCCTAAGACTTTAGTTTATTTGTAAGACTGTGGAAAGAATGATTCGCTCCAGGAGTGATTGGATGAAAAAATAGAGTTTGGGTACTTTTAAAACAAAACTTAATAGGAAGCAATATTAAAGTTTTTAACATAACATCTGAAAAGAAAAGCTTACAATTACTCCTTAAACACTACTACTCAATTCCCTATTCATCAACAAGAAAAGAAGCATACAGCTCTCAATCTATCTCACCAAGGGAGAAGTGTAGATTCAGCGTCAGGCAGATCAGAATTCATGAAAATTAAAAATGAAATGACAACCTTATTGTCACGAGTAGGCTTCAATGAAGTTACTGTGAAAAGCCCCGAGTCACCACATTCCGGCGCCTGTCCGGGGAGACTGGTACGGGAATCGAACCGTGCTGCTGGCCTGCTTGGTCTGCTTTAAAAACCAGCGATTTAGCCCAGTGAGCTAAACCAGCCCCTTCAAATGAAGTTACTGTGAAAAGCCCCTAGTCGCCACATTCCAGCGCCTGTTTGGGGAGGCTGGTACGGGAATTGAACCTTGCTGCTGGCCTGCCTTGGTCTGCTTTCAAAGCCAGTGATTTAGCCCTGTGCTAAACCAGCCCCTAATTCATCTACTCTCTCCAAAGCTGTCTCTAAAAATCGCCTCTCTAAAGCTTTTCAAATTGCCTCTCTGTATCCCTTGGCTCCCAGCAGCAATGACCTCAAATCCCCAAATTGAAAAACAAATGATCTCTGCAGGCTGCTAAGCACATTAACTTTCCCAGTCAAACCACTAGCCCAGACTGAAAAATACATTGCTTTGTCAAGTTTCACTTCTGGCTGTTAAAAGAATCCAGACCCTAAAAAACAGAATTCTTAAAAAAAAAACCTGACCACTGCAGTCAAGCGCATTCTAGCCCCAGGCTTTTAACCTTAAATTGCCCCCAAATTAGAATCTAATATTCCTAAAGTCTTCCAGTCATCACAGGGAACAATACAGTGGTGAAACTCGCTAATATATTTAAATGAGGTTAATGGCCTTCCTAGGTGGGAACCTTGTTATGTCAATGGTGGGCGGGGTCAATCTCATTGTGAGATTTCACTGGTTAGAATCTTGTTTTTTGCCTCCCGTTGCCATTTTCGCCCATGGCGAATGCAGGCATAAAATCCTGGCCATTGTGTGGAATTCTCCCATGGGAGATGTGGGGTGGGGTGAGGGGAAGGTGGCTGGCCTGACAAAGACAAGGTGAGCAATTCGGAAGGAGGAGTCTGAAAGGAGGTGGGTGGGGGAAGGGTGGGGCCTTACGGTGAAAGGCAGAAGACCAAGGGGAGGGGAGGTGGACCCCAACAGGCCTGCATGAAACGCAGACAAACAAGGGGATCTAAGTGATGACACATGTATTATTGGAAGGGGATGACACAGATTGCAGATTATGAGGGGGCGGGGGGGCGGGGGCTGTTAGTGTTGCACATTAGGGATGATTCGCACAAACAATGAACAGGGCTGCAGTGCTTTGTTAAGGTTACTGTTGTCCCGTTTCTTTTGAGCGGGAACAATGTTAAGGCTCCCATTTATGTCCAGGTGCTGGCAGACAGGAGTCAGAGAGTGCAGAGATTCCTGCTGTGAAATGAAAAGGAGTCACGGATGATAGGCAGCCCAGGGGCTAAGTGGACCTCACAAGTTGAAGTCAGAGATAGGAGACAGTGCAGAAGAGCAGCAGGCATGCAGCATGCATAAAGCAGGAGCAATCATTGGCACCCTAGCTGCAGGGAGAGACAAGGGCTGTGTGCTCCATAGGAACAATACACAGCTTGGTGTGCAGGTTTGTCCTCCAGTTAATGTCCCTGAGCATGGTGGGCTATATGTTTGGCTGCATAAGGTATGGTGATGGTCATAGTGAGCCTGTAGATGGGGAACATATAGCATTTAGGACAAAGGGGATCAAAGGGTATAGGGAGGAAAGCGGGATTAGGCTATTGAGTTGAATGATCAGCCATGATCATAATGAATGCTATAGCAGGTTCCTCAGTACTCCCGCTGCGAGGAGGCCTCTTCCACCTTTTCATAATCGGTCTGAGATCCATCGAGAGTGGAACTGGATCTTGAGGTGTGAACCGAATTGGAGGCCTTCATTTTTGGAGAGAGCATTGAAGAGTTACTGACACAGATTCCTCCTCGGTGTCTGCTTCAATCAGAACACTTGCTTCCACTGCTTCCATCTGGGACCCTGTCTACTCGTTATCAGGAGACACAGATTCAGGCTTCACCAGACTGTTGCACAGTACTAATGGCAGCCACCTCTGTGGCCGGTTGTGAGGCTTGTATGGGGATGGAATCCCTACTGCTGAGGTGGTCCAGGTGTTTCCTCCTGATCCTAGACCTTCACTTTGTAGGATACTGCTTTCATTTTCTCCATTATGACTCCAGGGTCCCAGCTGGAGTCATGTCCGAAGTTTCTCACTTAGAGCAGATCACCTACCCTGAATGTTCTTTCAGATCTCGCAGAGTCACAATTTATTTTCTGGTTCTCTTGTTGGGACACCACCCACCCTGCCAGGTTTGGAAATAGTAGGCTAATCACATACAAAGCCTCTGTCCCATTAACAGTTCCATGGGGGTGATACCTGTTGTGATATGAGGAGGGGGTCCTATAATCGAATAAAAACCCTGCCAGTTTGGTCTCTATGGATGCTGCCTGTTGGTTTTTCACGCTGTTTATAAAAATCTGCACTGCCTGTTCCACCAGCCCATTTGACGATGGGTGATACGGTGCTGTTCTAATGTGGCTGATGCCATTGGATTGCATGAAGCTTTGGAACTTACCACTAGTGAAGGCAGTGCCATTGTTGGAAACCAGGACTTCCAGTGTGCCATGTGTGCAAAATCTCTGTCATAGTTTCTTGATCATAGTGTGTGAGGTTGTGGAGCCCATGCAGTGTATCTTGAACTATTGGAGTGTGCATTTACCACGATCAAAAACGTGGAACCTGTAAAAGGTCCGACATATTCCACGTGCACTCGAATCCATGGCCTGCCTGACCACTCCCATGGATGTAAGGAGGCTGAAGGAGGGAGTTTCTGATTTTCCTGAATCGCACTGCTTCACCAAGTATGTGATGTCTGAGTCGAGACTGGGCCACATGCAGTGCCTTCTGCTGGAGCTGTGCACACAGATGCTTTCCAGAGGCCGGGGCAGCAATTGTAGCTCCTGGGAGCATTTTCATTTTGGAGACCTCGATTGGCCATTATGTATGGGCAGCACGGTAGCACAAGTGGATAGCACTGTGGCTTCACAGCGCCAGGGTCCCAGGTTTGATTCCCCGCTGGGTCACTGTCTGTGCAGAGTCTGCACTTTCTCCCCGTGTCTGCATGGGTTTCCTCCGGGTGCTCCGGTTTCCTCCCACAGTCCAAAGACGTGCAGGTTAGGTGGATTGGCCATGATAAATTGCCCTAAGTAACCACAAAGGTGAGGATGTGTTATTGAGTTATGGAGATAGGGCGGAAGTGAGGGCTTTAGTGGGTCGGTGCAGACTCGATGGGCCGAATGGCCTCCTTCTGCACTGTATGTTCTATGTTCTATGTAATTCCATTGGTATTGGCCGCTGCTCTGAACAAGGAACAACTACCCAGGACCCCCAAAGAATGATACCGCCCTCAACACTGAGTTCATCGTTCTTGGTCGGATAAGGTTTAATATCTTCTGAGGGTTGTCCTCGGACTCCATCGTTCAGAATAATGTGCTTCAGTTTTGACAGTGTTGGATAATTTTACATCAAGGCCTTGATTTGCTTTGCAAACACTGATATTTAGGGTCATCTTGATCTCTTCCAATGCCCTTGTGCGAGTTGATCATAACAGGGCAGCACGGTAGCATAGTTGTTAGCATCAGTGCTTCACAGCTCCAGGGTCCCAGGTTCGGTTCCCGGCTGGGTCACTGTCTGTGCGGAGTCTGCACATCGTCCCCGTGTGTGCATGGGTTTCCTCCGAGTGCTCCGGTTTCCTCCCACAGTCCAAAGATGTGCAGGTTAGGTGGATTGGCCATGCTAAATTGCCCGTAGCGTCCTAAAAAAGTAAGGTTAAGGGGGAGTTGTTGGGTTACGGGTATAGGGTGGATACGTGAGTTTGAGTAGGGTGATCATAGCTCGGCACAACATCGAGGGCCGAAGGGCCTGTTCTGTGCTGTACTGTTCTGTGTTCTGTGGGTGTAAAGGAGGGCTCGTCTAATATAAGTTGAAGATAGGCATGGCTCATATCTAACTTAGTGAACATCTGGCCACCTGCTAGCTTGGCATATACGTCTTCTATTCACAGCATGGGGTATCGATTCAGTTTGGAAACTCGATTGATAGTAAGCTTATAATCCCCTCAGAGGCAGACCGATTTTTCCGGCTTGAGGTAGGGGACAACAGGCGTTACCCACTCTGTGAATCTCATGGGTCTTATTCCACCTAGGTTTTCCAGGGGCCCAAGCTGCTCTCCACCTTCTCCAACAGGAAATAAGAAACCAATCTTGTTCTAAAATATTTAGGCAAAATATCGGGGTTGACATAAATTCTGGCTCTGGCTCCTTTATTTTTTTACAAGGCCTTCATGGAAGACTTCAGGGTATTTGCCATTGAATTTGTACATCCTCCAACACCCAGCCTTTTCTGAGATGTCAGATTCTTTATTCCACATACCAATCTGTCTCACAACATCTCGGTCAGGGGTGGGCCGAATTCTTGCTATTCTGCCAGTTTCTGCAATGGGGTCAAAGTTCCGGTGGCAGGTTCTCCTGGGGTTCTCTCTGCTATGTTAAAGTGGTACCTCTGGAGGATGACAGAGGGCTTCAGGTCATAGTGATTATGTAATAAGTCTACGAGCTTGTCAAGGATTTTTGAATCGGGGCATCTGGGTAGGTCAGGCTTTTTATCACACTAAATGTCAGGTCAGGATCCCACATGCTGTCATTAGAATCACTTCCTGTTTCTCATCTCTACAATGCTATTAGCCCGAAAGAAGTAACGCATGGGCTCCACGTATTGGACCCAATCTTCTTTGTTAATGCCATAAAATCCAAGTTTACTGAAGAGAAGCATTTGTTTCTTATTCAATTAGCTGCTCATTTTCAACTCTGAAGGTTGCACAGAAAAAATTGTTTATACTCCTTGTCGCCAATGTAATAACTTTGCCAAGGATAGATATCGAATAACAAACCCCTTAATTACATCAAAGAAAAAGGCTGCTTTGTGGCTTACTACACGTGCATCCAAACCCATGAATTTACGGAGATTTAGACCGAGTTGGAATAGCATGTCATAAGCTGCCGCCATACATTTCCTATTGGGCAGCTACTGACTACTTAATAGTGGAACTCATACTCTACAAAGCCCAAAGGGAGATGTATTAACGATCCCCATCTCCTTTGTGGCCACCATAACAGAAAAAATGTGATCTAACGTGTCAAAACTTAACGTGTCAAAACTTAACTGTCCAACTTCTCCCATTGCTCTCTCATTCACAGCTTTGTTTTCAGCACTCTTTAACCATTCTGGTCTTCAATATGTCTTTTCAGAGAGGAGGCAAAAGTGAAAATGGATTCAGTGGTCCCGGGAGCTTTTCCATGAATGCTCATTTGATGCAGGATTTGAAGGAGGGAAAAGCGTCAGTGTGCACAGCTCCAGCAAGAAGCACTGCTTGTGGGACCTGGGGGGGGGGGGGGGGGGGGATGGTTGTGTGTGAGCATCAACAGGAGGCTGAGGAGTAGAGCCCAGACTTTGGGGATGACTGGAAACACTGAGGGCGTTTCAGTATTTCTAATGACAGGCAGTGCAGGGCAAGGCTGCGATTGTCCAGAAACCTGGTCCAACACCTCTGCCACTTTGTTTGTGAAGACCAGATGCCACTTGTGTTTGGAAGCTTCCCTCTGCCAATGGCCCTGAAGGTGACAGAAGCACTCAATTTATTTGCCTCTGGGTCTTTCCAGGTCTTTGCAGCATTTCTCAGTTGGCAACACATCGGTCCATTCAAGGGTGACAATGCCCTTTACACGAAGGCCCATCATGTGAACGTTATTCTGGACAAGGATGGCCATACTCAGATATTTGCAGGCTTCACAGCTATCACAGGGTTCCCTAGAGTGCAGGGACCATTAGACTGCACCAATATGGCAATACGGACTCCCAGGCAGCAGCCCCTAATGCTCATCAACTCAAAAGCTCCATTCCATCAACCTGCAGTTGGTGTGTGACTATCAAAAGCAAACTGCACATTTTTGCATGGTTTCCTAGGAGTTGCCATGACTCCTATGGCCTCAATCACTCCCAAGTGACTGGGACCATCGAGGGGCCAGAGTTTCTGCAGGAATGGTTGTTGGAGGATAATGTCTATCCATGTAAACACTGGCTGGTGACTCTGGTGTGTTACCCTCAGCCTCCAGATGAGGAAAGATACAACACTTCTCAGGTCTCCACATGTTCCCTCATAAAGCAGAACTGAGGGCTGCTGAAGATGTAATTTAAATGGCTGGACCACTCTGGTAGCTTTCTGCAATACGCACCAGACAGGGTTTTCTGCATCAATGCAGTTTGTTGTGCCCTTCACAATCTGACTGTGCAGAGAGTTGAGGCCCTGCTTGGTGGCCTGGAGAAGGAGGAGCGCTCCATGGAAGATGAAGATGAGGAGGTGCAGGAATCCCTGGGGCTGCTGAGGGACAACCTGAGCGCATTATGTCATGGAGAACGGGTGAAGTGGGAGGCATGCCCATTATACTTTCATAGTTGCATGGCCATAGAGTGTCCTGGATGAAGGTCCCAGGGTGTCCTGCTGATATCCATCCACCCTATGGATGCCCGAGGGCCCCAGAAGATGGATCCTTAATGTCCAGGGCTGGATGCAGTCCCAGCATTGGCGATCACTCCTGGGGGAACTACTGGGACCAGGGAGATGCCAGATAATCAGATGGCTATCAGAGTTTGGAGATTGAACCTCCTTACCAGTTGGGGACAGAAGGCCATCCAATGAATTCTCCTCAGTGTTAACTGGCTGCCGGGTTGTCTTATAGACAAGGATGTTTCCTCACTGACTATATCAGTGGTGGGGTTAAATGTTACCCAATTACATTGTTTGGACAGAAATTTCATGGTTATGTTTTAAATTGTCTCTTTTATTTTAAGGTAAAATAGAGCCCGTGACATTCTACTAGATCTGTCCTGTGATAACTTAATGTGGCTTGATTGTCATGAGGACCCGGGGCCCAAGTTCGATCCTATTGAAACCTTAGTGCTAGATTTAACACCAGAACCCAAAGGCAGAAGCACTGGTCTGACTTTGTGCAGACTCATGTCATCAGGCTCAGAGATCCCAGAGACAGAGTGAGAGATGCTGCTGAGTGAAGACACAGTGAAGCTATAGCTGTGAAAACAGAACAGGATTCCCCATTTGAAGAGATGGACCTAGTAAAGAGGTCGCCAGAGGGCACCTGGAAGAACATTTGAGTATGTTCTGGATGATTGAGTAAATGGACCTGTAAAATGATATAGAAGACTTGCCCCAGTGTGACAGGGAGAAGATGAGCTTTTCGAAATGCAAGGAGGGATTTGACACTTCAAAAACAAGACTACAGTTCTGCCAAGAGTGCGACATAAATAAATGTAACATGGAGTTTTCAGTCATGTTAAGATAAAGAATAACTGAATTTCTTGCCTACTAAGTAATGTTTGATCAAAGTTGGTTTTAGTTTGTTTGCTGCAGTAATAGTCTTGAAACCTGAAGTTTTGTCACGTGATTCCCTGAGGCAGGCCGGCTAGCTGCAGACCGTTAAATCTTTGTAGGGCTCTCATGGCATTTATTTTTGCCCTGAATAACAATATCTTAACATTACCCCGTACTCATTGCTTTGTAAGGCAAACGTGACAATCATGTCTGTTTAATCATATTACCAATAGTGGGATGAAACTGGCAATCATGAGAGAAGTTTTTTTTTAAAGTTAAACATTGCAGCCAACTTGGTGCATTCGGGGACAGAAATGAGCACCTTCTTGGTGATTGATACAACTACTCGCCAATCAGAATTAGAAACGGGCCGGCCGTCATTTCTGATTGGAGGGAAGTTATTGCTTTAGAAGGGCACGGTCAGAAAGTTGGTGGACTGAAAAGTTGGGGCGATGTTAGAGAGCGGGGCGGCTGAATGATCACCGCATCAGTGGATATGACTTTTGGCTAAAGGACTTTGTGACAATTAATTTTGGGCACTTACCGTTTGGGGGAAGTCCAGGATAGGAAGCTGGGTGCAGCAAACCCGCAGGTAAGTAACTGTGTTTGACTTCAGAGCGGAGGACTTTTTTTCTGCGCTGGGACAGATTCTGTTTCTTCATTGAATCCGAATCCTTGTGCACGCTGTTCATTGCAAAAAATGCATTTTTGCTGATGAGTCTGTTTGGCAATCTGGCTAACATTTAGAAGTAAGATCTCACGTTGTTTGCTGCTGGTGAAATCACTGTAACTGCTTGGAAAATGCTTCCCTTTGGCACGATTCCTACAAAGGGTCTTATTGGATCAGTGTGTGTCTCTGCTAAAACATTTGAAGGGTCAGTCCTCAAGTTGTTCATTTTTGTTTTCTCATCTCTGGAGGCATGAATTGTTTACATGTGATATGGAAAAATACCCCCACCACCCCCCTCGCATACAAAAACATGCTATCCTGATCCATCAACGCCGAGGTTAAAATCTGCTTCTTAAAACCAGAATATTTCAATCCTCTTTTTAAAGGAGTCACCAATTCTCTGAATTAATTTTAAAGCCAGCAATATGAACTGATCGGTTTCAACAAATCACAAGTGGATTCGAAATATCTTTTAAACCCTAAATTATTTCAGTGAAATGACTCCAGGATAAATATTTATGACAGAAGTACACTTAGTCTGATTTTACTTTGCTTTATCGAGACAGGCTATCAGTTCTTGTTCCTTGAAATCATATAGAAACTGTCACATTGAGAAGATAACAGCTCTGATGTTAATCTTGCAGGCTGTAATTTATTGGTTGAAAATCCTTTTTCTTCAGGAAGTCATTTTGCACAAGCCATTTGCAATCATGTGGATTATTTAAGACGGCGATGAGGAGGAATTTTTTCTCTCCGAGCAGAAGTGAATCTGGAATTCTTTTCCGTGGGGGTTGGTTCGAGGTTGGTTCAAGGCTGAGAGACAGATTTTTTACTCAGTAAGGGAATCAAGGGTTATGGCGATAAGGCGGGAAAGCGGAATCAGTCATGAACTCATCGAATGGCAGAGCAGACTCGACGGGCCGAATGGCCTACTTCTGCTCCAGTGTCTTATGGACTACACTGGATATTCTGTTTCACTCACTTTACATTCTGAAGGGCGGCATGGTGAACTTCATTTGATTGGAGGACTTCCAATTGTTGATGTTGCATTCATGCATTTTTCTGACATGTTGGAAGGGTTAAATGATGCTGCTATCATGTAGCTCGGACATTAGTCCGGAAAAGGAAGGTGTGTCCCTGATTTTCATCCATCTACCATTGGCGGATGTGCCTTCAGTTACTTAGCTCTCTAATTCCCTCCTAAGACCACTCTGTCTCTCTCCACATTTATGATGCTCCTTCAAACCTACCTCACTGGCTAAGTTTATGGTCACTTGTGTGAACATCTCTTGAAAGGCAGAACATCAGATTTGTTTGAGAATGCTCTTGTGACATTTTATCATTGTAAATGCTACTGTTGCCCAAGACCAGACTGTGTGGTAGACGAGCACAAAAAAAAAACTTCAGATTCTGGAAATCTGAAATGACTGGAGGATAGCAAGTGTGGTCCCTTTGTTTAAGAAGGGGAGTAGAGATAACCCCGGTAACTATAGGCCGGTGAGCCTAACGTCTGTGGTGGGTAAAGTCTTGGAGAGGATTATAAAAGATACGATTTATAATCATCTAGATAGGAATAATATGATTAGGGATAGTCAGCATGGTTTTGTGAAGGGTAGGTCATGCCTCACAAACCTTATCGAGTTCTTTGAGAAGGTGACTGAACAGGTAGACGAGGGTAGAGCAGTTGATGTGGTGTATATGGATTTCAGTAAAGCGTTTGATAAGGTTCCCCACGGTCGGCTATTGCAGAAAATACGGAGGCTGGGGATTGAGGGTGATTTAGAGATGTGGATCAGAAATTGGCTAGTTGAAAGAAGACAGAGTGGTAGTTGATGGGAAATGTTCAGAATGGAGTTCAGTTACGAGTGGCGTACCACAAGGATCTGTTCTGGGGCCGTTGCTGTTTGTCATTTTTATAAATGACCTAGAGGAGGGCGCAGAAGGATGGGTGAGTAAATTTGCAGACGACATTAAAGTCGGTGGAGTTGTAGACAGTGCGGAAGGATGTTGCAGGTTACAGAGGGACATAGATAAGCTGCAGAGCTGGGCTGAGAGGTGGCAAATGGAGTTTAATGTGGAGAAGTGTGAGGTGATTCACTTTGGAAAGAATAACAGGAATGCGAAATATTTGGCTAATGGTAAAATTCTTGGTAGTGTGGATGAGCAGAGGGATCTCGGTGTCCATGTACATAGATCCCTGAAAGTTGCCACCCAGGTTGATAGGGTTGTGAAGAAGGCCTATGGTGTGTTGGCCTTTATTGGTAGAGGGATTGAGTTCCGGAGCCATGAGGTCATGTTGCAGTTGTACAAAACTCTAGTACGGCCGCATTTGGAGTATTGCGTACAGTTCTGGTCGCCTCCTTATAGGAAGGACGTGGAAGCTTTGGAACGGGTGCAGAGGAGATTTACCAGGATGTTGCCTGGTATGGAGGGAAAATCTTATGAGGAAAGGCTGATGGACTTGAGGTTGTTTTCGTTAGAGAGAAGAAGGTTAAGAGGTGACTTAATAGAGGCATACAAAATGATCAGAGGGTTAGATAGGGTGGACAGCGAGAGCCTTCTCCCGCGGATGGAGGTGGCTAGCACGAGGGGACATAGCCTTAAATTGAGGGGTAATAGATATAGGACAGAGGTCAGAGGTGGGTTTTTTACGCAAAGAGTGGTGAGGCCGTGGAATGCCGTACCTGCAACAGTAGTGAACTCGCCAACATTGAGGGCATTTAAAAGTTTATTGGATAAGCATATGGATGATAAGGGCATAGTGTAGGTTAGATGGCCTTTAGTTTTTTTTTCCATGTCGGTGCAACATCGAGGGCCGAAGGGCCTGTACTGCGCTGTATCATTCTATGTTCTATGTTCTATGTTCTAAATGGAAAAATGCTGGAAATTATCAGCAGGTCGGGCAGTATCTGTGCAGCGAGAAACAGAATTAACATTCTGGTTGATGACCCCGATTGGACGTGAGATGTTAATTCTGTTTGTATCCACAGATGCTGCCACACTTGATGAGTATTGGTTTTATTGTCGTGGTAGACTGATGAGCGTTGCAGTCAGTCCTCTGTTTCTCTGACATGATATTTCATGATGTGGAGATGCCGGCATTGGGCTGGGGGGGGGGGGGGGGGGTGGGTGTGAGCACAGTAAGAAGCCTTACAACACCAGGTTATTAAAGTCCAACAGGTTTGTTTCAAATCATCTAGCTTTCAGAGCACTGCTCCTTCGGTGAAATCAGGAGCTGTGCTCCGAAAGCTAGTGATTTGAAACAAACTGGTTGGACTTTAACCTGGTGTTGTTAGACTTCTTACTATATTTCATTTCATTGCACCAGGAAATAACAGACTAAGTGAACTCTGCCGGTTGACATCCTGGTTCCAATATCAACACTCCATGATCTGAGTTACCTAGTGCTCCCAAAATATAAGGCATTGAATTCACAGACTGTCTTTCTCCCTAGTATTCATTCCTTTGCAAAGTTGTGACTCACTGGTAAACACAGCAGATAAAAGGCACATTTTATGTAATTCAGAACACTTTAGTTGCATAATACATCACCAGTGCAGAAGTACTTCTATAAAACATTTATTAGTCAAAGGGAAAAGGAGAAATAAATATATGTGCATTAGATGTCTTTTTACATTGTAATAAGATATTATCATATGCAAAATATAGCTTCCATCGCTTGTATTAACTGTATATTTACCCTTTAGAATTTCTTTTAGAATTTGCAGTGGCAAAGTAATACCAAGTTATCTCCTTCCATTCAGTCTTTATTTGGCATCTTCAGCCTGAGTATGATAGGAATGCAGAGGTGTCATTGATGTCAACTTGTAATGTACAACATCCAGAAAGCTGCTATATTAATATCATCCATTGGGGCTTATTTCTAAAGAGTTGTCAGCAAAGAAATCTGGAAGCTTTTACTATTTGTGTGCAAAGCTTATAACTAATAATTGTCCCATAACCAGGGGCTGGTTTAGCTCACTTGGCTAAATCACTGGCTTTTAAAGCAGATCAAGCAGGCCAGCAGCACAGTTCGATTCCCGTACCAGCCTCCCCGGACAGGTGCCGGAATGTGGCGACTTGGGGCTTTTCACAGTAACTTCATTGAAGCCTACTCGTGACAATAAGCGATTTTCGTTTTTCATTTCATAATATTGATCTCTTTTTGTATTTCGTTCTGATCAAGTCTAGTTGGTTTTCAATCATAACCTTGGTCCCAAATGTAACTTTACTGTTAGCACCAAGAGCCTCAAAAACGTTATGCCGCACACAATATCGCTCTCTCCTTGCTTCATCTCAATCTATGCTTCTATTGCTTTTCTCTAGTCGGTGGCGAGTTCCACATTTTCATCACCCTCTGAATAAAGATGTTTCTCCAGAATTCCTTATTGGATTTATTAGCAACTATCCATATATATATATTCTTGATTGAGCAACATCCATCCTTCTGTCAGATTTTGTGAGCGACACTATGATCCATATTTCAATTATGCTTGAGGTTTGAAGCATCCATAATCTTTTCTGTGTCTGGTTAAAAAGGAAGACCAGCTTAAGGTACAACGCTCCCTAAAGTCGGGTAATTAAATCCCTTCTTGCGGTTGGTTCCTCCTTCGTCAGCAAAAGTCACTCGACGTCCCAAAGGACGAATCGAAAGAATGTCTAGCAAACCAGTTAGTGCTCAGAGATGCTTTTCGACTAGCAGGGAGAAGGGAAATGGGTCACTGTTCATTGTCAGGACATTAGTCTGCATACTGTTGAAATGCGGATTCCGTACACATTTCCTCCATTTGACAAGAATGTTAATTTTGACGTTTTGTTACTTCTAGCTGAAAACATTGATCATTTCTCCAGTGAATGTGTTATATTTCTGATTTTACTTAACCTGTCGGTAGTCTGGTTGTTTTCAATAATATTTACCTGCTAACATAAAATGTACAAAATAAATGCGACATTATGAATTTCCTGCAGTTCTTATTAAATTAATTTGATGTCCTCATGGTTAGTTTGATTAACTCGATGCTTCTACATTGTGGACCCAAAAAAGTTTGTTACCTTCCTAGTCCAGAAATCATAGTGTCACTTGTGGTAATAAATAAATTACATATTTCATCAAAGTAGAGTGACAATTCAGATAGCTTAGTTAAATTGAGTGTTGGCGTTGTACCATTTAAGTCATCACCTGAGACTCTTCAATTTCTTGTTTATTGATCCATTGCATTAGATATTCATTGTTCTATTGGCTCATGCACATGTTTGCTAACATTCATATTTTCCTGCGCACAACAGAATTAAGCCAATTCGAAATCTTCAGATCCTGTTTGGTGACTGTCAAGAATTAGAGGGACCTGGTAGTGGTTAGATCAATTAGCATGTAAATTAAATTCTTGCCTGATATCAATTAACCAGTGCCCTTGAGACATGTACCATAAATTTTAAATATGGTCATATATGCCACCATTTAATTGGCAATTGCATTGGCCACATCACAATTTGCTTGTAAATTTCTTTTTACAGTTTTGTTGTTTCCTCTGTCAATACCATTAAAATCATGTCATATTCATAACTCGTGGATTGGGCTCATACGGAAGCTTCTGGAACAGTTTTCCATTTGTTTAATATGGACACTGATGAACTGTTAAGATGGCTGCCAAGGGGTCAGGTGACTTTTGCTTATTCAACACAAAACAATCAAGCTTCCGAATTGAATAACCATGGGTCGGTGCCTCTTCCTGAAATGCATGTAAGAAAATGACTGTTACCTGCAGAATGCACATTTGTTCAAAGCTTACTGAAATCCGAGTCAATGGACAGGGAAGTGCTGAGACCAGTTAGTCACAAGTAAATGTGAAAGGCTGCCATCTATCTCCTATTGCGTAGTGATAGTTTTGGACTTCCAAACCATTCTGATCGTAAAAGCAAGTTACCACAGATGCTGGAACCTGAAACAAAGTCATCACCTGTGACTCCTAAATTTCGTGTTTATTGATCCATTCCATTAGATATTCAAAAACAGAAAATACTGGACAATTTCCAGTATTTTCTGTTGAAATTCGGGTTGGATGTCACCACTGTTGGTCATGTGACGAAAACCAGCTTGAGGTAACAGGCACTATCCAACGACTGAAGCTGGGCAGTTTGCAGAAAAAACACCAAAGCAATTGCAATTTCAGAAAATGGCGGTGTCCTCTTTGCTTTTTGAAAATAATAATAATCTTTATTGTCACAAGTAGGCTTACATTAACACTGCAACAAAGTTACTGTGAAAAGCCCCTCGCGCCATATTGTCAGCCACTGAGAACCAAATTTGAAACTATTTGCAATTTAAGAAGCAGCCAAAGTGCTTAACCTGTTCCTGGTTCAAAGTTCACATGAGAACCAACCTCCACTACAAAAAACCTCAGTCTGTGTGAATCGTTTGTTTTACAAGACCCTTACTTAAACTTTAAATCATCAAATTCATTCAAGAAACCACAGGCCTGATACATGGAAGACTAGTAACCATAACTCAGAGACTGAAATGGCTGTAATCTGTGGAAGTGAAATCATCTTCATCTGTATCCATCTTTTGTGTGCATGCATGAGACAGACTGAAATGGCTGTGATCTGTGAAAGTACAGTACATTACCTCCATCTGTATCCATCTTTTACGTGCATGCATTGGTATTGGTGTGTGAGAATTAAATAACCATCTATATTCTGAACTCCCAAAATCTTGCTGCTGATTTTGTTTGGTTTTTGGCATGCAGTCCATGGGTATGAAAAGTCACATCTTTTTCCACACAAAAGATACTGATCATAGTCAGTTAAGAGAACAAATGCATTCTGTCTGTGATGCTCCAGTTGATGTGTGCAGTGGTTAGCACTGACGCTTCACAGCCCCAGGGTCCCAGGTTCGATTCCCGGCTTGTTCGATTTCTGGCTTGGGTCACTGTCTGTATGGAGTCTACACGTTCTCCCTGTGTCTGCGTGGGTTTCCTCCGGGTGCTCTAGTTTCCTCCCACAAGTCCCAAAAGATGTGTTTATTAGTTGAATTGGACACCGTGAATTCTCCCTCTGTGTACCGGAACAGGCGCCGGAATGTGGCGACTGGGAGCTTTACACAGTAAATTCATTGCAGTGTTAATGTAAGCCTACTTGTGACAAGCTACAAGAAATATGCTTCTAAAGTGGATTAGATTAGGACTTATGTCATGTTTTAGGTTTATAACTGAATCACAATTATGTGTTGCTTTCTTCCCAACATTTGTCAATTTTCTGGTCGCACAGGGAGCTTTGTAATCAGTGTACATAGAATTACAAAGAAATATTCGACTTAAGATAATGTCCGAAATGCTAACAATTGGGGACAATTGTGAAGTCACCCACCTTTCTCCTAAAATGGCTAAAACTGGGTTATTTCTAAATGGTGAAAAGCTAGAAACAGTGGAGATCCAAAGAGACTTGGAAGACCAGCTGCATGTATATAATGAGCATCTGCAGAGGATAATCAAGAACGATAATGGGATGCTGGCCTTTGTATCCAGAGGCTCGGAATTCAAGGGGGTAGAAGTAATGCTTCAAGCTAAAGGAAATCCCTGGTTAGACCACAGCACACCTGTAGTACTGTGAGCAGTTCTGGGCTTTGAAACTTAAAAGTAGATATTAGCCTTGGAGGAAATGTAGTGTAGATTTCTACTGAGACACGAGGAGTGAGTGACAAACAAGGGATGCTCTCCCTGTAATTTAGAAGGGTCCGGGGTGATTTGATCAAAGTTTTCGGGAAATTGAGGGGAACTGATGGAGGAAACTATTTCTGCCAATTGCAGAGTGTAGTACTGAGGGCATAATTTTTAAAAATAAAATAGAGCTGGCCATTTCAGCTGGAAATTGTGAAACGCTTAAACAGACATTGATATACTGCAAATGGCAATTGATGTTGGGTCAATTGTTAATTTTAAATCTGAGTGATAGATTTATGTCAACCACTATTATTCAGGGATATGTGACAAATGGTAGCATGTGGAGTTGGGCCTCCGATCAGCCATGCTCTCACTGAATTGTAGTCTCGTCACCTGTGATCCACATTTCTAAATTCTGGCTCTAATTCTTCTTTTTTAAAGATCATTCAGATGTGTAAGACAGAAACTCCTTGGCATACTGCTGAACATTGTAGATACAATTAGTGAAGAAAATCTTCCTGTGAAAAATAGAATTATGTTGCAATCACAGTGACGTTGTAGAATTTCTAAAATGAGTTAATCAGATGTCGGTGTCACTGACGAGGTTAACCTTTGTTGCCCATCCCAGTTGACCTGCGAGGGAGGGCATTACAAAGTGGTGTTGTCAAAGTTTTGTTCTTGTTATTCTCTGTCATGGTTTGATGCTGAGTGATTTGCTCGACCACTTCAACCTCATTGGTGCTGGGCCTGGTGTCACAAAAGGCTTCCTTCCTTTTAACTACACCAATCACTTAGATTTTTAAGACAAACCTGGCCACTTTTATTTTTAATTCTTTAAAAACTGTGTTCAAATGTTAAAATCTGTTTCTGTTCTCTCAATTAATTGTCCAGGCCTCTTGCACATTCCCAATGTTAATTGCCCCACCACTGGCCATACTTCAGGTGTCTCGGCCCCAAGTTCTGAAATTCCATCTTGAAATCTCACTGCCTCCCCTCATTTAAAGATCCGCCTTCAATCCCATCTCTTTGACCAAGTTTTTGCTCAACCGCCTGAATATCTTCTTCAGCAGGAGGGTGGCACGGTAGCACAGTGGTTATCACTCTTGCTTCACAGCGCTAGGGGTCCCAGGTTCGATTCCCGGCTTGGGTCACTGTCTGTGTGGAGTCTTAAAATCAGTATTCACTCTGTGAACTCTTCCAGTTTAGGGTTCATTACATTTACTGCGGTAGTTGTTAAGAGAGGTGCCTGAAGGAGAGATCAAACCATTTAATTCAAATACAAAACTTCTGTTACAAATATTGACATTTTAACGTTATTTCAATTTATCAGATCCAAGAGGATTAGTTCTGACGAACGTGTTGATGAGAAACTTAAGAATTGTCATGTAAGGAAATCTGCAGCTTTGTAGTGTTGAATGAATTGCAAACAATTGCATTCAAATGTCGAGCCAACGTTAACTCATCCCTGCCTGTATCGATCCGAGCAGCTGCAGTGCTGCACACTTCTTCTGATCCCAGCTGTCAAAGAAACAATCTCCAGGGAACGCCACTGGGACCAGAATAGAGGTCGGGGAGAGAGGTCATACTCTCTTTCCACAGCAGTAGCCGCCATACTCTGGTATGTATTTGAAGGTCCAGTCTTTTAATAAAATGTCGGTGAATGAGTGAGTTGGTAAGGATTGTTAAAAGAATCTGGGAATCTCGGCAACGGTAACCATTAAACTACTTGTTGTAAAAATCCGTGTGGTTCACTGACGGCCTTTTTGGGAAGGACATTTGCCATCATTACTCCAGATCCACTACAATATTGTTGACTCTTACCTACCCCCTCTGAAATGGCTGAGCATGCCACTCCTATCAAGGGCAATTAGAGATGGACAAAAGATATTGCCCTGACCAGAAACACCCATATCCTATGTAAGGAAATAAGTGGGTAGGTAGGTGAGTTGGGGGGGGGGTGATAGTCTGGTCTGGTTTATGGGGGTGGGGGAGGGGTTTGATCAGGGTGAAGTCGGGTGATCTGGAGGGTGGTAGTGGTTTTAAACTGACTGACATTCCCTGGGTAACTACTGAGCTAACACTAGATCTGTCAAAATTTCCAACTCTCACTCAGGTTCCCGGACAATGACTCCAGTTCCTGGAGACCAGGGAGATTTCTCTAAACTATGTGGGCAGTTCCCACATAGGTCCTCGCATCAAGAGTTGCGCAGGGTCACAACATAACATCTTCCATCATACTTTGAGTCTCTGGAATCTGGAGACAGGAAGATGTGGATCTTCATGCCACTGCCACTTTTCATTTGTTCTTTTTGTTGTCTGCTAAACTTGCTTGGAGTTAAGTCTAAACCAAAACCCAGTAAAATATTTTTCTGGAACCTTTCTGAAGAAAAGGCGAATGATACAGAATATAATTAAATTATTGGGCCCAATATTCTTCTGCCAGCACTTTTGAAAGAGCAATCATCCAAATAGACCCATTTCCTCCCCCATGGCCCTGCAAAATGTTTCACTTCAAATATTTGCCCAGGTCTGTTCCTATTCGACCTGTTTCCACCACATGCAGTGCTTACCAGATCAGAATGAATAGCTGTGTAAAATTAATTCTCATCTTCATAGCAGGTTCTTTGGCCAAATACCTTTGATCCCTCTCCCCTGGTTAGTGACCTTTTCTGCAACGAGACATAGTTTCTACTAACAAAATCCTTTGAGAGTTTGTGACAAAACTGATGACGTAGATTAATCTTTTACCTGGGCAATATATGAATTTTATCTTGATGCAAAGGGATAAATAGTCCAGATGCTGGAAATCTGAAAAATGGACGGAGCACATCTCCACAGATCATGTCTGGTATGCTGGCTATTTCCAGCATTTCGGGTCATCATTTAACCTCGACATCTGGTGATGGGTGAAGGATATTCCCTGGAATACTGAGTGTCTGAGTTCATCTGGGAGAACGGTCCGAAACATTGAAGCCCTCCAAAAGAAGCTAGAGGCAAAAATTAGTGTGAAGAAATCCCAACACATAATGGTTTCACCCTCACCGAATTACCTATGTCTCTCAATGTGGCAAAACAGCTGCAGTAATGTTGCAATTAGCTGCAAAGCACAATTATGCAGCGCAGATCGGTTTGCATACTTGCAGAGGACTTGTTGGTCATTATCCATTTGCAATGTCTATTTTTTTTTTTGTTCGACTGTCGTGCCAGAACTGGTTATTTAGTGCAAAATCAGGCTAGGTGGTCAAAATGTTTGTGCTCCCCCACCATATTTCACCGTATACTATCCAACTAACCTTCTATCTTCCATTTTTTCCTCGTGAGTTTATCTCCTTTCCCGTGAATGTATTTATGCTAGCCTCAATTACTCCATGTCTCAGGAGACCTATATATACATCATCAATGCAGATCTATTGATGTGAACTGCCCTATAAGATCTAAAGTGGACATAAAAAGCAACAACACCTTTCTACTTTGTGAAGCACCCAGTGTTATCAGTTTCACGCTCATTACACGCTTTGTGCAGCTCAGTTATTTCATATTTCCCTAAATTGGTTCCTTTTTTCTTGATTATCTCAATTGAACTTTTTTTCTTCTCTAACAAGAAAGCGCTGGTTGTGTGCTTTGGATAATTTTAGTAATAATGTGCTTTAACAAGCTGCGGCACAGAGAGAACATTCTGTATTCAGACTACTTGAATGCCAGTGTCTGAAACCTTCACACATAGGGTTCATTTGATGTGTTTAAGTTTGCTCAGAGTGGTAAACTGCGAAGGGCCAGGTTGTAAACGGCAGGATGGAGCCTCGCAATTGCCTTTGAACACAGTTGTTTGTTAGTCTTTGGAGGATAATGCTGTGTTTGTTCAACACTGAACCAGTCATTGGGCAACAAGGTAAAGGCTGTAGACCAATATGAAATTGAGCTGGTTAATTCTACCCCTCTTATGACCCCAGCATCCCTGTAAAGTGCATCGTCTGTTCCACCTTAAAAATAAAAACCTCGAAAGATCTTCCCTCTCTTCATGCAAAAGAACCGTAGCTAGGTTTGAGTGTGAGTAATGTAAGATCTCCATTTCTTCACCTCCCTCAATAAACTGAATGCAAATTTTTAAAAAACTTTAGTTGTTCGACCTGTTATCTTTTTCACACCACAGACTCTCAAGTGCCAGTCATGGCTGTGCAAAAACAGAAATTCCAAATTTACCTGTTCCTCTGTAGTTTCAGTAAGGGACCTATGGTATTGGGTTGTGCATGTCATTTTCATGCCAGATTCAAACTAAAAATTTACAAGTGTGTTTTTAAAAAAAATCAATTGGGTCCATTGTTCAGCGGTTAACCACGAATTGCAACAGAAGAAACAGTTTGTAGCAAATCTGATATTTCAATCTCAATGCGACATGGTAATGCAACTGATGGACTGCTTTAAAAAGAAGTTGAATTTTTAAAAATCTGAACTGGTTTAATGCTGTATGTACACCAGATATTATAAACAATTTTTAATTTCTAGATTAATGGAAAAAAAATACTGCCTCCCACCCAATCCGAGTAAGTTATTAGCAAAGAGCTGTCTGCAATGATACCTAGTATATCATCTTTGTATATGTAATATATCATCTTTGTACATATGAATGATCATGTAGAATAGTGTGTAATTACAGCATCCAGCCACTAGATAGAGCAAGAGTACATCTCAAAACCCACACGGTGGTCCACGTGCTCTTGGATTGAGTTAGAAGAGAGGGTTGGAGACAGTCGTGTTTTTCAGTAGTTCTGTGTATTGTAGTTATTTGATCTAATACTTGGCTTTTGCAGCATACTTAAGAATTCACAATTTATAGTGTAGTGTAAATAAATTGACTTTGATTTTGGGCAGCACATGGTGCAGTGGTTAGCACTGGGACTGCGGCGCTCAGGACCCGGGTTCGAATCCCGGCCCTGGGTCATTGTCCGTGTGGAGTTTGCACATTCTCCCCGTGTCTGCGTGGATTTCACCCCCACAACCAAAAGATGTGCAGGTTAGGTTAGGGGCAGCAGGGTAGCATGGTGGTTCGCATAAATGCTTCACAGCTCCAGGGTCCCAGGTTCGATTCCCGGCTGGGTCACTGTCTGTGTGGAGTCTGCACGTCCTCCCCCTGTGTGCGTGGGTTTCCTCCGGGTGCTCCGGTTTCCTCCCACAGTCCAAAGATGTGCGGGTTAGGTGGATTGGCCATGCTAAATTGCCCGTAGTGTACTAATAAAAGTAAGGTTAAGGGGGGGGTTGTTGGGTTACCGGTATAGGGTGGATACGTGGGTTGAGTAGGGTGATCATGGCTCGGCACAACATTGAGGGCCGAAGGGCCTGTGCTGTACTGTTCTATGTTCTATGTTCTATGTAGGTGGATTGGCCACACTAAATTGACCCTTAATTCGAAAAACAATATAATTGTGTCTGCAAAATTTATTTTTAAAAAATTGACTTTGACTTAGTGCAAAGTCTGCATGTTCTTTGGAGCAACACTACAACCTTGATAATATTAATTAAAAAAACAAAGAACATCACATGTCCTGTTAAAATGTGCACATATACTTGCTGCAGCTGTGGGGTAGTTATTTCAAGTTATCACCTGGGATGGGGTGCATCACACCGAAGGCTGGACCTGTATTTATGTATTATCCACACAATGCAATGATTGTTTTTTGGGGGGGGTTGCAGAATGCTGCTTGGATTTTCCCTCCTGATGTTACATGTTCCATTTACACGGTTTGAAATCTAGATACATCTGTGGGCCCTTTGGCGTCGGATCTCCCCTGGAACACGATGGTCACCTGCCTATTATAGAAGTTGACTGTCGCTCCACCTCATCTCTATTAAGTGCATATCGGATCCCGATGCGCTGCAATGCTCTAGGCTGGAACTCCACCTGTTATTCCAAGTGTACACCTTAAATCTTTTCAAAAGTCAGATTAGGTTAATGTAAGACAGGTGTCATTGGTTTGATTGATACGCCTTCTCATTCCACTTCAAATCAAACAAACAGAAATGTATAATTGTCACTTGATCAGAAAGTACAACCTCTGCTTGCATACCATTGTCAAATTTTAAGAAAAAACAGGTTTGGTGGGCTGTTTACTTAACATAAACATTGCCATCTTCTGTGCTTGTGGTGTCATATCTCTCCTTGTCCTGCTCTACTTCAGCAGCCTTCTGTTGGGTTGATCAAGAGTCATCTTCCTCTACTGTCCTTGCTTGGCTTCAATATAACCTATCCATTTGTACCCAGAGCATTTCCCATCATGGCCTCTTTCCCTGACCTCACACAGATGGCTCCAAGTCCACATAGGATCTATTCCTTTTTCTCCTCTTCATTTACATGTTACCGAATGGCAATGTCATGTTCCAGATGTAAGCTGACAACACACAACAACCTTATTCACCAACTCTCCTGACCCCTCCACTGCCTCCTGTGTTGTCAGATTTATTAAGTATTGTGAACTTGCCATTAAGAAATGTGAACTTGACCAAGAGTTTTGGTGCATGCGCAGAGCACGGCAAGGTGACAATCATGCACGCACAGCCGATTATTCCAGGATTCCAGATTCTTCGGGCAGAGATTGCGAGTGTACCTGTGGGACATCTGACCCCGTGGTGGTGGGATAAGGTATGCAATGTGTTTCTGTTGGGAGGCAGAAGAGGAGGCTCCAAGTAACAACGTGCTGCGGACAGTGAGGGCTCAGGGGAAGCTCTTTTGAGGGGAAATTGGGGACTTGATCTTCGAAAGTGGAGACTTGCACTCCTTCGTGAGGGAGTCAGAGTGTTCACAAGACTGTAACTCACTGTGAACCGTGACATCTTTGGTGGGTTGCTGAGAAATCTCTTTTGGTCACATCTTGTTCAGCTTGGTGTGTTTGACCACCGTTTGCCTATTAATTTGTACTTGCGTCATGTTCATTCTGAATGTTAACGTATAATTGTTTAACATTTCTGACTTTGTAAAGTTAAGATTTTGTATAGTAAAGGTGATTTTGTTTGTTTAAAAAAATGGGAATCTTCTGGTTTTATTCTCTTAGTCAGGACCTGGGACTTCAAACTCTCTACTTTAAACAGAAAGTTGGATCATAACAGACTGTTTGTTTGTCCCAACATGCGGCACTCTATATTCTGACCTGCACAGTGCTTGTCTGTGGCTCCTATATTCAGCCAATACATTTGCATCTGACTTGTGGTTTTCCCAATAATTGCAGTGTGTTGACAACCTGCTGCAGTCTATTTCAGTTCCATTATTTAAAGGATTCCTGGCATTGTCTAAACGGAAACATTCCACAGCTACCAGAACGCGAGACAGCAAATGGGCGGTCAGTGTGCAAAGGCCACACCACAGTCCTTGGATGCTTTCCTGAAATGGTGCTTCAGCTGCATATGCCCACAGACAGGTACTGTTACCCATGGACAGGAGGACAGTGGGGGCACAGAGAACAGGCAGATACTGACTGCAAGCGCTGCATGAGATCAGCAGCAGGAGTGTGGTGCCTTGCTCCTGGATACAGTGCTGGAAGAGGGTTAATGAACTTGGCCCTTGCTCCTGGATACAGTGCTGGAAGGGGGTTAATGAACTTGTGCCTTGCTCCTGGATGCAGTGCTGGAAGGAGGTTAATGAACTTGGCCCTTGCTCCTGGTTGCAGTGCTGGAAGAGGGTTAATGTACTTGGGCCTTGCTCCTGGATGCAGTGTTGGAAGAGGGTTAATGAACTTGTGCCTTGCTCCTGGATGCAGTGCTGGAACGGGGTTAATGAACTTGGCCACTGCTCCTGGATGCAGTGCTGGAAGAGGGTCAATGTACTTGGGCCTTGCTCCTGGATGCAGTCCTGGTAGGGGGTTATTGAGCTTGTGCCTTGCTCCTGGATACAGTGCTCAATGAGGGCTAATGAGCTTGTGCCTTGCTCCTGGATGCAGTGCTGGAAGGGGGTTAATGAACTTGGCTCTTGCTCCTGGATACAGTGCTGGAAGGGGGTTAATGAACTTGTGCCTTGCTCCTGGATACAGTGCTGGAAGGGAGTTATTGAACTTGGCCCTTGCTCCTGGATGCAGTGCTGGAAGGGAGTTAATGAACTTGTGCCTTGCTCCTGGATGCAGTGCTGGAAGGGAGTTAATGAACTTGTGCCTTGCTCCTGGATACAGTGCTGCAAGGGGGTTAATGAACTTGTGCCTTGTTCCTGGATGCAGTACTGGAAGAGGGTTAATGAACTTGGCCCTTGCTCCTGGATACAGCGCTGGAAGGGGGTTAATGAACTTGGCCCTTGCTCCTGGATACAGCGCTGGAAGGGGGTTAATGAACTTGGCCCTTGCTCCTGGATGCAGTGCTGGAAGGGAGTTAATGAACTTGTGCCTTGTCCCTGGATGCAGTACTGGAAGGGGGTTAATGAACTTGGGCCTTGTTTCTGGATGCAGTGCTGGAAGAGGGTTAATGAACTTGGGCCTTGCTCCGGGATACAATGCTGGGAAGAGTTTTAATGAACTTGATAGGGAAGGTGAGTGGCATGTCATATCGTGTACAAACCTCTCAGTCTGCCTTCCACAGCTTTTCCCTCGTCCATCATTCTTCACACCAGCATGCCTCGCATGTGAATATCTCTGTCTCTACTGTCCTCCCTGTTGTTGTGTCAGTTGGCCTGCTGCCTTTTTGAAGAATTGTCTGACAAAAGTTAAACACATGTAATGGGTGTCTGAGAGGGATGGATTATTGACTGTGGGACTGGTTTGTGCTGGAGGCAAGGGAAAGGATGTAAATTGGGTTCAGAATTCTTGTCAGATAGCTGCACTGCCTTGGGTTAGCTGCAGTGTGTGTGAATCAATCAGTCTTGGGAATCCTTGGTAGCTCAATGCGAGGCAACGAAAAAGGTACAGCATTCCTCCTCCACCTGCAGATCCAGTCCCTTCCGCTGTGCGATGTTGTTCAAGGCACAGCAGACCACTGTTATTCTGGCAGCCCTTCCTGGGGCATCAGGAAAGACACTGCCTGACCTGTCCAGACACCTGAATTGCATCTTCAGAATCTCACTCTTGTGCTCGTGTGGTTTTGGTTTTACCTTTTTTGCTTCTTTCCAATGTTAGGGCCTCTCGCCAGTTTGCATCACCCACATCCTTAGAGACCCTTGTCTCAGAGGTGTCACCGACTAGTAGGAGGAAGATTGAACTGTGCAGGTAAAAGGCATCATGGCAGCTACCTGGGTATCTTACACAGACATACATGATCTGTGTTTGTGTCCCAGCTGAACATTTAATGCAGTGGACTCCCTTTCGGTCGATGAATCAATACTGCTGGGTGGGTGATCCAAATGGCAGCTCGATTGGCAGATGTGTACAATCCACAATGCCCTGTAACTGAGGGAATTCCTGTTCGGTCCATCGGGTCTGCATCAACCCTCAAAGAGCGCTCCACTTAGACCCGATCCCTGTAACCTCCTCTGACCTGCACATCTTTGGTCTGTGGGAGGAAACTGGAGCACCTGGAAACCCACACAGAAACTGGGTGAAAAGTGCAAAACTCCACACAGGCCGGAATTGAACTCAGGTTCCTGGTGCTGTGAGGCAGCAATGCTAACCACTGCCGCCCGATTCCTCCGAGGCCCAAGATGGAGCTGCACGAGGGGTCCTCATTGCTGAACCCCATGTTGGGAAGTGCAGTCCGATTTCCAGAATACTGTTGGAAGTCTCCTCCTGAAGCCTTTCGCTTTGGGAAGAAAACAGCTGTCCTATCGCGGTTTTGCCTGTTGATCCCACTGTTTCTTGCCTCATTTTAACTGATGAGTTCCAAGTATCCAGGAAAGTTGTTGCTCCAGAGTTGAGAACAGAATCCAGGTCAGAGCTCCACTCCGTTTCAGCAGTGTCAGACCTGCTTGTTTGGTAGAAGTTTCCCACACCCTATTATTACGGGCCAGGGTTTAGAGAACCCCAAAGTGCATCATGAGAGTTCACCTACCCACAACTTTTTATCGATTTTTGGTTGGGGCCCACTCTACAGGTGTAATGCAACAGAGATCTAAAGACCTTTAAAACAAAACCATGTTTATTCTATGAATTCAGTTAACATTTTATAAACACACAGTAAACATCTTGGCAACTATCATCTCAAATACTCCCCCCATCTTTCCTAGCAACACCCATAAGACAAATACCCTCTTTCACAAACACATCAGGTTTAAATTCTCTACTGAGAGCAGTTTTCACTTTTAAATTAGCAAGTGATCTGAAGACATTCTTTTTCATGAAGAGAAGAGAAATGAAAATTACACCTTGTTTGGCTGGTTGCAGCTTCAACTCTGAAAACGAAACTAAACACGCACTGTAGCTGGCAGCTCCACCCATACTCTGACCATCACTGCAGCTCTTTGATAAACACCGATTTCTTAAAGGCACTCTCACATGACACTATTGAATGCACTCAACTTAAATGCAGAAGTTGTTTTTCTGCCAGCTTCCTGACATGTTGGCTGGTTTATTTGTACTCCTGTACGGACCGCAACCTCACCCAAATCTCAGGTGAGCAGCAATTTCCTCCAGTAAAATATTGGGGAGACTGAAGTGTTGTTTTCATGTCCACCATAAAACACATCATTCTCTCCTTCCCCAGCTGAACCAGTCTCCGAAACGTTGGCATGCAATTCAAAGTTGAATTGAGCCTCCTGCCCCATGTTCATCGCAAAGGTGAACCACCTCTATCATCCAACTTCACTTCAACCTCAAGCCACTTGCTGCGACAGACAATCAGGAAGGGAATCAAGGGCTATGGGGATAAGGCAGGAAAGTGGAGATGAGGATTATCATATCAGATCTGTCATGATCTCATTTTGTGGGGACCACAAGGGGTCCATCCCAGACTCGGATGGACCCTTTGTGGTCCCCATGGCTTATTGAATAGACTCTCATTACCCACCTCTCCCCTCTGAAACCTGGCTGTCTTTATCCCATCTCATTCACCCATTTCCCCTTTTTTCAGGCTGACCGAATCAGCTCCTGGTCCCAATACCTCCCGAGGTTAAAATTCTCACAATCGTCATTAATGCCTTTCATGGCCTTGCTCTGCTCTCTGTGTAACCTCCCCCAGCTCTATACCTCTCCTGAACACTCCCTTTCTCTATCCTTGGCCTTTTGTGCAGCCCTATCACAGACAGCTGTGCCTTCAGAGGCCCATTTGCTCTTTGATTGCATCCTTATCTAATATTCCCTGCCTTTCCTGAATGCCTTCCTGAAAATCCATACCTTTGGCTAGGTTTTAGGTCACCCCTTAATTCCATATTCTGCATGGTGACGTAGTTCTGTGAAAATTGACTAGATTAACCACATGAATATTGTGGCTACAAGAGCAGGTCAGAGGCTAGGAATCCTGCAGCGAGTCAGTCACCTCCTGACCCCCCCCCCATCATCCCAAAGCCTGTCCATCATCTACAAGGCATGGTGTGACGGAATAGTCTCCCTTTGCCTGGACGAGTGCAGTGCCAACATCACTGAAGAAGCTTGGTCATGCCCATCCTGTTGATGGGTCTGCTGGGGTCTGAGGGTGTCCAGAGAGGGGGCCTGGGTGGGCTCCCAGATGACCAAAGTCTCTCCAAACATTTACAGGACACAGTTGGGACTCATCAGAGTGGGCAGCCAGGGGACTGTAAGTAGCACAAAAGGAGTGAGTTTAAAAAAACATACTGCAGCGATGGCGGTCTGAGCCAGGCCACCCCGATCCTGAGGGGGACACCCCCAAATCCAGAGACTTGTCACCAAATCATTCCCTCCCCCGGGTGAGGCAGCCACCCCCTCAGCAAGTGCAACAATCTTGCAGCGTTTTTATAAGTTTGCTTATCCTCTCTCTGCCCATCATGCCCAGACCCAGTTTGCAAACTTGCACCGATTCACGCCCGTGAGACTTCTGCCTGGGGGGGAGGGGGGCATCACAGAAGGGTGAAGCATGAAGTGTCCAACCCAGTAATTATATTAAAATCCATCTAAATGGTGGCGCAGGGCACAACGTTCTATTTCACCTCCAGGAGGGCAAACCTATATTTCTGTATTACGTGTGATCCTCCGCCTGATCTCAATTTACGCTTCTGGCGTTGCGAAATGGAGAATGCAGCCCCTCTATTTAACTTAACATGGGCTGTCTTTGAAGGTAGCTTTGTTTCATAACTAAAGATTCTTGAACAAGAGGGCGGCATGTGGCGCAGAGGATCCGGGTTCGAATCCCGGCCCTGGGTCACTCTCCGTGTGGAGTTTGCACATTCTCCCCATGTCTGCATGGGTTTCACCCCCACTGCCCCAAAATGTGCAGGTTAGGTGAATTGGCCACGCTAAATTGCCCCTTAATTGGAAAAGAAATTGGCTGCTCTAAATTTATTTGAAAATAATTTCTGAACAATGCCCAGTTTAATTTTATGTCCACTATTCTATCACAGCATTTAAGCTGTTAAATCCATTTCTCATAATCTGGTGACAGATGTGTAGCATAAACGCCAGAAGCTAAGTCAAGGACACCACACTGCTGGAATCTGAATTAAAAGAACATCAATACTAATTTTGTTGTACTCTGCATGGTAAGAATAGTTCTAGTCTTTGTAATTTAGCTTTTTGCTGGGAAGAGACTGAGGGAAGGGGCATTCTACAACTAAAGCCCGAGGGCACAGCCCCAGACTGAAGGGGTGGTCCTTTAAAACTGAGATGAGGAGGATTTTCTTCAGCCAGAGGGTGGTGAATCTGTGGACCTCTTTGCCGCAGAAGGCTGTGGAGGCCAAATCACTAAGTGTATTTAGGACCGAAATAGATAGGTTCTTCATTAATAAGGGAATCGGGGTTATGGGGAGAAGGCAGGAGAATGGTGATGAGAAACATATCAGCCATGATTGAATGGCGGAACAAACTCAATGGGCTGAAAGGCCTAATTTTGCTCCTATGACTTATGGGCTTAAGATGTTGAGTGGCATTGATTGGGAAAATCCACAGCAAGGCCAGGACTTCAAATTAGCTGACGCACTGCGATGGGGCGAGGTTATTGGGGGGGGTGCGTGGTGGGGAAAGTGGACAACATATCAATAAGGCACGGAGACCTGGAAGTCGGAGTTCCTCTATCTATCCACAGTGTGCGTGCATGTTTCCACTGAGCAGTTCCGCAGCTTTAACTAGCCTGATCAGTGGTTCCTGGATGGGGCGAGGAGGAGGGGGGGCCAGTGGTGGGAGTTTGATGATCAAAGGCTGGGGTAGAGGTCTCAAGTCGAAATGGGGATGTTAGTTCCATATGTTGAGGAAGAATGAATCTGAAGTGAGCATGTAACTTTAAAACAGGTTTATTTCCAAAATAGTAATGGGACAGATTCCCAATTCCTTCTCCGTGTTCCAGCTGTCCACATTTATACTCTAGTAAAACAAATGAACAAATTGGGGACAAAAAGGGAACAACCAAAAGGCAAAAACACAAAGGAATCTTTATTAACATCAACTTAAAATGTGCTTGTGGGGGCCAGTAAAGTACCCAGCCCCTGTGGTGCCCACTGGGCACGTGTCTCCATTCAGTATATTGAACAACCAAGTAAACGAAATGAAACAAACTGAAGGGACAATTAAAACCCTTAAAGGGATACTGCAGAAAAGAAGCAGAATCTCAAAGGAAACTTATAACATCAAACAGAAATGTGATTAAAAGGGGTCAATAAAACGCCCCTTCCTCTGGTGCCTGTCTGTTGGGTATAATTAATTAAACTAAATGAAACACGCTAAGGGACAAAACGAGAGACCAGCCCCTAATAGGGATACTGCAGCAAATGAAAACAAATGGCAAGGTAAACTTAAAAGCATTAAATCAAAATGTGATTAAAGGGGTTGATAAAGCACCCCATGGAAGGCTTAGATAGTGCTGCCAGATGCCACGTGGTCCCTCTCCAGGGAAACCCAGCCGCGAATGTAGCCGTGGTAGACAGGCCTGTCTCCCATTTATACGAGGACCAATAACCATTACCTGATTAACAATATAATTCTCATTAAACCTTTCGATGTAATTGTCATTGAACAAAGTGATTGCCATTGGATCTTAACAATGTAATTAATAAGACATTGACAGGGGAGATGGAAGCCAGCAGGAATGCTGGAGGCCTTGTGACATTAAACCTAGGCCCCATCTACCTCCTCAGATGCACTGTATAAGACTCCTGCGATATCTAAAGAAAAAAGTGAGAGACTTCTCACCAGCACCTTGAACAATATTTATCCATCAATCAACATCACAAAAACAGATTATCAGGCATTTTATATTGCTGTTTTTGGGAGCTTACTGTGCATAAATTGACTGCAGTGTTTCTTAGAATAGTGACCAGTCAATAGTATTCTATTGGCTGTAAAGTGCTATAAAACTTTGAAGTCATGAACGATACTATGTAAATGCAAGGTTCTTTCCCACCTGTCACCTGATCTCCACAGAACTCGTGTTCTAATTCTGAAGCTGTGAAATACTTAATGGGCAGCAATAGAGTGCTGGAAACATTGGAGGCACAAAGGTAAATCCCAAATCTGAGCTAAATTCCCAAGGTGCTGCAGCTAAAATCCCAAGGTGCTGCAGAAGGACAGTGGGTCAAACATTATCTGATGGAGAAAGATGAGTTCACGTTTCAGGTTTGGATGCAACATCAAAG
Organism: Scyliorhinus canicula; assembly: GCF_902713615.1. NCBI lineage: Eukaryota > Metazoa > Chordata > Chondrichthyes > Carcharhiniformes > Scyliorhinidae > Scyliorhinus > Scyliorhinus canicula. Next base: position 53,005,563 of record NC_052160.1, on the reverse strand, counting down.
CTATCAGTTCTCTGCTCTTTTGGACAGGGGCTGAGGACATGCCTTCCCAGAGGGTCAGAGTTCCTCAAGGTAACATACACAGCATTTCAGCTCAATTGAGCAAATGGTGAATTTGGACAGAAGCTCTGCCAATTCACCCACAATAATCTCAACGTTCTGCCCAGCAACTTTGACTTTAACCAAACATCTTGCTGTTCCTAGTAAAACAAATCAATGCCTTTGAACAACTATCCGAGAGTAGCAGTACCAGGAAAAACAAGCAACAGATGTTTGCCCGTGAGCTGCTTCTGTCTCCACTGAGCAGGCCCTGAACTATTGTTCTCCTGGGCAGTGACCCTTTTCCTGGGTAATACCCTCTCATAGTCTGTGCCAGGTTTGCATTTGAGCCAGGCTGCCTATGATTTTTTTTTGTCTTGTCTGTCCTTCTCCTCCCTCCTTCCCCCTTCTTCCCTCAAGAACATAGACAATCACCAGCTCAGATGAAAACCAGAATACAGGAGTCATGAGGACAGTTAACCAAGTCTGTATTACTATGAATTCATTAGAACAAGGGGCTATTTCAGTCTGCATGGTATTAAGGAGAACAGAAAGTGTAGAAGAAGAGAATGTGCTTCTGCTGGTTGGAGAGTCCAGAACTAGCAGGCACGGCCTAAAATTTAGAGCCAGACCTTTTGGGAGTGAAGCAGGAAACACTTGCTGCACATAAAGTGTGGCAGAAGGGTTTCCCAAAATTTCACAGTGCCATTGCTAGGTCAGTTGTTAATTTTAACTCTGAAATTGATTTTTATTAGCCAACGGTACTGGATAAAGGTGGTTAAAAGGGGTTTGGTCACAGATTAGCCATATTCCACTTTTTAATGGAACGGACTTGAGGAGATCAATGCCTCACCTTCGAGCAGATGTTAAACAGACGTGGATGAGGGAGGCTGATCAATCCATCTTAATTCTATGAAAAGCCTCTATTCTCTTGATTGAACCACTAACCCAGCCAGGAGCCCAGTCCAAATGTTGATTATTCCTGACTTCCATCCGTTCATCCATTTTAGCTTTTCCATTGCAGGAGGTATTTTGACTATGGAAAAAAGGGGAGGGGAGGGGAGGGTTCAATCATTGAATCCTGACACCAAGTTGTCTACTTCCAGCTTTATCAGAGGCAGCAAGGTAGGCGGTGGCTAGCCCCTTCCACTCAAAGTGGCTTTGTCATTCAAAATATTATAATGACGCTGTGAGCTAAAAATCACCTCTACATAGATGGCAGTTTTAGACTAGTATTGAGTGATACAGAAATACCGGTGCTATAGGAACAGATCCGAGGCTGGGAATTCTGCGGCAATTAACTCTCCTCCTTAAAAGCCTGTCCACCATCTACAAGGCACAAGTCAGGAATGTGATGGAATACTTGCCTGGATGAGTGCAGCTCCAACAAAAAACTCAAGAAACTTGACACCATCCAGGAAAAAGCAGCCCACTTGATTGACAGCCTACCACCATATTTTAAAGATTCCCAATGGCTGCAGCGCAGACCACCTTCAAGTCCCCTTCAACAGCACCTTTCAAACCCATGGCCTCTCCCACCTAGGAAGGCAACAGCGGCTGACGCACTTGAACACCACCATGTGGAAGTTCCCCTCCAAGCCACACAGCATCCTGACTTGGAAATATATCGCTGCTCCATCTCTGTCACTGGATCAAAGTCCAGGAGCTCCTTCCCTAACAGCACTGTGGGGGTACCTACACCACATCAACCTATAACAGTAAAAGTTGCTACATAAATATAACATCCCAAGGTAATTCATAGGAGCATAAAATATATCTGTGAGTCGGATAAGGACCAGAAAATTGATCACAGAGGTAGGCCTTAAAAGGAGCAAGGAGAGGCAGACAAGTATAGGGAGGGAATTCCAGAGCTTGGGGCCTAGGCTGCTGAAGTCAGTGTCACCAAAGGTGGAGTGATTAATATTGGGCATCCTCAAGGCATTAGAGTTAGAAGAGCACAGATATCTTTCAGAGTTGCATGGCTGGAAAAGGTTACATAGATTGACAGGTGGAGATTATGGAGGGACCTGAAAGCAAGATGGGCAGCACAGTGGCAAACACTGCTGCCTTACAGCATCAGGGACCTAGGTTCGATTGCAGCCTTGCGTGACAGTCTGTGTGGAGTTTGCACATTTTCCCCATGCCTTTCCTCTGGGTGCTCCAGTTTCCTCCCACAGTCCAAAGATATGCAGGTTAGGTGGGGTTACAAGGATAGGGCACGGGAGTGATCCTAGGTTGGGTGCTCTTTCGGAGGGTTGATGCAGATACGATGGGCCAAACGGCCTCCTTCAGCACTGTAGAGTTCCATGGAAGTTTAAAATCAAGAGCGGATTTTGAACAAAAAAAAAAAAATCAATCTTGACCAGAACAATGAAATTCCATGTGCAGTCGACAATAGGGGAACGGGGCTTGGTGCAAGTTAGGACACGGAAATAGGTGGTCTTAGTGGTGTGGAATGTGGTTGAAAGCTCTGCTAGGGGCACAAGATCGCAAACAGACTTTAGTCTCAGTGTTACCAGGGAGAGGGATGGAATTGGTAGCTAGGGAATGGAGTTTGGTGGTGATGGGGGCGGGGAGGCTTCAGTATTCCCAATATTTAATTGGATGGAATTTCTTTTCATCCAGTGCTGGATGATGCATCAGCAGTCTGATAATTTAGCACATAATGATCAGAATCGAGATACCCAAGTCCATCTCGGGACCGATAATGTTTTGTTTGAAGTAGGCAGAATTTGAGATCCAAGCTCACAAGAAACCACGGATTTTGAACAAACAAAAATAAACTTTACTAGACCAGCTCAGGTAAAACAATTTATAATGGGCAGAACTACCACCGCCCCCCAAAAAAAATTCTTGCGTGTTATTCCCAGCAGGAAAACCAGTGAGATTCCCTCTGGGTGGTTAGGGGAAAATACCTAGGCTTCGAAATGTTTTTTGGAGTGGAGACCTAAAAGACACCAGAAAGACTGGAACCCCAATCTCAAAGTTAAATTGATGGTTCCCCCCACCCCCAATGGTCATTGTGACCTCCTAGCAGCTCGGACAACACGCACCCCTCCCCCATTACTAAATGCCCGACTCACCCCCTGCGCCCCCACACCGCACAGGTGTAGGATGATGCTCCCCGCTCCTCCCCTATCCAACCTCGCTGGCATTGGCCCCACACCAACACATTGCCATGGGTCGCTGAAGGCCAGCCCACCCCCTCCTTTTAAGCCCCCTCTCCCTTTTAAGGCTCGGGGGGGGGGGGGGGGCACTGCCGTACAATGCCCTGGGCCACCCAGGGCTCCAATAGGCTCCTGGCCCCCCTGTATAGTTATCACATCTGGTTTTAATTGATGGAGACCAGTAGTGATTCCCACCGATAGGGTTCTTGCATTACGCCAGGTGAGGCACCGAATCCCGGGAGCTTAGTGGCTCCGGCTAAAACCTCAAAATGCATATGTAGATGAGTTTAAATATGTGAGTCTGATTCATGCCTAGTGAGGGCTTAAACCAGATTGCGTCGGGTGCATCAGGCCAGGATCATCACGCTCTGTTTGGCGCCCAGAGTGAACCCCATTTAGGGGCTCTCCTGCTATTCTCCGAGAATCGCCCGCGGTATATATGTTATATGTCTGAGTAAATATGAAGTATCTGTGAATTAATAGGCATACTATTGTTGAAACACCACATACTGCTAAATGGGAAACGTGACCAAGAGGGAGTCCATGGATTTCTCGATAACCAACCCAGATGTCAGTAACACCTGAGTCAACTAATCTTGTTGAAACTCTTGGCGGGATTGTTTGGCCCTGCCACGATGGGTTCTCATGTGGTGGACACAGAGAGCTAGCCAAACATCTATTGACTTTTGTGGAACAGGAAAATCCCGCTGGTGGGTGGGGCCATCTCTCTCTCTCTCTCTCTCTCTCTCTCTTGCTCTCTCTATCTCGCTCTCTCATGAGGGAAGTCGCCGCGTTCAAAGATCTCACCTTGGAATTCTCTCAAAGTTAATCTAACTCTGATGGCATTTCCAACAGCCCACTTCACAGAATTTCAGTCTTGTCTCATTTCCTAAAATTCTATTCCCCTGAATTTCCAAGTCTTCACTGAAGCACCACCTTCCAAGCACAACGTCAGCTTCTCTGGATGCACTGAGCAGGACATTACTGTTCCAAAGCGGTTTCTTCACCCTAATAGCTCACTGCCCCCTTCTTGGATCTTCCGGACTTCTCGCTGTCCACTTCTTCAGATACATGTTTTCAGTGGGGTTCTACTCCCAGTCACATGACCTGGATTTTTGTGCCGATTGCCTTCCTGCACAGGTGTGCCGGGCCCAAAGAACTCAAAATACCAAATTGTGCATGTGCAGCCGCTCCCGGTCTGCACATGGAGGAAGGTCTAAGGGACGCCTCCAGGGCAGCCACGAGTCGGAGACAGACCCGGAGCACCAGGGAGACAATGCCCCCATCTCGTGCGGCGATGCCGGTGGGCCACACCCAAGTGATGAGGGGGGCAGCCACAGGCCCCTGTCGCAGCCGACCCAGGACTCCCCTACCCAGGGCACACCTACCCAGGACACCCCTACCCAGGACACTGATGCACAGGGGACGGGTGGATTAAAACCACCACTCCAGGGGGCCATGGACTTTGGGTCGGATGAGGAGCACAACACTATGCCACTGCAGTATGCAAGGCCTGGGGCTTTCCGTGCAGGCGGCGTCTGTGGCCCAGGACATGGCTGCCCTCTCACAGGAAGCCATGAGCCAGAGGCAGTGGCAGATTGCAGAGGCGCTCAATGCCGTGGCCCAGTCTCAGCAGGCCATGGCCCAGTCTCAGCAGGCCAGGGCCCAGTCTCTGAAGGCCATGGCCCAGTCTCAGCAGGCCAGGGCCCAGTCTCTGAAGGCCATTGCTGAGGGCATTGGCGTCATTGCCCAGATGCTGGCTAGCGTCGCCCAGACAAGACAGGGATGGTCAACTCCGTGAGCTCCATGGCTGTAAACTTGCAGACCCTTGTTGATACCAGGGCAGGCCTCCAGGACTGGCAGCGTCGGGTGTCGGGGCGTCGGATGCTCGGTCCGTTCGCATCCCCGATCCATGTAGAGGCCCCGGGGCCATCGGGCACCCCGAAGGGGGGAGGAGGGGTGCTGAGGCCCGTTCCGGGTCCCCCTGTAGGGGAGGTGTCCCGGAACACCGCGACACCTCGGACTACCCCCCTTCTGTCCCAGGTGCACTTGGTGGGCAAGGGGCAGGACCAGCTGGCAGCTCGCCATCCCAGTCGCCCGAGCCGCAGCCTGGCCCATCTAGGCCGGGCCACCCCAGGAAACGGCCGCCAAAGGGATCCCGAGTCACAGGGCAGGAGTCCACCTCCAGTTCTGCTGTACCATCTGGGGAACCACCTAGGCGTAGTCAAACAATTAGACACTGAGTAAGTTGGCACAGGTGCAGGGCACAGATGAGTTATAGGGGCGAGGGCACGTGTATGAACTGTTTGTTATTAAAATCACTTTCACACCTACAGAAGCTGCCTTTGTGCTCTGTCCGATGAGTGCGGTGGTGTGGTATGAGGTGAGCGCCAGTGTGTGTGTGAGGGGTGATAGAACATTGCCCTCAGGTGAGTGTGGGCTCACTGGGCTAGGTTGTGCAGGACACAGCAGACCACAACGATGCGGCCGACCCTATCTGGAGGGCCCCTCCAGAGCGGTCCAGGCACCTGAAACGCATCTTCAGCCGTCCAAAGCACCTCTCTATCACACCCTTGGTCGCTGCATGGGCATCGTTATAGTGGTTCTCCGTGTCAGTTTGTGGTGTCCGAATAGGCGTCATCAGCCACGACTGCAACAGGTAACCCCTGTCGCCCAGCAACCAGCCCCTCAGCCGGTGGGGACATCTCTCGAACATGCCGGGGATGAAATATTGCACCAATACGAATGAGTCATGTACCCTGCCCGGGTACCGGGCGCAGACGTGCATGATCATCATGCGGTGGTCGCTGACCACCTGAATGTTCATGGAATAGGTCCCCTTCCTATTCGTGAACACAGCCCTGTTATCTGCAGGTGGCCGCACGGCGACGTGCATCCCATCGATCGCGCCCTGGACCATGGGCATCCCGGCCGCCGCAGCGAAGCCTGCTGCTTGGGCATCCTGGCTGGCCCGGTCCACAGGGAACTGGATGTAGCGGTCTGCAATGGCATATAGGGTGTCTGTCACTGCCCGGATGCACAGGTGCACCGATGCCTGCGAGATGCCGGACAATTCCCACTCGGCGCCTGGAATGACCCTGTGGCATAAAAGTTCAGGGCCACCGTAACCTTGACGGCCACGGGGAGAGGGTGTCCTCCCCCAGTGCCACGCGGTGCCAAGTGTGCCATCAGGTGGCAGATATGGGCGACGGTTTCCTGGCTCATCCGGAGTCTCCTCCTGCATGCCCAGTCCGTGTTGTCCTGGGACGCCGAGCGGGGCCGGTACACACGGGGCCTCATCGGGCAGCTCCGTCGCAGTGGCACTACCTCCTCCTCGTGCTCCTCCTCCTCATCCTGTCGGGCGGGCGGCCCTCCAGCCTGGGCGGCTGCCACCTGCCTCCCTGGCACGCTCCTTCTCCTGCTCCCCCAGGGCAACATGTAGAAGTGCGGCTCCTGCCACGGCGGCCAACATCGCTGGGTGATCACCAAACATAACGGCCTGCAGGGGGTGGGGGGAGATAGACGACATGTTGTCATTGTGGTAGTCACCACTGTTGTATTATACTGTATATATGGGTGTTACGGTAAGGCCCCTGTACTACAGGTACGGGGTAGATCCCAGCCTGCTGGCTCCGCCCAGTAGGTGGAGTATAAATATGTGTGGTCTCCGAACAGCAGCCATTTTGTCAGCTGCTGTAGGAGGCCACACATCTCTGAGTAATAAAGCCTCGATTACATCCTACTCGCATCTCGTCGTAATTGATAGTGCATCAGTCATTGCCTGCACCCCCCCCCCCCCCCCCCCCCCCCGCAGCCAGGTGCCATGGGCTGCATGGTCGCGGCTGTTGGAAGCAGGCACCTGGCCAGGCGGACAGCCTCCCCAACTCCCCCCTCTCCCCGGCACTCGCCTTCCCCCCTCTCCCCTCCCCGGCACTTGCCCTCTCCTCCTTGGCACTCTCCCTCCCCCATTCCCGACACTCGCCCTCTCCCCTCCCCGGCACTCGCCCTCACTTCCCCGGCACTCGCCCTCACTTCCCCGGCACTTGCCCTCTCCTCCCCGGCACTCCCCCTCCCCGGCACTCGCCCTCTCCTCCCCGGCACTCGCCTTCTCCTCCCCGACACTCGCCCTCTCGTCTCCACCACTCCACACCACCCCCCCCTCCCCCCCCTGCTCCACACCACCCCGCCACTCCACACACACACACACCCCCCCCCCCCCCCATTCCACACACACACACACACAACCCCCCCCCCCCAACCAACTGCGGCCACCCCACGCCGAGACCTACCTCCGCGCTGGCCGGCGTCAACCATCACAACCGGTTGACGCCGTTAAATAGGTGGTTTAATTTAGGCCAAAGTGACTTGTGGTCACGTCAGCGGGCTTCGGCCCATCCGGCCGGGAGAATTCGGGCAGCCCCGGGGGCCCATAGCATTGCGCTGGTCCTCGCCATTCTCCGAGGCGGGCGGTGCGATTCGCATCAGCGGAAACTTTTGGGGACCAGAGAATTTGGCAGCCGGCGGGGGCGGGATTTGCGCCGACCCCCGGCGATTCTCCGACCCGGCGGGGGGTCGGAGAATCCAGCCCAAGATATCTGCAGCGCGAAAACATTCATCGGTAGAGAAGGAGAATTTTGGATGAGATGTGGGGGGGACTAGGTTAGAAGTTCAAAAGGAAGAGAGCATGTCAGATGAATGGGGCCACATACAGAGGGGAAAGCTTTGGTTCAGGGAAATTATTAACCACCACCTTCTCGGGGGAGGGAGGTAGTTGGGGATGAGCAAAATATGCTGGCCCTTGCCGGTGACATTCATATCAAATGAAGTTTGTTTGAAATTTAATGTCCATGTTCTAGATTTCTAAATGATTTAATTGCTTTCTTCTGTTGCATAATTACAGAAATGAACCATTATCTGCAGCGGTAACATTTGGTTAACTGACACTCATCCATACTGCGTGTAAGGACCCTCAGGCAAGGTAAGGTAAAGCCCCCATAGTCCCGGATGACCATAGGCTGCTTTCCCTTTTTGAGGGGAAGAGCTGATTGGTGGCGATTTAACCTGAGGATCACCACCCCTCAGGCGAGGGTCAAGGTTGAGAAAGCAGGGCCTTCATGAATAACCTCAGGCGTACAAGTTGGAAAAGCACAAGTCAAAAGCTTGGATGTGAGCAATAAATGGGCATTTGTCACCCCCTAGAGATGGATACTGGTACAGGGACAACTAAACCTCCGAAATGAAGCTGTGCACAGATTAGGAGAATGAGCTGTTAATCGGCTACTTTCTTTCAGGTATAGCCGAGATTATTTGGAAGTAATTCCCTTGTACTGATGTCTTTCCCATGTGTCGAGCCATTATTTATTGCTTTCAGTGCAGGTTATACTTCCTCTGCTGAGTGCAATAGTTTTAGGAAATTATTCTTTTGTGACAGACGGATCATGGGAATGTCTGTCGGATACAACAGATGCCATTACACAGTTTTTTTTGTTTTCTTTTTATCTTCAATTTGTGATGGAAAATCCCTTGGGGGATTTTGGCATCTTGTTGGCCCTAATAGTGATAGTGCAGTAACCAGCATCCCCCATTCCAGAACTCTCTTTCTACTGAAATTCATCCAGGCTCTTGTTGAATACAGAAAGCCAAGGGGTGTGAAGCCAGTCATCTACAGAAGCTGAGGCACTGACTGAAATAAAGCAGTTGGGCTCCACGAGGCTGCTAATGTTTAATCCATCTGCTCAGGTTCAACACTGAACTTTCATTTCCTTTCAGAACACTCACCACCACACAGTCCCCGATACTAGTGCAATCGAGGCACTACATGAATTGGATCTGAGAAACATGCCCGCTGAGCCTTTACGTTATCGCAACCGCAAATAGAACTTTAATTTGCTTCTCCCTTGGTATCATGTCCCGATCTCGGAAACAGTTCAAGAGACAAAATTGCTGTGAGGTTAGTGATTGGGTCCACTGCAGATGCAAAAATGTTGCTGCACAATTTTGCAAACTACCACCTCCAACTCTTTGACAAACCCACAACAACTGCCTTGTGATATCACCCATGTTTCAGCTCATATGAATCTCCTGTTCTTGTGTGCTATGAACAATGTTGTAATTCTGTCTGAAAAGCATACTGCTTGAAACATCCAGTCTCAAATGAAGGCTAAACACCATCCAACTAACATGCACATTCATTATGTCACTGGCTACAATGTGATGGTGCGTAGAAACATCCAGACCTGTCACATAAGTTTGAGTACTTGGATTCAACATCAAAAATGGTGGTAAACACACTTTATCACACAAATTAAAGTTGACTCCAGAATGTCCAGCCAGGTTACGACATTTGGCACAAGAATGATTGGTGTTCTGTATTGACTGCGTTGCTGTATATAGCTGATTTATCTCCGAGCGATGTAGAGATGACACTTGTTATAAACCTATAACTGGTATATTTGCAGTACTTAAAAGACCTCCTCAATCACAGGATTCCTATACACCGGCTAATCAGCATAGAGTGTACAACCTTTTGTGTGATGTCAGTTACTTAAGCTCTCTAGTTCCACCTGCAGCTTTAGCAATTAAGCACCGTGACCAGGCTAACATAATCAAACACAGATCAATCAAATCGCTGTAAGAAGTCTTGCAACACCAGGTTAAAGTCCAACAGGTTTGTTTCGAATCACTAGCTTTTGTAGCACAGCTCCTTCCTCACTTGAGGAAGGAGCTGTACTCCGAAAGCTAGTGATTCGATACAAACCTGTTGGACTTTAACCTGGTGTTGTAAGACTTCTTACTGTGCTTACCCCAGTCCAATGCCGGCATCACCACATCATGGCTACAATCAAACCATTGACCATGACAGTGGGATGAAATGGCCTCTTGTGCTGCATTTTTCTGTAGTTATACCTATTAAGAAAGATTGATTAGTCTGAGGTTCCATTTTGTAGAAAAGAGAAGGCTGAGGGGTGGCCTGTTGGAAGTCTTATCCGCCTTATCAAACCATTCAATAATTTTAAAACGGATGTTTCCACTTTTGGAAGTCCAAAACTAGAGGTCATAAATAAAAGATTGTCACTAACAAATCCAATCAGGAAATCAAGAGAAAATCCTTGACCCAGAGTGGTGAGAATGTGAAACTAGCCGGAAGGAGTATTTGGGGGATTAGCTGGATGTACAACAGGTGAAGTACATGAGGGTAAAGGAGTAGCAAGTTAGCTGATGGGATGGGATGAAGATGAAAGGAGGCTCATATGGAGATATAGAGCAGTTGGGCCGGTCCTGTTTCTGAATTGTATGCCCTATGTAAACAGACATATCCCACGCATAGGTAAAATTTTGTTCATGTCCTTTCTGGAAATGTCACTAAAGCGTTTAAATAAATGTACAAGCATCACTGATCATGACTTGACAAGTTTGCTTTTCCCATTTTAAAGCTTGCAAGCTGTGCTCCACGGAGGTTGTGAGACCTTCTGTTGATCCATTTTTCAAAGCAGTGACTACAGGTTTCTGTGTAAGAATGATGAAAATGGTAGGGAATGTTAATGCATCGTTGTCGAGACACCTGCTGCTTAGTCTCTGATCATTGTCTCAGTGGCAGAAATCACTAGCTTATTTCTCACCAGCTGGTTCTGCCACATGCACTGTGGCACATCTCTACAATGATTTACACATCCCTACCTTTCAAATCTACTACGCACGGCAGAGAGATATTGGCAGGGAGGATGCAGAATGGGGAGGATTGTACATCAGGACTGAGACCCTCAGGGTTTAGCTTTGTTGAGGGGCTATATTTAGTACATTCTCCATCATGTGTACACTTATTTTGAGATAATATTCCTCAATAAACTGGAACAAAATAAACTATGACAGTGAATCGTGCACGTTTTGATTGTTTTGTATTTCAATGATGACTTAGTTGGCAGCACTCTCACCTCTAATTCAGAAGCATCAAATCCCACTCCAGAGACATGGGCACATAATCTAGGCTGATACCTCAGTGTAATACTGAGGGAGAACTGCACTCTTCAGTTATCCGGTGGCCCCACGGCGTGTTTTTCAGAGGTGACCCACCATTGGCATGCAGCAGGATCTTCTGTTCCCACTGCTGGCCAACGGGTATCCCTGTTGTTTGTTCCTTTCGCTGCCAGGGATCCAGCCAGAGGAGAGCATTGACTTTGGCAGAACCGGAAGATCCTGCCAGTGGGAACAGCTGGAAGATATCCTCCGCAGTCTCCACTGAACATTAAGAGATCCTACAAAGAAGCGTAGGAGAGTTCTCCCTGGAGTCCAGATGCTGCTGTACCTCTGGCCATTATCAGGCTGCTGTACCTAGCGGTGCCACAATTTCTACATTACAACAGAGATTATACTTCAAAAGACTTCCCTGGTTACCGGCTCTGCATCCCTGGCACATCTAGTCATGGATGGTGGTGAACAATTATCTATTTAACTGGGGAAGCAGGCTTCACACATTAGCCTCTCCCTGAGATCCCCAACATTCCAGTTTTCAGACCATTCAATTCACTCCACATGATATCAGGAAGCTGCTGGACCAATGCAAAACCTGTGGGCCCTGAAAACATCCCAGTTGCAGTGCTGAAGAAGTGTGGCATCAACGAGCACAAGCGATATTGAAGTTTATAGAAATCCTTCTTTGCTTCCCCTGTCCCACATCCCATACCACCCCAGCTTAACTAGCTGATGCTATGGCTTTACTGACCAGCTTCCTGTCAGATGGGATGCCTAGGCTGTTGATTGGGATGGAATTTAACCCTGAAAAGTATGAGGTAATGCACTTTGGAAGGAGTAACAAGACAAGGGAGTACTCAATGAGTGGCAGGACACTAGGAAGCTCTGAGGAACAGAGAGATCTTGGCGTTATTATTCACAGATCCCTGAAGGCAGCAGGACGGGTTACTAGAATGGCGAAGAAGGCATACAGGACACTTGCCTTTATAAGTCGTGGCATATAAGAGCAGGGAGGTTATGTTGGAGCTGTGCAAACTTTGGTGAGGCCATAGCTGGGTTACTGGGTGCAGTTCTGGTCATCTCATTATAGGAAGGATGTGATTGTACTGGCGAGGGAACAGAGGCAATTCACCAGGATGTTGCCCTCGGATGGAGCTTTTGAGCTATGAAGTGAGGCTGGCTGGGCTCTGGTTGTTTTCTTTGGAGTAGAGAAACCTGAGGGGGACCTGATTGAGGTGTATAAGATTATGAGGGGTATGGACAGGTTGGATAGGAAACTGCTGTTCCCCTTAGTTGAAGGATCAATAACAAGGGGGCATCATTTTAAGGTGAGGGGAAGGAGGTTTAGAGGGAATTTCAGGAAAGATTTTTTTCACCCAGAGGGTGGTGAGAGCCTGGAATACACTGCCTGTGAGGCGGGAAACCTTAATCTTTAAAAACTACTTGGATGATACTTGAAATGTCATAACATTCAAGGCTGTGGGCCAAGTGCTGGGAAGTGAATTAGTGTAGATTTAGGGTGGGATTCTCTGGCCTGTGAGCCATGTGTTTCTCAGTGGCAGGAGGCAGCACGCCTTTCGCTGATGGCAGGATTCCCAGTTCCCGCCGCTGTCGGTAGGAATTCCCGTTGAAGACACCCCAAGCCACTGGGAATCCTGTAGCCGGGAGTGCACTGCCGGCAGGCGCAGAGAATCTTACCGCCAGCAAACGGCCAGACAATTCCAGCCTTAGTGTAGTTTTGTCGGTGTAGACCATATAGACTGAAGGGCCTTTTCAATACAGGCTGACTCTATAACTCAATTGGTGATGCCAGTAACACAGTTAAAACTCCACAGTGTATGGGGGTGTCTAAAATTGCAGGTACCACATTACTTTCTGGCAAAACCACCAACTCCAGATCAAGTATGTAAAGATTACCCCTTAAAATGTGCAAAAGTCAGCTGGTCCAAAGGGAATGTACTGTGGTGTGCTCCAGGATGGAAGGATAGAAATTACTGAGGCATTGGCCACAATCTTCCCAGTCCATCTTCGGCACAGAGGTGAGGCCAGGGGAATGGAAGATTGCAAATTTACACCCTTATTTAATGAAGGTAAAAGGCTAGACCAGGCAACAACAGATAGTTTTTGAGAAGGCAGAACAACTTGTACTAATGAGAGCCAGCACTGATTTGTTCAGGGCCAATTGTCTTTGACTAACTTGATTGAAATCTTTTGATGAGATAACAGGGAGGTTCAATGAGGATTATGAAATTGATGTTCAAGTGATATGGGACTTTGAAAAAGCACTTGATAATGCCACACATATATTAGACATTTAAAAAAAATTGGAAGATCATGGGATAAAAGGGCGGGAGCAGCTTGAATACAAAATTGATTAAAGAACTGAAAACCAAAAATTGTGATGAATGGCTTCTTTTGTATTCGAGGGAGACATAAAGTGGAGTTCCCCAAGGTTCAGTACAGGACCCACTCCTGTATTTGATATGCAGTAATGACTTGGACTTTGGACTACAAGGCACAATTTCAAAACCTGCAGTTGACACAAAACTTGCAAATGTAGCAAACAAGGGAAAACAGTAATTGACTTCAAGAGATAGGCTGGTGGAATGGTCACAGTTGATGTCACGTGGGATTCAATGCAGAAAAGTGTGAGATGGTGGGCGCGATCGATCGGTCGTGTTGCGTCCAAACGAAAGCGTGACACAGCTGGTAGGTGTCAGGAGAGGCCTCCCGCGGTCTTCCCGACGTCTAGTATGCCTCGCGAGATCTATCCAGGTCTCTAGGCATTGGGACCAAGCCTCCTATGCCCAAGTAGATTTACAACCCGCTTAGATGTACTGATCCAGGATCTGTCGAGCTCCCGGCATCTACCGGCCTCGCAAGGGTGGCCACAGCGGGGAATCATTCAGTCCTCGTCCACATAAATGCTGACCAGGCGAAATGGCACCTTGAGGGTCTCTGAGGCCACCTGAGACCCTTGGGTGGTTAGGGAAAGGGCAGGATGGCCCCCTGGCCCTCCCCCTTGAATGTGTACACATTGGCACCATCCTGGCACTGCCAAGGTGCCCAGGTGGTACTACAAAGAAAGCAGGAATACCGTTGGGATGGCAGTGCCTGGCTGCCAGGGTACACGGCCAAGAGTCAGGATCAGAGGGGGGGAGGGGGGGCAAGCCCATGAAAGGAGGGATGGGGGCTTTGGCGGGGGGGGGGGGGGGCACTATAAAGGGTGGGAGAGTGCAGGGTGGGTATGAAGGGGCTGCAACATGTTTGGGGGTGGAGGGTGGGGGTCCTGGAAAGTGGGGGGGGGATGTGGGATGGCCTGTGAGTTCACTCCCCAGTGATGAAAATAATTCAGGGCCGTGATCCACCGGCTATGCTGCACCCGAAAAGCAATGTGCTTCAGCACTAGTTGGCTGGTAAATGACAGGAGACCCAGGATCTATCCAGCTCACCACACCTCATGAGATCTAATGCAGTCTTGTAAGATAACGCAATGTGAAGCCCTCCAATTTTAGGGCAGGTTCACTTTTTATCCCCTTCGATCTATCTCCTTCACCTTGGAGACCTTGGGCGAGCGCTGTTCAGTACTGGTTTCCACTAATGGGGACTAAATGGAACGTCACTTGTGGGGGTCTCCCAAGGGATTGGAGGCCCCCAGGTGCATACCCTCTGTGCAGGGTGTACCCTGGCATTGATAGTGCCCCATAGGCACCCTGGCAGTGCCACCTGGGTGCCAGTCTGACACTGCCCAGGTAGCACTGCCAGCTGACGGGGGCAATGCCAGGCTGGCACTACCAAAGTAACAAGCTGGCATTCCTTTCTTGGTGGCACCCTGCACGGGTGTGAGAGGTTGAGTGGGGGGAGGTGGCTGGGGGGGACTCGCTCACAGTGAGCTGCGGCTTGGGGGTGGTTCAGGGTCACGTCAGGAGCTCTCCCTGTATGAGATTCGGTGAGCGGGGCCCCTCAGTGCTGAAAACGGGACTAAGTGCGGTCTTGGCCACACATTCCCCGCTGAGGCCCCACATCTAACCAGAGTCACATTAGATAGTATTGTGTTTCTCAATGCTGCGAGTGCCGGGAGACAACACAGCTAAATGCGTTCTCAATGGGGGACAAATGTGGTCTTGACTGGGGAGAAACTCTCCAGGGCCCAAAATAGTAACTAATTGTGGTTAGATAGCGGAGGGAACTCGCCAACTGAGCTGGGGAAACTACCAGCAAATGACACTTGGAAACTTTTCCGTTAGATTGTGCCCGATTAAATTTTGGTCGGAAGAACAGCTGCAAAACACGGTAAATAGTATAATTATAAAAAGGGTTCAGAAGGAGAGAGATCTGGAGGTATTTGAGAACAAATCTCTGAAGCTGGCAAGTTAATCAAGTATAAGCGTCTTTTCTGTTAGATAGATAGAGAAATACAGCACAGAACAGGCCCTTCGGCCCACGATGTTGTGCCGAACTTTTGTCCGAGGTTAGTCATAGAATTTTGGACACCAAGGGCAATTTATCATGGCCAATCCACCCAACCTGCACATCTTTGGACTGTGGGAGGAAACCGGAGTACCGGGAGGAAACTCACGCACACACGGGGAGGATGTGCAGACTCCACACAGACAGTGACCCAAGTAGAAATCGAACCTGTTACTTCCTTTGCTCCCATTTCTTTTATTTTATTATTTTTGGTCCGTGGGCCCACAATTGTGATGTGCCTTTAAGCAGAAGACCCGGTCAAAACAGCCTGCTTGCTGTGTTCTGAGGTTTTGTATTTTGGAAGGGAGAAGCCAGGCTCTGGTGCTGAGTGAATCTTAGGAACCAACTTGGAGGGACTCAGTTAAATTGGTTACCTAGAAATGGTGGGTTGGCCAAGGACAGTGTTCTGCTTGACAACAGTCTGTGATTGGTTCTTGCGTAATGCTTTCGGAGAGAACTTGGCTGAAGTGTTTAGACCTTGGAAGTGGAAGAAATCTCTCTCCTGCTGGCTGAAATGCGAGTCCTGCTTATTGTCCTAAAATCTGAGTGCCTGGAACATCTTTGCAGTGAACCTGAAATGATCCTGAGTCTGCAGAGAAAGTAGACAACATTACCAGAGGGAACTACCTCAGGCCCTGAAGAAAAGAAGTATCAAAATGAATGCCTGAACTTCAGAAAGGCTTTGACTGGAAGTTATCCCTGAGTGTGTGTGTGTGTGTGTGTGTGGTGTGTTGCATGGGGATAGTAAGGAAGGGGGCATTGGAAAGGGGTAGCAGTTACTTTTATACTTTGTCTCCGCACTCCCGACGGTGCGGAGAATAGCGTGGCTCGTAAAATTTTACGGCCACGCTGTTCCGACGCCCTCCCGCTATTCTCCCCCCCCCCCCCCCCCCACGCCCAACGCCCGACACGAATCGCTGCCGCCGTTTTTTTACGGCCGGCAGCGATTCACAGCTGATAGATGGGCCGAGTTCCCAGCCCTTTACGGCTGTTTTTACGAACGGCAAACACACCTGGTCTGGCCGTTCGTAAAAACGGCCGTAAACACTCGCATTTTATAACCATGGCACCGATTGGCACGGCAGTACCACGGCCGTGCCAAGGGTGCCATGGGCCCGCGATCGGTGGGCACCGATCGCGGGCAGCGGGCCCGATGCCCGCGCACTATTTGTCCTTCCGCCGCCCCGCAGTATCCATTCGTGGGGCGGCTGAGGTGCATCCCGGCCCGCGCATGCGCGGGTTTTGCGCAAATACGCGATGACGTCATCCGCGCATGCGCGGGTTGGAGTCTTCCAATCCGCGCGTGCGCGGCTGTCGTCATATGACGCGTCAGCTGGCGCTAACTCGGGCAAGCGGGCTTAACGAAATTCGTTAAGCCCGTGATGCAGGAGCTTACGGCGTCGGGCTGCTAGCCCCGACCAGGGACTAGAATCGGTTCCCGGTCGGGAAGGGGGGGGCTGGCGTCAAACCCACCCGGGTTTGACGCCAGCCTTACGATTTCTCCCGGTTTGGGAGAATCGCGCCCCTTATTTCCCCTGTGTTGTGACTTTGGGTCAAGTAGGGTAGGAATTGACCGTGCACAAGCCCAGGGTATTGTGACAAAAAGAGTTCATGAAGTTTATGGAATCTTGGGCTTGATAAGTGTATGCATAGAGCACAAAATCCAGCGAATTATGCTAACCTTACAGAAAACGCTTGTTCAACCACAGCTGGGAACCACACTTTAGGAAGGACATGATGGTATCAAAGAGGATATGGAAGAGTTTTACTGGAATGGTTCCACGTATGAAGGATTCCAGTTACTTGCACAGACTGGAGAAGCCAAGGTTGCTCTCTTTAGAATAGAGGAGATTTGAATGCACAGATAGAATCATAGAATTTACAGCGCAGAAGGAGTCCCTTGGGCCCATCGCGTCTACACCGGCCCTTGGAAACAGCACTCTACCTAAGCCCACCCTATCCCCATAACCCAGTAACCCCACGTAACATTTGGACACTACGGGGCAATTTAGCATTGCCAATCCACCTACACTACACGGTTTTGGACCGTGGGAGGAAACCGGAGCACCCGGAGGAAACCCATGGAGACACGGGAAGAATGTGCAGACTCCGCAGAGACAGTTACCCGAGCTGGGAATCAAACCCAGGTCCCTGGTGCAGTGAAACAACAGTGCTAACCACTGTGCTACCGTGCCGTTCCATTAGCA
Source organism: Scyliorhinus canicula (assembly GCF_902713615.1). Taxonomy (NCBI): domain Eukaryota; kingdom Metazoa; phylum Chordata; class Chondrichthyes; order Carcharhiniformes; family Scyliorhinidae; genus Scyliorhinus; species Scyliorhinus canicula. Next base: position 52,987,715 of record NC_052160.1, on the reverse strand, counting down.
AAAACTAACAACTATAGTTTAACCCTACTATTTCAAGCTTGCTACTTTTTGTCTTCCTAATTCTGTCCGGAATTTCTTCCTTTTAGACCACTGGTAAATACCCTTGCACATCCTTTTCAATGATCATCAGTGTTCAAAATGATGGGAGGTTAAAATAGAGTAAAGAGAAACTGTTTCCAATGACTGAAAGCTTGAAAACAACAAGAGGGCACAGATTTAAATCAATTGGCAAAAAGACCAGAGGTGGCATGAGGAACATATTTTTTTGAATACGCACAGAGTGTTAGGATTCAGAACATACTGCCCAATAAGAAGGTGGAAACAGATTCAAGAGCAGCTTTCAAAATGGAGATGGATAAATACTTGGAGAAAGAAAATGCAGGGATATGGGGAGAGAATGGGCCTGGGACTAACGCTTTGAAAGAGTAGCACAGTCTTGATGGGCTGAATTGCTGCTTTCTGTCAGGGTCCGGGAGAGACCCTGGACTTCTCCTCTTTCCAGCTCCTTTTTATAGCAACATCATGACCCCCCCCCCCCCCCACCCCCCGCGCTGCCCACTACGTAACCCTTCCCCAAAGTCATATTTTTCTCACGTAGAGGATTCATCAATTAATTCACCAAAACAATCACAGAAAGGACCGAGTAAAATGATATGGGCCATTGTTTTCATCTGGTTACAAATATTGTCTGCAGCATGCGTCATTAATATTACAGCACCAATATAATGCAGAGTTAGTGTGTCTGAACCCTAAAGGTAATCCTGCCACCATCATTAAAGAGACCAGAGAGTAAAATCTTGCTTTAACCGCATTGTGTAATACTGTTAATTTGACAGGAAAATACCTCATTATAACACTGATTACGGCGACTGCCTTTGCTCTCATTAATAAGTTCTGCACATTGCACCATAGGAACGCTGTGCTGTTAAGTTAATATTTTGGGAGAAGATTCAATACTTGCAACCCAGATAAGACCAGAAGATATAGGAGCAGAATTAGGCCATTTGTCCCATCAAGTCTGATCCGGCATTCGATCATGGCTGATATGTTCCTCATCCCCATTCTTCTGCCTTCTCCCCATAACTCCTGATCTCCATATTAATCAAGAAATCTAGGGACGGTGCAGTGGTTAGCATTCCTCCCTCACGGCACTGAGGACCTGGGTTCGATCCCGGCTCCGGGTCACTGTCCGTGTGGAGTTTTCACATTCACCCTGTGCCTGTGTGGGTCTCGCCCCCACAGCCCAAAGATGTGCAGGGCAAGTGGATTGGTCCTTAATTTGGAGAAAAATGAATTGGGTACTCTAAATTTTAAAAGAAAGAAATCCCCTTATTAATTAAGAACACCAGGGCCGCGATTCTCCACAACTACGATGGGTGGGAGAATAGCGGAAGGTCTGCTCCCGTACCTCCCGCTATTCTCCCACCCCCCCCCCCCCCAAAATGGCGTCTCCGGTTTTCCGACACGCTGCTCGGATGGGCCGAGTGGCCTGCTGTTCCTGACCTGTTCACGACGGCGGCAACCACACCTGGTCGCTGCCGTCGTGAACATGGCGCGCCAGGTAAGTGTGGGGCCTAGGGGAGGCGGATCAGGGATCGAGCACCACGACCGTGCTCTGGAGGGGACTGGCCTGCGATCGGTGCCCACCGATCATCAGGCCAGCGTCTCAAGGGGACGCACTCTTTCCCCTCTGCCGCCCCGCAAGATCAAGCCGCCACGTCTTGCGGGGCGGCTGAGGGGAAAGACTGCAACCGCGCATGCACGGGTTTGAGCTGTCCAACCCGCGCATGTGCGGCTGACGTCATTATGCTCCGCCGCGGAGTCATTCTTGGCGCGCCGGGCCTTGAAGCCAGGGACAAGGCCCGGCCGCCGAGTTTCCCGGTACGGCCCGCCTATCCCCCCGGGTAGAGGAGAATAGGGGGCCGGGAGAGGCTTCTGACGCCGTCGTGAACCTCTCCAGGTTTCACAACGGCGTCGGGCCTTGCGGAGAATTTCACCCCAGATCTATGCCTGAGGTGCTGTTACCTACAGGACTACAGAACAAGAACCAGGTGTTGAAATCAGACCAAATAGTTCTTAGACCATCAGAACTCGGAGCAGGAACAGGCAACTTAGCCCCTCGAGTCTGCTCCACCATTCGATACAATCATAAAAGTGCACAGGATCTCTTCCATTCTGTAGAAGAATTAGAATGTTTTCTTCTGCCTGGGAGCATGGTCTTATTCAATATAATTATTTTGTACAAGGGGTGTGATTGGATTCTATTTTCTCAGCAATGTCACAGGGTAGGATGATCAAATAACTCCTGAGCAACAAAGTGGAACATTTTGAACAACGTAGATCTTCACTGGCAGTGAGAAGCACTGGAGGCCCAGGTATCTGTATGACATGAGACCAGAGGGAAAAGACTGAATGGTCCACAATTGTGTCTGCATTTTTGCATTAACAAGCCTGAAGTTTCTACCAATTGCTGCTCCTCATTACAATATCTACGATGCAACACAACTTTATCACAATGTTTAATTCCTCAAGAAAACTTATTAAAACACCAAGATAAAGTGGGATAATGAAAAGTAGACAAAGCGACAATGTTAAAGTCAATGGAGAAGACTTGTGAGAATCATGTGCATTGTAAAACAGGTTACTGATTCACCTCTGAGCACATTATTTATTCCTGTCCTAGCAATCTTATCCCACAACCCCCGCTCATAGTAAACTTGCATTTGCAACAAAATAAGCAGAACACCAGGCATAATTCTATGATGACAAAGACCATCATCCATCCAGAATGACATATAAACATAGGTGGATTGGCCATGCTAAATTGCCCGTAGTGTCCGAATAAAAGTAAGGTTAAGGGGGGGTTGTTGGGTTACGGGTATAGGGTGGATACGTGGGTTTGAGTAGGGTGATCATGGCTCGGCACGACATTGAGGGCCGAAGGGCCTGTTCTGTGCTGTACTGTTCTATGTTCTATGTTCTATATTAAGAGCAGGAGTAAGCAATTTGGTCCCTCGAGTGACTGCTTCACCATTTGATAACAATACCTAAGAACATCAGTGACTTCATGTCGCAAGTATTTAATTGACTGAAAAGTGATTTAATTCACCATGAAAATGCTGTATGAATGTAGGCTTTGGCTTTCTTTCAAGACACCTGTATTCAGTAGGCAGAGGGATGGTAGCAATGGTGAAATGAGAAGCCCAGTGCTGATTCTCCAAGGGTAATTAATCACAGGGCAATCAATTGATGTTTGGAAAATGTCTACAAAGAAGCCACTGCATTTGCAAAACAATTCTACTCTGTAGCTAATATAACCTTACCTTTCCAACTTCTCTGGCACGAACCCACAGTTGTACCATAAATGCCCCTTTATGCTAATGAGACTATCCCAGAACTTGTCAGTCAGACACCTGCCAGCATTTCAGGAAAAACTTGGAATACCTTGTTGGTCTCAACTAGATTGTTTCTCCTTCCAGCAGAAACTACCATACAAATTGGGTTGTACGCTGTGAACTTACAAAAAATGAGAGATTTAATTAATAAAAAAACTTCCACAGTAAAAAAGTATGAGCAGTATTCTGGGAGAAATCATTTTTAGAAGCAGTTAAGTCATTGGATAGGCTTTCTATAAAGACCCTTTGTGGTTTTTTAAAAAATTCCTTCATGCTGCTTCTCTGGTATTTCAGTAGACTTTTTAAGTTCCGATGGATGATTAGAAATCCTCACCCCAGAGAGATTTTAGTTGCACAGTGGGGCCCCCTTCTGCTAGATTTAAAGATGGTGCAGGGTGCGATGAACCTAGAATAGAGTAGAGATTTGTAATCCACCCCACCCCCCTCCCACTCCTACCCCCCAAGATCCAATTGGGTGTAAAATAATTAGACATTTACTGTTGCATTTTTCAACCACGAACCCTCTACGCTGCTGCGTTGCTGCTGATCTTCGGGTAGCTACGTGGTCGTCTGGTTAGCTTTTCAAACAAAAAGATTGGAATCGCGAAGCTGCCCGAAGGTTGGAAAGCAGCAGTGCAGCAAATCCCATTAAACTGACTGTCTTGTTATGCTCTTGGCGTAGCATAAGCGGATTCCTTGATGTGCACTCTGACAAAGGAAGGTTCAGACGTGGAGATAACTTCAAGACGTTTATTGAACTATTTACAATTCTCCTACTCGGGCTCGCCACTACTGTTAATCCTTCTATAGCTACTCAGACTGACAAACCAGTCTACTACAATCCACGTGGTGGGTGTAATGTTGAATCAACCCTGTGTCTGTACTCACTGACTGTCTCCACTGGAAAGAGGAAGATCATGTGTGCTGTGTCCTTTTATATATGGGTTGGTGTAATGCCCCCTGTGGTAGTGTCACCTCTGTGTGTATCGTGAATGTCCATTGGTCGTGTCCTATCTTACTGACCTATTGGTTGAGTGTCTGTGTGTCATGTCTCTGGTGCTCCCTCTAGTGTCTAGCTAGTCTATGTGTACTTACATTAACCCCTTGTGTATCTACAGCGATGCATATCACCACACTGACCTGTTTAAGGAAAAAAAAGTCCGAATCGCCTGACAGCAAAAGCCTTCCTTTCAGTTCCTCTGACAGACGACAAGAACTCTGTTTAATACACCTGACCCTCATCTGACCCCCCCCCCCCCCCCCCCCCCCAAACCCCTGGGCCATGGTGTTTGGCAGCACCTGCCCACACCCCTCGCCCGGTCTTCCTGCGCCATTTTGAATCTTCAGCTCTGTCCACATATAATGTCAAGTGGATTTCGTGTCCTGGGGATACAAGAGATACTCTTTAACCAGCTTGACACTGACATTGATTTGCACTCTTGAGGTGCGGAACCAAGTGGTGTGTGATTTCAACCTCCGGCATGACTCATTGTGGACAGATCCTAACCGGCATTCATTGCAAGATTAGTGTCAGTGCAAAGCAATTTCATTTTCGCACAGATGTTAGAATCTGTGTTTGAAAAACATACACATCTTTTCGTTAAGATATGAAACAACAGCTTCCACCTTCTCCAAATAAATTCATGATCCAGCTGTTGCCATGGGAATATAATTTGAAAGAAGGGCCTACTTTCCCCCTTCAGGATCCATGGAGCTATAGTCGGCAGATTTCTTTCAACGCGTGAACAGGTGGAATAAGTGACTGAGCGAGGAAAGAGTAAAGTCTTTCAGCACATTAGAGCCATTTGTTATTTACTGAAAACAACGATGAGTGATGAACCCCCTGAGTTCAAACGCTCTGCCCCATGTTCAGTGTGGCCATGATTACCAGACTGTCCTCTGAATGGAGCATGGTTCAGCCTGTTTAAGGAGGGGGGGAAGGGTAAAATGTTTGCATGCAATCATCCTCGGAATGAGGTTAACATTCCATGCTCAATCCGTTTTATATTTTTCTCTTATCTGAAGTTGCATTAATATTTTCAGTTGGCAAGAAGATGTTTCCTTGATTATAAACATGAAAGTTAAAACATCAGACTTTTAATAGTCATCTGTGAAAAGAAAAGCGGAACTCGCACCTTTACAATGTCTATCCAAAAGGCCACCACCGGTGGAGTAATTTTGCAATGCGGCCACTGTTATAATGTACGGAAATGCGCAGCAGCCAATTTTTCCACAGCAAGTTCCGATAAACCACAATATGGTAGTGGCCAGGTAACCATTTTAGTGATATTGGTTGAGGGATAAACGTTGGCCAGGATACCAGGGAGATTTCCCCTGCTCTTCTTCAAAATAACACCATGGGACCATTTGCATTAGTATCAGGAGGTAAGGCCTCTGTTTAGCATCAGATATGAAGGCTACGGGCTCTCCATCATTACTGCACTGCAGTGTCAGCTTAGACTTAGCGTTCAAACCTCTGTAATGGACACGCTTAGATTTAATTAATGGATAATCTCTATCCCAAGCAGTACACTGCTGAGGTTGCAGACCACCAGCACAGACACTGACGGAGAATAGCAGCAGGATTACTAGCTGCCGAAATGTCCAGGGCTGTGTCCATTGACTCTTACCAATTTTTCTAGATGCACATGGAAAGCATCCTATCTGGCTGCTTCACAGCCTGGTATGGCAACTGCTCGGTCCAAGGCCGTAAGAAACTACAGAGTCTTAAACACAGCCCAGTCCTTCACGTGAACCCGCCTCCCACCCATTGACTCTGTCTACACCTCCCGCTGCCTAGGGAAAGCAGGCAGCATAATCAAAGGCCCCTCCCAACCGGGTTATTCTCTCTTCCAACCTCTTCCATCGGTCAGAAGGTACAAAAGTCTGAGAACACACACTAACAGATTCAAAAACAACTACTTCCTGCCGTTACCAGACTCTCCACCCGATGTCTATGGGCTCGATTCTCCACAAATGCGGAGAGTCGTAAAGGCTGCCGTGAAACTGGCCGTGTTTCACGGCAGCCTCCGCGCCCCCTCCAGGGACCCGATTCTCCCCCCCCGGCGGGGCTAGCAGCGCGGCCCCGTGAAGCACGGCATCGCTAAGCCCGTGAGCCAAGCGTCACGGCGGCTGATGCGCAGGATGACGTCAGCCGCGCATGCGCCGATTGGACGGCTCCAACCCGTGCATGCGCGGATGACGTCATCACGCATATGCGTCAAACCCGGGCATTCGCGGGCCGTCATGCCCCTCAGCCGCCCCGCGGACTGATCCTGCGGGGCGGCGGTGGAACAAAGAGTGCATGGGTATCGGACACGCTGCCCGCGATTGGTGCCCACCGATCGTGGGCCCATGCCACCCTTGGCACGGCCGTGGTGCGGCCGTGCCAATCGGTGCCATGGTTGTCCAGGACGGCACTTCGTGGCCTTTTTCACGAACGGTGAGAGCAGGTGTGTTTGCGTTCGTGAAAATGGCCGTAAAGGCCTGGGAACTCGGCCCATCGGCCAGGGGAGAATCGCTGTTCGCTGTAAAAAACGGCAAGCAACGATTCGTGTCGTGGGGCGGCCGTGGGGGGGGAATAGCGGGAGGTCGGGAAAAATGTCGGGAAGGCCCTCCCGCTATTCTCCGACCCGTCGTGGGCAGCGGAGAATCGCGCCCTATGTATTTACATCGTGTATTTATCGTATGACCTTTGTTTTTCATGTATGGAACAATCTGTTTGGACTTTACGCAGAATAATACTTTTCACTGTAACTCGGTACACGTCACAATAAATTAAGTTTTGTTGGGAATGAACTCAAAGTGGCACTGTCCCTGTTTTCTAATTTCAACCCTAGAGGGCAGCATTTAGCTAGGTTTGTCAGAGTCTACCCAACTCGTTCATTTGCTTGGGGTAAATGTTGGGCTAACAACATTTAACTGATTCAGACTCTCAATTTTCCAGATCATACTTGCAGGAAATTATACCAAACGTATGCACAAATTTTGAGATCACCTCATTCACCTTGGACAGATTATAGAACCTAGCACAAAGCGGAATAAATTCTGAATTATGATCTTGCTTTCTATATTCTAAATGGCCGATAAGAAGTTTCAATTAATGATTGTTTTAATCTGGTCCAGAAAAAGGTTGATCAAAACATCACCTGTATGCTCTCATTGTTACCTTTGTTGAATATGGAACAGAGGGCAGTGGATATTCCATTGTATATGGAACAGAGGGCAGTGGATATTCCATTGTATATGGAACAGAGGGCAGTGGATATTCCATTGTATATGGAACAGAGGACAGTGGATATTCCATTGTATATGGAACAGAGGGCAGTGGATATTCCATTGTACTTGGAATAGAGTGCAGTGCTTATTCTGTTGGGTATGGAACAGAGGGCAGTGGATATTCCATTGTATATGGAACAGAGGACAGTGGATATTCCATTGTATATGGAACAGAGGGCAGTGGATATTCCATTGTACTTGGAACAGAGTGCAATGCTTATTCTGTTGGGTATGGAACAGAGGGCAGTGGATATTCCATTGTATATGGAACAGAGGGCAGTGGATATTCCATTGTATATGGAACAGAGGGCAGTGCTTATTCCATTGTACACGTTGTAAAGGTTAATGGGGGGGTTGTTGGGTTACGGGTATGGGGTGGATACGTGGGTTTGAGTAGGGTGATCATGGCTCGGCACAACATTGAGGGCCGAAGGGCCTATTCTGTGCTGTACTGTTCTATGTTCTATGTACATGGAACAGAGGGCAGTGGATATTCCATTGTACAGGGAACAGAGAGCAGTGCTTATTCCATTGGTTATGGAACAGAGGGCAGTGGATATTCCATTGTATATGGAACAGAGGGCAGTGGATATTCCATTGCACATGGAACAGAGGGCAGTGGATATTCCATTGTATATGGAACAGAGGGCAGTGGATATTCCATTGTATATGGAACAGAGGGCAGTGGATATTCCATTGTATATGGAACAGAGGGCAGTGGATATTCCATTGTACTTGGAACAGAGGGCAGTGCTTATTCTGTTGGGTATGGAACAGAGGACAGTGGATATTCCATTGTACATGGAACAGAGGGCAGTGCTTATTCCATTGGTTATGGAACAGAGGGCAGTGCTTATTCCGTTGGATATGGAACAGAGGGCAGTGGATATTCCGTTGTATATGGAACAGAGGGCAGTGCTTAATCCGTTGGTTATGGAACAGGGTGCAGTGCTTATTCTGTTGGGTATGGAACAGAGGGCAGTGCTTATTCCGTTGGTTATGGAACAGAGGGCAGTGCTTATTCCATTGTATATGGAACAGAGTGCAGTGCTTATTCTGTTGGGTATGGAACAGAGGGCAGTGCTTATTCCGTTGGTTATGGAACAGAGGGCAGTGCTTATTCCATTGTATATGGAACAGAGGGCAGTGCTTATTCCATTGTATATGGAACAGAGGGCAGTGGATATTCCATTGTATATGGAACAGAGGACAGTGGATATTCCATTGTATATGGAACAGAGGGCAGTGCTTATTCCGTTGTACATGGAACAGAGGGCAGTGCTTATTCCATTGGTTATGGAACAGAGGGCAGTGCTTATTCCATTGTATATGGAACAGAGGGCAGTGGATATTCCATTGTACATGGAACAGAGGGCAGTGCTTATTCCATTGTACATGGAACAGAGGGCAGTGCTTATTCCATTGGTTATGGAACAGAGGGCAGTGCTTATTCCATTGTATATGGAACAGAGGACAGTGGATATTCCATTGTATATGGAACAGAGGGCAGTGGATATTCCATTGCACATGGAACAGAGGGCAGTGGATATTCCATTGCACATGGAACAGAGGGCAGTGGATATTCCATTGTATATGGAACAGAGGGCAGTGGATATTCCATTGTATATGGAACAGAGGGCAGTGGATATTCCATTGTATATGGAACAGAGGGCAGTGGATATTCCATTGTACTTGGAACAGAGGGCAGTGGATATTCCATTGTATATGGAACAGAGGGCATTGCTAATTCCATTGTACATGGAACAGGGGGCAGTGCTTATTCCATTGGTTATGGAACAGAGGGCAGTGGATATTCCGTTGTATATGGAACAGAGGGCAGTGGATATTCCGTTGTATATGGAACAGGGTGCAGTGCTTATTCCGTTGGATATGGAACAGAGGGCAGTGCTTATTCCGTTGTATATGGAACAGAGGGCAGTGCTTATTCCGTTGGTTATGGAACAGAGGGCAGTGCTTATTCTGTTGGATATGGAACAGAGTGCAGTGCTTATTCCGTTGTATATGGAACAAGAGTGCAGTGCTTATTCTGTTGGATATGGAACAGAGGGCAGTGCTTATTCCGTTGGTTATGGAACAGGGTGCAGTGCTTATTCTGTTGGGTATGGAACAGAGGGCAGTGGATATTCCATTGTATATGGAACAGAGGACAGTGGATATTCCATTGTATATGGAACAGAGGGCAGTGGATATTCCATTGTACTTGGAACAGAGTGCAATGCTTATTCTGTTCGGTATGGAACAGAGGGCAGTGGATATTCCATTGTAAATGGAACAGAGGGCAGTGGATATTCCATTGTATATGGAACAGAGGGCAGTGCTTATTCCATTGTACAGGTTGTAAAGGGTAATGGGGGTGGTTGTTGGGTTACGGGTATGGGGTGGATACGTGGGTTTGAGTAGGGTGATCATGGCTCGGCACAACATTGAGGGCCGAAGGGCCTGTTCTGTGCTGTACTGTTCTATGTTCTATATGTTCTATGTACATGGAACAGAGGGCAGTGGATATTCCATTGTACAGGGAACAGAGGGCAGTGGATATTCCATTGTATACGGAACAGAGGGCAGTGGATATTCCATTGTATATAGAACAGAGGACAGTGGATATTCCATTGTATATGGAACAGAGGGCAGTGGATATTCCATTGCACATGGAACAGAGGGCAGTGGATATTCCATTGTATATGGAACAGGGGGCAGTGGATATTCCATTGGTTATGGAACAGAGGGCAGTGCTTATTCCATTGTATATGGAACAGAGGGCAGTGGATATTCCATTGTACTTGGAACAGAGGGCAGTGGATATTCCATTGTACTTGGAACAGAGGGCAGTGCTAATTCCCTTGTATATGGAACAGAGGGCAGTGCTTATTCCGTTGGTTATGGAAGAGGGTGCAGTGCTTATTCCGTTGGTTATGGAACAGAGGGCAGTGCTTATTCCATTGTACATGGAACAGAGGGCAGTGCTTATTCCGTCGTACATGGAACAGAGGGCAGTGGATATTCCATTGTATATAGAACAGAGGACAGTGGATATTCCATTGTATATGGAACAGAGGGCAGTGGATATTCCATTGCACATGGAACAGAGGGCAGTGGATATTCCATTGTATATGGAACAGGGGGCAGTGGATATTCCATTGGTTATGGAACAGAGGGCAGTGCTTATTCCATTGTATATGGAACAGAGGGCAGTGGATATTCCATTGTACTTGGAACAGAGGGCAGTGGATATTCCATTGTACTTGGAACAGAGGGCAGTGCTTATTCTGTTGGGTATGGAACAGAGGACAGTGGATTTTCCATTGTATATGGAACAGAGGGCAGTGCTAATTCCCTTGTATATGGAACAGAGGGCAGTGCTTATTCCGTTGGTTATGGAAGAGGGTGCAGTGCTTATTCTGTTGGGTATGGAACAGAGGGCAGTGCTTACTCCGTTGTACATGGAACAGAGGGCAGTGCTTATTCCATTGGTTATGGAACAGAGGGCAGTGCTTATTCCATTGTATATGGAACAGAGGGCAGTGGATACTCCATTGTATATGGAACAGAGGGCAGTGGATATTCCATTGCACATGGAACAGAGGGCAGTGGATATTCCATTGTATATGGAACAGAGGGCAGTGGATATTCCATTGTATATGGAACAGAGGGCAGTGGATATTCCATTGTATATGGAACAGAGGGCAGTGGATATTCCATTGTATATGGAACAGAGGGCAGTGGATATTCCATTGTACTTGGAACAGAGGGCAGTGCTTATTCTGTTGGGTATGGAACAGAGGACAGTGGATATTCCATTGTATATGGAACAGAGGGCAGTGCTAATTCCATTGTACATGGAACAGAGGGCAGTGCTTATTCCATTGGTTATGGAACAGAGGGCAGTGCTTATTCCGTTGGATATGGAACAGAGTGCAGTGCTTATTCCGTTGTATATGGAGCAAGAGTGCAGTGCTTATTCCGTTGTATATGGAACAGAGTGCAGTGCTTATTCTGTTGGATATGGAACAGAGGGCAGTGCTTATTCCGTTGGTTATGGAACAGGGTGCAGTGCTTATTCTGTTGGGCATGGAACAGAGGGCAGTGTTTATTCCGTTGGATATATTGAATGGACCCACTTTTACTATCAGCTGACCTTCGCGACCCATACCAGCCTGCGACACACCATTATTGCTTACCTTTGATGCACAGATGAGCCTGCTTGGTCCTCACAATCTCACTTGCTTTGTCATTCAATGTTACATTTCTGCTAAGGACTTCATCTAACAATTTATGATCTCGCTGCATCCTTCGATAAAAATCAAGGTTTGTTCTCGGATTTGCCATACACAGTCTTCAAATACTTTTGACGTTTTGAGGGTTTTAAACTTTCATTTGCCAGTACTTCCCTGTATGTAACACACATTCGCTATGCATCCTGATTGCATTGGCACAATTAAAGTCTTACTGAAGAAGTCATCTTTATGCTGCTTTCTTCTCAATTTCAATTTCTTCCTGAGTAGCTGAGCAGATTCAGTTGTGAGATCCTGGACTGTTTGTGTCTCGGGCCCTCTCTTCCTTATTACAAAATAATCCATTTACAGTTCTTCACACAGTCCTGTTGCTTGCTTGTTGGCAGCTACAAAATGAGGAATTTCTCCTCCATGGTTTCACGCCCAAAGCAGGGACCTACAGAGTGTGTGACCTGCTCTCTGCCTCCACTTTAAGAGGAAAGACTCCATCGTTTGTATTTAAAAGCCGATTGCTGCCGGCATTCTTTTTTTTTGATTGGGAAACTTTATTTCTAATACCTGATTTTTCCAGGCTTATGACTTTTTATTGCTGAAAATTAAACAATGCACATTCTTACATTAACACACAAACTTTGTTTTAAATATATTCCCGTTTCTTCAGAAATTTTAACCAGTATTTTAAAAAGTACCATCTTGTTTTTACTTTACAAATTATGACATTAGACGAGATGAGGTAACTTGTCAAACACACACCAGGGGCGGGATTCTCCCCTACCCGGCGTGACGGAGGGTCCCGGCGTAGGGGAGTGGCGCCAACCACTCAGGGGTCGGGCCTCTCCAAAGGTGGGGAATTCTCCCCACCTTTGGGGCCAGCCCCGCGCCAGAGCGGTTGGCACCAGAAGACTGGCGCAAAAAACCGGCGCCCCCGGCAGCGGGGCTGGCCGCTGACGTCACTGCCGGCGCATGCGCGATGTGGGGTTCTCTTCCGCTTCCGCCATGGCAAAGGCCGTGGCGGCCGCGGAGGAGAAATAGTGCACCCAGGGCACTGGCCCGGAGTCTGAGCGGGGGGCCCCGATCGCGGGCCAGGCCACCGTGGGGGCACCCCCCAGGGTTCGATCGCCCCCCGCCCCCCCAAGACCCCGGGGCCCGCTCGCGCCGCTGATCCTGCCGTTCCAGAGGTGGTTCAAACCTCGGCGGCGGGAGAGGCTTCCCAGCGGCGGGACTTCGGCCTATCCGGGCCGGAGAATCACCGCAGGGGCCTCTCCGATCGGAGTGGCGAGATTCCCACCACCGCCACTTCCCGGGTGGCGGAGAATCTCTGCCACGGCGGGGGGGATTTTCGTCGGCCCCAGGCGATTCTCTGACCCTGCTGGGGGTCGGAGAATTTTGCCCTATGTCACAATATTTCTTACTAGTTCCACTGCATTGCACTACCCGAGCATCCAAGTCATCTCTTTATCTATTCTCGTGAAAAGCACTTACTTCATGGTTTCCAGAGAGTAGTGACACAAAGTGATGATTGTGTAGGCTTCTTCCAGTGTTGACATGTGTTAGCCATATTGACTGGCCTCATTTGATTGGTATGCCTCGCTGACAACCTGGCCTGGCTTCCCTCCCATTGTCCAATAGCTGTTACTGTCGTCAAATGCATCCAACCCAGTCACAGACTGCTGACCACTTCTCGGCCCATACTTCACGTTGAGGGAGTACAAGCGGATGTTGTGCGGTCCGTTGAGCAGCTTGACCACGGAGCCGCAGGTCACATACTGCTGATGGGTGGTAGGGGGCGAGCCGAGCAGTGTCCAGGGGGCGTGCACCAGAGCGGAGCTTCAAATAGAGCCACCACCATTAGCATCGCGTGCCCACCTAGCCACCACCTGTCAGACCCTCTCCCCCACGCACCGTGACCAGCGCACAGCCCAGCCTCGTGCTACGCCGCTCCTACAAACGCCGCAGCCAATTGGGTACTGTCTGTGGCTGCCATTCTTAAAAGCTGGTTGCGTGAGTTGGGTACTTCTTCCCGTGTCAGCAAAGACAGACTCTTCAAACTGCAGTGGAAAAGATTCTGCCCGGCTGAACTCCTGGATGCCTTTTCTGTCCACGAGAACTTGCACAGTTCCATCGATTACAATAGATTACAATCAGGTGCTCTCAGGATCAGGGCCGGGATTCTCCCCTACCCGGCGGGATGGAGTGGCGGGAACCATTCCGGCGTTGGGCCACCCCAAAAGGTGCGGATTTCTCCGCACCTTTAGGGGCCAAGCCCTAACCTTGAGGGGCTAGGCCCGTGCCGGAGTGGTTGGCGCCCCGCCGGCCGGTGGGAAAGGCCATTGATGCCACGCCAGCCGGGGCCGAAGGGACTTCGCCGAAGGGGCTGCTGACGTCACCTCCCGCTGCCTGGGGAAAGCGGGCAGCATAATCAAGGATCCCTCCCACCCGGCTTACTTACTTTTCCAACTTCTTCCATCGGGTAGGAGTTACAGAAGTCACCGAATCTCTGGTGCCGGAGACTTTGGGAGACAGCGGTGGCAGGATTCACGCCGGCCCCCGGCGATTCTCCGACCCGGCGGGGGGTCGGCGAATCCCGCCCCAGGAGTGCAGACCAGCAGCAAACTAACCGAAGTACAAAGCCCCAGATTCTTCTCAGCAGCCTTCTTTACAACTGCAAAGCTTAGGCAACTTGCACAGGCCAAGAAAAGGGGCTGAACAGCTGCCCCCTCCAGTGCTCCAGATGAATGTTGGGCATCTCCTGGCAAGACAAGAGTGCCGAGCATGAAAGTACACCAATGTGCAGGGTCCTCACATGTCTACCCACTTGAATCAGTGTCAATTTCATTGACTGGGTCATCTGAGCCAAATATATGATGGCCGCATCCCCACAGACATGCTCTCGGGTGAGCTTGCACGAGAAAAACAGGACACCCATGAAAATGAAATGAAATGAAAATCGCTTATTGTCACAAGTAGGCTTCAATGAAGTTACTGTGAAAAGCCCCTAGTCGCCACATTCCGGCGCCTGTTCGGGGAGGCTGTTACGGGAATCAAACCGTGCTGCTAGCCTGCCTTGGTCTGCTTTCAAAGCCAGCGATTTAGTGCAGTGTGCTAAACAGCCCATGGATGTGATACAAGGCTGTCTACAAGCGAGACCAAGTTGACTGGATGGGTTGTTCTCACTGCTGACCAGAGAGCCTGGAATCGAACAGTCAGGTATGGCGCAGAAAACACAGAAAACAAAACAAATGACCAGATGGCGGAAAAGTGTGCCCGCCGGACGAAAAAACATTGAGTCCACCTCGGCATCTGTGCCAGCCACTCACAAATGGGCTTTTACAGCCACAGTGGACAATATTCAGTCCAGAAGTGACATGCACCCCGGGTGCAGTCCATCCTCTCCCGAGTCAGACGAGATATCTGCAAATGTCTTAATCAGCTTAGCATTGTTTTATTAGCATATTGGACCTTCATAAATGCAACTTCAATCTAAATATGAATCCTTAGAAAACCAGATTTATGGAGGAGCTCCAAATAATGAAAAGGGCTGGTGAGTATCCTGGCATAAAAATGACGTAAATCAGTCACACAGTCACACTTGAAATTCCTTAGAGGATCCGTTCTTACATTGTCGTTACAGTGAAACATTCC
Organism: Scyliorhinus canicula; assembly: GCF_902713615.1. Taxonomy (NCBI): domain Eukaryota; kingdom Metazoa; phylum Chordata; class Chondrichthyes; order Carcharhiniformes; family Scyliorhinidae; genus Scyliorhinus; species Scyliorhinus canicula. The sequence goes on along the minus strand of NC_052160.1, from coordinate 52,972,147 downwards.
AGGGATTTCCAGGGCATGACGTTTTTCAGCACACTCTCACACAAGCACGTCCAGTTTAATGTGTTCTGTGAACAGAGAAAACCTTTTTCAAAAAGTGAGACACATTAGACTCCATACAAATAATATTCCTGACCGTTTGAGTCTTGTTTTCACAACAAAGCTCAAGGGCTATGTGATATTTTGGTCATGTCATGAAGGTCGATCAATGTAAGTGCACTTAGCATTAGTAACTGTGAACTTGATGCAAAGGCTGTTAAAGCCATAATAGTCTTGCGGAGAGCAGGGACAGGTGTGACTGGTTTAGCTTCAGGCTTTATCGAACTGGGAGAGAGGTTGTAGGGATTGCCATTGCTCACCATCCTCTGACTAGATTGTACAGCCCTGTGTCATGTATTTATTCCGAGTCTCAGAGCGCCTTCAAGGCTGGCAGCTGGGCAGTCGACGTGCTTTTCTCAGTGGCAGGTGCAGGTCAAGTGTGGCCAACAGGATAGACCACCTTACATTACCTTCATAGACCTCACCGAGGTCTTCTATCTCGCCAGTGTAAAACAATCTGCCCGGCTGAACACCCGGACGCCTTTTCTTATTTCCACGAGAACTTGCACAGTACCATCGGTTAGAATGGAACAACAGGTGTCTCAGGATCGACAGTATGGATCAGCAGCAAACTAACCGAAGTACTCCAGATGTCCCAGCTGTCTGTTCTCAGCAGCCTTCTTTACAACAGCAAAACTTGTGCAACTTTTGCAAGCCAAGAAAAGGGGCTGCACAGCTTCCACCTCCACTGCTCCAAACAAATTGTGGACATCTGGCAAGATAAAGAGTGCCAAACGTGGAAGTACATCAGTGTGCAGGGGTCACTACATGTCTACCCACTTGAGTCAATTTGCCCCACTTGAGTCAGCGAAGACTCCATCGACTGGGTCATCTGAGCCAAATAGATGGTGGTCACCTTCCCATAGACATGCTCTTGCATGAGCTTATACGTGAAAAAAAGCCACCTAAAATACCAAATAGTGACATTGTGACTGGGTAATAGGATGCCTTTTATTTTGGCCACAAAATAATAGCACCACAAAATTGATAACTATCTATGCCGCATCCCCCCCCCCCCCCCTCCCCCCCCCCCCCTCCCCCCCCCCCCCCCCCATGGTCTCCCAAAATCCATCATTTCCCATGTTGAGTGCGCTGAGAATAAGGAATTAATTGTGGCTGCCTCAAACAGGCTTTAGGCCCTTCTGGTATGGCTTCCGCAGTGTTATTTACAGTTTAGTGGTAGCATTTTCGCCTCTAAGTCAGAAGATCCAGCTCTTGAGAATGGACTACATACTTTATGGGTAGCATGTTGGCACAGTAGGATCGGCACTGCTGCCTCACAGCGCCAAGGACCTGGGTTCAATTCCGGCCTTGGATGACTGTCTGGAATTTGCACATTCTCCCAGTGTCACCGTGACTTTCCTCCGGGTGCTCTAGTTTCTTCCCACAGTCCAAAGATGTGCAGGTTAGGTAGATTGGCCATGCTAAATTTCCTATTAGTGTCCAAAGCTTAGGTGGGGCTGTGGGTTAGGGTGGGTGAGTGGGCCTAGGTAGGGTGCTCTTTTGGATGCTTGGTGCAGACTCGATGGGCTGAATGGCCTCCTTCTGCACTGTAGCGATTCTATGATACTAAGGGGTGGAAGTCATGCTTCAGCTATACGAAGCCCTGGATAGAATATACCGGGAGTCCTGTGAGCAGTTCTGAGCATCTCACCTTGGCAAAGAGAAATTGGCCTTGGGGGCGGTGCAGTGTAGATTTACAAGAATGATACCTGTACTCCAGGAGTACAGGGAGGGATTGGACAAAGCTGGGCTGCATTCCCTGTAATTTAAAAGGCTACAAAGATTTGAAGATCTTAAGGGGGGAACAGAGGTTAAATTGAGAGAAACTCTATCTGTTGGTTACAGAGTCTAGGTCTAGAGGGCATGGTCTAAAAATTAGAGTCAGACTTTTCAGAAGTGACATTAGGAAGCATTTTTATAAGATTAGGACTCTTCCACAAAGGGCAATTTATTCTGGGCCAGTTGTAAAATTTAAAACTGAGACTGATGGATTTTTGTTAACCAAGAGCACTAAGGTCGATCAGGTAAGTGTGGGTATCTGGTGTTAAGTTGCCACATTGACTGGTGGCTAAATATTGTTCTGTCCTGATGTTCCAACAACACTGCAAAAGCACTTAATTGGCTATAAAATGTGATGGACACATGGGATAAATAAGGCACTTTGGGTAATAAAGGAAGGTTTGCATTTATCCTATTTTGTGTCAATCTTTTGCCTCCTCCAGAACAAGATGAACATCTCATCGAGAAGATAGTAACTCCAAATGCACAGCACTCCCTCGGTACTGCACTGGAGTGTCAGCTTGGATATTCCACCATCCTGGAGAGGGACGACAACCCAGAACCGTATAATTCAGACACGAGTGCTACCTGCTGAGCCACAGCTGATGCCATGCAAATCTTTTGTTTCTTATTAACTTGTGCAAAGGGCTCAATGCCTGTTTCATGGTTCTCCTAATTTGGCCAGTGAAGAGTAGAACATTGTGTGTGCTGGGCCGGGGAACAACTACCCATGATTGCCACAAAATTGTACCATTCTCGACACGGAGCTCTTCTCTCTTAATTAGGTTTTGTTCATGTCATGAGAAGGTTTTCCTCCGATCCTGCCATTACGGATGGTGGGCTGGATTCTCCATTCCTGAGGCTAAGTGCCGGCGCCAACGGAGGATCTATGGTGCTGCACGACGGGAAAATTTGCGCGAAACCCTCACCTGGTATTCTGGTATCGGTGAGTTGCTAGCACAGACGTGCATGAAACGCCCGCGGATTGCATGGAAAACGGCCGGAGAATCGCCGGGATCAGGCTGCGCACACGCAGGGCTGACAAGCTGCAGCCCCCTCCCCACACACGCACCGGTCATGCTGGACCGCTTACCCGTCAATCCCGACCCCGCCCCCTGGCCAGCGGCACGGATCCCGGCCGAGTGTGGCGGTGCTGCACACCAGGCTCACGATCGCTGGGACCATTCGTGGACCGTGCCATTGGAAACCCGGCCCATCGGAGGCGGAGCATCGCAGGTCGGCCAGCTAATGAGGCAACAACAGCACTGCGACTGTGCGCGGCGTGCCTCCAGATGATGCCGATTTGGAGGGGGTGGAGCATCACGAACCAGCGCCTGCCCTGATTCCGACGTCGGAAACAATTCTCCGCCCGATTGACAGTCCAGATTTCGACATCGGGCTACGGAGAATTCCGCCCCATGTGTTTTTGCTTTGATCCATCTGTCCAAGCCTTTAACTGCTTCGCTGATACTGGGAGGGTTTCTAAGAAATTCAAGGCCATTGTGATCTCATCTAACGCAGATAAAGGAGCCAGGCTTGTGTGCGGCTGGAGATGACTTCAAGCATCAGCATTGGCTATTCTTGTTCTAGGACAGTGCTCTAAGGAATATTCATAGGCTGCCAGTAACAAGGCCCAATGCTGTATCCAGGCAGAGGCAATAGGAGGGATTGCCCTATCTTCTTTAAAAAGGCCCAATAAAGGCTTGTGGTTTGTCACTATTACAAAACGCTGACCATAGGTGTACTGGGGAAATTTTTTGAAGCCTTCTCGATTTGCAAGTAGCTCTGCTCTGCGTCCGAAAGAGTCCTGGTCATGTAGGTAATGGATGGTTCAGTGTCGTCTTTCCAACGATGTGAGAGTACCGCCCCAACTCCATAAGGAGAGACGATGCATGTCAATCTGAGTTCCTCGGGATCGTAATGGGCCAACATATCAGACGATAATAGCTGCCTCTTCTTGTGATGCCTCCCTTAATAGTAGATGCAATGGTGACAACCAGTAGGCCAAGTTCGGGATGAATTCCCACAATAATTGACTAGTCCCAGGAAGGATTTCAATTCTGTTGCAATTAGTGATATTGGTGCTTCCTTAATGAATTTGACCTTGTCCTCCATGGGGTGAGGAATTCGGTGACGTGTTCCCCTGGGGTCCTGCCTGCCGTATTGAAGCGGTGCCTCTGAAGGATGATTGAAGGCTTCGGGTCATAGCAGTTTCACATTAGGTCCACGAGCTCATCAGACGTTTTGAGTCGGGGGCATCTGGGAAAGTCGGGCTTTTTATTCAACTAAATGTTGGGGCACGGCCTGCTGTCAGTAGAATCACTTCTGCCTCTTCTCCCCCACAAAGTTGTTAGCCCGGAAGAAAAAGTGCATGCGCTCCGCATATTGGGCCCAGTCTTCTCCATCAATATCGCAAGGTTCGAGTTTACTGAAAAGAGGCATTTTCTTTGGGGCTTGCCGGAGAGCTGTTTGTTCCACTCTGAAGGCTGCTCAGGAATCTCGTTTTTACTCCTCGTCGCAACTAATAACTCTGCCACGGCCAGGCTTCATACAAAACTCTTACTTGCTGGAACAATGAAAATAATCCCCTCCACGGTGAACAGTGCTTTCAGATCCGGGTCTGAGCTGTTAGTTTTAAATTCCCGCCAAATGGTTCCTACTGGGCGAGCTCAATAGGGGAATTCATATTCCATGAACCCCATGGGGAGATCAATCGACAATCCATCCGTATCCTTTGTGGTCATCATAACAAGTGTTCATTTTATTACCTTACAGGCAGCAAATCGAAGATGGATGCAAGCATCTAAATAACTGCTGCATGGGTTAGAGGATACAAAAAAATGTGCTCCGCATAAAGATCATTGACATATTTTGGATATATATTTGGCACAAAGTAACTAGGGGCTCTTGAATCTTTCGCTGCCCGTGCCACATTCATCAAAAAGCAAATTGCTTGGCCATCTTGTTGCTCATACAAACTTGAAATGAAAACATGTTTAAAAGATTATTTTGAATGTTGTATCTGCGTTTCTTGTGTGTGTCGTATGTCTGTTTTGTGCAGGGTCGTGGGATAGCTCACACACACCCACGGTAGGAGATTCTGTTACGTGTCTGTGTTCTGAATGGAGGCTATGTTGTGGCGGGTGGGTTTGTTGTCTGTGCTGTGCTGGTGCGTTTAGGGATGGTTGTGTATTCCTTGTGTGTGCTTTTTAAAATGAAATTACATGGAACATCCATGTACAAGTTTCCATGTCTGCTATTAAAAGTGTTCTGGCAGAGAGCATGCAAGCATGCACCACAGGGGCCAGTGAAATATGATTTTTATTTTCACTCATGAGACAGGACTGATAACTCAGGAGCAACAAGTGGAAATAATTAGCATTTTACTGGTCCCTGAAGCATATCCTGTTTAAAGTGCTTGGGGCCAGATGGTTTCCAAAAAAAACAAGAGTGTAAACCATTTGTTTCTTTTGGGTTTTGGTGGAACATTGCAAGTGGGACACAGGAGGAAGAACAGTCCTGCCTGTATCCTCACTGCAATGAAATACTGTTGAGATGTGGAGATGCTGGCGTTGGACTGGGGTGAGCGCAGTAAGAAGTCTTACAACACCAGGTTAAAGTCCAACAAGTTGGGCAGCACGGTGGCCTAGTGGTTAGCACAACCGCCTCACGGCGCTGAGGTCCCAGGTTCGATCCCGGCTCTGGGTCACTGTCTGTGTGGAGTTTGCACATTCTCCCCGTGTCTGCGTGGGTTTCGCCCCCACAACCCAAAAATGTGCAGAGTAGGTGGATTGGCCACGCTAATTTGCCCCTTCATTGGAAAAAATAATTGGGTAATCTAAATTTATAAAAAAAAAGTCCAACAAGTTTGTTTCAAACACGAGCTTTCGGAGCACTGCTCCTGATTTCTCCTGAGGAAGGAGCAGTGCTCCGAAAGCTAGTGTTTGAAACAAACTTGTTGGACTTTAACCTGGTGTTGTAAGACTTCTTACTGTGAAGTATTGTGCCCATGGATCTGGCGAGAGCTGGCCAGTAACAAAGAGAACCAGTAAAATGGGAAGTGCGTTCAAGTTAGCACAGGGTTGCACATTCCTAGAGGTGACACCACCTGATCTAGGCTCACACTCCAGAGGCAGTCTGACACTGAGTGAGTGCTGCACTGCCTGAAGCACTGTCTTCTGGGTGAGTCATGAAATTGGGGTCATGCTTGCCTCTCATCTGTTAATGATCCTGTGGCATTTTTGCTGAAGAGCAGCGGCGTTCTCCCTGGCATCCCGGCTAACATCTATCCCTCAAGCAATGTCACCCTAATACAGTTTATCAGTTCATGGTGCCGTTTGTGAGAGCTGGCTGTGCACAAATGGGTTGCCGCATTTTCCTCATTTGCAACAGTGACGAAGGGAAGGATTTTACGCTCCCCACCCCAGCAGATTCTGAGGCGGGGGAATGGTACTACAGCATGGACAAGATTCCCTCCACATCCCGTCCGCCCTGATCCAGGTGCAATTTTATGGTACAGTGGGCAGGGCGCCTGACGGGAAGCCCACCCATACCCCTATTAGGTGGCTACTTAATGGCCTTTTCCACCCAGCTTCAATTTTCAGGTTGGTGAGTATCCGATGACTGAGGGTAGGAAGCAAAAAATGTTCTTGCTCTCGATTCGCGATCTCGGCGGGTGCTAGGGGTGGGTGTGTTGAAAACTGGGGGCGGGCTCCCCTCACGGACCGGAGACCTACTGCCCCTGCCCACCCCGACACTGAGAACGCCTTCCCTGCGCAGTCTTCCGGGACCCTTGCTACTTACCATGACTGTGGTTCCTGGGATTTAGTCTCGGGCACGGCACAGCAGTGCCTCTTCCGGCCACTGCAGCACTGTGCCTGGATGGACTGGAGAGCAGCTTTGGCCACTCAGATTGGCCAACAGCTGTCCAAGGTGGGACTGTCTTCCGAATGTGGATGAAGGCCCTGCCTGTAGCCAATCAACAATCATTGGTGTGTGAAATGGCAGCGGGACTGTCGGAGTAGGCGGGGATGCGTTCCCCCCCACCTCCCAACCCTCCGGATGACGGGCATCAAGTGCTCGCCATCCTGAAAAGTCAGGCCTCTGCTTCAAAATTTCCTCAGGAGCTGTAAAGCACTTGGGGATGTTCTAATTTTGTGAAAATTCCGTTCCATCTTGGAGAAAGACTTCAACCCAAAGCAACTCTGAAATAGGGATAACGACTGGAAAGCAAGGTAAATTTCAGAAGCTTGCTTTCAACATGTCGTAGTAGTTTCTCTCTCATTCTTGAGGATTTAGTGGCCGCGATTTTCCGCTCCTGTTTTCGTAGAGCGGGTATGGCGACGGGAGCGGATCATTTCACAGGACGTCCAAATCACGCTTCACGCTGATGTAAGCATGTGACAGGATTGTCCCCTTCCCCCGTCAGTGATGGAGCATGTTTCCGAACAACATTTTGATTTGATTTTGATTTGACTTGATTTATTGTCACATGTACCGAAGAACAGTGAATAGTGTTTTTCTGCGGCCGAGGGAACGTGCACTGTATGTACTAGCGGATAATTTGGTAATCTAATTATCCACACCTGAATCACTTTCTCCTCGCCCATCCTGTAAGGATGCCGTAACAACATGGCAGATGAATCGGAAGAAGAGTGGGATGGGGGTTGGGAGGGGAATGATACAAGAGTGGTTCAAATCTGGAATGCACTGCCTGAGGAGGTTATAGAAAGGGGTCCAATCAAAGCTTTCAAAAGGGCATTAAACTGTTGTCTGAAAAGGAAGAATGTGCAGGGTTACGGGGTGAAGGCAGGAAAATGGTAGGAATAGATTAATCATTTGGATGGCTAATGTGGACATGATGGGTTGAATGACCTTCTGCATTGTAACAATTTTGTGTAACAATTTTGTGAAAGGGATAGCAGAGGAAGGATGAAATGGTGTGGGACGGGTATTTCCACAATCCCTACAGTGCAGAAGGAAGCCATTTGGCTCATCAAGTCTGCACCAACCTTCCGAAAGAGCACCATACCTAGACCCACTCCCCCGCCCAATCCCCGTAACCCCACCTAACCTGCACATCTTTGCACTTAAAGCCCCGTTGCGTTAACTATGCTAAATTAATGGCTGTTGTTTTGATGGTCTCTGCTAGTATTTGTGCAAAGTAATCCCAAAGTATTTTGGGCACTCCGAATCTTGCCGTGCACAGGATGGATGATTAAAATAACCAGTCCTGCTTTCAGGAAAGTTTATTGTTGATGTAAGCTTATCTGTACAGTCTTTAGGGACCAAGAGAGTTTGGTACAGCATGTACAAAAATATGCACCTTGGCTGCAGTTTTCTTAATAAGTAACACACAAAATTAGCTCTTGTTTATTGTTCTGTTATGTTCCTTAATACAAATGCAAATGATTTACGAATCGAAATGTCATGCAGATATTATCAGCGCATCCGCAACTATTTGGTTTTACCCATTCTAGCCTTTGCATCCTACCAGACCAGCTAATGAGTAGTCCACTTCATCTGCACTGCTCCTCACTACCTGCCCACCTCCAGTACATCAGCGCTCCTCCGCCTCCAAGTGATCTAGTTCGTGCTTCAGACCCACCCACTTAAACTGGCCTCGACTGCTGATCCCTGCTCCCTCACTCCCTCCCTCCCTTTCGATTGATCACCAATTATAGAAATGTGAGGAGGCCATTCAGCCCCTTAAGCCTTTCAGTGAGATCTCAGCGAGTCAGTAACTTCACTTCATCCACCTGTCTTTGTTCCATCTCCTTTCTATATCGAGAGGAGGCCCACTTCTTTGCCTAGCCCTGTGACCTCTCTTGCTCTCCAAATCAAAAGATGCACATTGCTGTTTCTGTGAACCAGGAGCTTGGGTATCAAAGTGGACGGACTGTCTTTTGCTGAGGGCTTTGGAGCTGACAAATAGAATTGTGGAATAAGGTGGCGTAGTGGAAGGCCATTTGGTCTGTCGTATTTGTGCCATAGGGACTCAAATTAGTCCCTGTGTTTCCTCAGCGTTCCTCTCAACGATAATAACTTTTATCTAGTACCTTAAAAGGCATTTCACAGGAGCATTAAAAAGCAAGGAGCCAAACCACAAGGAGATATTGGGGGCAATATCCTTGAGGGATCGGGGGCCCCCAGGAGGTTGCCCTCTTGGCAGGGTGTCATACTGGCACTGGTGCATCTTGGCACTTCCAGCCTGGCACCCTGACAGTGCCACCTGGGTGCCAAATTGGCACTGCCTAGGTGACCCCATTATCAGTGAGTTGGGGCTTTGGAGGTTCAATGGTTGCATCGGTGTGGGGGGGGGGGGGGGGGGGGGGGAGGTTGGAGGTGTCTAGAGATCGGGTCGCGGAGCTCCCTCAGTGCAGGAAACGGGATTAAATGCGGCCTCAGTGTGGAGTTCCCTGCTGAGGCCCCAAATTGCAAGAGTCCCGATAGATGGTGTGGTGTTTCTCGGCGCTGCTAAACACACTCGTCACGGGTCTCTGGCTAGATCGCACCCATAAGGTCAGGTGATAAAACCATGGTCAAGTTGTCTTTGTTGTATATTGTAGCACCATCACATTCTAAGCTGCAGGCAACCATCACTGAACATCTTTATTGACACCTCCACAGCAGAGCGGGCAATATAACAAAATGCTCAGCTGTTACGATATATCAGTTTTAAAAGAGGGAAGTGTCGAGACGGAATTTCAGAGCTTGGAAATAAACAATCTTAGTGATGGCGCGAATATGATGTCAGAAGCATATCCACGGATCAAATGTGGTGCCAAGGTTACAAACAACCTGGGTTAATCTTAAGAATTTACCTGATTCCTAAAAGATGCAGATTCCTCCCACAGTCCAAAGATGATCAGGTCAGGTGGATTGGCCGTGATAAATTGCCCCTTAGAATCCAAAAAGTTAGGTGAGGTTACTGGGTTAAGGTTGGTGGGGTTCCGGGGATAAGCTGGGGGGTGGGGGCCTACGTAGGGTGCTCTTTCCAAGGGTCAGTGCAGAGCCGATGGGCTGAATGGCCTCCTTCTGCACTGTAGGAATTCGATGAATAATGAGCCTTTGGAACAGGATGCCACCTGTGTGGTGGGCACTGATTCTCTGAATGCCATCAGACGAGAGCCAGGCCTGTTTCTGACTGGGCCAGACATCATCTTGTTTGACAGGTTTCCATTCACACAACAGAGTGGATGAAACACAGGTGGGCCTTGCTTTATTAAGCCTGTCCCCGCCACTAGTCACTTTAGTGAACCTCCTGAAACTTGCTCATAAACCTCTTGAAGCTGTGAAACCCTGGCTGAGACTGGATCTAAGGCGACAGTGATTTCGATTTTTAATGTAGTTTTATTTCCATTTTATTATTACCAATGTGAAAGTAAAGAAAGCTTCAAAGTCTAAAAGCCCAACCCTATACAGACCAGGCACAATCTCTTCCATCTCTGATCTTTGCAATTTGCAGGGAGTGAACCTGATTACTATGAATTTGAGTGCATTTTCATATTCAAAATTGGCTTTACGCCTTTGCTTCCAGGGTCGGCACATGCTCCCTGCTTCCGCTAGTGTAATGTCATGCCGACTGGAATCACACCTGGTTTCCAAAAGGGGAAACCAGTCATGGTGGCCATGCGGGGGCTCGGAGGTGAGTTTAGCCCTCAGGTGGTAAGGGACATGGGCAGTGCCAAGGGTGGGACCAGGGGCAGGGCGTCTAGGGAACACCATGGGTGAGGGAGGAGGGGATCCCATTATGTGGGGCTAGGGGCGATTGTGAAGGCGTGGGGGAGTTGTGCAAGCATGGCAGTGGGGGTTGGGCATAAACGTAAAATGAGGGGTGGGGGTCCCAATGTTGATGGGGGGGGGGGGTGAATGTGGCAGGGACAAGTCACCCAGATATCCTGCGTGGTGTGGGGGAGATGACTTCACCGCATTTTGAGATGGTGCAATTTTTCGTGCAAGTTCTGAAAACATTGCATTGAAGTCCCACACATTGGTCACGCCACTAAGGCGAACGAATCACAATTTGCAGTTTGTACTAATTGCACTTGTTTACAGACGTACAAGGAGACGAGACAAATTAAACTTTTTGAATCCAGCATAGGTATTTTTTAAAGGTTTTAAACTCATTTGTTTCAAGTTTACTCAGGATTGGGATTGCAATATCCGAACCTAGCTAGAAAATAGTTTGTACATTTTGTCCAAGTCATTTCCAGTCATTTAAATTGGTTTTGCTGGTGGATTGACAGGATAATTTTAAATGCTTATTTAATTTTGTGACTATTTTTCAGCACAGATGCAAATTGCGGGCTAAATTTGAGCTGGAATCCTTGATTGTGCCCAAAGTGGAACTCTCCCCCCTCCACTCCCTCTCCTTCCCCGTAACTGGAGTTTAATAACCTCCCTGCCAGCAGGTAGGTCCACATATCATTGACATATTTTTCTGTCGCAGACATTCAAAGTTCATGTTAAAATATGTAGCTCGGCACTGACTGAAATGATTTGGAATTCGTGTCATTTGATGAGCAACATTAATTTTGTGTGTTAAACAATGGTATTGGGAACACTTCATTAATTACCAAAGATTTTGTATTATTAACTTGCCTGCAGGCAATTACCATTTCTGTTCAACAGTTAGTTCCATTTGAGAAAGTCGGCCAGAAAATAAAGAGCGATCAGTGTTCGTTTTGTCAGCTATTGGTTATGGCAATGGTGCATTAAGCGAAATACTTCTGCCTCTCTACTTATTTGCCACTTGTAAATATCATCACTGGAGAATTGCAGAACATTGATCTACAAAAACAGACCACTGCAGTTCTTAAAAACGGTGGAAGGGTGGGGGGAATCATTCACGCAGTCAATGGTCTGCATTTTTGCCAACATTTCACTTTTTTTTAACGTACTTAGACTTGGAAAAAGAATTATTTATTTTCATATCTTGACTGCACCCATACACATAGTCGTATCGTTTCAGGGTGTGATGCCTCGGGTTGGGAGAAGAAAACCGTTATGGCCTCCTCTTTCCGATGGGTAGCCAGCTAGCTCCTGCTTGGAGTGCATGCCTGGATATCCAATGAGGGCCAGATTGCGATCAACTGCAGCTTTCTACTTCATTCCCTCTACTTCAGTCGGCCAAGGAAAAATCTGCCAACGTGCACCGGGTGGGATGTAGTCCATTCCCAGTCCTAGTGCTTGGAACAGGACACCAGAATCTCTCAAAGTGTGGGGCAGCAACATTTTTCTGTCTTTTCTCTCCCTTTTCCTTGTTTTTATGCTCTCTCCTTTATTCTTGCTCTCTCTCTCCTTCCTTCCTCACTCTCCCTCCCTCGTCCTTGCCCATTCTCTTTTTTCCCCTCTCTCTCTCTCGTGCTCTCTTCATGCCTGTGCTTAGCTGACTTTTGTTCTCTTTCCTTTTTCCTCTCTTGCAGATGCTACATGTGTTCCTCCAATGTCTGCTCCCCCAGTAGCTGGCGTTCCCCCCCCCCCCCCCCCCCCCCCCACTCCATCCACTGAAGGTATTGACTCCTTGCTGAGGTGCTGTCCTGTGGTGCGTGGTCAAGTGGTAGTTGCTCATATGTAGACTTTGAGCAGTTGGCAATCTGCAAGGACAGCACATTTCACGGCAACTTTGTTTTATCCCTCAGAAAGTTTCAGGACGGTTTCTTAATCCTGTGATAAATTTGCATCTCCGTGGCTCTAGATCATTGTTTGTGTTCATTTTATCAGTTTAATTAAATGAGCCTAATAATACCCCAGGACTTCATTTTCTGAAGGATAAGCACGTGACTGAGCATTTCTGTTTGCAAACTGATATGCCTGGGGGGCTTCAGTCTCTGGTTCCCACGCCTTTGCTCTACCCTGATCCTGTAATTTATAAGCTGGAGGTGTATTTGAGAAGCGCAAGTGCCAGTTTATAACAAAATGCTGGTAATTTATTAACTTCCACTGGGCCACATGCCTCGCCATTCAGGCAGGATGATTGACAGCAGAGCCTGGGCTTATCTCTCTGTGAAAGTAATGGCATTAACAGGAGTTTACAGGGTAGGACATGTGCACATGTAGAACCCAATGGATCAAAACAGACCTCCCTCCCTGGCCTGCAGCTTTAAACAGTGCAGAAATGAACAGGATAAGGTTACTGCCCGGCAAAGTGAAGTTGGCAGTATTACTGCAGACTGATTAACCCTTTGAATGGCCCATCACTCGAGCCCTTTTGTAGAAGTCAAACCCAAAGCGTTAACAGAACTTCACATTAATGACAAGGAGAACAATGTTTAATAAAGCTGCGATTTTAAAAAGAAAAATCAGTGGTCAACAACAACAACAGCTTGCATTCGTTTAGCACCTTTCCTGTGGTAAATACCCCCATGGTGCTAACCCAACAAAACTTGCAAACGAGCCACATCGGAGATATCGGGGCAGGGGACCAAAAGCTTGGTCAAAGGCATAAGGAACATCTTGAAGGAACTGAGAGAGGTGCAGAGTTTTAGAGGGGGAAACTCCAAAACATAAGGCCTGGGCAGCTAAAGGCGCAGCCACCACAGGTGAAGCAGAAGAAGTTGGGAATGCACCGAATGCTCTTCGCATTACACCGGGAGCCAGAGTTCAGCCTAGCGTCCAAGTTCCAACTTGGGTGGCTGGAGGGAGCTTTGTTATCCCATCTATATGTTGTTGCAAACGAGGCAGGGCTAGATGGGCAAGGATTCCCAATGCTAGGTGATCCCACAACCCTGGCTTTCCGAGGGGCCTAACATAATAGTGGCAGCAGCATCCGTGATTAGATTTGAAATCCTGAAGAACATTAAATCCTTTGTGTGAATGGTAAAATGTGGGCCTCTGGAAGTAATTAATGGATCTTTCCGAACCTCCCAGCACCAGCTGACACTTACAGTTTGTGGTGGCTCAGGCAGGGGACCACCTGGCACGTGTCCCAGGCGGCATGCAGTCCTGTCTGCAGCATTTAATGGATCCCGTCACCCTGGGAAGAAGTCCTGACTGGATATTCAGACATAATGTGTTTTGACGATTAGTGGATCTCCCAAAACTTAGCCCAAGGAAATTTAGGATGAATTAAATTCTTCTCAGCCTATTGATGTTATCAGTACACTGTGGCAGTGGTTTTCAAGCAGTGTGCTTTGGCACACCACAAAAAATTCCAGCCTGATACATTGACAGTGTCAGGCTGGCACCCAGGTGATTAAAAGGTTGGGAACCTCTGCACTATGGGGATCTGCAGTGAAGGGTGCTTTACCTGCAATACCTGATGTGCCTGTAGGTAGCCCTCGCTCAGTGGGTAGTTTCGTTTCAGTGGCGTTATAGCTAACATTGTAAGATCCTAATGTTCCCATTGCTCTAACTGCTAAAACAAAAATTGCTCATATAGCAACTAAGTATTCCCACCTTTTGCAATGCCCTCGCCCTGCACAGAAAGGGTAAATAGGGCTCCTGTGTCATCCATGGCTCAGCTGGTACTGTCACTGCTCAGTCACAGCTTCCGAGTCCAACCCCTGCTCCAGGACCTGAACACAGCAGTTAAAGCTGACCCTTCAGTACAATATTGGAGTGCGATACATTATTCTGGATGAGACGCTTAATGGATACCCTGTCCCACCTTCGCAGCTGGGCGTAGGAGATCCCTTGGCACTATTGTGAGCAGGGGAATTCTCTCTGGTGCTCGAGCCAATATTTATCTCTCAGTCAACGTCACTAAAACAGATTATCCGGCCATTATCACATTGCTGTCTGTGGGAGCTTGCTGTGTGCATGTTGGCTGCCGTGTTTCCCACATTCCAACAATAACTACACTGCATTGGCTGTAAAGTGCTTTGAGACATCCAGTAGCTTCTTCTGGACCCTCCTACCTTCAGAAGTACTTGGTGGCTTTTCCATTCCCTCATCCCTCGGATCCGCTTTTGGTGAGGTTGGGTTGTGGGAGGTAAGTTGACTCGGGGGCCCATTAACGTGACAGTTCCTGCAAACCCTCTTTGTCAGTTCTGTGCTTCTGTGACAGTCTTAGATTGGAGAGCAAGTAACATAGAGGGCTAGGAAAATCACACAAAATCGATTGAGAGAAATGTATTTGAGTGGGTGTACAATAATTCTCTTTACGTTACCCCAAGTAGAAAATTTATTTTGAAATAAATTTCAGTTTCTACTTCTTATAGACACCAACGTGGTGGTGGAAGAAATTGTATTTTGCTGTACAGTGCTGATAAGCCCTTGTCGAGGCAAAGGAGGCTTGGCACAATGCTCCGGAGATCAGTTTACTGTGGTGCTTTGGGAGGTCAGCAGTCGATAGTTCTGTTCATAGCCCTGTCATATTCGGCTTGTATGTAAATGTGTCACATCACAAGACCGATGACAGAAATATTCTGCGCCTGGTAGCACTGAGCAGGTGAGGAGTGCTGGACTAAATTTCCCTCCAATTTTTTTCTCTCTGGGCAGGACACATGTGGCTTAATGTGACAGCTATCCATTGCAAAGGTGGGATTATATCCCAACTGTTGACGGAAGTGAGCAGCATCTGCGGGCTCAGTGTAATCGATCCTATGGAAATGATTTGCAGCTCATTATCAAACTGCGTAACACTTCTCTCGCACCCGGGACATCTGTTGTTGCAGAGTTGGCTGCAGTTAGTTTCAGTTAAGCAGACAGCTGCAGCATTGGAAGAGGTGGAAGATATGTGTGACCTTCTGCAGTTGTTCTTTCTAATTTGCACTGGACTTTTGACTTGATTGGTGGGGGGGTGGGGGGTGTTTCGATGTAAATCATATTTTGAGTGGATTGAAAATGGCAAGTGCCACTGTGGAACTTATTACATCTTATGAAACTGAGTAACAACATTTTTCAAAGCCCTGTACAAATTAGATTCTATGAAGTTTTCCTAGTGCACAATAAACTACATAACTAAAAAAAGTTCTTACTATTTACTAAACATTATGGGTGAGATCTACCCAGCTGTGTTGTGCTCAACCGGGAGCGCGGCGTGATGTGTAGATGCCAGGTGAAGCCTCCCATGGCTTCCCAGCAGCCACTACCCCTCGCGAGATCTACCCATGTCCTGCGAGGCGTCGGGATCAGGAACCTGTCCGCAAAGTGTGAGATCATCCCGCGCCAGTGTAAGTAGGCCTTAAATCTACTAAGGTCTACTTACCCAGGATCTACCCAGCATGTAACTGTCTCCTCAGGGAGTCCCCAGCTGGGCGAAGTTCAGGACGGGTCCACACAAATGTGGACCTGGTGGAGTGGCAACCGAGGGGACAGCGAGGCAATCTGAGGCCCCGGGTGGTCAGGGATCGGATAGGTTGGCCCCTCTGGTCCTCTTCCCTCACCGTGGGTACCTTGGCACTGCCTCGCTGGCACGTTGGCACTGCCTGGGTGGCACTGCCAAGCTGGCAGGAGCATTGCCAGGGAGGTACTCCCAAGCGTCAGGCTCCGAGGGGGGCCATGCCTATGAAAGGAGGATGGGGGAGGGGGATATGGAGGATGGGGGGCACAGGGCAGGTAAGAAGGAGCCACAGAGATTGGGGGAGGGGTCCTCACAATCATCACCTTTACGCTTCACGGGGTATACCTTGGGTGGGGGTGGGCAAATCCAGCACCAACGTGCCCAGGGGGCTCGGGCAGTGAGTGTGAGGTCGGCCCGCATTGCGGTATAACGTGTCAGAGGCTTCACATACTCAGGTGCGATGTGATTTATTGTTGTACAATTGTGACCCCAACTTCCTCTCGCCCCACCTTCTCCACCCCAGTGCCCTCTCAGTGATCCTCTATCTGTTTAGCTCTCCATGCTCTACTGCTACGTCTAGGTGTGTCCCCAGATGCACATCAGCAGAGGAGGCTGCCTGCTGCTTACCACGTCCTATGGTCTTTGATATCCCTGGTGGGAGTCCACTGGGGGCCTGGCGCCGGAGGGCCCCGGCCCACTAGCCCGTGAAACATGCCCTGCCAAGCCACCATGTTCTGTCGCTGACTTTGAGATGCATGGTTGTCCATTTGTGGGGCTTGGTTGAGCTGGTGGCCACCGTCACCACCCCACAGCGAGACCCCGGGTTAGCGTCCAGTGCACCCTCCTCCAGTCGGTGCCCGCAGGGCCCGCGGGGTTTCCCCAGAGCACCGGGGCAGCTGGTTTGTGCGCCCATTGCCCTGTCTCTGCCAACTCTGACAGCTCCCCAATATCTGCACCGTGGTGTCAATGCCCTCAGCGATGGCCATCTATGAGCAGGCCATGATCTGCGTGCCTCACGAATACCCACCTGTGTCTGGGTCATGATACTCAGCAACTGCGACATGCACTGGAGTGCCTCAGCAATGCTCACCTGAGACTGCGACATGTTCAACAGCGCCCCAGCAAGGTCCACCTGAGACTGGGCCACATCCCCAGCGACTGGGACATGCTCCGCAGCGCCTTGGATAGATCCCCCCACGTCAGGGCCATTTCCCCCTAGTGACTGGGACATGCTGCCAGGGCACTCAGTCATGGCCACCACTCACTGAGCCACGCCTTGGGCACCTCCTCTTATGGTGCTGACATCGTGCTCCAGGTTGTCCACTGCGGTCGCCAACCTGGCAGTGTTGGCCTTGGTACCACGCATTGCCGGCACCATCTTCTGCACATGCAGCCTTTGAGACTCCTCCAATCGTTGACATCACCCTCTGAATCTGCCGACCCCACCCTATTGACTGCATCAGCTCTGGGTAAACCTGGTCCACAGGCTCAGCATATGACTGGGACTCAGCTGGGTCCTGGGATCCAGCAGCTCTCTGACTGCTGTCTCACCTGGACGTTTCTGCCTCCACCTGATGTGCATGCACAACTGTAGTGCTCACCAGAATGTACCCCAGAGGTCTGTCGACTAGTTTCACCCACCGAGGGGTGTCTCTGCACTGGTGGAGGGTGGGGATGACAACCGTGATGTGATTATGGTGGAATCCTTTGAGCTCTCCTCTGAGGTGTTCCCATGGAAAATGGGGGTGAGGAGACACCACCCCAGATGGGCCGGCACCGTCGGTTGGAGATCCAGTGGGAGAATGGACATGTGGTCAGTGGGAAGGAAGGATCAACATGCTGGCATGAGCAGCATAGGAACATAGGAATTAGGAGCTTTAATAGGCAAATCAGCCCTTCGAGCTTGCTCTGCCAATCAATCAGATCATGGCTGAACTCTTCCTGGTCTCAAAGCTACCTCCCTACCTGTTCCCCATATCTCTTTTAACCTGTTTTTTAAAAAAGAAATATATCTACCTCGCTCTTGAAACCATTTAATGATTCGAACTCCACTGAACTATGGGGCAGCGAGTTCTACAAATTCACCATCCTCTGCGAGAAGTAGTACCTCCTCATCTCAGTTTTAAATCTATTGCCTCTCAACCTGTATCTGTGACCTCGTGTCGAGATTGCTCCACAAGGGGGTAACATTTGGTCGACATTTACTTGATCAATCCCTTTTAGTATTTTATATACCTCAATTAGATACCCTCTCATCCTTCTAAACTCCAGTGAGTATATGTCCAAACTGTTTAATCTCTCCTCATACATCAACCCCTTCATCCCTGGAATCAATCTGGTGAACCTCCTCTGAACTGTCTCCAATGCCACCACATCCTTCCTCAAATAAGGAGACCAAAACTGGACATAATGTTCTAGATGTGGTCTCACCAACACTCTATACAATTGCAACAATACCTCTCTACTTTTATATTCCCTTCCTTTTGGAATAAATGGTAACATTCCATTTGCCTTTTTTGTACCTGCATGCAGACCTTTGCGATTCATGAACAAAGACATCCAGATCGCTCTGCTCAGACGCATTTTGAATCTGCTTTCCATTTAGAGAATATTTTGCCTGACAATTGTTTGGCCAAAATGGAGATCCTCTCACTTATCCACAGTAAACTCCATCTGTTAAATGTTGGCCCTATCTCCTAGCCTATCCATGTCCCTCTGTAAAATCTGTGTATCCTCAACACTGCCTGATTTCCAACCTATTTTAGTATCATCTGCAAATTTACACTCTGTCCCTGCTTGCAGATCTTTTTTATAGATTGTAAACAGTTGAGGTCGAAGGACTGAACCCTGCGGCACCCCACTAGTTACAGTTCATCAGCCAGAGAAGGATGTGTTAAACCCAACACTTTCTGTCAGTCAGTCAATCCTCAATCCAATCTCATACTCTACCTCCAATCCCCTGCGATCTCACCTTCTGGGTCAATCTTTTATGCGGCACCTTGTCAGACGGCTTCTGGAAGTCTAGACATACCACATCCACAGGTTACCCATTATCCACCCTGCTGGTTACGTCTTCAAAGAACTCAAGCAATTTGTCAAACATGACTTACCCTTCACAAAACCATGCTGTCAATGGTGGATTGAGCTTTGTCGTTTAAAATGTTCAGTCATCTCCTCCTTCATGATTGACTCCAGCAATTTCCCCGCCATAAAGATCAAGCTAACCGGTCTATAGTTTCCTACTTTTTGCCTCTCTAATTTTTTTGAATCAGGGAGTTAGATTACCGTGTTTCCAATCCAGCAGGACCTTTCCAGAATCCAGGGAATTTTGAAATATCACAACCAATGCATCCACTATCTCTGCTGCCACCTCCTTTAATACTCTAGGTTGGGGAGACTTATCTGGTTTTAGTCCCATTAGTTTATTCATTACCTTCTCCCTAGTGAAGGCTATTGCACTATGTTCCTCTGCATTGACTGTAGTTCTTGGAAAAACTTTATTATCCACACATGTGTGACAGGTCATTTGAAGTATGTAAGATCCTGAAAGGTCTTGACAAGTTGAACGTGGAAAGAATATTTTCTTTTGCAGGCGAGTCCAGCCCCAGGGGACACTTTTTTAAAATTATGGGTCACCTTTTTAGAACAAAGATGAGGGGCGCGATTCTCCGCTGCCCACGACGGGTCAGAGAATAGCGGGAGGGCGTCCCCGACATTTTTCACGTCCTCCCGCTATTCTCCCCCCCACGGCCGCCCCACGACACGAATCGCTGCTCGCCGTTTTTTACGGCGAACAGCGATTTCCCCAGGCCGATGGGCCGAGTTCCCAGGCTTTACGGCCGTTTTTACGGCAGCAAACACACCTTTACGACTCGCCACATTTGCGGAGAATCGCGCCCGAGGATAATTCTTTTCTTAGAGGGTTATGCGGCTTTAGAATTCTCTGCCTCAGAATACAGCAGAGGCAGGGTCACTCGATATTTTTTAAGGCAGATGTGGATAGATTCTTGTTGGGCAAGGGCATTAAAGGTTATTTGGAATATGGAACTTGAAAGAAACAGATCAGCCATGATCTTATCAAATGGCAGAGCAGGCTCGAGGGGCTGAATGGCCTACTTGCTGTTAAGAGGATTTTGAAATGAATGAATTGATGGACAGAGAGCCTGCGCAGTGAGCTTAGGGTTGATGAGAATTGCTGGACTTCGTGCTGGACAAAGCTTGGCAGGTGGACATTTGGAAAATTGAGTGAAAGGATGGAAGACGGAGAGTTCGTCAATGAGGGTATTAGAGAATTGGAACGTGAGGTAATGAAATCATCAATAATTGTCACCATTTGTGGGAAAAACACATGAAAAAAATCAAATAGGTTATCAAAGTGAACACTGTTAATGGACTGCAACCATTTTATATTCTCTTGTTTTCTTGTGTCTTCAAGCAGATGTTGGAGAAGACACTCTACTTAATGTTATGCTTCACTCTTACCAAAACTATTTGCAAAAGTCAAACCATCACACTGGATGCACTAAACCCTTCGACTAAGCAGTTGCAACGGGATAATACCCAATGTTCTGATCAAATCTCAATGTGCTACTCTACAGAGTCATGTTAAATGAATACAGGGTGGAGGCTTGAGATGTGAGATAATATATAACGTGCAAAATCAAAAGTACAAATGGAACTGAAGCATGGGCCACCCACAGCGATGACATACTAATACTCAAATATCTTTCCTCCTCAATAATATGCCAACTCTACTTCAAAGAAATCAGAGACAAAAACTGGACCCATCCAGAACTTTATCTAGTATATCTTTATTAGTCTTTTGAAAATAATTTGGAAACAAATGAAACATTTCTAAGTCAATGGGGATCAATAAGAAATAGCAGTCATAATTTATTTTAAATGATTAGATGTAGTCACAGAACAATCTGTGTCAATGACAACTCATGTAATCTAAGAGCCCACTTTTCCTTTACACAAATACAAATGCACTCCGAGTTCCATTGATTTGTTCTATATTTAATGCTTTAGCTCAAGGGTACCATTATACCTGCTGGAAATTACAGTCAATATTTGCTTGGGGTTGGTTAAAAATATTACCTCCTGCCCCACTGACTTGCAGAATGGTACAGATTCCTGAGTAAACGCTTCATCGTTCCTGTGAAGTCAACTGTGAGCAAGATCGCCGCTCTCTCCCGGTGATATTTGTTGGCTAAAATTATATTATTTTTGGTGAACTTTTTCATAATATTGAACAAATGGATTTGTATGTGGGAAAGTCCAGCCAACTGAGTCGGTACTCACTGGAGAAAAAGAGGCCAAAGAGAGGGGTCGGCAGCGAGCGTGGTGACCACTGTAGTATGGAGGGTTAGGCACATATTAGGTTTAACGTGGGGACTGGGTACACACAGTGATGTAAGAGAACACATGACCCGTATTGCGGAATCAGTCGAGTGTTGGCCAGAGCCCTGTGCACAAGCAAGCACGGAGACAGTGCCTAATTTGTATTCTTTACATGTACATGTGTACATAGTTCTTGTAGTCCTTGTAGGGTGGCACAGTCACACAGTGGTTAGCACTGATGCCTCACAGATCCAGGGCCCCAGATTCAATTCAGGCCTCTGCTGACTATCTGTGTGCAGTTTGCACTTTCTCCCCATGTCTGCGTGCGTTTCCTTTGGGTGCTCCGGTTTTCTCCCACCGTCCAAAGATGTACAGGTTAGATGGATTGGCTATACTAAATTTCCTCTGAGTGTCCAAAAGGTTAGGTGGGGTTACGGAGATGGGGTGGAGGCGTGGGCTTAAGTAAGGTGCTCTTTTCAAAGCCTGGTGCACACTCGATGGGCCGAATGGCCTCCTTCTGCACTGTGAATTCTATGATTCTATGAAATACATACAGTTAATCTACATTAAGATCTACTAATGATATCCAAGACCCTACAAGCACCACACTGTATTCAAAGAGTTGAGCATAACAGTATCTGGCCAATGGAAATTTGATAAGCAGGCAATTTAAAAACAAGTGAGTTATTTATCCATACAGATCCTGACCACTTGCAATGTTCATCTGAGAGCATAACATCAGATGTGGTGGCCACCTAAAGCAGGCGGAGGCTTTAAATATATGCAAATCTGCGCCCTACTTTGTCACAAACTTAATGTACGTTAACTGTGGCCTGAGCAGAGTAGATTTCCCATTAGGTAAAAACAGGTCTTAAGAAAGCAAAATAGTGATGCACTAAGTTCATAACGTTCCGCTATGGAGTCGGAGAGAACCGTCACTCTCTTCTGGGTGTAACAAGGTTGCTGCTTCCAACTGAAAAATTTGCCCAAAACCCCCTTCCAAGGGACAGTGAAGAGCTCCTCTGGAGCTCTCCTCACACTCATTCCATGTGGCCGTGTGCTCCCCATACCGCAATCTATTAAAAGTTGTGGGTCAGGTGAACTCCATGATACACTTTGGGGTTCTCTACACCCTGGCCCATAACAATGCCAAGAGACAATACCAGACTAAGATCGAGCCACTAATGACACAGACTCTCGTCGGTTGTGGCAAGGCTTAAACAACAGAACGGGTACAAAGCAAAGCCGAGTAGAATCTCCAGCAAAAGCGCACCCCTCCCCGATGAACTAATTTCGAGGAAACCAACAAACCGTTGTCAACTGCCCCAACAGCCTCAGACACACCCGCACCATCACAGTCTCCGAAGTCAGATCGGCCTTTTTGAAAGTGAACCCACGGAAAGCAATGGATCCTGACAGAGGCCCCTGATCGAGCGCTCAGATCCTGTGCGGACCAACTGGCAGGCATATTCATGGACATCCTCAACCTCTCCCTACTCCATTCCGAACTTCCCCTTTCTTCAAGAAGACCACCAGCATACTGGTGCCAAAGAAGACCCAGGCAATGTGCCTCAACGACTACCGTCCAGTGGTCTTGACATCTAACATTATGAAGTGCTTCGAGGACACATCAACTCCATATCCCTGAATGCCTTGATTCACTGCAATTCATATTCTGCCACAACCAGTCCACTGCAGATGCTATCTCTCTGGCCCTATACTCATCCCTGGAGCATCTCGACAACAAGGGCTTCTATTCAAAGAACAATGGAAAGTACAGCACAGGAACAGGTCTTTCGGCCCTCCCGGTCTGTGCTGATCATGATGCCCTAACTAAAGGAATCTTACCTTCTGCACTTACTCAATCCGTCTTCCTCTATTTCCTTCCTATTCATGTCCCCACCCAGATGCCACTTAAATGTTGCTCATGTGCCTGCTTCCACTACATCCTCTGGCAGTGTGTTCTGAGCACCCATCACTCTCTATGTGAAAAACTTAACCTGCACATCTTCCTTAAACTTACCCCCCCCCACCTTGAACCTGTGACCCTTGGAAAAAGCCTCTGACTATCCACTCTGCCTCTGACTATCCACCTTTTCATGCATAGAGTGGTGGGTGCCTGGAACACGTTGCCAGAGGTTGTAGTGGAAGAGGTATCTGGATGGGTATATGAATAGGGAGGAAATAGAGGGATATGAACCGAGTAAGGGTAGATGCCTCTCATAATTTTGTAGACCTCTATCAGGTCTCCCCTCAGCCTCCGTCTTTCCAGTGAAAACAATCCGAGTTTATTCGACCTCTCCTCATAGCCAACACCCTTGAGACCAGGCTACATCCTGGTTAACCTTCTTTGCACTCTCTCCAAAGCTTCCACATCCTTCTGATAATGTGGTGACCAGAACTGCATGCAGTGCTCCAAATGCGGCCTAGCCAAGGTTTCATATAGCTGCAACATGATGTCCCAACTCGATGCCCTGGCTGATGAAGGCAAGTATGCCATATGCCTTCTTAATCACCTTGGCCACCTCTATTGCCACTTTTGGGGAACTGTGGACCTGCATGCCCAGATCCCTCTGCATATTAATGTTCCGAAGGATTCTGCCATTTACAGTATAATCCATACCTAGATTTGAACCTCCAAAATATGCAGGTGAAGTGGATTGGTCGCCATGCTAAATTGCCCCTTAGTGTCTGAATGTTAGGTGGGATTACTGGGTTACGGAGATAGGACAGGGGAGTGGGTCAAGGTGGGGTACTCTTTCAGAGGGTCGGTGTAGACTTGATGGGCTGAAAGGCCTCCTTCTGCACTGTAGGGATTCTACGATTGGACCCTTTTCAGAATCTAGTGAATTCTGGAAAATTAGCACCAACACATTGTGATATCTCATGAACTACCTCTTTTAAGACCCTACGGTAAGGTCCATCTGGACTCAGAGTCGTGTCAGCCCAAACCTCCATTAGTTTGCTTAGTACAGCTTCACCAGTAATTATAACTTTACCAAGTTCCACCTCTAGATTTACAGCTAGTACAGAGACTTTTTTGTATCCTGTAGTGAAGACGGAAGCAAAATATTTGTTCATTTCTTCCGCCATTTCTTTGCTGCTAATTCACATTGTCACTTGCTGGAGGACCAACACTCATTTTACCTCCTTTTTCTTCTTTTAAAATACCTGTAGAAACTCTTTCTATCTGTGGTTTACATTTCTGACTTCCTCTCACACTCTCATTTTTTTTCCTCTTGATTAACCTCCTTGTCATTCTCTGCTGTTGTTTATATTCTGACCAATCATCTGACCTGCCACTCAACTTTGCACAATTGTATGCTTTTTCCATAAGTTTGGTGATTTCCTTAACTTCTTCAGTTAACTGTGGATTTTGGGTCCTCCCTGCAGAACTTTTCCTTCTAATAGGAATATAGTTAGAATCATAGAATCGTAGAATTTACAGTGCAGAAAGAAGCCATTCGGCCCATCAAGTCTGTACCGACCCTTGAAAAGAGCACCCCACTTAAACCTACGCCTAACCCCCATTCCAGTAACTCCACCTAACCTTTTGGACATCAAAAGGCAATTTAGCAAGACCAATCCACCTAACCTGCACATCTTTCGATTGTTGGGCAGCACGGTAGCATTGTGGATAGCAGAATCGCTTCACAGCTCCAGGGTCCCAGGTTCGATTCCGGCTTGGGTCACTGTCTGTGCGGAGTCTGCAAATCCTCCCCGTGTGTGCGTGGGTTTCCTCCGGGTGCTCCGGTTTCCTCCCACAGTCCAAATTGTGCGGGTTAGGTGGATTGGCCATGATAAATTGCCCTTAGTGTCCAAAATTTCCCTTAGTGTTGGGTGGGGTTACTGAGTTATGGGGATAGGGTGGAGGTGTTGACCTTGGGTAGGGGGTAGGGTGCTCTTTCCAAGAGCCGGTGCAGACTCGATGGGCCGAATGGCCTCCTTCTGCACTCTAAATTTATTGTAAACCGGAGCACCCAGAGGAAACTCACGCAGACACGGGGAGAACGTGCAGTCTCCACACAGACAGTGACCCAAGGCAGGAATCGAACCTGGGTCCCTTGTGCTGTAAAGCAAAGGTGCTAACCACTGTGCTACCGTACCGCCCATTAGTCTGAATATTCTGAAATATCCCCTGAAATGTCTGCTACTGCTTCCCTCTTGATTTATCCCCTAATTGAGTTCACTTCAGCTAGGTCAGCTTTCATGCCCACATATTTATATTTACATTTAAAATACTAGCCTTCGACCAACACTTTTCTCTTTCAAACTGGATGTAAAAATGAATCATTTAGTGGTCACTGCACCCTGAGGTCATTAATTAAACTTGTCACATTGCACAATACCAAGTTAATATAACCGGCTCTCTGGTTCGTTCCAGAATGCATTCCATGAATTCCTCAGCCATGTCGTTCGATTTTTCCAGTTTTTATGTAGATTAAAATCACCCATGATTATTGTCGTCCCTCTGTCACAAGCACCCAATATCCCACTAGTGATGTCTTCCACCTATTTTTCCTCAACTCCGATTCTACATCCTGATATTCTGAATTAAGATTGTGTCTAACTATTGCACCAATGCCATGCTTGTTCCAAACACCTTCATGGTTTCATGTCACAGCTTTGCAACTTTAGCCCATGTTATATATTCAGTAGATCTCACAGAGATTCTGA
The DNA here is from genome assembly GCF_902713615.1 of Scyliorhinus canicula. NCBI lineage: Eukaryota > Metazoa > Chordata > Chondrichthyes > Carcharhiniformes > Scyliorhinidae > Scyliorhinus > Scyliorhinus canicula. The sequence continues at coordinate 52,946,022 of NC_052160.1, read as the reverse complement.
GTCTCGTAGAGTTAAAAACTAAGTGTTTGTTGATAACACAACTATGTATAGCCCAATCTATGAACTAACACCATGCTTGCTTGTGCACAAGTCTCTGTCCAACCCACAACTGGCCCCAGTCACAGGTTATATGCCTCTTTACGTCACACTGTGGGCAATATTGTTTCCTAGTATCACATTAACCCTTACTATGTCAGGCACCCTTATACTACACCTTCCCCAAAATCTTTACGTTGTGTATTTCCACTACAATTGTCCTACCCCTTCTTTCCCGCTTGCACCATCAGGTCTGGACAGTATTAATTCAGATGGCCTGGAGGGTGACAGTTCTTCCAGATCTTGCTGTGGTCACATTTGGAGCAGCATTGGGCTCTGTTGATTTTGGACAGCTTTGTGGATTTCGAGTCTGCGTTGTAGTCTGTGCTTCTGGCTTGGTTGTCTTCTCCTGATTCACTTTTTCCACTCCTTGAAGTTGAACTTCTCTTTGTCAACTCCCCATGTGCTCTGCTCAGGGACCAGCGACTTGTCCCGTTCTTTCCGGAGAGAGTGTTTAGTGGTGCACACCCAGTTTTTCTTTCTCCGTGTGGTCCGCTGTGATCTTTGTGGGAGTTGAATATCTCCCTGTCGTTTAGATGTTCCTCATCAGTGGGCTCACCCTGCAGACTGGCTTTTTTCATGACCCTGTTCTTCGATGTGCCTCCATGCCTCACTGAAGTGTGCCGTGGTGAGTTGCTGGTCGCTTCTCCATAACTCCAGTATCGTCTTGTAGCTTTGTGCATTGCCTGGAGGTTGTAGTGTCTGTGCCATGGTGTTTAAAGGTAATATGATAGCAACCACTGGAGGCTGGCATTGGGGCTCCTTCTGTTGCTGGTTGTTTTTCTGTGTGTCTTACACTCTAGGTACTGTGGTAATTATCTGAAGGCCTGGCTGATCTAACCAAATAGGAGCTGCTGCCACCTGCAAAGAAATTGGACAAGCCGGCTCTGTGTAGAGTGAAGACAATTCAGAGCTAAAGTCCCAGTTGAAAGTCTCTTTACTGGTAGACCTCTCAGGAAATTGCAGTTCCGTGTAGTGAACGACAGGTGCTGCCTTGACGTCTTCTGCCACCTTAAGAAGGTTAAAGGCAACACCGATTGATTGATTAATTGATTGATTGATATTTATTGTCACATGTACCGAAGTACAGTGAAACGTATTTTTCTGCGGCCAAGGGTATGTACATAGTAGACAAAAGAATAATCGACGGAGTACATTGACAAACAGTACGTAAACAAATAGTGATTGTAGAGCAGCATAGGGCGTCATGAGTAGTGTTCTTGCAATGAACAGATCAGTCCGAGGGAGAATCGTTGAGTCTAGTAGCTGTGGGGAAGAAGCTGTTCCTATGCCTATGTCTGGATCTGTGGGTCTTCAGACTTCTGTATCTTCTGCCTGATGGAAGGATCTGGAAGTGGTCAAAGCCTGGGTGTGAGGGGTCTCTGACAATGCTGTCTGCCTTCCTGAGGCACCGGGAGGTGTATACAGAATCAATGTGGGGGTGGCAAGCTTGGGTGATGCGTTGGGCTGAGTTAATCACACTCTGCAGTTTCTTGCGATCTTGGACCGAGCAGTTGCCATACCAGGCTGTGATGCAGCTGGATAGGATGCTCTCTATGGCACATCTGTAAATGTTTGTGAGAGTCGATGCAGACACGCTGAATTTCTTTAGCTTCCGTAGGAAGTAGAGACATTGTTGGGCTTTCTTGACTGTTGCATCAACGTGAGTGGACCAAGACAGGCTGTTGGTGATGGTGACCGGTGTCTCAGCCACAATTCCTGACCGGAGAGGACTGTTACACTGACTCCCGAGTCCAGTTTGAAGTTGGTGAGGTGATTGTTTACTGAGCTGTCCACATTGCAAAAAAGAGAATCCAGAATCCTTGACCTCGCCCAAGAAGCACAGTTGGATGTCTTCCTGTAATGGTGCCTCAATCTTATGGATTGTCTTGGGATCCTCCCTCTATCTGGATATCTTCTCTTTGAATAGTTTTCTGAAGCGTCTCAGTTGAAACATAGCACCGCGATTGGGGCGGAATGGTGGCGCAGTGGTTAGCACTGCTGCCCACAGCGCCAGGGACCCGGGGTTGGTTCCCACCTTGAGTGACTGTGTGGAGTTTGCACTTTCTCCCCGTGTCTGTGTGGGTTTCTTCCTGGTGCTTGGGTTTCCTCCCATATTCCAAAGATGTGCAGGTTTGGTGGATTGGACGTGCTAAATTGTCCCTTAGGGTGAGGTTGCAAGGTGGGGGATGGGGCCTAGGTAGATGGTCTTTCAAAGGGCCAGTGCAGACTCTTTATGCACTCTGGGGATTCTATGCTCTCACCTATGAGGTCATTTGACTCCACAGTTCTGACATGATCACCCACCCTATTGCAGTCTGTTTAGACATTGCCTTGCTTGGATTGGAATCACACTGCCCCTTTGTTGTTTCACTGGACAATTGGAGTTCCTCTAGTCTTTGGGCCAATGCTGTTGGCTGATTTCAGACTGTCTGACTTTTCTAGAGTCAGATCTTCCATGGCCTGTAGTATGGGTGAAGGGGCATCATGAAAATCACTTATTGTCACAAGTAGTCTTCAAATGAAGTTAATGTGAAAAGCCCCTAGTCGCCACATTCCGGCGCCTGTTCGGGGAGGCTGGTACGGGAATTGAACCATGCTGCTGGCCTGCCTTGGTCTGCTTTCAAAGCCAGCGATTTAGCCCTGTGCTAAACCAGCCCCACCTGTCCCTTATGAGTTCTGCTGTAAGGTCACTGTAGTCACCGCCTTCATCTAATCTGTATAATTAGTTTATGAAAGAGTCCACCGGTTCGCCAGGATATGTTTGTTGAATTTCATTCTGTCTAAAATTTGGTGATGCTTAGATTAAATATGTATTGAACAACTTTAGAACAATATCAAATTTACCTGAACGTTCATTTATTCTTTGTATCACAATAATATCATCAACTATTGGACCTACTGAATAAAGTAGTGTATTCACTGATTCACGTTCTGTCTTTTTATCTGATCATGAAGCTATCATTTATTTTAAGAACCCAATTTTATTTTGGTAGGCCCTTGGATCAGTCCGGTTGTTCTGGAAACATTCATTTGTTGTCCTTGGTTGCTTTAAAGTTGAGATGAGTACAGTTTTAAATGCTGTCCAAGTTGTAAAGGTGGCACCATAATAATGGTTCTTTTCCAGATGGTCTTTCCATTTTGGTCATGTTTTGGCCAGTTCCAGTGGTGACAGTCGTCCTGACCTCCTATGTGTTTTGCAGCAATTTGTTAAATTAACAATTTAGGACCTTACTTCTGAGACCAGAGGATTTTGCAGCATATTCCAATTGATTCCTGCCTTTGGATGAGGTTCTTAAACCTTTCCCCTTTTTTTTTTCTTACATTGAGCTTGGCCGGGACGTGGATGCTGCTGATTCTGACCCCAGGCTGGCTGTAGGGATTTTGGAATGTGCTGCTCTGACTTTTGCATCGCATTGAAGCTTTTGGACTAGTCCTGGCTTAGAATTGAATTTTGTCCTAATACCTGCTGGGTTCTTTGACTCTGCACTCTGTGGGAATTCACAATAGATGTTCACGAGTTCTTGTGGAGTCCACACCCGCACAGTGGTGTTTCTTTCTCCTGCTTTTCTGCTTCCGATTCTGCAATGGAGCTTCTTTCAGATGATCCCCCTTCTGTGTCTTCGCTTCAGACGATTTCAGCCAGGTCAGAATGCTGCTCCTTTCATTTTCCAGCTTTTGAATTTCTGCTCCAGCTTTGCTGATGCTCTGAGTATTCCCATGAGCTGCCACCATATTGGATTCAGTAGGTCTCATGAAGAGATTCTGGTTGAACATTAACTGCTTATTGATAACACACCATGTATATAGCTCAGGCTGCACCCTGTATATATGAGCTACCTCCATGCTTGCTTCTACACAGGTCTCTGTTCAGTCCACGACTGACTCTCGTCACTGGTCATGTGTCTCTTTACAGCACACGTGTGGTGTACTGTTTCACAATCCCACATTAACCCTTTCTATGCCATATTCTATTTTATTACATCCCTCTCCATTTTAGTGCACCACGACTCCCCCAAAGTGCATTGGGAAGTTTTATTATATTAAACACACTATTGATATTGTGCCTCATCCTCTTCTGATGGCTGGAGACTTGACTATCAAAGTCTGATTCGCTGGACCTCTGACCCCGAAATGTTTTTATTTTTCCACCTAGATATAAAAAAAACCTTTGCAAACATTCCAGCCAGCATTCAGTAAGCACCCTTAACACCCCTTCTCCTGCTCCATGTTGACATGTACTTTAAGGCAATTTTATCTGCAAAATAGAGGAATGCTAACTGCAGCTGCTTCTCCCCAATTGGGGCCGAGGGACATTTGTGGTGGTGCACGGATGAAATTTGGTTCTCTGTCAAACTATTCCGCATCTTCCCAGAATGTAAAATGCCCATCAGCATCCCCCTTGTTATCTGACACAAAAGATTAATGGAAGAAAAATTCTAGAATTTTTGGTCTGAAGTATAATTTAATTTTCCTTAATTTACATAGAACATAAGAAGGAGGCCATTTGGCCCATCATGTTTGCACTGACCCATTTAAGCCTTCACCTCCATCCTATCCCTGTAACCCAATAACCCTTCCTAACCTTTCTGTACACGGAGGGCAATTTATCATTTATCATTATTTAATCCACCTAACCTGCACGTCTTTGGACTGTGGGAGGAAACCGGAGCACCCGGAGGAAACCCACGCAGACACGGGGAGGACGTGCAGACTCCGCACAGACAGTGACCCAGCGGGGAATCGAACCTGGTACCCTGGCACTGTGAAGCCAGAGTGCTATCCACTTGTACTACCATGCTGCCCATTACTTGAAATGATTGGATCAGTGCAGCCTCTGCTCTCACTGTAATACTAATTCTATCACCCCCCTCACTAGATGATGTGCTGCCTCGGTCCCACAATGGATAACTGGTTTCTCCATCTGGTTTTCATTTGAAAATGGACTTCCCTGTTGCAATGGCTGGAACATTTCTGGGGGAAAAGGATGAAGTCTTAATTTGGAAGAATGGTTGGAGGTAAGTTTGTATTGTTATCAAGGTTCCTCTCCTTGCACATACTGCACGAGTATTTACCTCAGCTTTTTATGAATCATATTCCATGCTCTTTTAGATTTAATGCTGTAATATCACATCATGTTGAAGCTCCGATAAAGGTCTGTAACAAACTGCTCTGTCACTGTGGTCATTTTTCTACGGACCATTTTGTTTTCTCCTTTTGGAGAGTTCACCATTTTAGCTGGGGTTACATTAGTGCTCTGCAGGGGGAAAAGAATCAGAATAATTTCTTCTAGAATGAGGGTATTTTGCCCATCCTGCTCTTAGCCCTTTCCCCCACAGCCCTTCAAATCTTTCTGCTTTATGTATATACCCAGACATAGGAACAGGAGTAGGCCATTCAGCCTCTTGAGCCTGTCCCACCATTCAATTAGATCATGGATGATCTGTGGCCTAACTCCGTATGACTGACTTTGGCCCATATCCCTTATAACCTTTACTTAACAAATATTTATCTACCTCCGATTTCAAATTAACAATTGGTCTAGCATCAATTGCCGTTTTGTACAGGAGAGTTCCAAACCTCTACCACACTTCGTGCTTCCTAACATCTCTCCTGAACGGTATGGCCCTAATTGTTAATCCTAGAATCTCCAACAAGTGGAAAATGTCTATCTTGATCTTATTTGTCTTTTCTTTATTCGTTCATGGGAGGTGGGTGTCACTGGCTGTGCCAGCAATTATTATCCGTCCCTAATTGCCCTTGAGGGAGTAGTTAAGATTCAGCCACGTTGTTGTGGGTCTGGAATCACATGTAGGCCTGACTGGGTAAGGACAATAGATTTCCTTCCCTCAAGGACATTAGTGAACCAGGTGGGTTTTTACAATCGACATCATTAGACTTTAATTCCAGATTTTTGTTGAATTCAAATTCAACCATCTGCCCTGATAGGATTTGAACCTGGATCCCCAGATCATTACTCTGGGTCTTTGGTCCAGTGACAATACCACTACGCCACCGCCTCCCCAATAGCTGGAAGGCTTTGATCACCTTCTTAACCTTCTAAGTTCTAGAGAAAATAGGCCCAATTTGTATTATTTCTCATCATAACTCAACCCCTGATGTCCAGGTATCATTCTTGTAAACGTACGTTCCTAAGATGAATGGCATTGTTGAAGCTGCTTCCACAGTGCACTTGAGCAGTGCATATAGATCATCATATATTGCTGCTGAAAACAAAATTCTTCTCATCTCTATCTGGTTGTTTTGACAATTATGTTTTGCTTTTAGTCCACTATTGCGGTCCTTCTCCAAGATAACCATTTCTGAAGCTACTGTCTGTTGCATCACACATTTTATCACCTGTGTTCTGCAGCTGTTCTTAATTGCTTCGGCAGTTCTGCATTTTATAGGCTGTCCACACACAGGACTCCAGTGAAACAGTGCAGGTGTTTGCTGGTCTTCAAAAGTGATGCCTAATAGGAGGGGCCAGGAATAACGAAACCGGAAAATAAGATGACATATACGTGCCAATAATAATGAACAAAAAATACTAAGCTGACACAAAGCTTGTATTTTTAAAATTCTTTTTTCTGGGATGTGAGCCTCGCTGGCTAGGCCAGTGTAACGAACTCCAATTGGCTTTATTGGTTGACCAATTGGAGTATGAGCTCCCTCAATGATAGCTCATTGAGCTGGCCCATATAAGCACCTGTGGAGGCTTTGTGAGCCAGTCTTAAGTTGACTGGACTGCTAGCAGCACTGTTTGTAGCTGCTCCTGTAATATCGTTATTGTAAATAAATATTCGTGTGGTGACGGAACTCCTGCCTCCCGTGGATTACTACAGTGGTGACGAGGATGGGATATAAAGTAGATGAGTCAGGCTTACACCCATTAGAAGACAGAGTAAGGGCAATAAAAGAAGCCCCAGCTCCCACCACGGTCCAGGAGTTACAATCATTTCTAGGGTTGGTAACCTATTATGGAAAATTTATTGAAAATAGGGCGTCCATCCTAGAACCCCTCCACCAGCTACTAAAAAAGGGGCAAGAATGGAAATGGTCCGCCTGCCAAAACCGAGCATTTAGGGACATTAAGGAACAGCTGTCATCCAAAAATGTCCTCGAGCATTATGACCCAAGGGAGGAGTTGGTGGTCACTTGTGATGCATCCCCCTACGGGGTAGGAGCCGTCTTAGCCCATAGAGGAAGGAATGGGGAAGAACGGCCAATAGCCTATGCTTCGAGGATCTTGGCGATGGCTGAGAGGAAGTACGCCCAAATCGAGAAGGAAGGACTGGCGGTGATATTCGCAGTAAACAAATTTCACCAGTATCTGTATGGGCGGAAATTCACCATAGTGACGGACCATAAGCCGTTATTAGGGTTATAGAAAAGTCAATACCCCCGATTGCATCAGCTAGAATCCAACGCTGGGCGTTGCTACTGGCAGCGTATAGATACGTTCTGGAGCACAGACAGGGAACGCGAGTAGCAAATGCAGATGCTTTGAGCAGACTTCCCCTTCCGGACACTCCGCCGCAAATACCAAAAGTAGAGGAGACAGTAATGACTCTAAATTTTTTGGACACCCTACCAGTAGACGCACAACATATTCGGTTGTGGACGCAAAAAGACCCAGTTTTAGCCAAGATGAAGCATTTACTGCTAACAGGGGAACTGGAAAGACCAGTGGAGCCCCAGATGCACCCATACTGGAGCAGAAGGGACCAAATAACCGTAGAAGACGGTATCCTATTATGGGGAGCCTGGGTAATAGTCCCAGCTCAGGGCCGTCAGGCAATCTTAACCGAGCTACATCACGGACACCCAGGGGTGTCTAAAATGAAGATGCTAGCTTAAAGCTACGTTTAGTGGCCAGGTTTGGACACAGACATAGCAGCCTTGGTACGTCGGTGCCAGGAGTGCCAACAGGGGCAAAGAGTGCCACCAGCGGCGCCATTGCACCCGTGGGAATGGCCAGGCAGACCGTGGACCCGCCAGCATATTGACCACGCCGGCCCTTTCATGGGGTCAATGTTTTTGGTGATTGTGGACGCCCACTCCAAATGGTTGGACGTCCACCGGGTAAACGCGGCAAGCACAGCATCGACAATTGAAAAGCTCAGGGCCTCGTTTGCAACACATGGACTTCCGGAGGTATTGGTGTCGGACAACGGAACGGCATTCACAAGTGGGGAATTTGGAAAATTCCTGAAGGAAAACGGAGTCCGTCACATCAAAACGGCCCCTTACCATCCAGCAACCAACGGCCTGGCAGAGAGAGCGGTCCAGACACTTAAAGCGGGACTCAAGAAGCAGCCGGCAGCGTCAATGGACACAAAGCTCTCCAGCTGGCTGTTTGATTACAGGACCACACCGCATTCCACAACAGGCATACCGTCAGCTGAACTCTTAATGGGAAGGCGGCTGCGAATGATGCTGAGTCTCCTTTTCCCAAATTTAACGGGGAAAGTGGAGAAACAACAGGAGGCCCAACGCAGGGGACATGATAATAGTCGGCAGCAGAGACATTTCCAGGTGGGGGCACTGGTTTGGGTCAAGAATTATGGGAATGGACCAATGTGGGTCAAAGGCACGGTAGAGTCCCAAACAGGGCCCATATCCTATGAGGTTTCGATAGGAGGTAAGGTGCTGAAGAAACACCTAAACCAAATAAGGGCAGTGGAACCACACCTGGAGGCAGGCGAAGCAGGACCGCCTCAAGCTGGGATAGCCTAGACGGAAAAGATACCCACACCCCAGCCCCGAGCAATTTCTCCAGACCCCGTCATCCAGTCGTCAGAGTCGGAGATGGACACGTTCGACGAGGCCGCCGCTACATCTCTCCCCAAGGAGGAGGAAGAACAACTTCCAAGGAGGTCGTCAGGGAAAAGACGGGCACCTATAAGGTACACCCCGCCCACTTCGGAGAACGACCCGTCGGACGACACAGAGGTGACAGACCCAGACATGAGGAGCAGGAAGAAGCTCAGAGGAATGCCAGCTGGCAGGAATTCCTCGGACCTTAGGGGGGGAGGGGTGTAATGAACTCCAATTGGCTTTATTGGTTGGCCAATTGGAGTATGAGCTCTCTCAATGATAGCTCATTGAGGGGGGCCATATAAGCACTTGTGGAGGCTTTGTGAGCTAGTCTTAAGTTGACTGGACTGCTAGCAGCACTGTTTGTTGCTGCTCCTGTAATATCGTTATTGTAAATAAATATTGGGGTGGTGACGGAACTCCTGCCTCCCGAGGATTCCCGCCAGCATTTGTTGCCCATCCCTAATTGTCTTTGAGAAGGTGGTACTGAGCTGCCTTCTGGAACAGCTGCGGTTCATGTGGTGAGGGGCACCTATTATGCTGTTAGGGAGAGATTTCCAGGATTTTGACCCAGCGAGAGTGAAGGAGCAACAACATATTTCCAAGTCAGGGTGCTGAGTGGCTTGGGGGGGAACCTCCAGGTGGTGGGGTTCCCAGGTGTCTGCTGTTCTTTTCCTTCTAGATGGTAGTGGTCGTGTGTTTGCAAGGTACTGCCTAAGAACATAAGAACTAGGAGCAGGAGTAGGCCATCTGGCCCCTCGAGCCTGCTCTGCCATTCAATGAGATCATGGCTGATATTTTGTGGACTCAGCTCCACTTTCAACACCATAACCCTTAATCCCTTTATTCTTCAAAAAACTATCTATCTTTACCTTAAAAACATGTAATGAAGGAGCCTCAACTGCTTCACTGGGCAAAGAATTCCATAGATTCACAACCCTTCGGGTGAAGAAGTTCCTCCTAAACTCAGTCCTAAATCTACTTCCCCTTATTTTGAGGCTATGTCCCCTAGTTCTGCTGTCACCCGCCAGTGGAAACAACCTGCCCGCATCTATCCTATCTATTCCCTTCATAATTTTAAATGTTTCTATAAGATCCCCCCTCATCCTTCTAAATTCCAACGAGTACAGTCCCAGTCTACTCAACCTCTCCTCATAATCCAACCCCTTCAGCTCTGGGATTACCCTAGTGAATCTCCTCTGCACACCGTCCAGTGCCAGTACGTCCTTTCTCAAGTAAGGAGACCAAAACTGAACACAATACTCCACGTGTGGCCTCACTAACACCTTATACAATTGCAACATAACCTCCCTAGTCTTAAACTCCATCCCTCTAGCAATGAAGGACAAAATTCCATTTGCCTTCTTAATCACCTGTTGCACCCGTAAACCAACCTTCTATGACTCATGCACTAGCACACCCAAGTCTCTCTGCACAGCGGCATGCTTTAATATTTTCTCACCAAGGAACCTTGGTGAGATACCGTAGTGCATTTTGTAGATGTCCGTGTGTCGAGGGTGGAGGGATTGAATGTAGAAGGTGTGCCAATTCAGCGGCCTGCTTTGTCCAGGATGATGTTCAGCTTCTTGAGTGCTGTTGGAGCTGCAATCATCCAGCCAAGTGGGGAGTATTCCAGGTAGAAGGAGAGTACGCTACTGAAGAGTAACGAGTTATTCTCACTTGTTGCAAGTGCATTGTCTGTGGCTCCGTCTGAAGCATGTTTTCCTTTTGCCTTTCGGTCATACTGGCACTGAGATGCTCAAAGGTTGTAGCTAGTGAAAACGCAAGTCATGCAACTTCACAGCATAAGCACCCAATAAAAGTATCAAATGTCAACTCATTTTTAGTTGCATGTCCATTTAAATTTGCAAGTGAAGGTTATTTCAGCTTCCATATTGTGCGTGTGCCACCAGCTCCTGACCCGAGTGCCTTTCAGCAGACCCTAACCCCTAAGTAAACTGACTGATTCATTCAGTCCACTGGTGAAGAAATGTCCTGCTAGCTCTTATAGAGGCATTTACTGAAGATGCATGGTGGAGATTGTGGCATCAATTTTCATTGACTACTTTACATACTAAAGACTTGAAGTGTCCAACATAAAGGTCTTAAGCTGAATGCCTTAGCCCCACTTTTAGTTCAAGGCACTCGGTCGGATTCTCCGTTCCTGAGACAAAGTGTTGACGCTGGCGCAGGATTTGTGGAGTTCTACGATGACGCCACACCTGGGCCAATTCAGCGACCATTGAAGGGCTAGCATCGGCACCACGTAGAACACAATCAATTCCAGTGAGAAATGGTACCTGATTCACCGGGTTCGTGATTGACATCAGGAGGCTGACAAGTTGCCACCGCATGTCGACACTTCAATCCCCACATACACCATCCCAGCCAACAAGGTGGCAGCAAGTGGAGAGGCCCCAAGATTCACCGACACCGAGCTTGAGACCCTCCTGGAGGAGGGTCCTCCAGTGGAGGAGAGGCGGACAACCTTGTCCCCAGTCCTAGGAAGGAGGCTGCCATCTGCCATGCCTGGGCGCAGGTAAGCACACTGGTAACACCATCCGGACAGGCCGGCAGTGTCGTAAAAAACTGCATGACCTTCTCCGGGTGGCCAGGGTGGGAAGGCAGTGCTGTGCCCCTGGCACAAACCCCTGCCCCAAAACCCTTTACCCCAACCCGGAGGGTATCCGAACCCCCACCCTGCACCACATGCCTGAATCCAAACCAACCCCTGGGCTGCATGCGTCGGACTGTCTAACACTGTGCGTTTCCTCCACCCCGCAAACTTTCCCCACCCTCCTTCCAGGAGAAGGCCACTCCTAGCTCCAGGGAGCGGGAGAAGACTGGAGGGAGACCGGCAGACCCTCAACGCAGTGGAGCAGCGGGTTCTGGACGTGGTCAGCAGGCTCGAGGAAAATGACTCACCCTCACACCACACTCACCCTCACACCACACTCACCCTCACACCACACTCACCCTCACACCACACCCGCACTACCCACCAACCCGTGGTCTTGCAGGACCTGCTGGTGATGGGGCAGGTCCTTTTTTTAAAAAATAATTTTTATTCAGATTTTCACAAAATATCAATAACAGAAAATATTAACAACAAATATTAACAACTAAGAAAAACAAGAAAGAGCAACCCCCCCCCCCCCCCCCCCCACCCCCCCGTAAATACAAAAAAGAAGAAATATTAACACCCGTCATAAACAAAAAACACATGTACACGTCCCTTCAACCCAACCCACCGAAACGACCCCCCCCCCCCCCCCCCCCCCCCTCCGGCTGCTGCTGCTGGCCTTTTTCCCTACCGTTCTGCCAGGAAATCTAGGAAAGGCTGCCACCGCCTGAAAAACCCCTGTACTGATCCCCTCAGGGCAAATTTCACCCTCTCCAATTTGATGAACCCCGCCATATCATTGACCCAGGCCTCCACGCTTGGGGGCCTCGCATCTTTCCTCTGAAGAAGAATCCTCCTCCGTATTAGGGACGCAAAGGCCAGAACACCGGCCTCTTTCGCCTCCTGCACTCCCGGCTCCACTGCAACCCCAAATATTGTGAGTCCCCAGCCTGGCTTGTCCCTGGATCCTACCACCCTCGACACCGTCCTTGCTACCCCCTTCCAAAATTCCCCCATCGTGGGCATGCCCAGAACATATGGCCATGGTTCGCTGGGCTCCCCGAGCACCTAGTACACCTGTCTTCGCCCCCAAAGAACCTACTCATCCTCGTCCTGGTCATATGAGCCCTATGTAGCACCTTGAACTGTATGAGGCTAAGCCTCGCATAAGAAGAGGCGGAGTTCACTCTTTCCAGAGCCTCCGCCCACGTCCCCTCCTCAATCTCCTCACCCAGCTCCTCTTCCCATTTACCCTTCAGCTCCTCCACCGAGGCCTCGTCTACCTCCTGCATCACTTGGTACATGTCCAAAATCCTCTCCCCTCCAACCCACACCCCCGAGAGCACCCTGTCCTGGACCCCACGTGGGGGCAACAGAGGGAACCCCGCCACCTGCCGCCTGGCAAACGCCCTTACCTGCATAGACCTAAAAATGTTCCCCAGGGGGAGCCCGAATTTCCCCTCTAACTCACCCAGGCTCGCAAACTTCCCGTCTACAAACGGGTCCCTCAACCTCCTAACACCTGCCCTGTGCCAACTCAGGAACCCGCCATCAATTCTCCCTGGAACAAACCGGTGGTTCCCCCGTATCGGGGACCCCATCGAGACCCCCACCTCCCCCCTGAGTCGGGGGCAGGTCCTTCTGGTGTCCTCTGCCAGAGCCAGAGCTCCGGATGCCGAGCAGCGACGAGGTTACCGACACCAAGGGAACCCATATGCCCGAGACCAAGGACACCCGGAGCTCGAGTCCGACGATTACACAGATTTCCCAGCACAGCTGTTTACAACACCTTCCACCATCCCAGAGACACTCACCTCGGTTGGGCACTTTAGTGAAGAAGCTCTTGGACACTCTGATGCTCACCACACAAATGCTCCGGTACAGCAGGAGGAGATAGGAGCACCCGATGCAGTGGATGGTCGAAGGGCATGCCGACCCCAGGAACTAGCTGCCGTTCAGACAAGTTTTGTGCTTCTGGAATGGACAGTCCCATCGATCGTGGCGTCCAGTCATGTGCAGGAGCAAGAGGGTTTGCCGGCCATACATGCCACCCAGGCTAACACACTGCAGTGGAGGCCTTGAGGATGAGGGTTTCGGCCATGCATCAACATGTACAAGGCCTAGGGCATTCTGTGCAGGCGATGGCTGAAGCCCAGGACAGGGCTACCCTTTCACAGGCAGCCATGTGCCAGAGCCAACTGGACATTGCACGGTGCTCCTGAGCGTGGCCTAGTCACAGCTGAGAATGGTGGCGGCATTGCCAGGTGCTGGCTGAGGTGGCACAGACAGAGGGAGGTGGCCCAATCCCAGAGGGAGATGGGACAGTCACTGGCTGATGTGGCACAGACCCATAAGATGATGGCACAGTCAATGGGTGATGTGGCGCAGTGCAAGATGGAGGTGGTCCACTCCCTGTGCTCCATGGCTGCAAGAATGCAGACCCTGGTTGAAATGCTAGTGGGCCTCCTGGACTGGCAGCAGCAGGTGGAGGGAGATCATCAAGGACACCCAGCCAGGGGGTCGCCTCGAAGAGGCCGGGAATCATCGAGTGTGCCAGGATGAATGCATCGTGCACACTGCCCAGGTATTGGGTGCAGACGTGCATGATGCGCATATGATGGTCACATAGCGAGTGGAGCCTCTTTTGGTTTCTGAAGAGCGGTCTGTCATCTGCAGGTTCTCGTAGGGTGACATACATCACGTTGATCAACCCCTGGACCCGAGACATCTTGGCGATGGCGGCGAACCCCACTGCCCGGGCATCCTGGTTGGCCCGGTCCACATTCAAATGGGTGTATTGTGCCGACTGGGCATATAGGGCCTCTGTGACAGCGTGGATGCACCTGTGCAGCGAGCTCGGTGAGATCCTGGACAGATCCCCACCTGGTGTCTGCAAGAACCCCGTTGGTGTAAACGTTCCGGGTGACCATCACCTTGATGACCACCGGGAGTGGGTCTCCTCCCGCATTCCCCCGCGGTGCGAGGTGCGCCATGATTTTGTAGATATGTCGCACTGTCCCCCTGCTCAGCCGGAGTGGTTGAATGGCAGGCACTGCCAGTACACACGAGGCCTCATGCGACGCCTCCTTTGCACCTCCTCCTCCTTCTCGGCCTGTTGGGCGGCTGGTTTTCTATTCTCTGTAGTCTCCTGTTCCTCTGGTGCAGGCTCCGCTCTTGCAGCTTCCTTCTCTTTGAGCAGCTCCAGCTCGTACGGCCGCAGTGCATCACCGAGGGCTGCGGGAACTAGCATAAAGGCCACCATTGCTGGTTGAATTCTAATATCCATTGTCTACAAGGGGTGAAAGACCAACATGCGACATGTTAGCATGGTGCGGACCCCGTGCACATTGAGGTCCAACGGGCTAAATGGTGGCCCCGGTTGGCACTGCGGTCTCTGCCCCCACATGTCCCCACCACCACCACATGTCCCCACCCTCAACCCTGCACCCCTCGACCCGTCGGTAGTCGGTACTGTGGGAGTCTCATCCTGATGCCTGTCCCTGCTGCCAGGGGTAATGATGGTTGCCGTCGCCCTAGCCAGCAGTATGCTGCACGGCCCCCGTCCTGCACGCACCCCCCCCCCCCCCCCAGGGGCTACTATGGGTGGGTCATAAGAACATAAGAACATAAGAACTAGGAGCAGGAGTAGGCCATCTGGCCCCTCGAGCCTGCTCCGCCATTCAATTAGATCATGGCTGATCTTTTGTGGACTCAGCTCCACTTTCCGGCCCGAACACCATAACCCTTAATCCCTTTATTCTTCAAAAAACTATCTATCTTTACCTTAAAAACATGTAATGAAGGAGCCTCAACTGCTTCACTGGGCAAGGAATTCCATAGATTCACAACCCTTTGGGTGAAGAAGTTCCTCCTAAACTCAGTCCTAAATCTACTTCCCCTTATTTTGAGGCTATGTCCCCTAGTTCTGCTGTCACCCGCCAGTGGAAACAACCTGCCCGCATCTATCCTATCTATTCCCTTCATAATTTTAAATGTTATTGCCCTGCCTGTGGGTGCTGGCCAGTTGGGTGTGGGGGGGTTGGTATGGCAGAGGTGGAGTGCGGGGGTGTTGGGTGGAGGGTAGGGGCACCCATACCACTGGTGTCACTCTGCAGAACCCGGGGCCAGGGTGGGTGATCAGTGGGGGTGCGCAGAAAGATGGCTGCCTTATGGGCTGCAGAAATGGCAGCTCGTGCCTGGGCACCGCCTTAGTCCCATGGGGGGTTTCCACAGCCCTTCCCACCATCACTCTATGCTCCCTCAGCCCTGGCAGGCACCCCTACCCCCCTTCCTCCCAGCCAGCCTGGCCAGTGTCAGGACCAGCAGCCCATGGTCGCGCCTCTCCGTGTTCTTCCTCTTCTCTCTCCTTCGTCATCCACGACACCTTATTTTTCATTTATGCAATATGGGCAACTCTGGTTAGGCCAGCATTTATTGCCCATCCCTAGTTGCCCTTCAGAAGGTGGTGGTGAGTCGCATTCTTGAACTTCTGCAGTACTTGAGGTGTCAGTACACCCACTGTGCTGTTAGGGGAGAGTTCCAGGATGTTGCCCCAGCGGTAGTGAAGGAACAGCGATAAATTTCCAAGTCAGAAAGGGAGTGACTTGGAGGGGAACCTCCAGTGGTGGGATTCCAAGGTGTCTGCTGCTCTTGCCCTTCTAGATAGAGGTGGTTGTGGGTTTTGAAGGTGTTGTTTAAGGAACCTTGGTGAGTTCCTGCAGTACCTCTTATAGATGGTACACATGGCTGCCAATGTTCGTCGATGGTGGAGGGTTTAAATGTTTGTGGACGGGGGAGCAATCAAGCAAGCTGCTTTGTCCTGAATGGTGTTGAGCTTCTAGAGTGTTGTTGGAGCTGCACTCATCCAGGCAAGTGGAGAGTGTTCCATTACATTCCTGCCTTTTGCCTTGTAGATGGTGGTCAGGCTTTGGGGGGATCAGGAGGTAAGTTACTCGCTGTAGGATTCCTAGCCTTTGACCTGCTCTGGTAGCCACAGAGTTAATGTGGCTAGTCCAGTTCAGTTTTGATCAATGGTAACCCCCAGGATGTTAATTGTGGGGAATTCAGCGATGGTAATGCCATTGAATGTCAAGGGACGGTGATTAGATCCTCTCTTGTAGAAGATGGTCATTGCCTGGAAATTCTGTGGCACAAATGTAACTTGCCACTTGTCAGCCCAAGCCCGGATATTGGCCAGGTCTTGCTGCATCTGGACATGGACTGCTTCATTATCTGAGGAGTCACAAATGATACTGAACATTGATCAGTCATCTGCAAACATCTCCACTTCTGACCTTATGATGGAAAGGATGTTATTGATGAAGCAGCTGAAAATGATTGAGCCGGAGGAACTCCTGCAGTGATGTCCTGGAGTTGAGATGATTGATCTCCAACGACCACAACAATCTTCCTTTGTGCCAGATATGACTCCAACCAGCAGAGAGTTTTACCCGGATTCCCATTGACTCTCGTTTAGCTAGGGCTCCTTGATGCCACATTCGGTCAAATGCTGCCTTGATGGCAAGGGCAGCCACTCTCACCTCACCTCTGGCATTCAGCTCTTTTGTCCATTTTTGAGGCTGTAATGAGATCAGGAGCTGAGTGACCCTGGCAGAACCCAAACTGAGCGACCGTGAGCAGGTTATTGCTGAGTAAGTGCTGCTTGATAGCACTGTTAATGACTCCTTCCATCACTTTGCTGATGCTGGAGAGTAGACTGATAGGGCGGTAATTGGCTGGGTTGGATTTGTCCTGTTTCTTGTGTGCAGGACATATCTAGGCAATTTTCCACATTGCTGGATAGATGGCAGTGTTGCAGCTGTACTGGGACGGCTTGCTAGGGGTGCGGCAAGTTCTGGAGCACAAGTCGTCAGGACTATTGTCGGGATATTGTCAAGACCTTAGCCTTTGCGGCATTCAGTGCCTTCATCCGTTTCTTGATATCATGTGAAGTGAATCATATTGGCTGAAGCAGGCATCTGTGATACTGGGGACTTCTGGAGGAGACCGAGATGGATCATCCACTTCTGACTGAAGATAGTTGCGAATGACTCAGCCTTGTGTTTTGTACATGTGTGCTGGGCTCCTCCATCATTGAGGACGGGGATATTTGTGGAGCCTCCTCCTCCAGTGAGTTATTTAATTGTCCACCACCATTCACGGCTGGATGCGGCAGGACTGCTACATCCTGTTTCTGAAAGCACAAGTGAATCTCGCTGTCGGTAATTCACCCCGATGGAGGCGGGGAATCGCGGAGGCCCCGGGAGAATACTGGGTCAGTATTCTCTGCTCACGGACGCTCAGTTTGGGTTCTGCCAGGGTCATTCAGCTCCTGATCTCATTACAGCCTTGCTAATGAAATGCCAACTACGTTTACTAAACGTGTGGAGTGGAATGCATTGGCGCCACTGTCGAAGCGACAGAGAATTGCTATTTGGCGTGAAACTGGCGCCCGCCACGATTTGGACATCAACGCGATTCTCCGCCCATTTGCAATTCCCGATTTCGGCACCGGCCAACGGAGAATTCCGCCCACTATCTTGAAGGATTCCCCGAAAGGCTCATGACAATGCTCATTGCTGCTTGAAAAGCCAGCCAGTGCTTGAGGTTGAAAGTCATTTTGGAGGCCAGCATCTAAACCGATGTCCTGTCCTTGTGCTGATGTCGATTTCAACCAATTCTTAATGGGATATTCGGCACTTTAGAGGGATAGTCGCCATTCCATGTTCATTGTTGTTGGAACTGAGAACAAGACCTCTGAAAATCAGGCGGTTTTCTCAAGATTCCACCAATACCCAAGCAGCAGGAGGCCAGGCAGAGTACCACCAGCCGATAAGAGGGCAGAGGCAGGAGGGCAAGGTGGGAAACTACCACTGAGAGATACTCACTACCCGGTCCCCCCCCCCCCCCCAATGTGCATGTTGCCTGTCCTTTCCCCTTCTCCCTCAGTCCCTGCACCTTTCTATAGCTTGCTGCTATGGGTGACACAGTGTTTAGCACTGCTGCCTCAGCACCAGGGATCCAGGTTAAATTCCGGCCTTGGGACATTGTCTGTGTGGAGTCTGCAGGTTCTCCCAGTGTCTGCATAGGTTACCTCGGCGTGCTCCGGTTTCCTCCTCCCACGGTCCAAAGATGTGCATGTTAGATGTATTGGCTATGATAAATTGCTCCTTAGTGTCCAAAGGTTAGGCGGGGTTGTGGGGAAGTGGGCCTAGGTTGGGTGCTCTTACAGTGGGTGTCATGTGAGAGTACCTTTAAGAAATGGGTGTCTACTACTGCAATGATGTCAGAGAGTGGGTGGAGCTGGGCTGTCTGTCAGCTTTTTACTTTTGTTTTAGGCTGTTTGCTGCAGGGTGTGTTTTTGTTTCGTTTTCAGAGCTGGATAGCTGCAGTCACAGCCAGAAGGTGTATGAGTCTCTCTCTCTCTCTTTTAATCTAAAGAATGTAAATCAATCCTTTGGTGATTTAAAACTAATAACTGCTCTCAGTAGTGACTTCATACTGATGTGCTTCTGTTAAAAGTTCTTTTTTTAAGTCTTATGGATGTTAAAAGGTTGTATTTGAATTAATGGTTGCTAAGATGTTCACTGTATGTTTTAAAAAGGTTAACTTGAGTTCATAGAATAAACATTGTTTTGCTTCATAAAGATACTTTTCCATTTCTGCTGTACCACACCTGGAGAATGGGGTGTGTGCTCCCATACCACAATCTATTAAACGTTGTGGGTCAAGTGAACTCCATGATACACTTTGAGGTTATCTAAACCCTGGACCATAACAAGGGTCAGTACGGACCCGATGAGCCAAATTGCCTCCTTCTGCCAAGATTTTATGTGCCAACCAGAGAACTCCATGGGCTAGAATCTCCAACCCTCCGCGCCGGGGGCGGAGAATAGCCGATCATGCTGGAAAACCAGAGCGACGGTGCTTCGGCGATGCCCCGCGGACCTGCAAGGCGCGCGGGCGATTCGGCGCCAGTTGGGGGCCGTTGAAAGCGACCCCCGCGCCGATCCCCTGCGCTGATTCCCCGCGCTCAACGGGCCGAGTGCCCACCAAGTACCGGCAAGTCCCATCGCCGTGGTTCACATGTGGTTCCACCCGGCGGGACCTCGGCGTTTTGGCTGTGGGGGCAGTTCTGATGTGGGGTGAGGTGGGGGGGGATGTACTTACCTTGACTATGTGCTCATGTAAAACGAGTGATAACGAGTTGACGGTGTGTTGGTACTTCTATCCCTCGGTTATTTCCATTGACTTCCATGCTGTGTCTCTTTTCCAAAGAATGGAAAATGTGCATTGATATGGTGCCTTTCATGACCTCCTCAGGATGTCTCAAATGATTCTATGTCCAAAAAAAATAGTTTTTTGAATGCAGTCATTGTGATACATGGCAGTCAATTTGCACACAGCCGGCTCCCACGCACAGAGATGCGATAATGACCAGATAATCTGTGGTGATGGTTCAGGGATGAATGTTAACCAGGACCCCCAGGAGAATTCCCCTGCTCTTCTTTGATTAGTAGCTTCATTGCAATGAACAAAAGGCTTTGTCTGCACCAAAGTGTGGAAACTGTTACATTCTGAAGCTGCTTCATTGCATTACTTGTTTTCATTTGTTGTGCAATCTTCTGAATGCAACATGTATTTGGTTGAATCACACACAGTTGTGTTTTGTCAGCCATTACACAGTGCGGTTATATTAGGGAGGAAGCAAGGGTTTCATGATCCAAGGCTGACTTCACCAAATGATATCATTCTTGTGTTAAAAAGTTGATGCTTTTACAATAGTTTTTAATTGAAAGTCTAATCAGCGGCATCTAAACTTTATGATAGACTAACTGTACCAGCCATTGTGTTTCAGCGCATGTTGCGATAAATCCTACACAATGTCGATTGAAGTTGATAAATTTTGAAACTGAAAGCCGTCGCTCTTAAAGAATGATAGATGTTTGGAATAATCTGGCTTGGCAAAATGTGAGAAACAAAATGTGTACTTTTCAAAACGCGGTTGATGTGCCGATGTGATGGTTTGGGAACTGGAGGGATGAGGTTCGATGCGGCAAATGGCCATTGTTCGCCCCAGCGCTATTTTGTTGACGCAAACAGATGGGGCGGGTGGGGCATTTCCTGTCTGACATATTAAGTGGGCGGGATTCTCCGGTCTCGACCATGGTGGGACCCGTTGCGAGCGCGAATGGGAAATTTAGCGTTCCAGCCAAAACTCCATTCACCTTCACCGGCACCGGAAAATCCCAGCCACGAATGAGGATGGGGGATTTCGGCCCTTGGTTTTACCTGTGCGATTGAGGTTGAAAACAGGGCTGTGAAAATGCCAAAAGCACAGAGGCAACATGAACGGAAAACTTTTATTATGCAACAAGCGGATGGGATTTAAACACACACAGGGTGGGATTCCATCCCCCCCCCCCGCCATGGCAGCTCACCACTGGCCGCCCACCATTGGCCGCCATGGAATCTTCTGGTCCTGATGATGTCTACGGTGCCTTGCATGGCTCACCCCTGCTGGGTGGGGACGTTAACCTTCGCTGGGACTGGAAGATCGCGCTGGCAGAAAGGGCTGGAAAATCAGGCCCACAGTCTGATTGGTTGGTAACATGCCAAGCCTACGGAAAACTCAAGATTTAGTGACAGCTTTCAAAAGGAACTGGGTAATTGACGAAGGAGAAAATAATGGCAGGGATGTGGGGAAAGAACAGCAAAACATGGGCAAACACTCTCAATTTTCATAAAATCTGTCCACTGCTCATGACACGTCCCAGCAATGGCGCTGTTAAGATTTCCGGTTTGCAGAGAAGGATGCGGTTCACAATGTGACCAACCTCACTGACACTAATAACAAGGAGCAGATGTATTCACTGATATCACTTGAGCATCTCAAGGAATAACAAGTGCTTCCATAGACTTAAAAACGGGAAAAAAACTCAGCAGGTCTGGCAGTATCTGTAGGGAGAGAAGCAGAGTTAACAATATGACTCTTCATCAGAACTCTCTTGTTTATTGCACAAACAAATACTTCAAATCATCCACAAATTGCACTGACCGATCAGTGAAAACAACAGAAAGAGAGAAAGGGGTATTACTGCCTGAAAATAGCCATTTATGCTTGTTAATCTGGGACTTCCACTGTAGTTACAGTGTAGAGTGGTGGTGGAGGATTGCAACAAGTCATACATAGAACATAGAACATACAGTGCAGAAGGAAGCCATTTGGCCCATCGAGTCTGCACCGACCCACTTGAACCCTCACTTCCACCCTATCCCCGTAACCTAATAACCCTATCTAACCTTTTTTGGTCACTAAGGGGAATTTATCATGGCCAATCCACCTAACCTGCACATCTTTAGACTGTGGGAGGAAACCGGAGCACCCGGAGGAAACCCACGCAGACATGGGGAGAACGTGCAGACTCCGCACAGACAGCAACCCAGCGGGGAATTGAACCTCAGTGGAAGTCAGCACCACTTTTTCCATGATTGGAATGTCTTTTCTAATATGGCGTAAAGTGGACTCAGTTTATCTGCAGTCTGATATTTCTTATAAATTTATCGCAGGCCTTTTTGAATTCAGTGCCCCATAAATGAAACTCGGACTGTGCTTTTACATGGCTTTTTACAAATGCAATATGGTTTTAAAAGGCTGGTACATCGGAACCCCTTGGGCTATTTGGTGCTGCACTCTGTTGAGGATTCCACCAATTAAGACATATATATATCCCCGCACAAACAAGTGCCTACTTACTTGTTAAAAATAATATTGCTAACTGTACAGAGTTGCTGTTGTTGAACTAGTGTACAATATCATACCAGTTTTGTTTCTCGTTTTTTTTCTCTTCTCTATATGTATATATATATTTTATTCTGTGTACATAACTGTAAATATACTTTGTTCAAAAACCCAAAGAAAACATTTATTAAAAAAAGACATATATCTGGATTGGCCATGCTAAATTGCCCGTAGTGTCCTAAAAATTAAGGTTAAGGGGGGGGTTGTTGGGTTACGGGTATAGGGTGGATACGTGGGTTTGAGTAGGGTGATCATTGCTCGGCACAACATCGAGGGCCGAAGGGCCTGTTCTGTGCTGTACTGTTCTATGTTCTATGTTCTATTCTTACTGTGACATTATGTAGAATGTCTAGAATAGGAAGGGTTAATGTAATATTATAATTGACCACTAGATAGAGCTAAATGCAGAACTATAAAGCACTGACTCTCAGGCTTCTGGGAGAGGACTGGAGAGAGTGCAGAGGAGAGGTCTTGAGAGTGCAGAGTACAGTTATAGATGGAGTGTAGAGAGTAGTGTTGGTTGAGTGTAGATTGTGGATTACTAGATTATTACTTACTAGAGAAGTAAGTGGTTGAGCTTTAATAAGTAGTGTAATAAATGTTAGCTTTGTTATTGAACTTAGCTTCTGTGGTCTTTGTGAACACTACGGCATCCATCCTGGTAATAAGAACATCACACTTACTTTTCCCCAAAAATGTTCTTCCTGATAATTGACTGATTCTGTTGGCTGATCCTGATGCATCCTGGTCCACTCTAAATGCTGAGGGTGTACAATTTGAAAGCTAACAGTTTTGCAGAAAGTTATCAAACCGACGCCCAGGCTTTTGTGAGAGGTAATTTTAAAAGTGCAGACTTTAATGAAGATGCTAAATGGGACACAAATCAACTGAATGGACCGGTGGGTGGACGGATGTTACGTCGGTCTTGAAGGACATCATGTTGAGGTGTAAAAATTAGCCAGGGTGAACACTGCGGAATATTATCGAGTGACCCTTTACCAGAAAGTGCACAAGTGTCACGTGAAAGTACCCTTTAAGAAATGGGTGTTTAAGAAATGTACCTTTAAGAAATGGAGCCGCTCATGTTACTGGAGTGATGTCACAGTGTGGGTGGGGCTGAGCTCTACTTCTGCTTTTTCTTAGTTTCATTTTGAAAAGAGCTTGGGTGTGTCTGTGAGCTTCACTGCTGTTGATCTCTGCCATGAAAGACTATGGGTAATTTGGGTGAAATCAGAATTGTAAAAAGGTCTCAGTATTGAATATAAATCTAATGTGCTCCTGTTTGAAGGATTTGTTAAGTCTTTTGGATGTTAAAAGGACAGCATACAGGTTATTTAGTGTTGTATTCTTTGGGCGGTGTATTTGATTTACTGGTTGCTCAGATATTCACTCTTTGTTTTTGTGGTGAATGTACATAGCGTAATTCACACTGTATAGTATTGTGTCCTTGTGGGCTCTGTCTGTGAGCCGTTGCGCGGCTCTGCCCACGGGGGGAGATGAGGCTCCACCCTTGGCTCCGCCCATGGCTCCGCCCATGGCCCCTCCCACTACTGGAAGTATAAAGTGCTGCAGCCTTGTGAGTCTGCCCTCAGTTCTTCTGGTCGCAGGCAGGCTCAGTTGTGAGTCTATTAAAGCTAGAGTTTACTTCCTATCGTGTCTCGAGTGAATTGATGGTCACATCAATTTGAAATGAAATTAAAATTGTTTATTGTTACGAGTAGGCTTCAATTAAGTTACTGTGAAAAGCCCCTAGTCTCCAAATTCCGGCGCCTGTCCGGGGAGACTGATACGGGAATCGAACCATGCTGCTGGCCTGCTTGGTCTGCTTTAAAAGCCAGCGAACCAGTCCCTAATAGACTTAAGAAAACCACTATGGAATCAGCCCTCAAACCTGATCGACTAGAACTCAACCCGCAGGCTGCAGAAGCGAAGGAAATCTTTCTACACAGGTTTCGGTGCTTCAAGCCCTACCTGGCTGCGTCGACTACCTCTGCTACTGCTGATAAGCAGAAACTCAGTCAACTGCACGCACGGGTGAGCCATCGCATCTCTACACAACTCAACAGTACCGACTAGTACTCCAAGGCCCTCGCTATGCTCAACCGACTATACGTGCGGCCTATAAACAAAGTCAACGCGCGGCATATTTTCGCTACCTGCCACCAGCGCCCCGCTGAGTCGCTAGAGGACTACCTGCGCAATCAAAAAGCCCTTGCTCGGGAATGTAACTTTCAGGCTGTAACTGCCTCCCAGCATATGGAACTTGCTCTCCGTGATGTGTACGTTGCAGGGGTCCAGACTAATTATGTGCGCCAGCGCCTCCTTGAAAAAAGGACCCAGAACGTGAACGACACGGTAGCGCTAGCAACCTCAATGGAGGTCGCGTTTCAAAGTCTTAACTCATTCCCCGCAGACCACGCAGGCCAGCGACTGCCCCAGGCCTGCGCCGCGCGGCCACCCACCCACTATGAAGCGCCGGCGTGCCATTTTTGTGGTCAGCCTCAACTCCCACAGCAGCACTGCCCAGCCCACGGGGGCTTCGCTCCCATCTTGGCTGAGGACACCGGGCCCGGTTATCCTCCGGAAGCACATCCGGACACATAAAACGGACCCACTAGTAGAAAGGGTACTATTGCTACTCTTGAACCCACACTACGCCTTTATAGAACACCTCGACAGCCGTCAGGACACCGTTTCCCTCCGGGACCTGGCGCCTGCAGGATCCACCACCACCACCACCACCGCCGAGGTACCCCTCACACTACACCCCACCTGACCCCCCACGCCCTGCGTCCCCACACCTATAGGTTTCCTGCACCCTCCTTCGCCCGTCGCACCGGTCAGGAACGAAGCTCTGAACGAACCACCCCCGGAGTCCACTCTCAGATCCACACTGCCCGTTACCACTCAGCCATCCGAAGAGGCTGCAACCCCAGTGCTCCACCGATCCCAAAGGACGACTCGGCCACCGGACTGGCTCAACCTGTAGACCCGTCACCCCCGCCGGACTTGATTTTTTTTTACACCGGGTGAATGTGGTGAATGTACATTGCGTAATTCACACTGTGTAGTATTGTGTCCTTGTGGGCTCTGTCTGTGCGCCTCTGCCCACAGGGGGAGATGAGGAGCTTGTACAGGGCTCCACCCTTGGCTCCGCCCATGGCTCTGCCCATGGCCCCTCCCACTACCGGAGGTCTAAAGTGCTGCAGCCTTGTGAGTCTGCCCTCAGTTCTTCTGGTCGCAGACAGGCTCAGTTGTAAGTCTATTAAAGCCACAGTTTACTTCCTATCGTGTCTCGAGTGAATTGATGGTCACATCAGTTTTAAAAAGGTTAACTTGAGTTCATAGAATAAACATTGTTTTGTTTTAAAAAACCACTCGTCCATTTTCTGCTGTACCATACCTGTAGAGTGAGCTGTGTGCTCCCCATACCACAATCTATTAAAAGTTGTGGGTCAGGTGAACTCCATGACACACTTTGGGATTCTCTTAAACCCTGGCCCATAACACAAGTCAGATTACCATGTACGAATAGGTCAGGTGTCCCTCTGTTTGATCTGACAGACCAATTCTCAGTCAACACTCACATATGAAACATTGCCAACTATTTGGACACTACGAGGCATTTTAGCATGACCCACCCACCTAACCTGCCCACCTTTGGACTGTGAGGAAACCGGAGCATCAGGAGGAAACCCAGGCAGTCACGGGGAGAACGTACAAGCTCCATCATCAACAGTCCTGAGTGTTCCTCCTCATTTTAGTCCCTCGTGGCAATGCTTAGTCTGAGAACCCCCCACCTCATTCTAGACTCTTCCGCTGGCAAAACCAAACATTGGCATCTACCCAGTCAAGCTTTCCCAGGATCTTGTGTTCCAATGAGATCGCTGCTTGTTTTTAGAAATTCGAGAGTGTCGGTCTGTTCTGTCCAATCGCTTCTCAGAAGGTGACTCGCTTATCCCTGCAATCGAGTGAATGAACATATGTTGAGCCGCCTCTAAGGCAGGTATATCCTGCCCTGGGTACCAACAAACCAAAACTAGGCACAGCACTCCCGGTGTGGCCTCACCAGAAACCCTGTACAATTGCAGCAAGACTTCCTTACTCTTGTGCTCCGGTGCCCCTCAGAATAAAGGCCAATTTTCCTATTTGCTTGATGTACCATCCTGTTAACATTGTGTTTCATTTACAAGGCCGCTAAATTGTGTTTCATTTACAAAGACACCAAATCCCTCGAAAGACCAACATTTGTTATATTTGCAAAATTTAAAAATACGTGTTTTTCGACTTTTCTCACCAAAGTGAATAACCTCCCAGTTTCCCCACATCCCCATCTGCCACCTTTGTGCCCATTCACGTAACCTGTCTATAAACAGACTGCTGTACCCCCTTCACAGCTGACTGTTCCACTTAGCTTTGGATTATCAGCAAACCTGAATACAGCTCGTTCGGTTCCTCAATCTTAGGGGGAGATTTTTTGGCCCTTCCCACCGGTGGGATCTTCCAGTCCAGCCGAAGCCGACCCCCGCCGCGGGTTCCCTGGTGGTAGGATGCGGCAAGCCATGCAATTGCCAAGATCTCTCTGGTGGCCCCGGGGGGTGGGGGGAAAGCTGCTCCACCAAAGTATTCAAAATTCTAGAAGGTTTGATATGCCAAGCACTGAAAAATTATTCTCACTTTTTGGCAAGATTTTAACGGGGCGGCATAAATTTTGGATTCCACTGGAGGCACAGGAGAAAGTGGGAGTAATTTGGGAATGATACCAGAAATATAAAGCAGCAAAGTATAAGTGATTCCCTTCACGTAAATTGTAAACAATATCCTCAGCAGCTCTTTGGGTTGAGTCCGTATGTAGAACGACTCATTTAATTTTCTTTCAATCTGATTCCTAGCCTTCTCTGATAAGTTGCCTTCAGCACTTTTTCTTCGATGTGCTCAATTTGCTTTTGTTCTGACTGTTCTACAAAATATTTGACAAAAGCCTCGCGACACAATCTTCGAAACCCACTTTAGTTGGATTACTGCTGGCCCCAGTTGCTTGAGGCTGTGTTCCTTCGTTTGTTTTTGTTTCAAAGGCAAATGACCCCACATGCATACATCCACGAAAGGAAATTGTGTAAGGCTCCAGTGGTGAAATTAATGTTTCACCCACTGGAGTAAATGAGTGTAAGGATCACAGGGTAGAGGTTGTCTGCTTGTTGATGTAATGTTAATAACTGATTTGGCCCACTTCAGAGGTCAGAACAAAATATATTTTCCGAGGTCTATGCCTTAAGTAATTATAGGCTCCAGAAAGAAGAACATCCCGGTTTAGCCTTCGACTTACAAATAATGCTGATAAGAAATAAAGCAGGGAGTAGAACAGTAACATGGGGCAGGATTCTCCAACCCCCCTCCAAGTGGGAGAATCACCGAGGGTCGGCGTGAATCCCGCCCCTGCCGTCCTCCCAATTCTCCCGCCCCCCCCAAAAAACTGACCCGGCATGAGTCATGCCGCCTTGGAGAATGGCAGGGTCCGGCGCGACTCAATGGGCGCCGGGGCCGCCCAAATTCTCCGGCCCACGATGGGCCGATGTTCCGCCCGCCTGTAGTCGGTCCCTCCGGCGTAAATCAGAGTAGGTCCTTACCGATATGACCTGGCGGCATGGGCGGGCTCCGAGGTTCCTAGGGGGGGTCGCGGGGGGGATCTTGCCACGGGAGGTGCCCCCATGGTGGCCTGGCCCGCGGTCGGGGCCCACCGATCCGCGGGCAGGCCTGTGCCGTGGGGGCACTCTATTCCTTCAGCATCAGCCGTTGTGGTCCTCCGCGATGGCCGATGCCGAGGTGAAGCCATATGCCCATGCACGGGGATGATGCCAGCACATGCTGGCGCTCCCGCATATGCGACGATGCACGCCGGCCGGCGGTGGCCCTTGGCGCCAGTTGGCATGGCACCAGGCCTCTATCCCGCCGGCCGGGGAGGCGTCAACCACTCGGGGGCGGGCCTAGCCCCTGAAGGTGCGGAGGATTCCCCGTCCCCGGTGCGGATTGGGGCGGCCCAACGCCGGAGTAGTTCACGCCACTCTGTCCCGCCGGGACCCCCCGCCCGCCGGGTACGGGCGAATCCCGCCCCTGGACAGTGGCATCATTTGTAAACACAGAGAACCAAATTTGCTCTAAGTGTGGTAGCGAGCGGGAAATGCTGGGTGTTTCCCAGACAGCCGACCCGGCGAGGCCGGCACCGGTATCTAACGTTGATTAGGCCAATGAAGGAGGCCCCACGGGCTTCACAACGCAAATGACTGTCCTGCCGGTTGATTCATCGGGACGCACTCAGCAGCTCCCCACTAACGAGGGGGAGCAGCTCTTAAACCAGTCCCAAAGAGCAAGGCCCAAACAGCACACAGCTATGTCACCAAGGAGACCAGCTCCACCATTCGGTGATGCCGACTTGGCCAGACTCTTGGACCCTGTTGAGTCCAGACGGGATACCCTGTCAGCTTGGGGGTGTCACCAGGAGGACCGCCACCCAGTGCCGTAAGAAACTCAATGACCGCCAGCAGGCCACACAGGTGAATTGCATCGGCCCCTGTCACCAGTCCCGCCTAGTTCCCCCAACCCCACAACCATACACCCGGTGCGGCCCCCCAGCACGCCCCACCCATGTCCAGCAGTGATGCACCCGCCTATAACTCGCCATGATCCCTCCCCACCCCCGATACCTGAAACGTCTGGCTCACAATGCCCCCTTTTATCCCCGCAGGAGACATTGGCCTACAACAGATGGGAAAGAGTCCTGAGGGGTGGCGGGGTGCCAGACCTCCGGGTCCTCACCCCCTATGTGGAACAGGCCCTGGAGGTTGCACAGGTGGCCGAGGACAGATAGGTCACCGACTTAAGAGGTCGGCCTGCGTCGGGGAGGTGAGTATCCATCGGCTCCGACCCGGACTACCTGTCACACGAGTTGTTCATGCCAGGGGGACGACCCTTCCCTCTAACTGACCATGTGTCCATTCTCCCGCTGGATCCCTATCTGATGTTGCTGGCACACATGGGATGGCCCCTCCCCCTATTGTCCAAGAAAATACCTCGGAGGGGAGCTCTGAGGATGCAACCATTGAATGCGTCATGGCTGTCATCCCCACCCTTCATCAGCGCAGAGACACACCCCTGGTGGGTGAGAGTAGTGGACAGGCTTCTGGGGCACAATCTGGTGAGTACCACACAGTTGGAGATGCAGATCAGGTAGAGGCAGGAATGTCCACGGGAGAAAGTAGTCTGCTGGACCAGGCTAATCCCGGAGCTAATGCAGTTAATAGAGAGCAACCGTGAGATTCAGAGGGGGGTGTCAGCGACTCTCCAGCACGTCCATAGCCGATTGGAGGAGTCCCAAAGGCTATGAGCGCAGGGGATAGCATCGGCAATGCGTGGCAGGGAGGCCAACACTGTTAGGGTGGCGACCACAGTGAGGAGCCTGGAGCAGGGTGTCTGCAGCATGAGTGGTGGTGTCCAAGGCGTTGCTCAGTCAGTGACGGTTATGGCTGAGGGGCTTGACAGCATACTCCAGTCACTGGGGGACATGTCCCAGTCTCCGGTGAACCTTGCTGGGGTGCTGCGGAGTATGTCCCAGTCTCGGATGGGCATTGCGGAGCATGTCCCAGTCATTGGGGACCGTGACCCAGATGCAGGTGGGCATTGCCAAGGCACTGGGGCGCATGTTCCATTCTCGGGTGGGCATTGCCTAGGCATTCCAGGGCATGTCCCGATCATTTGAGCACCGTGACCCATATGCAGGCGGACATTGGCGAGACGATGCAGAGCATGGCCCGATCACAGAGTGGCATCGCTGAGGGCATCAACAACATGGTGCAGACATTGGGAAGCCACCAGGGCTGGCAGAGCTAGATGACGAAGGGGTAACCGGAGCTCAACCCAGCTGCCCCTCCATCCCGTATTGACACCCAGTGTCCTACGGGCACCTATTGGGAGGAGGGAGTAATGGAGGCGTGCCCGGAGCCTTCCTAGGGGACACCAGCCCTTCCGAAGTACCATGCCTGACAACGGCTTGTCACGGTGTCAGCGTGTGGAACGGCGAAGCATGTGCCACCGCCAAGTTAGACAGGGCCTTCCGGCCCCAAGCCCTCCAGAGGATGGCCACCAGGGACATTAAAGGCCACGGGACATGGTAAGCAGCAAGCTGCCTCCACCCCCGATGTGCGTCCTGAGGAAACACCTAGAAGTAGCGGTACTGCACGGAGGGCTAAGCAGATAGAGGATCACTGCGAGATCACTGGTGGTGGGGTGGGAGGGGGGTGGGAGGGAGGGGGGTGGGTGGCATCAGGGGCTCGGGAAGGCTGGGGTCATGACTGTAAAACCATTAAGAAACGTTACACATGAGACATCTGAAGCCTCTGTCACGTTATTCGGCACTTAAAGTTGCGCTACCAGGCCTGCCTCCCCACCCCCGTGAAGGCATACCATGTGCAGGTGGAGACAATGGCATAGTTGGAGGAGCACTAGAACTCAGCTCACAGTGGGTTATCATCACCTTCCTGCCTTGTATATTGACCCGTGGAAAGTGCCAATACAGGCCCATAACCCTGGAATGATGTGAGACAGACCCTGGGAGGATGGAACAGGGCAATCGAGGTGGGGGGAGGAGGGTGGAACAGGGCAATCGAGGTGGGGGGAGGAGGGTGGAACAGGGCAATCGAAGGGGGGGGCGGTGGATAGGACGGGTAATGGGTGGATGATCGGAGGGAGTGGAAGGGAGGGAGTAGTGCGAGGCATTGGGGGTGGGCAGCGGTGGGTGGGTTGGAGAGATGACAGACAAAGCAACATTGTATGATAAGCGGGAAAGGATGAGGGCCTCCCTATGGCTCCTTGCCACCGCCTATCCTCCATCCTGTAGCTGGTCCCATGGATCCCCCCCCTGAGCTGGTCCTTCAGCCCCTCCTGGTCTGGCTCCTCTTTGGAGGTGGTTGCATGTTCCTCCACCTCCAGCACGTCACTCCGCTGCTGTGCCAGGTTGTGTATGGCATAGCAGACCACCACAAAGCGGGTAACCCTTCGGGGGGGGTGTACTGCAGTTCAACACCAGAACGGTCGAGGCAACGGAACCGCACTTTAAGCATCCGATGCACCACTCAATCACAGCCCAGGTGGCCACAAGGGACTCGTTATATCGGGTCTCTGCATCGGACAGTGACCTGCGTATTGGCATCAGTAACCAGGTCCTAAGCGGGTACCCTTATCCCCCAAGAGCCATTCGGTCATCCTGAGGTGTCCCTCAAAGTTACTGGGGATATCTGACTATCCCAGGATGTAGCTGTTGTGCACACTCCCTGGGAAGCGTATACACACGTGCATGGTGTTCATGTGGTTTCACATGAGCTGGTTGTTCAGGGAGTGGAAGCCCTTCTGTTAATTAAGGGTACTCCTGGACTACCTGGTGAGCAAAAGCGACATGTGTTCCATCTATTATCCTCTGGATCTAGCGTATCCCGAAGATGGCAGAGAAGCCAGCTGGCCGGGCATTTTGTTGGGCCTGGTCCATATCAAAGTTTATATAGATTGCTGCCCGGGCAAGCAGGGCATCCATAACTTCATAGATGCACTTGTGGGCTGTAGTTTGTGAGATACCGCACAAGTCCCCACTTGAGCCCTGGAATGATCCTGAGGCATAAAGGTTCAGTGCTCCGGTGACCTTGACGGCCACCAGGATTGGGTGTCTTCTCCTCCAAGTAGTGTCAAGTTTGCACGGACATGGCACAGGTGCCGCACTGTCTCTTTATTGAGGCAGATCTTCCTGTGGCACATGCTGACCGTCATTTGTTCGAAAGACCAGCGATGCCTGTGCCCCTTGAATCCGTTCGTGGCCTGGTGGTCGACCGGGTACTCGGGGTCTGGGGTGGGGTCCTGCACATGAGCCGCCGCCTGGAGCCTCTGCCAATGCTGCTGCTGCCGCCTCCTTTGGTGTCTGGCCACCTGGCCTGCCAGAAGCACCACTAGGGCAAATTCCGTAGGTCCTAGATATCTGTGAGGAATTGGGAGAGGGTGTGAGACTGACAAACAGCCCACGCATCCCTGCCGCAGCGGGAACCCTGCTTAATGGACCTCAGACACTGTACCCCAGACACCCGAATGTAACATTACGTGGACAAATCGCAGGTACCCTCCCCAGTGCACTCGCCCAACCCCGGCCGTGGAAATGTCCCCGGTGCTGGGGCCCAGCCCCTGGGTGTTCCCACTGCGTCCATTGTATTGCTTCCTACAGTGTCCAGGCATCACGATCTGATTGGGATGCTGGGCAATAACCCCCACATGCTACACGGCCGGCCCACCCAGGGGAATCCACTTGGGAAATGTGCTCACTTAATTGCGATTGCCAATTCTCAATTAGCAATGGCCTCAGCTCTGCAGCCAGAGGCCTCCGCGGTCAGTGAGAGTTATGGGTGGTCAGTGGGACAGGCGGTATGGGGTTGCCGCGGAATGAGACTACGCGGTCCAGAAGTGGACCTGTGGGTGCTGAGGCACCCAACCCCCTCCTCCAGCCCCCAGCTGAGGCCGTGGGCAGCCACCCTCCCTGCTCCGCGTCCCCACCCCTCTCCGCACACTAGGGCAGCAACTCCAGTGTCACCCCCTTTTTGCCTGTGAGCGAAGATGTCTACTCACCACCTCGGGTCCCCGCAGCAGCCCTTCCTCCAGCTTCAAGTTTTTAAAAAGGAATATTAACCGACACCCACATGACCACTTGCTGGAGAGGCCTTTAGAT
This sequence comes from Scyliorhinus canicula, assembly GCF_902713615.1. Lineage (NCBI taxonomy): Eukaryota > Metazoa > Chordata > Chondrichthyes > Carcharhiniformes > Scyliorhinidae > Scyliorhinus > Scyliorhinus canicula. The sequence continues at coordinate 52,912,929 of NC_052160.1, read as the reverse complement.
CACGGAAGGCAGTTCGATAGGGGGTCACTCCCAGTAATTGTATGGAGATTGGGCTTAAATGGTGATTATTGGTTTCCTGCCAGGCTATGGCGGGATCCTGATTTCCTCAACGGGATTGGCGCCTGGCGAGGTTTTTGATTTTGGCCGCTCCCGCAATCTAACGGCCTCGCTGTGCTCTCGCTTAAGCGCAACACAGCCATTAAATGGCACCCTAAGTGTTGTTTGATAGCGCTGGGCAACTCGCCAGCGGGGCCGACGGGAAGCTCCCTGCAAAACCCGCCACAAATGAACTTCAAAATTGTTCCGTTAAATGCCGCCCATAATATTTAACCTCTGGGCACTGACTTTATTGTGTGAAGTGTAACATTTTGTTGGTAAAGACAAGCGTAGTTGAATTTTTTTTAAAAATTGATAAACATAAAAGACCTGAACCCACATTGCCAGATGTCACTGAGGCTAATGTGATGAAAAAAGGGGATAAATCAAGGTGTGATAGTTAGGCGTTGCCAAACCTGGGATTTACAATGTTCTCGGAACAAGGGGGTAAAAAGTTCCACTGCTCTGAGCTCCTGGAAAAGCTGGTGTCATGAAAGAACTTTCGAAATAGTCGAATGACATGCTTAGGGGCCTCAATGCACTTTACAGCCAATAGGTTATTTTTGAAAGGTAGACACTGTTGGTGTTTAGGCCTACATGGCAGCTAGTTTGCACGTGCCAGGTTTGTCCAGACAACCAGTGATCACATTATTTTTGATGGTTTTAGTTGAGAGAGAAACGTGAGGAGAATTCCCTTTTAAGAGTACATAGCATCTCTTTTACTAAAAATTATATATTGCCTTTGTTGACATCTCAAAGCTCTGTAAAGCCAATGAAGTAGTTTTGTAATGTGGGAAACATCTACCTGAGTATGCAGGCACGGCCTTGGTTTAAAACCTCTAACAGATGAATCAGTTATTTTGTACTGCACTAGAAAGGCCACCTAGATTATGTGCTCAAGGCCACATCTGACACATTAGCCTTGATTTAGCACAGTGAGTGCACAATGAGACAACAAATATGTAGAGCTCAGTTTGGTATTTGGGTGGAACAACTTGGAGTTCGGGAGTAATGAGAGAGCAAAGTTCAGCGCAACTCTAGCCATTGTAGTTTGAATGAAACAAAGAAAGGTGAAGATAATTGTGAAATATGGGCAGAAATTGTGGCTAGAATTAGCCATCACTGATTTAATACTTTGATCCTATGCACCCAATGATCTTATTAGTGTTGGTGTGGGAGCCAAGGCTGCCAGATCTGCCTGCCTTTTTTACGAATTGTGTTCCAGTCCTTGTCGAGTCTTCTCCCTCAGCTTTTTGTTTTGGTACATTTGACTGTATTGGCACTGCTTTACTGCTCTTATCCTGAACTAGAAAATTCATGAACTTTCCCTCTCCAATCTTCCCTTCCAATCCTCAACTTCTCTATCTCCATTTCTGGGGATGAGCTATCAACTAATATCTATGATAAACCCGCCAGCTCGCAAAGCTACGCTTACTACACTTCCTCCTGCCGATTTTTTGTAAAGACTCTTCCATTTTCGTTGTTCTCCACCACTGTCGTATTTGTTCTGATGGTGCAACTTTCTATACCAGTGCTTCCAATGGGTCTTCCTTTTTCCTTCACAAGGATTTCTCTCCACCATGGTTGACAGGGCCTTCTGCTCTCACCAATTTCCCTCCCTAAAACTATTTCCCTCATCGAGTTAGATGGTGGCATAGTTTTAATTACACTGGACTAGTAACCAGAGGCCTGGGCTAAAGCTCTGGGAACATGAGTTCAAATCCCACCATGGTATTAAATTCAATTAAGAAATCTGTAATATAAAGCAAGATTCCGTAACGTTAGTCATAACACTATTGTCAATATAGTTGTAAAAACATACCTGGTTCACCCGTGTCCTATCGGGGATGAAACCTCCATTTGGGGTTCTGACTGCTAGTGTCTCTCCTGCATTTCTATCCATGCTGGGGCATCCATCGAGAATGTCCGCTGGTATGCTTGAAGCCTTCCATGGCCACAGAGGGCCGAAACAGGGTACATCGTCTGCATCATAAATGTTACTTTAATTTTAGTTTCCTCTTTGTTTCTGTTACAACAGCCCTTCAAACAAGTTGTTTAATTGGTTTCAGATTCCACAAAAGAAGAATAACTAGATCATAAGATGTAAGAGCAGAAATAGGCCATTCAGCCCATCGGGTCTGCTCTGCCATTCAATGAGACCATGATTGACCTGATGTGATAATCCTCAACTCCACTTTCCTGCCATATCCCTCTGACCCTTGATTTCCTTACAGATTATATATCTGTCTATCTCAGCCTTGAACATACTTAATCATCCAGCCTCTACTGCCATCTGCGGTAAAGAGTTTCATAGATTCACTACCCTCTGAGAATATATTGCTCCTCATCTGTCTTAAATGAGTGACCCTTTACTCTGAGAATATACCCTCTGATCCTAGGCTGTCTCAGAAAGGGAAGCACATCTCAGCACATCTGTCTTGAGAATTCTATATGTCTTAATAAGGTGAATAAGTAAAGTAAGACAAAGACTAAAACTGTGTTTTTTGGGTGAGAAGGTTTTTGCTTTTAACATGAAAAATCTGTAAATAAATTTAAGCATGTAAGAACATAAGAACATAAGAACTAGGAGCAGGAGTAGGCCATCTGGCCCCTCGAGCCTGCTCCGCCACTCAATTAGATCATGGCTGATCTTATGTGGACTCAGCTCCACTTTCTGGCCCGAACACCATAACCCTTAACCCCTTTATTCTTCAAAAAACTATCTATCTTTACCTTAAAAACATTTAATGAAGGAGCCGTAACTGCTTCACTGGGCAAGGAATTACATAGATTCACAACCCTTTGGGTGAAGAAGTTCCTCCTAAACTCAGTCCTAAATCTACTTCCCCTTATTTTGAGGCTATGTCCCCTAGTTCTGCTTTCACCCACCAGTGGAAACAACCTGCCCGCATCTATCCTATCTATTCCCTTCATAATTTTAAATGTTTCTATAAGATCCCCCCTCATCCTTCTAAATTCTAACGAGTACAAGCCCAGTCTACTCAACCTCTCCTCATAATCCAACCCCTTCAACTCTGGGATTAACCTAGTGAATCTCCTCTGCACACCCTCCAGTGCCAGTACGTCCTTTCTCAAGTAAGGAGACCAAAACTGAACACAATACTCCAGGTGTGGCCTCACTAACACCTTATACAATTGCAACATAACCTCCCTAGTCTTAAACTCCATCCCTCTAGCAATGAAGGACAAAATTCCATTTGCCTTCTTAATCACCTGTTGCACCTGCAAACCACCTTTCTGTGACTCATGCACTAGCACACCCAGGTCTCTCTGCACAGCGGCATGCTTTAATATTTTATTGTTTAAATAATAATCCCGTTTGCTGTTATTCCTACCAAAATGGATAACCTCACATTTGTCAACATTGTATTCCATCTGCCAGACCCTAGCCCATTCCCTTAGCCTATCCAAATCCCTCTGCAGACTTCCAGTATCCTCTGCACTTTTCGCTTTACCACTCATCTTAGTGTCATCTGCAAACTTGGACACATTGCCCTTGGTCCCCAACTCCAAATCATCTATGTAAATTGTGAACAATTGTGGGCCCAACACTGATCCCTGAGGGACACCACTAGCTACTGATTGCCAACCAGAGAAACACCCATTAATCCCCACTCTTTGCTTTCTATTAATTAACCAATCCTCTAAGGATTGACTCCCATTCTAACCTTCATCAACCAGTTTTCTGGACCAAAACTCTCCATTGGGGAGACCAAACACAGATTGAACGATCACTTTTTATAGTACACCACTGTTCAGTCAGCAAGTGTAGGCCTGTGCCTCCACTCTCACCTGTCGTTTTAATTCTTGGCCCACTGTAGCATCCCTATCCTTGTCCTAATGAGATGAAATGTTAGCTCAAGGAACAGCATCGTCATCCCTGAGTTCAACAATTTCACCTTGTAAACTTTGCCCCTGTTTTTAGATGGCAGTTGTCACGGTTTTGTTATTCTACTTACACCTCTATATCCCACCTTTTGTTTTGTTGCTTGTCTCATTGCAATCTCCTTTTTATTTCACCCTCCACCCCTTTATTATTTAATCTCTTCCTGCCTGCTATCCTATCAAAGATCTCCCCCTTTGTTCTTCCCCATCCTCTCATTTGACCTCCAAATTTTTGAGTTCTGACCAAAGGCCAACGACCAGAAATGTAAACTCTTCTCGCTCCAGAAAGATGCTGCCAGACCAGCTGAGTATTTCTAGAGTTTTCTGTTTTTGTTTCCGTTTCCGCAGTATTTTGTGTTTGTAACGAATTGTGCAGGTGATGGTGCTGGCAGACTGCTTGTTATTTGGGGATGTCATCGTTGTGAGCGACTTCATTGCCGTCTGTGGATCCTCCCATGACTGAAGAATCCGATGTGAGATCGGCATGGCCATCGGGCGCTTTGGGTGTTGTGTGTTTATTACATATGTAACTTGTGCTGCTTCATGTTAGAAGCCTTAGTTATGAGACAGATATCAGCACCAATCCAGAAGGCCCCTGATGTGGAAACAACAATCTAGCAGAGGAGTTCAAGTTGGTGTCTCACTTCATTGTCATTGACTGTCAGAGATCAGATTATTCTGTATTCATGTGCTTGGATACTGGGGTGCTGAGTGAAATGTAATCTGAGCTCTGTGGCTGTAATCAGTATGAATTTTGCTGTAGGTGGCAGTGTGGTTCTATCTCAGTGAGTCCCACTGTTTGCTTTCAACCTATAACGTAACCTGGACACTTTTCTGGAGTCAGGCTGTTTTATTAAAGAACAAATCAGAGAGACTCCTTGGTAACTTTACCAAACCTTCCAGTGCGATTAACTGGACACATTTTGGAAATAAAACAATTCTCTTCACAGATTTGCCACATTAATAACCAGACTTTAACAAAGCTGAGCCTTGCCATTTTGAGTGTTCAGCTGCACAGAATAACAAAAGCTTGGAGACTTTGGCTCTCGCAGTTGGCAGTGGGCTGTAATTGAAGCAGGCTAGGGAAGTAGCTGTGGGCCAGAACAGGAGCTTTCAAGCCAAATTATTAGCTATAAACTCAAGCAGAACGAAATCTCAAGGCTGCAAGGCTACACCAGAGCCCAAAGCATGTTGCTCACCCCCATCAGTCAGTAATCAATATCTCCAAATAAAGCCTCCAGTAATGCTGATTAACTATAGTATTGCTAAACCTAGAGCAATCTGTATGCCAAGTCTCATGATTTTCTGCTTTTCTGTTAATTGATGTTTAGAGGTATGACTCAGTGCTGCTCCCAACTTGTAGTGTAATTGGCTTTGTATTGCATCAAGACATATTGGACAATGGATGCCAAAGCTTGTGTTTGTTGGATGAGCTTAGCACACAAAAGTTTTTCCTTTAGACTGAGAGCTTGTCATTTTCCAATGGAAGAAATATTATTTGTATTTCAATTAAAAACAAAGTGACCATATAGTTGCACGGTGAAGAAGGAGGAAGCAATTGGAATTTGAAACAAATGTTCTCTGTGTTTATACCGGGATTTTTAGCAAGGTTGTGGAAGTCGGTTCTTTTACCCAGCGATCGTCAGTGATGGTGCCACATCAACTGCTGCCTTTTGGGCTAAACCTTGAATTTCTGAAGGTACCAAAGAGAATTATTGTGAAGTTTGGGCACTTTTTTTGTGAGGCCCATGAAGAATCCAGCACGAGTTTTCAGGATACAAAGAAATAACTTTATTTACAATTACATTATATACAACAGCAGCAGTATTCCACCACTGCTCTATAGCTGGTTCCACACTGGGCAGCTCTATTTATGCAGGTGACTCTGCTCATGATTTTTGGCAGAGCTCATAATCTCGAAGGATTGTGGGATGGGCAAGAGTCCCCAGCCAGTACTAATCAGGCAGGTTATAACAGCATTGGTGAGCACTGAAGGTACAGTCCGTTAGAGTAAAAATGCCACTCGGGCTCTTTAACTACATGCAGAAGGACAACAGCTGCTATACTTCTACAAAACCTCTCAGCATTTTTAACAACAAATATCTGATTTAAAGAATTTCCCTTGATTCTCACCCTATGAAGAAGTGGAAGTCTATTTGGAAACGTGCGTTAAACTCTCTGACCGTTTCACTGACAAGTGGGGGAAAATCCACCTGTAATCAAGTAGTCCAGCAAATTCCACAACAAATAGTTTTATGGGTTAACTTGTGTCTCGGGAATGTTGTTCATTAAAGGAATTCAGTTCCTAGACATTCTCTTCCTTCCACGCTGTCAACTGGCAGGCATTTTTCTATCTTCAGTGCAATAACAACTCCAACAAGGAAGAGAGTGTCCTGCGCTCCCCTGTCACCTTTGTGAATGAGCACACCCTGAAATGCCAACATGTCCTGTCTGGATGTTTGAATCCACTGCATTACCTCAATAACAAATTTTTCCTTCAAATTTGAGCAAATGTATCGAATTATGTAAATCCCTTTAAAAGAAAGAAAAAATGGTCTTACTCAGAGTAGCACATTACATTATTGAGTTGGAATTACAAGGAGAACACTATTGAATCAGCTAAACACCTTTTGTCCTCCGCTTATACAGACATTAAACTGGATTAACATATCTGTTTTAAAAATAATGAGGAATTTCATTCAAACACATTACATTGATTGATCGGTAGCACAGTGGTCAGCAGTGTTGCTTTGCAGCGCCAGGGTTCCAGATTCGATTCTCGGCTTGGGTCACTCTCTGTGCGCAGTCTGCACGTTCTCCCCGTGTCTGCGTGGGTTTCCTCCGGGTGCTCCCATTTCCTCCCACAAGTCCCGAAAGACATGCTGTTAAGTAATTTGGACATTCTGAATTCTCCCTCTGTGTACCCGAACAGGCGCCATAGTGTGGCGACTAGGGGCTTTTCGCAGTAATTTCATCGCAGTGTTAATGTAAGCCTACTTGTGACAATAAAGATTATTGTTATAATAATGCAGTGCGATATCAAACCAGATAGGATTGGAAGCAGTATGTGCTTCAACGCAACTCACTTTCAGTAATGTACATTTATACATACATCTGAATGCAACCGGTCCATCACCATCTGAAAGACAAAGATAGTTTAGCATATCAAGCAGGCCCTTCATCATTTGATATGTTAACCAATCTTTCTGATGCTGGTCAAACTCCGGTTCAGTTCCAGTTTGTTTGTTTTTCATTTAGCTTCTGGTGTTCTTTGCTTTTCTTTCTTTGACTGCACTGAACTGGATAAGGGGTTTCAGCGCGATGAATTCTTGTTCCTTTCTGTATCAGGTGAGCGGTCCCTAAACTACCAACATAAATCCATTCATTCATGCATTTTTATGGACCTATAAATGCTGACTTGTGACCTCAATAAGTTAAAGACTTCATTAGAATTTAACCAAACACTTAAGTGACTTCCTCTCATTAGGCAGTGTGCTAGTTTTAAAATAAGATTTAAATTGCAGGCTGAGAACTTTCTGTACTGTGTGATTTCAAATGTAACCCATTAAACACTGCTCTATGTGCTGTGGAAACACCCCTATTACATCGAGCTGATATAAAATGTACATTGTGAAAGCGGTGTGTAAACATACAAAGTGCACAGCAACTCAACTGTGCACCATCCCATTTTTAAAAAGCATTCAAATACACAGCATTATGCGTTGAAAACTGCCTGCCTTTCAATCTGTGCTGGCTCACACATATCTATATTGTGTTTCGATGTTCAATTGATTCCCGCAGTCTATTTTCACTGATATTTATTAGGGCAGAAGGATTTTGTTAGCTCTGCCCAAAGCTCCAATTCTGAAATAAAATACAAATTCCAGTAAAGAAACTTATATTGCACCTCTTCACAACCTCGGGAGCGTCCACAGCCAGTGAAGCACTTTTGACAAGTAGTCGCTGTTGTAAATGAGAAGTCAATTTGTGCCTAGCCACGTTCTGCAAACAGCAACACATAATGGCCAGGTAATCTCTTATCGTGAGATTTTCTGTTCAGCTGAGAGGGCAGGTGGAGCCTCGGTTTAAACTCGCTGTCCAAAAAAAACAGCATATCCGGCAATGCAGCACTCCAATTGGGTTCAGTTGTCAACTTATGTGTCTGGATGGGGATTTAATTGAACTCATGATCCTCTGACTTGGCTACTTTCGGAACTTGAGGAAGCCAACGGTAAAAGAACAGGGGTTGGAGTCTACATACCTGAGACTAAGTGCAGATGTCGGGGCAGGAATCGTGGACTTCCACAATGGCAAAACTGGCGCCGAACTTGGACCGATTCAGCGACTGTGGAGGGGCTAGCACCGGTGCTCCACGTGGAACACAATGAAAAATGGTGCACGATTCGCCGGGTCCGTGATTGACACTCGGGAGGCTGACAAGCTGCAGCCGCATATACACACTTCACTCCCCCCACACACTCATCCCAGCCAATAAGATGGCACTGGTTGTGCTGGAGCGCATCCATACAACTGATGGGTCGGCTGCAACCAGAGGCACCTAGGGGGGTGGCCTGGTTGGGGGGGGGGGGGGGTGGACGCCCATATGGCCCATGGCCCTAGGTTCACAGTGGGCAGTCAGCGGCATGACTGCCTTTCCGGCTGCAGAAAGGTGTTCTGAGCACATCCACACGGACCTGACAGCCAACCTCTTGGCCACTCCCCGCTAATCCACCCCCGGCCCTGGCAGAAGCCCCTCCGGCCAGTGGCACAAAGCAGAGTATGGTGATGATGGTCCCCCCTCTCTCCCTCAGCAGCCATGATGCCGCTTTCCTGATTATTTAAAAACGCAAATGAATCGTGCCGTCAGCAACTCGGCCAATCAGAGGCAGAGAATCACGGAGGCCCCGGAGAATACCGGGTCAGGCTCGCGAATAATATGCACACGGTGTTTACTGTACGTGTGTTCCGGACCGTATGGACGCCACTGTTGAGGTGATGGAGAATTGCAATTTGCCGTCAGATCGGCACCTGCCGTGATTTTGGCGTCAGAACCTATTCTCCGTCCAATCACGTTTCCCGATTTCAGCATCAGCTAACGGAGAATCCTGCCCCAAAGGTTTATTTGACCAAATACAACATTCTGCTCAAGGCGGCATCTCGCTCCGAGTATAGTCCTTGCTGGGAGAACTAACCACACCAGGCCCTGCTTTTGGACGGCCTTTATGTTTGTTTCTAACGAGCTCCAGCTGGGTGGCCTCCACCCCCTATCTGGGAAGCTTGTACTCCACTGGTCCTACTGACACATCAATAATGGTTTCCCCATGGTCCTCGTGGGGGCTGTAACAGTTACCAACTCAGCCAAGGCTGATGGTGGAGGATGAGGGACTTCTCCTGAAAGCATTGGAATAGTCAGGATTTTAGCATGGATGAGGGGTTCAACAGTAGAAGCAGGTACTGCCGACTGTGAATGATTACCAGTTCAAATCGGGGGGGTCACAGTATAACTACATACTGAGAAGCCAACCCCTGACCTTTGGGCAATATGTTATATCTGCAGAATATTCTGTCTGCTTGTATGCAACTTATTCTAAAAGTTGGCAGAATTGGTGAAAGCGTTAAAGTAGGCTTTTGCCCATTTAGCTAAACAAAACCTCAATTTGAATATAATTCAGTTAGTGGCACAAAGTCTATTTGAACAATTCGGCCTAACTGTTTTAATTACTACTTTGTTAACTGTAGCAATTGGGCCATGTGCAGAGAAATTCTTTCGACAAGTCCAATGCTTTATTGTCATTCCAGCCGAGTCTCCCGTTTTATCTTTGCTTATTTTGTTTTAAAAGGTGTATGGACAAAAGCCTTGGGGGACTGAACCTCCAGGGTTCATCTCATACACTCAGAGTTCATTGCAGAGCAGGTACCGAAAGCCAACTCACTTCATTTGTAACTGCACCACGCACTGTTAGAGAAATGGGGTCAAGCTTCATGGCTGGGTGGTTGACGGGGGGGAGAGATGAATGTTCAGCTGTTGAGTCCCAGAGTTGGCGCCCATCCAAGCTGGTGGAGTTGGCATGTTGCAATGTTTTTTCATTCTCAGTGCAAGTTACTGAAGTAACCATTTAAGTCCCTGTGGCCGACATTGCTTGCTTGCCCAGCCTCAGTACGATTGCTGCCAACAGCAGGTTGTCCTTCAGGCAGAGCGGGCTATTTAGTGTGAGTAAAATCCAAGCAGAATAAACTTGACCCATTCGGATTCCCAGACACTGTTTTTTTTTCAATTGAAGCAAAATCAACGTAATTTTTTTAAAGATTCTTTTTCTTGTCGGAAAAATTAACCCAGGGACACCTAGCGTTGTTAACCCTTTGGGTATGTGACTGGAGGTTTTATTCCAAGACTGCTGACCTCCAACTGCCTCAAACGGCATTTCCTCCATGTACCACCAACCCTCAATTCTAATATTTCTATGGCAAAGAAAATGAGCTCTTCAAAGTAAGTGACAAAAGTACATATTTTGTTTAATTCCCCCAGGAATTTTCTGCTGGATTGTTACCTGGGGTGACCCAGGAGATTAATATTTTATTGCCCAAGCCTCCGACTATGCTGGCGGGTTGGCAGTCCTTGGGAAACCAAATAGTATCTGCTTTAATCACTCTGGTTGGTAACTCCAGAAAGGCAATGCAGCTACAAAATTCTTTCTTTTCAAATTCCAAACAAGGGGCAATCCACCTACCCTGCACATATTGTGGGTTATGAGGGTGAGACCCACGCAGACCCGGGGAGAATATGCAAACTCCACAGGAACGGTGACCCAGGGCCGGGATCGAACCCAGGACCTTAGCGCCGTGAGGCAGCAGTGCTATCCACTGCGCCACCGTGCCGCCCTACAAAATTCTTAAATGCAGTCTTGCACTTAGCCATTGACATTATCAGTGACACAATTACGTAAGTGCGTGAATTCTACAGTAAAACTGGACAAACTGGCTTTGCAAACACTTTACCCACCAATGATGCTCAATTAATACAAAATTTGCAAACTGGATCTGAAAGGGTAAGATAGATCTATACGTGAATGTGGTTGGATTGGACCATTTATTGTCACGTGTACCGAGGTACAGTGAAAAGTATTTTTCTGCGAGCAGCTCAAATAGATCATTAAGTACATGAAAGTAAAATAAAATAAAAAGAAAATGCATATAGGGCAACACAAGGTGCACAATATAAATACATAGACACCGGCACCGGGTGAAGCATACAGGAGTGCAGTATTAATCAGGTCAGTCCATAAGAGGGTCATTTAGGAGTATGGTAACGGTGGGGAAGAAGCTATTTTTGAATCTGTTCGTGCGTGTTCTCAGACTTTTGTGGCTCCTGCCTGATGGAAGAAGTTGGAAGAGTGAGTAAGCCGGGTGGGAGGGATCCTTGATTATGCTGCCCGCTTTCCCCAGGCAGCAGGAGGTGTAGATGGAGTCAATGGATGGGAGGCGGGTTCCTGTGATGGACTGAGCGGTGTTCACGACTCTCTGAAGTTTCTTGCGGTCTTGGGCTGAGCAGTTGCCATTTCAAGCTGTGATGCAGCCAGATAGGATGCTTTCTATGGTGGGTGCATCAGTAAAAGTTGGAAAGAGTCAGTGGGGACATGTCGAATTTCCTTAGTTTCCTGAGAAAGTATAGGCGCTGTTGTGCTTTGAGAAAGACTTGCGTTAAATGCTGATTTCTCTCTCTCTCTCTCCCTCTCTCTCTCTCTCTCTCTCCCTCTCAGATCTCCATATGCAGCATTTTGTCTGTCAAAAGTGTTGCATTGCGAGTGTTGCTTTAAAGTTGCACTTTTTTAAGGCGTCCTGTCTCATCTATTCAGTCATGACATTTCCAGCCTCTGGAATTCTCTCACGAAACCACTTTGCCCCTTTTACCTCAGTCCTTGATTTCAGAAGCCTCCTAAAATGTAACCTTCTCCACACACAGCACACTCATACCTTCCTCTTTCCCACCCCAAGCCAGTAAAATTCCTCCAACTCTTCCACGACACTAAACTTCTTTCATAAATTTTAGTGTTCTGAGCCGTTTTCTTGCTGCTTATAAACAAGTCTTCCTCAAACTTGGATCAGCAGCCTGGACTAAAATGCATGCTCATTACTCTCCCTCTCTGCTGAATGGTAGATAGCCAGTGATGGGACTACTGGGTATGTGTGATTGGGTCTGTTCAAGCAGCGAGAACCAACTTGGCATACCTCCCGAAAGTTGCTTTTCTTTCTCCTCTTTGAGGGTGATATTCTCTCGAACTAGCCTTTCCCGTATTTCTTAACGGATTACTTTTTTCACTCCTTCCTCAACTGTTGTTGTTCTTCATGGTTTCTTGCTCAAAATAATGCCGCACTGTTGTTCCTGGCATATTTAAAGACCAAGCAAGGTTATCCAGTTGATATGGCGAAAGTAATAGGCTTTAAAGAAAAATCACTTTACTTTTCTCCAGGTCAAAAAAGTGTTTCAATTTCACTTGAACGAGCTTCAGCCAGCTTTGGTGTTTTCCAGTTCTTCTTTGTCTTCACTCTCTTGGGTCCACCATTTCTTCAGCTGCATAAACCCGCAACTCTGGGATACCCTTCTCAAACCTTTCCACCTCCCACCTTCCGGTTCTCCTTTAAGAGGCTGCTGAAATGCTGCCAAGAGTCCACCTCTTTGGCCAAAAGTACATAGAACATAGAATGATACAGCGCAGTACAGGCCCTTCGGCCCTCGATGTTGCACCGACATGGAAAAAACTAAAGGCCATCTAACCTACACTATGCCCTTATCATCCATATGCTTATCCAATAAACTTTTAAATGCCCTCAATGTTGGCGAGTTCACTACTGTTGCAGGTAGGGCATTCCACGGCCTCACCACTCTTTGCGTAAAAAACCCACCTCTGACGTCTGTCCTATATCTATTACCCCTCAATTTAAGGCTATGTCCCCTCGTGCTAGCCACCTCCATCCGCGGGAGAAGGCTCTCGCTGTCCACCCTATCTAACCCTCTGATCATTTTGTATGCCTCTATTAGGTCACCTCTTAACCTTCTTCTCTCTAACGAAAACAACCTAAAGTCCATCAGCCTTTCCTCATAAGATTTTCCCTCCATACCAGGCAACATCCTGGTAAATCTAATCTGCGCCCGTTCCAAAGCTTCCACGTCCTTCCTATAATGAGGCGACCAGAACTGTACGCAATACTCCAAATGCGGCCGTACTAGAGTTTTGTACAACTGCAACATGACCTCATGGCTCCGGAACTCAATCCCTCTACCAATAAAGGCCATCACACCATAGGCCTTCTTCACAACCCTATCAACCTGGGTGGCAACTTTCAGGGATCTATGTACATGGACACCGAGATCCCTCTGCTCATCCACACTACCAAGAATTTTACCATTAGCCAAATATTCCTCATTCCTGTTATTCTTTCCAAAGTGAATCACCTCACACTTCTCCACATTAAACTCCATTTGCCACCTCTCAGCCCAGCTCTGCAGCTTATCTATGTCCCTCTGTAACCTGCAACATCCTTCCGCACTGTCTACAACTCCACCGACTTTAGTGTCGTCTGCAAATTTACTCACCCATCCTTCTGCGCCCTCCTCTAGGTCATTTATAAAAATGACAAACAGCAACGGCCCCAGAACAGATCTTTGTGGTACGCCACTCGTAACTGAACTCCATTCTGAACATTTCCCATCAACCACCACTCTCTGTCTTCTTTCAACTAGCCAATTTCTGATCCACATCTCTAAATCACCCTCAATCCCCAGCCTCCGTATTTTCTGCACTAGCCAACCGTGGGGAACCTTATCAAACGCTTTACTGAAATCCATATACACCACATCAACTGCTCTACCCTCGTCCACCTGTTCAGTCACCTTCTCAAAGAACTCGATAAGGTTTGTGAGGCATGACCTACCCTTCACAAAACCATGCTGACTATCCCTAATCATATTATTCCTATCTAGATGATTATAAATCGTATCTTTTATAATCCTCTCCAAGACTTTACCCACCACAGACGTTAGGCTCACCGGCCTATCGTTACCGGGGTTATCTCTACTTCCCTTCTTGAACAAAGGGACCACATTTGCTATCCTCCAGTCCTCTGGCACTATTCCTGTAGCCAATGATGACCTAAAAATCAAAGCCAAAGGCTCAGCAATCTCTTCCCTGGCTTCCCAGAGAATCCTAGGATAAATCCCATCAGGCTCCGGGGACTTATCTATTTTCACCTTGTCCAGAATTGCCAACACTTCTTCCCTACGCACCTCAATGCCATGTATTCTAATAGCCTGGGTCTCAGCATTCTCCTCCACAATATTATCTTTTTCCTGAGTGAATACTGACGAAAAGTATTCATTTAGTATCTCGCTTATCTCCTCAGCCTCCACACACAACTTCCCACCACTGTCCTTGACTGGCCCTACTCTTACCCTAGTCATTCTTTTATTCCTGACATACCTATAGAAAGCTTTTGGGTTTTCCTTGATCCGACCTGCCAAAGACATCTCATGTCCCCGCCTTGCTCGTCTTAGCTCTCTCTTTAGATCCTTCCTCGCTTCCTTGTAACTATCAAGCGCCCCAACTGAAACTTCACGCCTCATCTTCACATAGGCCTCCTTTTTCCTCTTAACAAGAGATTCCACTTCTTTGGTAAACCACGGTTCCCTCGCTCTACCCTTTCCTTCCTGTCTGACTGGTACGTACTGATCAAGAACACGCAATAGCTGTTCCTTGAACAAGCTCCACATATCCAGTGTGCCCAACCCTTGCAGCCTACTTCTCCAACCTACACATCCTAAGTCATGTCTAATGGCATCATAATTGCCCTTCCCCCAGCTATAACTCTTGCCCTGCGGGGTATACTTATCCCTTTCCATCACTAATGTAAAGGTCACTGAATTGTGGTCACTGTCTCCAAAGTGTTCACCTACCTCCAGATCTAACACCTGGCCTGGTTCATTACCCAAAACCAAATCCAAAGTGGCCTCACCTCTTGTTGGCCTGTCAACATGTTGTGTCAGAAAACTCTCCTGCACACATTGTACAAAGAACGACCCATCCAATGTACTCGAACTATATCTTTTCCAGTCAATATTAGGAAAGTTAAAGTCTCCCATAACAACTACCCTGTTACTTTCGCTCTTTTCCAGAATCATCTTCGCCATCCTTTCCTCTACATCTCTAGAACTATTAGGTGGCCTATAGAAAACTCCCAGCAGTGTGACCTCTCCTTTCCTGTTTCTAACCTCAGCCCATACTACCTCGGAAGAAGAGTCCCCATCTTGCATCCTTTCTGCCACCGTAATACTGTCCTTGACTAGCAGCGCCACACCTCCCCCTCTTTTGCCCCCTTCTCTGACCTTACTAAAACACCTAAACCCCGGAACCTGCAACAACCATTCCTGTCCCTGCTCTATCCATGTCTCTGAAATGGCCACAGCATCGAAGTCCCAGGTATGGTCACCTTTCCTAATATCTTCACCTTTGTCTCAGTTTGGGGATGCGGTGACCTTGTGATATCGTCATTGTGTACTTTGTCCAGAGACCCAGGGTAACGTTCTGGGGAGCTGTATTCAAATCCAAACTCAGCAGATGGTGAAATTTGAATTCAGCAAAAGAGTCTAATGATGACCATGAAACCATTGCCGATTTGTTGTAAAAACCCATCTGGTTCACTAATGCCTTTTACTGAAGGAAATCTGCCATCTTTACCTGGTCTGGCCTACATGTGACTCCAGATCCACAACAATGTGGTTGACTCTTAAATACCCTCTGAAATGGCCGAGCAAACCATTCAATCCAAGGGCAATTGGGGATGGACCATAAATGCTGGTCCATGAAGGAATAAAATAATTTAAAATGAACAATTTTTGTCTGATTACACTTTTGCAAGGCAACTTGGGGATGTTTGCTCACATTTAAAGACAGTGTTTATATGAATGCAAGTTATTCCTCAAAGCATCTTGACCTGTAAACGTGCTGCTATGACTATTTGTTGTCAAGTATACCAAGTGCGCATTATCCAAAGGAAAATGGAAGGAAGCAAGTGAATCATGTCCCAAGAAGTCAGCAGAGTTTCAGCAATTAAACTGCTTTATGATTTTATCAAGGGGTTGCCTTTTTTAAGCTGGGGAGTTGAGTGGGGTGGAAGGCGGAGGTTAGATGTGACTTCCCCATTCCACTCCCCAATAAGATTGATTTGCTGCTATCACAGCTGAGATGAATGGCCACTGAATTTGAAGTAATTAGATGAGGGGTAGCGGAGGCTTCCACAGTCAGGTGCAGCTTTTATGAAATGTAGGTGGCTCCACTCGGAAGCAAAGTCTGGCATTCTCTCTCTCTGAGCGAGCTTGTTGCATGTGCTGTGTTCACTGCTCTACTGATTTCAGGTTAAAGGGCCATTTCAGAAAGACCTGGGTTTGCCGAGCATGAGTTTATGTTTATGCCGAAGCATCTCTCATGTCACAGATGTTATTTTGCCGCAAGACGGGGCTGGACAAGGGCAATGATTTCCCTTTCCCAAATCTTCACAACATCAATGAGTGCCTGCCAAGG
Organism: Scyliorhinus canicula; assembly: GCF_902713615.1. Classification (NCBI taxonomy): domain Eukaryota; kingdom Metazoa; phylum Chordata; class Chondrichthyes; order Carcharhiniformes; family Scyliorhinidae; genus Scyliorhinus; species Scyliorhinus canicula. Next base: position 52,896,355 of record NC_052160.1, on the reverse strand, counting down.
AAAACTTGTTCCTTTATCGTTAGATTTTCTTTCTTTTTCATAGAATCATAGAATTTACAGTGCAGAAGGAGGCCATTCAGCCCATTGAGTCTGCACCGGCCCTTAGAAAGAGCAACCTACTGAAGCCCATGCCTCTACCCTATCCCCATAACCCAGTAACCCCACCTAATCTTTTGAACACTAAGGGCAATTCAGCACGGCCAATCCACCCAACCTGCACATCTTTGGACTGTGGGAGGAATCCAGAGCACCAGGAGGAAAACCACACAGACCCGAGGAGAACTTTTAAGATTCCCCTTTCAAACTGACCTCGTTAACCTGTCCCCTGTGGGCAGAATTATAACTGGCACAAGGTAAAAGTAAATAAATGAATAAAGAGACAAGGAAAGAGAGAAAGGAAGGCAGGAAGTTAACCAACCACAACGCCCCCCCCAACAAAAAAAAAGGGAAACCGGAAGCCCAAGACAGACCCAGCGAGAGCAGAGGAGCGGGGGAAGTGAGAGCAACCTCAGGGTAAGGAACAGCAGCGGGGAAAGAAAGAGAGACAGACAGATGGCTGGAGGAAAGAAAAACACCAATGTGAAGGGACAGCGAGACGCAAGCAGCAGCAGCAGCGAGGGTAAAGCGCATGATCGCCGGACACGCAGGCAGGCGGCCCCACAAGCCGAGACGGAGGTTCAGGCGAAAGGGAAAATGATTGCGGACCAAGCAGCGGAGCGTGAGCAGGACACAGTGACCAGTATAAAGGAGGCACTCTGGGTCAGAGCTCCAAGCAATGATGAAGGAGACGACGTACAAAATGCAGCAGACCAGCGAAGGCCTGGAAAGGGAAGTGAAGGCGCAGAAAAAAACGATTCTGGAGTTGGAGAGGGCCGCCTCGGACCAGAGCGATGGGGTGATAACCCTAGAAGAAGAGGTCAAAAGGTTAGTAACGGCCCAGGGGAGCCTAAGAGGGAAAGTGGAGGACCAGGAAAATAGGTCCAGACGGCAGAACATTAAAATAGTGGTTCTGCCAGAGGGGATAGAGGGCAGAGACTCAACAGGCGACATCACTGAAACGATGGGCAGGCTAGTGGGAAAGGAGGTATTCCCAAACCCACCGGAAATAGACAGGGCGCACAGGTCGCTCCGACTCAAGCCCAAAGCTGGGGACCAGCCGAGAGCAATTATTGCAAAGCTGCACCGGTTCCAAGACTGGGAGAGAATCCCAAAGTGGCAAACAAAACAGAGCACGTGGGAAGGGAAGACCATAAGGGTATATCAGGATATTGGGGCGGACCTGGACAAAAAAAAGGGCTGAATTCAACAAGGCAAAATCAGCACACCACAAAAGCAAGGTAAAATTTGGGATGTTATTCCCGGCCAAACTCTGGGTAACATTTGAGGGGAAAGAGCTGTATTTTAACACCTCAGATGCGGCTGATGAGTTTGTTAGAGCGAACAAGCTGGGGGAGGAGCACACGCAGCCGCAATGAAAGATATGGTAACGAAAAAGGAAGGGAAAATGAGAACAAAGAGCGGAGGATAGACCGCAAACAAGGGCATGTGGTAGTTACCACTGTTGTATTGTGTATACTGCATACGAGGGTATTACGGTAAGGCCCCTGTACTACAGGTACGGGGGTAGATCCCTGCCGGCTGGCTCCGCCCAGTAGGCGGAGTATAAATGTGTGTGCTCACCGAGCTGCAGCCATTTCGGCAGCAGCTGCGGGAGGCTCCACATCAATGCGTAATAAAGCCTTGATTACTCTCTACTGTCATCTCGTCGTAATTGATAGTGCATCAATTTATTACGCAGAGATGGATCTCCGCATCGAGCCTGATCGCCTGCAGCTGCACCCTCAAGCAGACAACGCCAAGTAGGCCTACGCACATTGGCTAGCTTGCTTTGAAGCATACATCAGGTCTGCGACAGAACCACCCTCAGAGGCACAGAAGCTCCAGATTCTCTACACGCGGCTGAGCTCCGATGTCTTTCCCCTCATCCGGGATGGACGCTGAGGCCATGGCACTACTGAAGGCAAACTATACTCAGCAGACCAACAAAATCTACGCCAGGCACCTCCTGTCCACGCGGCATCAACTCCCCGGTGAGTCTGTGGAAGATTTCTGGCATGCTCTGCATGTCCTGGTGAGAGACTGCGATTGCCAGGCCGCTTCTGTCACTGAACATTCTGACCTGCTACTTAGAGATGCATTCGTTACCGGCATAGGGTGATCCTACATCCGCCAGCGACTCTGAGAGGGGGCTACCCTCGACCTCGCGGCGATCAAGAAACTAGCGATCTCGCTCACAGTCGCCTCATGCAATATACAGGCGTATGCCCCTGACTGCACGGCCCACCCCTCCTGCGCATTGTGGACCCTGCCAGCGAACACCCCACCGTGGACCCCACCAGCGACCTTCCCCAGGCCTGCGCCGTGCGGCAGCCAACCAACCCTGGGGACCTAGGTGCTACTTCTGCAGACAAGCAAAACACCCCCAGCAACGTTGCCCGGCACGGAGCGCACTCTGCAAGGCCTGCGGCAAGAAAGGACATTTTGCTGCGGTGTGCCAGGCTCGCTCGGTCGTCGCTATTGTTCCGGCACCCCCCATGTGCGATCCGCGGTCGTCCCCATCTTGCTCCTCGAACACATGTGGCCCGTGGGCGCCGCCATCTTGCTCCCCTCACAACACGTGCAGCCCGTGGGCGCTGCCATCTTGTCCGCAATCTTGCTCGACCCACAACACGTGCGGCCCGTGGGCGCCGCCATCTTGCCTGCCTCAGGATGCGTGCAGCCCATGGGCGATGCCATATTCCCCGCTTCAGGACCCCTGCTCGTCGGGCCGCTCATCCCCTGTGACCGCCGCCGACCAGCCGCGACTGGCCTCCATCACAATCGAACAGTCCCGACCGCACAATCTCGCGACCGCGTCGACGACAGTGAAAGTCGATGGGCACAAGATATCCTGCCTTCTGGACTCCGGGAGCACTGAGAGCTTTATTCACCCCGATATGGTAAGGCGCTGCTCCTTCGCGGTACACCCCACTAACCAGAGAATCTCCTTGGCCTCCGGATCCCACTCCGTGGCGATCCGGGGGTACTGCATCTCCACCCTCACTGTCCAGGGCATAGAGTTCAGTGGCTTCCGGCTCTACGTCCTCCCCAACCTCTGCGCTGCCTTGCTACTCGGCCTGGACTTCCAGTGCAACCTCCAGAGCCTAAACTTGAAATTTGGCGGGCCCCTACCACCCCTTACTGTCTACGGTCTTACGACCCTTAAGGTCGACCCATTTTCCCTGTTTGCGAACCTCACCACACATTGCAAACCCGTCACCACCAGGAGCAGACGGTACAGGGCCCAAGAAAGGACCTTCACCAGGTCGGATGTCCAGCGGCTGCTGCGGGAAGGTGTTTTTGAGGCCAGCAACAGCCCCTGGAGAGCCCAAGTGGTAGTGGTGAAAACTGGGGAGAAAAACAGGATGGTCGTTCACTACAGTCAGACCATCAATCGGTACACACAGCTCGATGCGTACCCCCTCCCACGCATATCTGATATTGTCAATCAGATTGCACAGTACCGGGACTTCTCGACAGTGGACCTGAAATCTGCCTCCTACCAGCTCCCCATTCGCAAGGTGGACCGCCCGTACACCACATTTGAGGTGGACATGTGTCTTTATCACTTCCTTAGGGTTACCTTCGGCGTCACTAACGGGGTCCCGGTCTTCCAACGGGAGATGGACCGAATGGTTGACCGGTACGGACTGCGGGCCACCTTCCTGTACCTGGATAACGTCACCATCTGAGGCCACGACCAGCAGGACCACCACGCTAACCTTTCCAAATTCCTCCACACCGCCAAACTCCTCAACCTAACCTACAACAAGGAGAAGTGTGTGTTTAGCACGAACCAATTAGCCATCCTCGGCTATGTGGTTCAGAATGGAGTTCTAGGGCCCAACCCCGATCGCATGCGCCCCCTGATGGAACACCCTCTCCCCCACTGCCCCAAGGCCCTCAAACGATGCCTGGGGTTCTTTTCGTACTCTGCCCAGTGGGTCCCTAACTATGCTGACAAGGCCCGCCCACTCAGCCAATCCACCGTTTTCCCACTGACGGCCGAGGCTCACTTGGTCTTCAACCGTATCAAGGCCGACATCGCCAAGGCCACGATGCACGCAGTCAACGAGACGCTCCACTTCCAAGTCGAGAGCGATGCATCAGATGTCGCTCTAGCCGCCACCCTCAACCAGGCAGGCAGACTCATGGCATTCTTTTTCCGCACCCTCCATGCCTCCGAAATTTGGCACTCCTCGGTCGAAAAGGAGACCCAAGCTATCGTTGAAGCTGTGAGGCATTGGAGGCATTACCTGGCCGGCAGGAGATTCACTCTCCTCACTGACTAACGGTCGGTTGCCTTCATGTTTAACAACATATAGCGGGGTAGATCAAAAATGATAAGATCTTGAGGTGGAGGATCGAGCTCTCCGCCTACAATTACGAGATTTTGTATCGCCCCAGTAAGCTCAACGAGCCCCCCCCCGATGCCCTATCCCGAGGTACAAGTGCCAGCGCACAACGATCTCTGTCACCCAGGGGTCACCCGCTTTTACCATTTCATCAAGGCCCGCAATCTGCCCTACTCCACTGAGGAAATCAGAGCTATCACCAGATACTGTCAGGTCTGCGCGGATTGCAAACCGCACTTCTACCGGCCAGACCGTGCGCGCCTGGTGAAGGCCTCCCACCCCTTTGAACGCCTCAGCGTGGACTTCAAAGAGTCCCTCCCCTCCACCGACCGCAACACGTACTTTCTTAATGTGGTCGACGAATATTCCAGATTCCCCTTCGCCATCCCATGCCCCGATATGATGTCTGCCACCATCATCAAAGCCCTCAACACCATCTTCGCTCTGTTCAGTTTCCCCGCCGACGTCCACAGCGACCGGGGATCCTTATTTATGAGCGATGAGCTACGCCAGTACATTGCCTCGATCAGGACGACCAGCTACAACCACAGGGGAAAAGGGCATGTGGAGCGGGAGAATGGGACGGTCTGTAAGGCCGTCCAGCTGGCCCTACGGTCCAGAAATCACTCGGCCTCCCATTGGCAGGAGGTCCTTCCTGACGCCCTCCACTCCATTCGGTCGATTTGCCTTCCCCAGGAAGTCCACCTCCGAGGTTTTGCTCTCAGCATGGCTGGCAGCACTAGGACCTGTTCTCCTCTGCAAGCACATGCAGCTCCACAAGGCGGACCCGTTGGTTCAAAGGGTACAGCTACTCCACGCAAACGCGCAGTACCAAGACACAGTCTCCCTCAGGGATCTGGCGCCAGCTGGGTCCCCAGACATACACCCCCCTCGCCCCCGCGCCACCCTTCCTCCCCCCAGCGCACCTCACCACAGCCCCCGCTCCAGGACAATCCGGCCTCCTCTTGGTCCCACCCGGGGATGAAGATGAGGTCGACACGCTCCCGGAGTCACCGACGACTGGACCGACGCCTGAATCACCACCAGAACTGCGGCACTCACAACACTGGATCAAGGCGCCCGATCGTCTAAATTTGTGAACTCCTTCTAAAATTTTAAACATCATGTATGTAAATAGTTTTTCACCACCCCCGCTGGACTCTTTTTTTAACAGGGGGTGAATGTGGTAGTGACCACTGTTGTATGATATACTGCATACGAGGGTATTACGGTAAGGCCCCTGCACTACAGGTATGGGGGTAGATCCCTGCCTGCTGGCTCCGCCCAGTAGGCAGAGTATAAATGTGTGGGCTCTCCAAGCTGCAGCCATTTCGGTAGCAGCTGTGGGAGGCTCCACATCTCTGCGTAATAAAGCCTCGATTACTCTCTATTCTCGTCTCGTCGTAATTGATAGTGCATCAAGCGGCACCTGTCGTACTGGTAAATGTGTATGCTCCCCGGAATCCCCGACCTTGACACACAATGACTGATTATGGGGCGCGACTTTAACTGCGTGCTGAACTCACTGACCGACCAATCAAACCCCAGAACGGGGAAAACGTCCGACATGGCGAGGGAGCTAGGGGCTTTCATGGAACAGATGGGGGCGGTGGACCCATGGAGGTTCCTGCACCCGGGAGTAAAGGAGTTCTCATTCTTTTCGCAGGTGCACGAGGGCTACGCCCGTATCGACTTCTTTGCAGTGGGGAAATCGGTGCTTCCAGGGATCACGGGAATGGACTACTCCACGATCGTTATCTCCGACCATACTCCACATTATATGGATGTGAGGTCGGAGACAGGTGGGCCCAGTGCCCCTCATGGAGGCTGGACGCGGACCTCCTGACCGACAAGGCTTTCTGCCAAAAAGTATCGCAGGCCATAGGTGATTACGTTAGTAACAACCAAAACAGGGATGTCTCACCCTCTATGTTTTGGGAGGCACTGAAGGCCGTGATCAGAGGAGAGATCATAGCCTACAAGGTAAGTAGAGATAGGGAAGAGAGGGTGGCCAGGCAACAGCTAGTGGACTCCATTCTGGAAGTCAATAGAAAGTACTCCGAGTCCTCGACCATAGAGCTGCTGGTGGGGAGGAAAAAGCTGCAAATGGACTTTAACCTGCTATCCACTTGGAAAACAATGTACCAACTCCACCAGACATGCGGACCCTTCTACGAACACGGAAACAAGGCTGGCCGCCTATTGGCTCACCAGCTGAGAAAGCAGGCAGCCATGAGGGGAATAGCGCAGGTAAAGGACAGCAAAGGCAGACTGGTAACAGAGCCAAAGGAGGTCAATCGGGCATTCGAGACCTTCTACCAGGGAATGTACACCTCCGAGCCCTCCAACGGGGATGTGGGAATGAAACAGTTTCCAGACAGACTGGAACTACCAGTTGTGGGAGAAGACGGGGGGGAGCTGGAAGCACCAATAGACCTGGGAGAAATCATGGAGCGCATCAGCTCCATGCAGGCGGGGAAGGCACCGGGACCCGATGGGTTCCCGGCAGACTTCTACAAAAAATTCACACCAGTCCTGGCCCCACGCCTGAGGGGCATGTTTGCTGACTTACTGGAAGGGGCACCCTGCCCCCCACGCTAGCGCAGGCCACAATCTCACTGATACCCAAAAAAGATAAAGACCTGACGGAATGTGGATCATACAGACCCATTTCACTGCTGAACGTGGATGTGAAAATACTCGCAAAGTTCCTGGCCAAAAGGCGGGAAGTGTGCAGACGCTCAAGATGAACGCCAAGGTTCCTCTTCCTGTTTAGATCCATCCCGATCTTCATCCTCAAGGCCTTTTTCCAGAACATAGACAGGATAATCATGGCGTTTGTGTGTGTGTGTGTATGTGTGTCGGGGGGGGGGGGCGTGGGGGGCAAGAACCCGAGAATTCCCAAACCGACACTGCAAAGAGGGAAAGTCAGAGGGGGCCTGGCTCTACCGAACCTACAATATTCCCACTGGGCAGCAATGGCAGAAAAAGTGAGGGGATGGGTACAAGAACCCGACACAGATTGGGTACAAATGGAGGAGGCATCTTGTAAAGGAACAACCCTCCGGGCCCTGGCCAGAGCAGCACTCCCATCCTCCTCAACAAGGTACACAACGAGCCCACTGGTTGCGGCCACGCTGAGAACGTGGACCCAGCTGAGACAACACAACACTGAGATAACCAAAATGTCCCTTATGGCCCCCGTCTGCGGCAATCACAGACGCCCCCCCTCCTCCCCCCCCCCCCCCCCCCGCCATGCTAGATACCATCTGCAAAAGATGGAGGCGGGACGGGGGCACACTGACGGTCGGGGACTTCTACGTAGGGCACAGACTGGCGACACTGGCCGAACTGACGAGGAAGTGGAAACTAGCAAGAGGACAGGAATTGAGACACCTTCAAATACAGCACTTCCTCCGCAAAGAGACAGTAGGGTACCCCGGGGCCCCAGAAACCACACTACTAGAGGACCTGATAGGCACAAGCAGCGAGAAAGGGGGCAATGTGGGAAAATGTACGGACAGCTACTGGACAGAGCCAGAACACCACTGGACGGGACCAGACAAAAATGGGAGGACGAACTGGGGACTGAGGTAGGATGGGGACTCTGGAGCGAAGCACTGAGCAGAGTGAGCTCCACCTCCTCCTGCGCAAAGCTATGCCTAATGCAGCTCAAAGTGGTGCACAGAGCGCGCTTGACCAGAACCCGAATGAGCAGGTTCTTCCCAGAGGTGGAGGACAAATGTGAGCGGGGCCAGAGGGGCCCGGCCAACCACACCCACATGTTTTGGGCTTGCCCCAAGCTTGCTGGGTTCTGGACAGCCTTCTCCGAGGCAATGTCCAAGGTTGCGGGGGTGAGAGTGAAGCCATGCCCAATAGTGGCAATCTTCGGGGTATTGGAGCAGTCAGCATGTTCCAAAACCTGTTCGAGGCCAGCAATGAGGAGTAAGCCAGGGAAAAATAAAAAAGATGAAGAACCGAAGGACTGCGCAACCCCGGGGGTGGGGGGATGGGGAAACCACAAGAGAAGAGGAAGGGTGCTGAAACCAATGGGGGAGGGGGGGGGGGATATCATTGACCGATCCAGAGGGCAGCAGAATGTACGTACAATTAGGCAAATGTGTGGGCAGGGCCCGCAGTGTCAACCGGGGCCACCATGTAGCCCAATGGTACCTGGATGGGCACGGTGTCTGAGCCATGCTAACATGTTGGCCTTTCACCCATGCAGACGATGGCATTCGGACACTAACCCTCGATGTTGGCCGTTGTGGTGATGGCCACAGCCCTACGAGATGCCCCACGGTCGCGCGAGCGGGGGCCGCTCAGAGAGGAGGGGGAAGCTGTAGAAGCTGCAGAGGGGCAGGTGGCGGCCGCACAGGCTAGAGGGCCGGCCGCCCAACTGGCTGAGGAGGAGGTGCCATTGAGGCCCCACATGAGGCCCCCGCGTGTATCGGAACCGCATGTCATTTGAGGATCTGCCGGATCGGGCATGCAGACAGAGACTGCAGATGAGCAGAGGGACTGTGAGACACATCCACCAGATGATAGCACACCTGGCACCGCGGGGGTATAGGGGAGGACACCTGCTCCCCGTGACCATCAAGGTGATGGTCGCCCTCAACTTTTATGCGACGGGGTCCTTCCAGTCGCCGAGTGGGGACCTGTCTGGGATCTCCGACATCGGTGTATAGGTGCATCCGCGTGATCACGGACGCCCTATATGCTCAGGCGGACCAGTACATCCAGTTCCATGTGGACCAAGCCCACCAGGATGCCCAGGCAGTGGGGTTTGCTACCATCGCCAGGATACCCAGGTCCAGGTGGTGATCGACAGGTTGCATGTCGCCCTATAGGCACCGGTGGATGACAGACCACTGTACACCAGCAGAAAGGGGTTTCACTCCATGAACATACAGTTGGTCTGCGATCAACAGATGTGCACAATGCACGTCTGCACCCGATAGCCGGGCAGTGTGCATGACTCCTTCATCTTGGCACACTCGGTGATGCCCGACATGTTCGAGGGGCACCCCTCCCCCGGCTGTGGAGTTGACTGTTGGGCGACAGATGTTACTCGTTGCGGTCATAGCTGATGATGCCTATCCGGAGGCCACAGACTGACACGGAGATCCGATACATTGACGCCCTTGCACACTTAACCTCTGTGCCTCTGGTTAAGTTGCAAACCTGTGTTTTTCTCTTTCTTCCCCACGCTGTTTTACCCTCTCATGGTTGTTTGTAGTGACACTGGGTTTCTGTGTCAGAGGTGGAAGTTTTGTTCTCGATCTCCTTCCCATCATCAACTCAGATGGTGAGGTGCCATTTTGTAGCGGCGAGGCTCAATAACTCAGCAGAGCTAAATTGAGGTCTTTGTTCTTCTTCAACAAATTTTTGATGGTTTGTGCACCTCTCCCAGTCACTTCATTCGCCTGAGGACAATAAGGTGAATTGGTTGTTTGAATGAATCTGTGTCACTTTGGAATCTTTGGAATAACCCATCAGCCGATTGCAGCCCATTGCCTGACACTACAATGTTTGGAATGCCATGTGTTCTCTTCAGTGAATGAAGAATTGCTTCTGTCGTGATGATGCGCAATACTTCAAACCACCTTGATTAGTAATCATTGATAATAAGGAATCTTTTTCCTTAAAATCAAATATGTCCACTCCGAGGTACTCCCATGGTCTTGATGGAAATTTGAAGATGACAGTGGTTCTTTTTGCTCTTGGATGTTTATTGCATGTTAGTAATCATTTCTTCCATAGAGCCTGTCTGGTTGCTGGGCTCTTGTGAGGGAGAAAAAAAGCTGCATTCTGTAGCGTCATTCATATCCTCAAGATGTCCCAAAGCGCTTCGCAGCCAGTGAAGTTCTTTTGAAGGGCAGTTGCGTGTTGTAATGTCGTAAATGTGCATGAGCATGTTTGAAGCTGGAACTCACCCGAGGCCTGTTCATGTGTTCATGGCTGCAGAAAAACGGAAAAGCTGACAGGGCCATGGGGAGAGAGCGCGGGGAGTGGGACTAATTGGATTGCCCTTTCAATGAACCAGCACAGGCGCAATAGGCCGAATGGCCTCCTCCTGTGTGGTTCTATAAATAACTGAGGGCAGTCAGAACTCATGATATCATTCAGATTACTCGGGCTGCTTTCAGTCTTGCTGCATGTTTCCAGCCATCAGTCATTTTTCACATCTTTTTCCCATCAACATCATGAGAGAGTGACTATGTAAGTTCTCTTTTTTTAATCACCTTTCGGGGTAATTTGCTTTAACTTCCAAATCCCGAAGAATCAATTGGAAAGAAGCAGAAGGTAGCCGGTGATGGTTTTGTAGTTGTTGGCTTAGCCATTCCCCTGAAATTAATGAGCTTTGCAGTAAGGCATGGTGCAAAAAACACAACACAATCCCAACATGCTGATTTGATCAAAGCCGTTTGGGCATTCACCCGGCAAATTTAATATTCTGGAGAAGGAGACAAATTTCATGAATTTCCTTTATTCCCTTTTCACCTGCAAGTTAGGAAATATGTAAAACGTTTCTTGAATAATAACGCTAAAACATAGGCGTTTGGGGACTCCAGGTTTGTCATGGGGTGTTCCTCTCCCTGTTCTTGGTGTGCTACAGTAATTAGGTTGCTATATAAGTGCTCACCCATTCTACATGGCAAGTTTCAGAGGAGACGTTGTGTCGACAGAAGTGACAGAAAAACACCTGGCCATAACTCCGCACTGGAAGTGGGTTCTTTTATGTTCAAGAGAATGTAATTTATTCCGTCAAAGGTATTTAAGACTCAATTATGCTGCGACTTAAAGGAATGCAGGCACTACTTGAAATGCATAACGTCTTGGAGTGGGAGGAATGAAAGAATGCTGTAGATGTGGAAATTGAAATGAGGCTAAATAATCAAGTCGCGTCACATTCGGTCAAAACAGGCACCGTGTCACAAGCGAGTGCGTTGTCTGCATATTCAACACTTTGAAACTGAATAAATAGCATTTAATGTGGCACAAAAATTGCCTTAGTTTACGTTCATTGTTTTGATACCCCGTGCTTGCATGCAGCTACGTGTGATTAGATTCCAGTTTAAAATGATTCATTCCGTGGCATTGCCGTCTGCATTTCGGTGTGTGTTACTTTGTTTACAGTGTTTCCAGTTCATTGTCTGCGAGTCAGTGTTCTGCGTGTCAAGTCAACATACACTTGGCTGAAATTCAAGGCTGTCGCATCGGGCCCGCAGCCGGCCTGAATTCACGTGAGAAAATGGCGGATGTGCATTTGGGTTGTCACGCCATATTACGATTGGTGGGCGCACACGGGAATCAGAAGCGCGCCCGCTGACAAACCGGCAATGAAGTCCTGTGGAAAGGCAAGTGACTGAAACTTTACGTGACCCATGCAGTTTTGCAGTCAGCGGACAGGCTACCTAATTGAAATTCAATCGCGGGTGGGGGAAATGTCGACCAGAAATGTGGCATTGTGAGTAGGCAGGGGTTCAGGTGAGAGTTGGTTATAGGTGGTTTTCTGCCTGTTCATTGCATTCCCTGTGTTTTCGGAAGGACTCCTTGGCTTACAAGCTTTCTTAGAGGCTCTCTGCCAAGTGCACTCCTGTGGTATCTGTATTCCAGCAAATAGGGATTGTCTGCTCTTGAAGGCCCACCTCTGAAGAGGAGGAAAGGGCCAGAAGGGAGAGGAGGCCTGATATCCAGAGCAGCGACCCAGAGAGTGACTTGTGGAAAGAGAGGTGCTGCCACAGTGAGGTGCAGGGCCAGCAGGTAGTGCAAGGCTGAAGGGTCTGCAGAAGACGCCGTTATCCTGAAGCCAGAGTTTACAGGCAGCACTCCAGTTGCCTGGACATGTCAGCGGTTCAATGCTCTGCCTCTCCAGGAAAACTGACATCCATGTGCCAGATGATTATCTCAGAAATTGCCTTGAACTGTTGTCAGTGGCCACCTAATGCCAGTGGCTCTTAAGGTACCAATGGCCTTGAGCTTTTTGCACCTTTGGTTCCTTTCAAGTGTCAGTTGGAGATTCATGTGGTGTTTCCCAATCTACTGCCCACAGTTGCATGGTCACTGACCCTCTGTTCAGATGGGTAATGAACCTCATTCATTTGTGGACTGATGAGCGAACAAGAGACTTTGCTACAATTGCCTCCTTCCCCTGCATCCAGGGTGCCATTGATGGCATGTGGCTGTAAAGGTGCCAGTGGGTGAGCCGGGTGCCTTCATGAACTGAAAAGGCTTCTACTCCATTAACATCCAGATCATTGTGATCACGGGACACAGATTTTGCAGGTACCCTGGCAACTTCCATGATGCATACATCCTGCGACACACCCAGATGCCTAGTTTTTTATTGCTCCAGCTTGGTTGAATGGTTGGCTCGTGGTTGACAAATAGCTATACCTTGAAAAGGTGGCTCATGGCACCCCTCTAACACCCAAGAACAAAAACAGAGGAGAGACGCCATTGAAGGCATGTATCTACAAGGGTAGTAATGAAGAGGACCCAGAGGGAGCCACTGCAATATCCTCCAAAGCGCATTGTACTTATTGTCATTGTGTGCTGTGCACAGTTTGACTCTGTTTGAGGGGGGCCGATTGGAAAATGAAGACAGTGAGTCAGCTCCCTAGGCCACAGAGGTTGATTCAAATGATGGGCCTGATTAGGAACCAGAGGACGCCGGGAGGGTGGAGCTACAGAAGCAATGAATCTTATTGGATGCAGGGAGACTAGGGAGGCCTCGATTTCCTTTCATCTAGCCAGGTATTCAAGGTTTGTCTGGGTAGTAAGGGCAAAGGTCACGCCATCTTAATGAGTGTTCCTGATTAGGTCCTCCTGTGACCCTTACCTCTGAAATAAAGTTTGTAGCCCTTCCCACCTGTCACAAGCTACTCATGCACAACATCTGTTGAGAAACAGAAGCACAATCAGACCATGAAATATTATAACATCTTTAAATGGTAGTCATGTTTACACAATTTGAACATACAACTGCTGCATCTTGTGCATGGACCAGCTGAGGACGGAAACCAAGTAGATATCATCATAGATTGATTGTGCATGCAAGGCTGTTTGTTGACACCATGGACAACTTTCTCGCTAAGGCATTGTGATTGGATGAGTAATGGAGACTCTTGGCTTGTGCATTTCAGTCGAGATGACACACCCGTATAATTCTTACACCCTCAGTCTCACCTGTCCAGTGAATCTTCCTCAGAGAACCCTGCCTCCCACAACCTGTGGACCTTGCTCCACCCTTGCATTCCAACTCTAGGGCATCCATCTTGAACGTGTTGCATATGAGCAGATTGGATACGCCACGTCCCGATTGTGTGTGCTGCACGGCATTATAGCTTTGCTACCATGCGGACAAAAGTGCATTAATTAGTCCACCTGAAACATCATACCAGCTTCACCACCAACCTGCTCCTCCCTGGAGAACCAGATTGAGGGGCATGTCAGGTTAGCACCTCACCCTTCTAATAATAAGAATCTTTATTAGTGTCACAAGGAGTCTTACATTAACAGTGCAATGGCGTCACTGTGAAAATCCCCAAGTCGCCACACTCCGACACCTGGTCGGGTACACTGAGGGAGAATTCAGAATATTCAATTGATCTAACAAGCACGTCTTTCGTGGCTTGTGGGAAAAAACTGGAGTGCCCAGCGGAAACTTACCCAGACAAGGGGAGAACATACAAACTCCACACAGACAGTGACCAAAGCGGGAATCGAACCCGGGTCCCTAGCGCTGTGAAGCAACAGTGCTAACCACTATTCTACTGTCGACCAAGGCTACCAGGTAGATCTCCCAGCCTTGATACATTTGGCACTTTGAATCTCACACCCCTGAGCGCCATGAAGGAGGTTGGCCTCTCTAATGTGGATACTGCCATTGCAGTTGCTGCAGAAGAGCAGAGGGTCTTCAACTATGTCAGCAAAACAAACTGAGAACCATTAAGCTTCAGAGCATAAGCTGACACTGCTAATTAAAAGTATTAAATTGAAGAATCTCAGCTTTAAAATCCTGGTCTTCAGGGTCAGTACCGTTTTCAGTACTGTATCCTTCACCATACATTCACTGCTCTTGAACAGATCGTCAATTTGCTCACTGAGTGCCATATTGATAAATCCATTGTCGAGAGTAACTTTTTTAATGTCTCTGATTTCATTCAACAGAATTTCATCCAGGTGGACATTCGGTACAATGACTGGCACTGAACAAGGATGTAAAGGCAGCAAATACTGGAAATACTCAGCAGGTCGGAAAGCACCTTTAGGGATGTAACAGGTTTTAAACAGTAAAGAAATAGGGGAAGGGTCAAGGGCGAAAGGAAAGGTCTGTGATGGGTGGAAGGCTGGGGAGATTAAATAACAGCAGGGATGATGGGACAAGGCAAGAGTGGGTGGCAATAGTCTTTGTATATTTGAATTCCAGCTTTTCTGAGCAAGGAAATGTTCACTTTGAGGAATATAAGCTTTTCATGATCTCCCCATTTCGATTTCCCCCTTGAAGTGACAATATGGTTCCTGATGTGCACGGTAGAGGAAGGAAAGCAGAAGTATTTTGATAGGTATTCTCAGCAAGTGCAAAGCCCACCAGTCTCTTAGGTCTGATCCAGAATAATAAGTCTGTTAAGGGCTTTCTGACATACTAAACGATGATCTTATCATTTTACTGCTTTAACATCTGGATACAACATTTATTTGGATGAGCCATCTCCAGATGTTCATTATCAGCTGTTTCATCATTGACTGTTTCTGCAGCTGATAATGGAGATCATTCCAGTTAGTCCAATCTTTTGGGACCAAGAAATGATCTTAACTAATCCCCTCACAGATGTTTGTATTCAAAACATCTTGGATGACGCGGACCTCCCTGACAGAATGCTCCTTAAAGGACATCATCTTGCCTCAAGGTGAGCGTTGAGTAATATGACTCAATTGCAACTCTGTTCTTAAAAACAAATCCATTAACTGGCCTCTTGAACACCCTGGAAGACAATCTAACAATTGCTACTACTTCAGTGTAGATCTCAGTAGTTTCCTCTTGGGTTGAGTCAATTGACAAGAGAAATAATTTCAGCTTCTCTTATTTTCAAATGGGCTCAATAGATTGGCAACCGACACTGATGGAACATCAAATAACATGTTGTTTTAGAACATTCACCAGCTCTCGTTCTGTGAGACACAGTGGCAACTAGTTTTAAGATCATACATTCAGGAACTATGTGATCAACATTTCACATTGATAACCAATTATTTATGTTGAGTTTGGTCCTTTATACCGTACGAAGGAATCTGCCAAACAATTCGACTTGTCCAAACTAGAATCTTTTATTGAGTCTTGTGTGATAAGATAGCAATCTGTTACAGAGCACGTTATCATGGAGTCTGCTTATTGCTGCTCTGGAATCTGTACCTAGCATTGACCTTGGTCTAGAGACTGCATGGTGTGTCTGCACCACCATCTGCTGGTTGGAGGTCGCACTCCATCCATCTATGATATACTAATAGGCGTATCACCACAATTTACCCGTAGGCTAAATATATAATGGCTGTCTTATATGAGAGAGAGACTACAACCAGAAATGTATCTTTAGATCATTCTGTAGTGTTTACCCGTTAAACATAATCGACTCTTCAAAAACATTAATAACGATGAAAATCATTCAGCTAATTTTAGTCAGTCGATGCAGCCATCAACTCAAGGCTGGATAGTGACCTGATCAGCTCAGTGTTTCTGCCTCATTCCTCTCATATTTCTCCTTTCGCAATAAATTATCAGGGAACCCATGACTAAACAATATATTACTCGTTGGTGTTGGAAGAGTATGGGCCAGGTTTTAACATCGTGTAAGTGATTGGTCAAGTCCCACTCCAAGGGCGGGGTTCTCCACTCTCTTCCCTGGTGGGACCTGTCACGAGTGAGAGCTGAAAACCTGACATTCCAGACAAAATTCCATTCATTTTTCAGGGGCCCCTGAAAATCCCAGCCATGAACGAGGATGGGAAGAATTGAACCCAGGGGCAGAATTCTCCCGTTTTGAGATAACTTGTCGCGGCTGGGATGGGAACATGGGTGTGTTTCTGGCTGTGGAAGCTGGCGGGGAGACCCACCAAATCATCTGTCCCCGACCTCATCAATTGTGCGCCTGTGCGTTGTGTCATATTCCGTAGCAGGGCAGGCTGCGTGGTGTATTGCCCGCTGCCGTGTCCGGGTGCCATCTTCAAAAGGTGCCCACCATCCCTGACCCACTATTGAAAAAGGAAGTGACCTCCTGAAAATATAGATGGATCTCCAGGAACATTGAGGCTAGAAAATGGACACCCAACCCTCCAGGACACCTAATCTGGAAGGTTCACCTGCAGATGTTCCCCCCCACCCACTGCTCTGGTATTCCAGGGTCCAGGGTTGTGGGTGGCCTCCATCCTGAACTCAGGAGGCAACACCAGACATTTGTCAGGTGAGTCCCAACCCGTTATTTCAAACATGTTTTACACTGGCGTGTTTTCTCGCCGGCATCACCAAGAATTCGGCGTGGGACGAGTGGGGGCCTTCATCTGCATCCCATTAACAGGATGCATATGAGGCTGATAGCTGCCTCTGGTGTGTCTATTGACCATGGCGGGCACCTGGGGAAGACTGAGCTGTAAATTCACACTGGCATGAAACCGATTTCTGAGCATCCTACCACATTCTCCCCTGCCATCAGACCCACCATCGGGGGCTTGGGAGAATTCTGCCCCAGGTCTTGACGGCCAAGGAAGGTGCATTCATAATGTGGCCAAACCCTTCCAACAAACGCCAATGGTCGCCGGTAAGAGCAGAGAGACTCTTAGTCACCATGTGATGGAAAGAGCCTCTACCATCACTGTCCTTTATTTCCAGGTTGCAATACGCATGTAAAAGTGTATGTTGCCACAGCACCTTGGACTTGTTGGGCTGTTGGGCAGTTGCAATTGGCTCATTTGGCTAACAGGTGGTATGGATCCGATTGGTGCCAACAGCATGGGGTTCAATCCCCATTCTGGTTGAGGTGGATTTGGGACCTGCCTTCTGACTGTATCTGTGGTGGGGGCCATGGTTCAGCCCTGTATTTGGGCAGAAAACTCAATATGAAGATGAAAGAATGGGATTTGAGTGAGTTAAAGTCTTGCCAACAATGCTATAATGGACACCATGAAGAGCTGTACTGAAAAGGCTATGGGGCTTGGGCGCATGTCGAATGGGGACGATAATAAAATATTGGGTTTAACAGCAAAAGAATAGATGGAATTAATGGATGGATTGAGAAGGATACTGAGACAAGCAAAGGACCGATTGAAAGAGAAGCCAATTCGTGGAAAAATATACAGAGGGTAAGTTTTCAACCCAAGTTTTTTCGTTTATGTTGTACTGGTTACTTTTGTAACAGATGCTGAGCCAATTCGTGGTGCCAACTTTAAAGTCTTTGACCCTAACACGCCAAGATCAAGTGCACATATGATTCCTGATTTTCGCCAGAGGCTGAAAAATGATCCAGGCTGTGTTATGCCGACGTACACTGCAGTATGTTGGCACTTTCATCATTGAGCATCTTAATGAATTCATTGAACGTTAAAGCTGCACCCTTTGTGAAAGTTCTGAAAATATTGTGTTTTTCCTTTGTTACAAAGTTGAACCTATGCTTTCACAAAACTTCATTTTATTCGGGAAAAGGCCAAGAGAATATGAAATTGAAACTCAAAAGGCAGATTTACCAGGCCCGAATTTAGGCAGTCTCCTGTGCCATTAAACCAATGGTGCCTTGGACAGTATTGGAGCACTTCCCGGATATTGAGTTGAATAATTAACCAGTTCACTTAACCTCCAGTCTGAGTCTTCCTGTATTCTTCCCTTCCTTTCCCGAGCTGTTTTGCAGTTGCCATAGTAATGTCTCCACAGTTGCTCCATGTGAATGGAAATCACTCTGACTGAAATGTGTTGATTTACTAGCCTCTGTTGGTGGCTCCTTATGGAAAGATTTGAGGTTCCGCAACAGCGTAATGGGTATAATAGTGTGAAAGGTATGCTGTTAACTGTCTGACTAAAGAGCCATATTTTTACTGTAACAAAAACTGCATCCATCGTCAGTTAGACCTGCCCTTCCGCACTTCAGTTCAAAATACATTTTCTCAACTTGGTTGCTGGAAGTATGAACTGATGCCTGCATAGTGAGGGAAAGAGGGTAACCAACAGGGTATCTCCTTAACCAATCGGATAGAAGGATTGTGAAATAAAAGTGCGGGACTAAGAAAGAATGACAAAAGAATGTGGGTAAGTCCACTGCCAAATCGGCTATGAAAAGAAAACGAAAGAGAGAGAAATAAAGATTGGATTAAGAGAGAAAGAACAGGTGGAAAGGAAAAGAGAAACTTATTAAATTTTAAAGTGACATTTTGAAATATACAATGACAATTAAGGAAACTCCAAATTTCTAGTTAATTTTTATTGCCGGAGAGATTAATTGACAGAAATTAACCATTGATCATCCCGTGAATTGGATACTTACACTTGAATTGCCCAGCCAACTTTCAGCTGCCATTTAGTCCAAATACAGCAACTTCTTATGGTTCAATAAATTTCAATGGTGAGGCAGATGGCGAGATTCCAGTATTGCCCAGCTATCGGTGGAGTATAGGAGTAAAAATCTCTTACTGCACACGTAAGAGCCTTGGTGAGACCACATCTGGAATATTGTGTGCAGTTTTGGTCTCCTTCCCTGAGAAAGGATAAACATAAGAGAGAGGGAGTGCAACAGAGGTGCACTAAATGAATGCCTGGGATGGAGGAATTGTCCTATGAGGAAAGATTAAATAGACAGAGCCTTTCATTCTCTGGAGTTTAGTAGAATGAGAGATGATCAAACATAAAATTCTTACACGGCTCGATAGGGTAGATGCAGGAAGAATGTTTTCTATGACTGGGGGTGTCTGAAACCTAGAGACACAGCCTCAGAATAAGGGGATAGGCCATTTAGGACTGGGATGAGAAGAAATGTCATCACCCCAATAATGGTGACCCTTTGGACATCTTAGCCCTAGAGGGCTGTGGAGGCTCAGTCATTGCGTATGTTCATGACTAAGATCAATAGATTTCTACATATTTAAAAACATGAAGGGATACGGGGATAGTTCAGGAATAGTTGAAGCAGAAGATCAGCCATAACCTCTTTGACTGGTGGAGCAAGCTGGAAGGGCTGAATGGCTGACACCTGATCCTTTCTTATGTTCCTTTGAGTGATGCAACCTGGACAGCAGCTGATATTCTCATTTAACCCCGCATCTGGACCTCACTCAAGTTGGTGTTCCATTTGATGGAAAAATATGGCAAAAATGTTTTGCCCATTTGGCTGTTGGAAGAAGGGACATGTTTTAAACTCTCGTTGAATGTACAGACTCAATTTTAAAAAAAAGAATAGGTCAATATTCAATGTACTTTTGCTAAGCAAGTTGCTGAGAGTTTCAACAGCCGACTTGGTAAAATGGACTTTATCGGCTGAGGATCTTGTTATTTTCTTCCCCTCTTCATCATCAGTCTTAATTTTGTTAACGACACTGTTCATCTCCTGAATATATACATGGCTACTCTTTGTTGAGATGTCAACTCAATAAGCAAAAGATTCCAGAAGTCTGAGCCAAAAGTAGAAAACATCAGAGACTCTCGCAACGTCACTACTGAAGAAGAGTTTATAGTCGAAAGGTTGAGTGACTTGACAGATGCAGCCTGCCTTCCTGAGTGCCTCCATGGTTTTCGTCTACCCAGGATCTTGTTTTGGTTAAAATTCAAGTGTGCTCCGAAGTTTTTTTTTAAAAAAACAAGGTGTAGTCATCAGAATGGAGGGGGATAGATGAAGAGCAGTGGGGTAAAGTTAATCCAGCATAAACGCCAGCATGGCTCTATTGGGCCAAATGGCTTTTTTCCCCATCATTCATGTTTTGTAAAAATGTTTCAGTCTGAAAATCCATTCTGATCCACCCATGTCCAATAGTAGAGGCGCATTCATCCAATCTCCCACTCGGTTTTTAAGTGTTTTTTTTAAATGTGGTTATAAGCCACGTTTACTTGGAATATCATGACTGTGCCACGTCAGGTGATCGCAACCAAAGAAATGTGGGCATAATACATTCAGTTTTGGGCAGTACGATGGCGCAGTGATTAACACTGCTGCCTCACTGTGCCGAGGTCCCAGGTTCGATCGCGGCTCTGGGTCACTGTCCGTGAGGAGTTTGCACATTCCCCCCGTGTTTGCCTGGGTTTCGCCCCCACAACCCAAAGATGTGCAGGGTAGGCGGATTCGCCACGCTAAATTGCCCCTTAATTGGAAAAAATTAATTGGGTACTCTAAATTTTTTTTTAAAGCATTACGGTAGAATGCTGGTGTGTAGATTGATATGTTCTTAATCTAGGACAAAAGTTCATCAACATCGTGGGTCGAAGGGCTTGTTCTGTGTTGTATTTTCTATGTTCTAATACATTCAATCTTGGATTCCCCAAATAAAGTGAGCAGGAGGGGAGAAGGTCAGCTGAGAGAACACTCTGGGTTTGCAACTGTTTGGAATGAAGAACGTTCTAATGCCATTGGGAATCAATTGGGAATGCGTACGTGCTTTTTGGAACATTGAGCATTTTCTCAGGAGTTTTACTGGCCTGTGGGCAGGGCTTTGGAGCAAGTTCCGCATAAAACCCACAAGACAGGGAAACCTGCATGCTTGAGTCTTCCACAGCACGTATTATATATTTCTCAACTTAACAGAAGGCTTTAAAACTCCTTATCTCATAGCTTTGCAGCCATCTTTTAACATGGGCATTGTGCAACAGTCCCATGGGTGGCATTACAGTCTAAAATGGTGCGTTTGCCATACTCTCTGCATTTCTAGTGCTGCCCATGCCGGATGCCATTTTGGTTAGGTTGTTGGACCAGGTGAATTCAGAACAAGCATCAGTTAAGTTGTGACACTGATTTGAGTCTAGCACCACCATTTTCGGCACTGACGCTTCCACAAACCTGAGCTCGTCCTGTAAACAGGAGATCGGAGATAATCAGCCCCATTCAGATAGATGAACTGTTGTGGATTGCCCAGATGCAGCCAGACTTTCTGGCACCTAGGTGTTATTGTAAAACCCCGCACAGGACTTATGGGGTAGGAATGATTACCTCCCCCCTGGTTCAGGTGGCGTACGAGCTGCCCCCGCTAAGGGGTGGGGAACTCCATTTGACTGTGTATTAAAGGTTGGCCAGTAAGGCATTGACCAAGGAGAGACCCAGCAGGGATCTATCGGGAGTTGTGTATAACGTAATTGTAAATAAACTAGACTTTTTTATTCTTACTCAGTGTGGACTTCCCATATACTTTTAAAGTTATCTTATATGGGGTAAGGTTACATGCGAACAATGCACCTGAGGATGGACCCTGGGGGTGGGGGGAGTTCCTGGTGTCCTGCAGAATTTCAATCGACAACTCTATCACCTCCACCCAGTGACCTCATTGGCTGGGGGCAGGGAAATTGGCTGGAAGGACACGAAGAGGAGAATAAGAAGAGACACCCAGAGACCCTCCCTAGCGAAGACTCGACACAGAGTCCATGGATCAGACTCGGTGGCGAAGCAGAGACGAGGGCCCTGAGAAGCCACGCAGAGGATTGGAACAACAGGTCGATCAAGTTCAGCAACACAGGTCGTATTAAAATCTTGGCCACTGCTTACAATGTACACCTACAGATTACAGGAGATTTGATTTGATTTGGTAGTTCGTGAATCCACCCGGTGGTCATGCAGCTTGCTGTAGGTCACTGGTTGGAATCTTGTGGAGATGACTGTGGTCTTGGCCACCACGGCTAAAGAGCGGACGCTGGGAGCAGATGGCCCGCCCACTGTGAGCTGATGGCCAGCCAGGGGCCAGTGGCTATTCTGTACTCAGCAGCACCACCAAAGAGGCAGTGGCTAATGTCAGTACTACACCCATCTGAGACTAGAGATTGACGGAGGTGGCCCAGACACCGGCAAATATTCATGGGAGGGGTTTGCGCAGTGCGGGTGGCTTTCAGTAGCCCCTCTTGACCAAATTCCCAATGCTGGGTCTCTTGACCAGGCACTGGGTGCCTTTTGAAGGCGAAGGAATCTTACCTCCAACATCAATCTCCTTCTCATAAGCCCGCAGAGTTTGCTTGCTATGATCCTTGCGTGACAAATTTTCTGCCTGCCACTGGGTTAATACCATCAGTGGTGGTATTAGGCCCTAATTGGGTATCAATTGCCTGCTTGAGGGCTTCAATCGATGGCGTGGCAAGAAGTCTATCCATGGGCCTTCCCACCACATACTTCACCTGGATGGAGGTGGGAAGGTGGCAGAATCCTTACTTGTCACCACCTGCCCAATTAAAGGCCCCAGCGCACCACCACCAAACCAGCCTTCAGCAAGGTCACAAGATTCCTCCCACTATTTGGGTTCATAAATATAAGATTCAGTAATTGGCAAGTTACCATTGTCATGTGAGTGTCCCTTTAAGAAAGGTTTAGCCTCATCATGTGACTTGCAGCACATTGGGCTGTGGCTGTGAGGTTGGAGAGGGTTTCAGTATCAGTTTGACTGCTTTGGGCTCAGAAGGAGAAAGAAGTGTTTTCCCTCTGTTTTCATTTTAAAAGCTGTTCCAGTGAAAAGCACACAGGGTGTGGCTAACGCCCTTGGTAACTTTAAAGATATAGTTGCTTTCCGGAAGGAGTTTGAATCTGCTGGCTGGACCTGGATCAGAATTTCAGGAAAAGGACCAGTCCCATTCAAGTGAGAATACAGTGTGCCCTTGAAAATGGGTTTTGGTTTATTGTATTTTGTTATTGAATTGGAACAACTAAGGGGGAATTCATTAAGTGTTATATACATAGATTACTGTAGCTGTATGGTGTCTTTATGTTTGTAATTGATAAAAATTCTTGCTGTGTTTATATTTATGTATGTTAACTACATTCTTCGTATAAACCTTGGGCTGGATTATCCGCATCCTCGCACCGAAATCGCAGCAGGCGCGGGGGCGGAGAATCCATGTTCTCGCAAGAAATCGAGACCAGCGTCAGTTCACCTATTCTGCGGGCCCCAAAAATGTACTCCGCGCCGCCTGGGACCTGCCTGGGGCCATTGCCAGAGGCCCATTCCGCCATTCGCCACCCCCGACTGGCTGAAGTCCCAACGGCGTAGAACTAACGTGCTCCAGCTGGTCGGGATACTCACGTATACTGGTCAGGGGCAGCCGGTCGGAGGGCAAGGGGGTGCTTATAGTCGGCTGGGGAATGCTTGTGCGGGGGTTGAGGGTCCGGCGCGTTGCCGATTGGGGGGCTCTCTTTTGTGGGTCTAGCTCCGCGGTCTGAGTCCGCCATGGAGCACGACGCGGCCGCTGGAGGCCGCCGCCGTGCGCATACGCGGCCTCTGACCCAGAAGGGCGGGGGCCCGTATCTGCAACTAAAGCTGTGAGATCTACTCCGCGTCCCTGCTGAAGGGTTCTGCAGGGCTAGGAATTTGTGTCCCATTAGTCCAAGTTTTTCTGGCGTAAAACTCAACTGTTTTAACCGCGGTGTGGGGACATAGTCCCAATAATGGAGAATCCAGCCCCTTGTTTTGATTAAAGTGTCCAGGAAGTCTAGTGAATCACACCTGCAGTGAAAGCTTTTGCTCTCTTCAACATAAAGGTTGTGGGTCAGGTGAACTTCATAATACACTTTGGAGTTTCTGCGCCCTGGCCCATAACACCAGCGATGTTCTAACAGGACCACAGCAAGAAGAGGTTGCTCACCACAGGCTGCCAGAGTGAAGAAAAAAGGACAGAAAAGTTAAAAACAAGAAAGTAGGTCAATTTTACACCCAGGTTTCATTGGAGTATGGTCCATGTTGGACTCACATATTTCTGTGTTGCAGCAAAATATATATCTTCATAACATGACATTTAATGTGGGCGTGTATGATAAATATAGTGAAAGAACTCATCAATGAGGCCCAGTCCTTTCTTTGCAAAGTCTGTCATGTAGCTTAAGGATAAGTACATGCATGAAGTCTTCAAAATAGGCCTGTGATCCACTGAAAATGACTGGGTAACCAAACGTGGCTATTTTTATCCAATTTTATTAATAGTCCTTGATGACTTGTGACTCATTTCCTTTTGAGCAGGACGGTTTCCAATTGTCAGTCATAAACCAGTACCACACTAATACTAACATGCAGGACCATATGTCGAGACATATAATTGAAGCCAATAATGACTTGCGTGGCTACTGTTTAGCAGGATTCCATTGTTTGAGTGGTAGCTTAAAGGGAGAAATAACTTGAGCCAAATGCCTTCAGCCAGAATCACTTACCTATTTTTCTGGTATAAGAGCAGTTCTGAAGAACCATTTTGGATTCGAAACGTTAACTCGATTTTCTCTCTCCACTGATGCTGCCAGACTTGCGTTTTTCCAGCACCTTGTTTTTATTTAATACCCATTTATCTACTTTCAATTTTGGAGAGAAAAAAACATTCTGCTTTGAAGATTTTGCCTTTATTCAAACCATTGCAGTTTGAGAATTTTAATTTGTTTTTCAAAGTCGGTGGAAGTGACCACAAAGTTGTTGAATTGCCACATAAACCCCCAACTCGTTCACCTAATGTCCTTTTGAGGGAAGTGACCTACTAACTTGGGGAGGGGGGGGGGGGGGGGGGCACGGTTTATAGAGTGGCTTCAATTTACTCCGTGTGGCTGGGAATATGGTTGTTTAAAGATTTCAACCCTGAAATTTTATGGATTTTCCCAAAGTGACAACAAAAACCTGGTGGAAGTTTCAGTATAAACAACATTGACATGCATTTATAGTGCCTTTAACATAGTAAGGCATCCCATGGTGCTTTGCAGGAGCGTCACCAAACAAATATTGACGTCACACCGCAGAATGAGACATTAGGACGTGAGGACCAAAAGCTTAGGCAAAGGAGTAAACTTTAAGGAGTAATTTATAGGGAGTGAGAGTGGTGGATAGGTTTATGAAGTGAATTCCACAGCATAGGGCCTCGGCGATTGATCACATGGCCAGCATTGGTGGAGCAGTTAAAACTGGGGAAGCACAACAGACCACAATTGGAGAGGTGCAGAGGGTTCATGGAGTTGGAATAGGTTCCAGAGATGGGGAGTGGGAGGGAATGGCAGGATTTGGAAACACCTGGATTTCAAAATTCTCATCCTGGTTTCCAAATCCTGCCAAAAGTGTTATTACTAGCAATATGACATAAGAAAAAAAAGAAAGTTTGGTTTTTAGTTCCAGTTTTCTTTTTGGCATCTGTTATTATCCAGGTGAAGCATTTGCTTATTGACCAAGGGTGGTCAATGAGAATAGAGGGCTTCAGGAACAATGGGGGAAGGAAGGGGATTAAACTACTTGCAGGGCACAGAAAACTGGATTTTCTTCAGAGCACTGGTTGTGTGCCAGAACATCTAACACATAGTAATAAGACCTGCAGCAGCAAAACCTTCCCCCTCCCATTTACAAAAACTGTTTGATGTTATTATGGTTTATGAAAAACTGGATACTGAAAAACGCCAGGTTTATTGAATAGCGTGTCTCGCTTGTGTGCTGAATATGATCACATCGAAAATACAAACTTGAATAAAAATAAAGATTTTGAAATCTCATAGTGAGCTCCTTTGTGCTAACATGGTGAGAATGAATGGGTGAGCAATTGTGTTTGTTAATGCCTGCTGTTTTTTGGGGGGAACTTTCAAGCGGCCTTAGTGCTCCAAAATTATGATTGTGGCACAAGTCACACAGGATGCCATATTGGTGAGGGCATGAGTGTGCGACAGTGAGTGTCTGCCGGCCATATGCAAAGTATACAGATTATGGCGTCAGTCAGCGTATAACACTGATTTGATGTCAGCAGCGCCAGTTTGCAACTCCGATAACAACCTTTCAAATTTACCACAGTGCTACAGGGATCGGTGTTGGGGCCACAACTATTTACCATCCATGCCAATGACTTGGATGAAGGGCCTAACTGTATAGTAGCTAAATTTGCCAAGACGCCAGATAGGTAAGAAAGGAAGCTGTCAAGAGGCGCTGAAGGGTTATAGTCAGGTTAACACACTGGTGGCTAATCATTTGGTAGATGGAGTATAATGTAGGAAAATATGAACTTGTCCACTTTGACAGGAAGAATAGAAAAGCAGTATATAAGTTAATTGGAGAGAGATTGCAGAACTCAGTGGGATAGAGGGATCTGGGTGTCCTGCTCATGAATCACAAAAAGTTAATACGCAGCTACAGCAAGCGATGACAAAGGTAAATGAAATGTTGGCATTTATTGTAGGGAAATGGAATATAAAAATAGGAAAGTTTTACTGCAGCTGCACTGGACCTTGGTGAGACCACATCTGGCGTACCGTGTAATCTTAATCTCTTTGGGGGGGAAAAAGGATGGAAATGCATTAGGAGCAGTTCAGGAAAGGTTCACTTGACTGATTCCTGGAATGATGGGATTGTCTTATGAGGAAAGGTTGGACAGGTTGGGCCCTTATCCATTGGAGTTTAAAAGAATGAGAGGCAATCTTATTGAAGATGCTGAGAGGTCTTAAAAGGGTGGATTCTCAGGGAGGATGTTTCCTCTTATGGGGAGCACAAGGGGGCATGGTTTAAAAATAAGAGGTCTCCCTTTTTGGAAGATGAGAATTTGTTTCTCTCTGAGGGTCATTGGTCAGTGGAAGTCTTCTCCAGAAAACAGTGGAGGCTGGGTCATTAGATCCATTGAGTTGAATAGATTTTTGATGACAAGCCGTAACAAAAACACTAAAATCATCTTTAACTAAACATTACTTCATAAGCAACTAATACACTAAACTGCAGAAAAGACAGCCTTCCTGAGCATTTTAACACACTTCTAAACAGCCCAGGCATTTATACATTACAGCATGCTCACCACAGAATTGCAGTGTTTAAGGAACCAGTCCAAAATTGCCTCCACCCTCCAATGAGCTCACTTCTCCCCTTTTCACTGGGTCGTAATGTCCAGTGACTGTAAAATGTTTTCCCTCAGTCGTCCGCGAAATCTCGACCTAACATAGAACTCTACAGCACAATACAGGCCTTTCAACCCACGATGTTGTGCCAAACTAGTCTGAAACGAAGATCAAATCAACCTACTCCCAATCATTCTAGTGCACTCCATATGCCTATCCAATAACCGTTTGAAAGTTCCTAAAGAGTCCGACTCCACTACCATAGCTGGGAGTGCGTTCCACGCTCCAACCACTCTCTGAGTAAAGAACCAACCTCGGACATCCCTCCTATATCTTCCACCATGAACCTTATAGATATGCCCCTTGTAACAGCTACATCCACCCGAGGAAAAAGTCGCTGAACGTCCACTCTATCTATCCCTCTCATCATCTTATACACCTCAATTAAGTCACCTCTCATGCTCCTTCTCTCCAATGAGAAAAGCCCTAGCTCCCTCAACCTTTCCGCATAAGACCCACCCACCAATCCAGGCAACATCCTGGTAAATCTCCTTTGCACACTTTCCAATACTTCCACATCCTGCCTATAATGAGGTGACCAGAACTGCACACAATACTCCAAATGTGGTCTAACCAAGGTTTTGTACAGTTGCAGCATAACCTCACGGCTCTTAAACTCAATCCCATGCCAGGGTGAATCTTCTGTTGTCCTTAAATTTCCACAGGTTCTGTCTCTTCAAGAGAATATCTTCCTAAACACATTCTGTCTGGTAGCTGACAATATTTTTCCTACTCCTCTGACTTCGGCAGCTGCTGATCCTGTCTCTCTCTTCAGGACAGATGGCATGTGTGTGTTTGCATTGAAACTTTAATTTCAACAGAATTTGAACTGATCCCCCTGTCCCAATTGTGACCAGGCTACATTTCTGGGCAGAACTAGTAGTAGATCACATTCTCCTCCTTTACCTTAAATTTAAAAGTTTAAAACATAACCATCTTATGAAACCTTGTATTCTTCAAAGGTCACATTCTGAAACATCTTTTTAATTCAGCATTGAGAGATCTTCTTGCCCTGTTGAGATTCACAGAACCAAAGAACAGTTACAGCGCAGAAGGAGGTCATTCAGCCCATCCTGTCAATGCCAGCCCCAACGACACATGGGTGCCCTTTCTAATTCCACCTTCCTGCACCCGGTCCATAGTCCTGTAGCTTACAGCACTTAGCTTACAGCTTTTTAAAAAAGAGTTTAGGGTCTCTGCCTCCACCACCAACTCGGGCAACGATTTCCAGACTCCCTCTGTCTAAAAACGTTTTCCTCATGTCCCCTCTACACCTTAGGCCACTTATCTTGAATCTATGTCCCTTGGTTTTAGAATTCTCCACCAAGGGAAATAATTTTATCCTGTCCACTCTATCTCTTCCCCTCATAATTTTGTACACCTCAATTAAATCATCCCTCGGCCTTCTTTGGTCCAAGGAAAATAACCCCAACCTATCCAAGCTCCCCTCGTGGTTACACTTTTCTAGCCCTGGCAACATTCTTGTAAACCTCTTCTGCTCTCCCTCCAGTGTAATTACACCCTTCCTGTAGAATTCCTTTCGTATGCCTGAGAACTCAACTATTCTTTCAAGAAATGAATGAAATGAAAATCGCTTATTGTCACAAGTAGGCTTCAAATGAAGTTACTGTGAAAAGCCCCTAGTCACCACATTCCGGCGCCTGTTCGGGGAGGCTAGTACGGGAATTGAACCGTGCTGCTGGCCTGCCCTGGTCTGCTTTCAAAGCCAGCGATTTAGCCGTGTGCTAAACCAGCCCCTTCCTGTAATGTGGTGACCAGAATTGCACAAAATACTCCAGTTGTGGAATGGTGGCACAGTGGTTAGCACAACGGCCCTATGGCGCCGAGGACCCGGGTTCGATCCCGGCTCCAGGCCACTGTCCGTTGGAGTTTGCATATTCTCCCCGTATCTGCGAGGGTCTCACCCCCCACAACCCAAAGATGTGCAGGCTAGGTGAATTGGCCACACTAAATTGCCCCTTAATTGGAAAAAAATAATTGGGTACTTTAAATTTATTTAAAAAAACAATACTCCAGTTACAGGCTTTCCCAATGTTTTATACAATTCCAACATTTTATCCTTCTATACCTCTGCCAAAGAAGGAGAGCATTCCAAATGCTCCCTTTACAACCTTGTCTACTTGAACCGATGCCTGTGTATTCCTACATCAAGATCTCTCTCTTCATCTACCCCTCTTAGTATATTTCCATTTATTGTGTACTCCCTATAACTGTTTGACCTCCCTAAATGCATGACCTCACACTTCTTTTAAGTTCCATCTGCCACTTTACTGCACATTCCACCGACCCATCTATATTATTTTGGAGATTATAGCCAGTTTCCACCACTCGGCCAATCTTTGTGTCGCCCACAAATTTTTCATTCATGCCCCCACGTTCACGTCCAAATCATTAATATATAACACAAACAGTAAGGGTCCCAAATCCGAGCCCTGTGGAGCACTTAAAGCAACCTTCCATTTGCAAGGGTAGCCATCACCCTTTGTTTCCTGTTACTAAACCAACTTTTTATCTAGTTTGCCACATTACCCTGTGTCCCATAGGCTTTTACTTTTTGACCAATCTGCCATGTGGGGCCTTGTCAAGTGCCTTGCTAAAATCTACGTACACAACATCTACTCCACTATCTTCATCCACCCTTCTTGTCACTTCCTCAAAGAATTCAATCAAATTTGTGAGGTAAGTCCTTCCTTTAACTAATCCATGCTGACTATCCCTGACTAGTCCATGAAGAGTAGTTCATGAAGAGGGTTACCAGACTCCTGAATTACCCTCTTATAGACTGACCTGATCTCTCCATGCATCTTCTCCACTGAATAGCACTACACTCTGTGTGCTTCACCCGATGTCTATGTCTATGTATTTACATTGTTTGTCTATCGTATGTCCTATGTTTTTCATGTATGGAACGATCTGTCTGGACTGTGTGCAGAACAATACTTTTCACCTTACCTCTGTACACGTAACAAATCCAAATCCTTTCTATGTAACAGTTAATCCTATCTCTCAGGATTGATTGTACTAATTTGTCCACCACCAACATAACAATAACTGGTCTATAATTGTTCGCCATTTTCTTGGATCCCTTTTTAAACAATGGAACCGTATTTGCATTTCTCCACTTCTCCGTTACCGCCCCTGTATTAAGAGAGGATTTGGAAAATCACCTTCAGAGCATCTGCTATCTCCTCCCTGACCTCCTTCAGTAGCCTCGGAAACAATCCATCTGGTCCAGGTGACTTATCAACTTTCAAGGATTCCAACCCATTGAGTACTTTATCTCTGCCTTCATGATTATCCCATCCAATATCTCAATGGTGTTCCTTCTGGACTACTATATCTGCACTATCCACTTCCTTTGTAAACACAGAGACAAAATATTTATTGAAAACCCTTCCCACAGCCTCTGCATCTACACACAAGACTCTTTCTTCATCTCTGATAGGTCCCACTTTTTCCTTAACTAACCTTTTACTATTAAAATTTTGGTAAAACATCTTTGGAATTTCTTTAACTTTACTTGCTAATCTATTTTTCATGCCCTCTTTGATTTCCTTATTTCTTTTTTTACTTCAACCCTGCACTTCCTGTACTTGTCTGGGCTATCTGCAGTGCTTAGTTCTTTGTGCCTATTGCATGCTTTCTTTTTTCTGTCTGATCTTTCCCTGTATTCTTCTGGAAAACCAGGAAAGTCTAGATTTGGCAGTATCACACTTACTCTTGATGGGGACATGTCTGCTATGTACATTAAGGATCTCGCTTTTTAGTGCTTCCCAGTGGTTTTCCACTGATTTATCCTTTTCGACCTTAGCCAAGTCCCTTCTCATGCCTGCAAAATTTTGCCTTACCCCAGCTCAAAATTTGACTCCTGCTTTATCTCTATCCTTTACCATGGTAATACTGAAGCTCACTGAATAGTGACCACTATCCCCGATATGGTCACCAACTGTCATTTCACCCACTTGTCCTTCTTTGTTCCACAAGTCTACGTCCAGGACAGCATCTCCTCTCATTAGGTTTGTCACTAATTGGTTGTAAAAATGTTCCTGGACAGACTGCATGAATGTTTCGCCCTCGGCTCTCCTTATATTGTTTAAATCCCAGTTTATATTGGGATAGTTAAAGTCTCCTATTATTATTGCGTCTTGTTCTCACAGGCAGAAATTTGCCTACCTATTTGATTTTCTATCTCCCTTTCGCTATTTGGTGGGATCTGTAGTATACTCCCAGTAGTGTCACTGCCCCTTTTTTCTTTCCAAGCTCAACCCATAAAGTCCTGATTGTTGACCCATTTAGTATATGATCCCTTCTCACAATTGGAATTGATTCTTTAACCATAAGTGCTACTCCCCCTCTTTTTATTTTATCTCCCATTCTATCGTGTCTGAAGACTTTGTTGATGTGTTGGGTACTCTAGATCTAGTACTGAGACTGCGTTCACCTTAGCAGTAACATAGACAGGCTACCAACACTTGTAATAGTACAACACTATTTTATTAAGCTAAGAACTGTTGAACATACTTGCACTGTGGGTCGACACTATGTTAGATTAACTGAAGACCTATGCCTCTCCTGATCCTCTGACCAGCTCTTCTACTGATCCCGCCGTGGACTGTGTGGTGCATCCGGTCGCTCTGCCTGCCCCTGACAGTGCTGCAGCCCTCCCGGCTCCTGAGGCACCAGCCATTGCCCCACCCTTGAGGCGGTCTACCAGAGTTCGTCGCCCACCTCAGAGACTGAACATATGAACTCTGTACACATGTGGACTCTCAGAAATGTTTTTTTTTCCTATATCCTTTATTGTTGCATTCGTTATCCAGTGATTTGTAAATAGATTCGTTGGTTGTTCCAGTTCATGGTAGTCATCTGCACCAGGCACCTTCCTCTGTAAATAGTCTTGATCTCTGTACATAGCTTTGTACATATGTCTTCGCACCTCACACGTAGCTAGGTACATTCTCCACACACCCACACTATTTATTATCACATGACTATATCACCATTTTTTCATAAAAGGGGGATGTCATAATATACACCAGTATATCAGGGTGCAGACACACACTGATGGACACACACAGGGACCAATCAACATGTACAAACACCGCAGCCAATCACCAGTTAGAATACACACACTATAAAGGCAGAGGGCACCACGGTTCCCGCTCATTCTGGGTGCTGCTTCTCAGTGTAACAAGAACACATACAGCCCAGCACAGACTTACAACACGTGCTGAGAGAATCAACTGGTTCGGACAAGGCTTAGGTCTCTAGTTTAATTTAGCATCATTTAGACCCACAGTTATCGTGTGTTAGTTAGTTAGAAGTAGTTAATAAAATTGAGTTGAACCTTCATCAGTGTTAGAAGTGTCTGTTCATCTCTCAAGTCTACACTAGCCAACACTTCACCAGGTACCCATTATAGCAACGACATCATGCTGCTGTATGTCTACCTGTGCCCTTAACTCATGTACCTTGTTTGTAATGCTCCTTGCATTGAAGTATGAACAATTTAATCCTTGCTGGCCACTTTTTTGCTTCTTCTATAATTCCAAGTCTATCACTACATCTTCTACATCACTAGCTAATGTTCTACCTCCATTTTCCTGATCTGAATCTCAGCTATCTGATCGTACATCCTGGGATCCCATCCTCCTGCCACACTCCCCAACAGAACCAGCGAAATTCCCTGAAAGGACAGTGGTCCCAGCTCTTCCTGGGTGCAATCCGTCTCACCTTCCCCAGGACCCGTCCCAGTGCCTCAAGAATCTGAATCCCTCCTGGCTACACCACCCCAGCCTAATCCCAATTTCCAGCACTTGGTCCATAGCCCTGAAATAAAATATGAATGAGCTGTCAGGTAAATTGAACCATGTAAAATAAAATGAAGCTACATTGAAACGTACTGCACTGTTGATGTTACCCTCAGCGCATTTGTGTCCTGCCTTACACCCTGATGCAGTTGCAGTGTTTGCACCTGTTTGCTGATTATATCTGCCACCTAATTGCGGAGTTTGAGCTGGTGAGCTGTTGAGGAAAGTAGACATTTTCACCAAGATTAAAGGGTCAGAGAGATAGGACCATAAGGAATAGGAACAGGATTAGGCCTTTCAGCCTTTTGAGCCTCATTTTCCATTTAATAAGATCATGGCTGATCTAACACTAACAAGTCCACTTTTTGGCCTTCTTCCCATAACGGATTAAAAACCTCGCAATCTCAGCCTTGAGAATGTTCAAGGTCTCAGCCCCAACAGATTCCTGGGATAAAGAATTCCAAAGATTCACCATTTTTGGAGAAGAAATTCTTCCTCAAATCTAACTTAAATGAACACCCCCTACCTAACATTTTCCCTGTCCAACCTCCTAAGAATTTGGTTTCACTCATACTGGACGGGATTTGCCCAAAAAGCAGTGTGGCGCGATGTGACCGGCAGATGCCGGGAGATCCCGCTTCTGGAATTTACCCAGCTCGCCACTCCTCTCAAGGTCTAACGCGATCTCGATAGACGTTGCAATGTGAACCCTGCCTATTGTGGGCATCATCATTTTCTGGATAATCTGCATTTTGAAGTGAGACAGTTAGTCTCGCTCTTAATATGCATTCCTGAGATCTACCCAAGGCGTGGGATCTGACTTCCTCACGTTGGAGACCTCGAACGAACCCCGTTCAGTCCACAAATGGGGACCAAACAGAACAGCACTCATGGGGGTTTCCCGGAGGATTGGGGGCTCCCAGGTGCATACCCTCTGGTCAGGGTGGTACCCTGGCGCTTCCAGCCTGGCACCCTGGCAGTGTCACCTGGGTGCCAGGCTAGCACTGCCAAGATGCCCAGGTGGTACTGGTGGGGACACTGCCAGGGTACTAGGCTGACACTGCCAAGGTGCCAAGTAGGCACTCCCAACATTCCATTTGCCTTCCCTATTACTTTCTGCACCTGTATGCCAATGTTCTGGCTTTCGTTAACAAGGACCTCCAAGCCCCTTTGTGCTACAGCTGATGAGATAGATCACGGTTTGTCGGTGGCATCAAGTTTAAAAAATTTATGATTCGTAGGAGGAAAAGATGATTAAGCTGCACATTCCCACGATTTTGATGTCCAAAGAGGAAAACAAATATTAGAGTATGACATAAAAGAGTGAGTCGTAATTTTCAACGAAAACCAGAAAGAGTTTGGGATGGCCCATTTGGAGGCCAGAAAAAGATGATTAAAAAATTAGAGAAGCAAAACATTAACATTTTACTTTCGAGATTATGGGTACAATTGAACAGCGTCGCCGCGCATTTTTTGGTGACACATCAAGGCCATCGTGGGATTTGCGAGATCCAGATTTACATATTTAAGTGAGCAGTTAGGCTTACTTAAATATGGCTATGCCGGAGCCTCCCAAGGCCTAGGAAGGGAGACCTCCTCATGGCACCTTTTAGCACATGTCTACACAAATGTGGACCAGGTGTAACGGCACCTGGGGTGGTCTGCCAGCCCAACGGAGGCCTGCGAGTGCTCAGGCTCTGGGCAGGGTGATACCCTGGCACTCCTGCCACCTGGGTACTGCCAACCTGGCACTGCCGGGGGTACCCTGCCCTTATGAGATGGGGTGAAGGAGGGCTCGAAGACCCCGTAACAGGAAATTTGGGGCTTTGGGTGTGTGCGGAGGTGTCAGTTTGGAGTCGGGGGGGGGGGGGGGGGGGGGGGACAAGAGATTGGGGCAGCATTTAAAAATGGCGCCTGATCTCTACCTGCACTGACGAGCTCGATGGGGCTTTCCTCGCCAAGGCCAAAAAAACAACGTGGTTTTGTCGGTGCCCGCCCAAAAGGGACTTTCTTTCCAACTAAAACGCGCCTTGCAAATGAATTACCCAGAGGCTGCTTTCTGCTGAAGGAGGGAGTAGAAGAAGAATAAAGGAATTTTATGTACGCAACTATAATTTCAGAGTGTATATACTGATTTGGAAGCCAGGGCTCAGTTGGATAATTAAAAACTTCTTGAATGTAAAATAGTGTAAGTAAATTTGTTCTGGAGCACTTATTGACCAACGTTTGTTTTAATTGTAAAGCAATCAAGAAATGGGTGGGAGGAATGCATGAAGGTAATGCTGCCATAACATCTACACATTCCGAGTTTAAAAGAATAATAACTCTTGGGTTCTGAGCTTTGGTAGCAACGCTGTCATTTACTGGCCAGTTCTAGTTGTCCTTGAAAAGGTGATGGTGAGTCACCTATTTGAATCAATAGCCCGTAACGTCCTGCATCATTCGCGACTTAAGTTGCTGATGCGCCAGGCATGCACGGCGTGACGACCCGGAAGTGCAGGCGTTCAGGCATACACGCTGGAAACACATGGCGCTTCTACTCCCGGCCGTTTTTTCTTTGACTGCTGGAAGCCCTGCTTTGCTGAATTAAAAATCCAATTACAGCGCTAACCTGGGTCACTTACTCAGATATTTGGTGAGTTTTTACACCTTTTTATTTACACAGAAATTCTTCAGTCTCGCAGAGGCAGGAGACATCGGGAAATATTTTGCTTGGTAAATGTTTTATATTATTAGCATTTATAAATATATTTAAAATGCAAATAAAGTAAAAGGAAGATATATTTTTTTTAACTTTGGTTTGTCATGAGGCTGTTAACCCATTAAAAGGGTACTTTACTGAAGTTACAGAAGGCAAAATAATGATTTTTTTTGTTTCAACTTGAGGATGTCAATTCCATCAAAGGAACTATAATGGATAGAATGTGGTGATCACTAACGAGCAGGTATGATTGTCCACCTCAGATAACCGTGTTACTGGCCACGGGTGCTGTGGCCCCTTGCATGGCTGATGAGCCTGATCCTAGAGCTGCATCTTCAATCACTCACTTGGCAGGAGTTTCCAAATGGTGGATCTGTCCTTGGACTCTAGATCACTGGTATTCCTTTCTCAGGCTCGTCTTCCAGGTCTCCTCTTGAAGTTGGGTGTTCCTGAAAAATAGTGACCTTGCAATCAGGAGGTTCCTCCAAGTAGGTCTCTTCTGAGCAAAGGTCTCCCAGGCTATATTCCATTTCTGGAGGTATGTCTACAAGTGTCTTTGAAGAGTTTCCTTTGTCCTCCTCTTGTTCAGGATCCTTCCTTGAGCTGGGCGAAGAAGATTTGCTTTGGCAGCTGGGACTCTGACATCCTAAGCATATGGGCGGCCGAGCGAAATTGGTTTTGGATGATCATGGTCTCGATTCTGGTGCTATTGAGTCCTTCAAGCACACTAATGTTAGAATATCTGTCCTCCTAGCTGATTTAGAGTTAAAGTATATTTGGATTTTGCAATGTATTTTAAGCTGAGTTGTTTACGAGTCATCCTGATGTCATGTTCATCGTTAGAAGCCTCAGTGATTACTTCAAATGATTTAGCAAATATTAATGCCTTAGTTGACATATGCAAGCCTCCATATGCAACCATCACTATCCTGTAAGCTAATGTGAAGTGACTGCCTGACAGGTACCGCAGCGCGTCAATCACCCACCCCTCAGACTGTACTGCCAAAGGACATCCCGAAATGATGTCAGATGAGATGTGTACCAGGACAGTGCGCTTCAGCAGCTGCTGCTTTCGGATGTTGAGCTTGTCAATCAACAATTGTCAAAACCCTCCACTTCCCTCCCCTCGTCCCTCCACTCCCCCCTCTTCCCTCCTTCCCCATTACCCTTCCCTCCCTCCCCCATTACAAATTGACAGAACCATTATGTATAAGTGAGAACATTTTAGGTAGTTTTATGTCATTGTTCAACTGATATAGTTAAACATTAAGTTAAATGTTCACGGGTTTCAAAGTTTTGTATTTATAAAATTATTTTTGTCAATAAATGTTTTACATTAAACTTTAGTAGCTTCAACAAACGTCTTACTGAAACATCAGAAGACAACGTTGAATTGAAATAATTATAAATGAATAAGATAATTGAAATAAACAAGGCAGAAACATATTTAATGGGTGGGGTGGGGGGGGGGGGGGGAGTGAGATACTAGTTAGTACTGCTGCCTCCAGGACCCGTGTTCAGTTCAGACCTTGAATGACTGCGCAGTGTTTATACATTCCCCCCAAGGATTTTCCAGAACCATGGAATAAAACCATAGAATTCCTCAGGCTTTTTGCTGTTACTGTCCTTGTAATATCTGATTTTTGTTTATTCATCTTTATAGAATCACTGCATTGTAGAAGAAAGCCATTCAGTCTGACCCTCTCAAAGAATACCCTACCTGGGTCCACTCCCCTGCCCTATTCCCGGAACTTAACCTATACATCCTTGGACACTAAGGGGCAATTTAGCATGGCCAATCCACCTAACTTGCACATCTTTGGACTGTGGGAGCAAACCAGAGCATCCAGGGGGGGAAACCACGCACACACGGGGAGAACGTACAAACACCACACAGAGAGCCACTGAAGGCCGGAATTGGTCCCGGGCCTCTAGTGCAGCGAGGCAGCAGTGCTAACCACTGTGCTACCATGATGTTGACCTTTCCTCCGGGTGCTTTGGTTTCCTCCCACAGTCCAAAGATGTGCAGGTTAGGTGGATTGGCCATGCTAAATTGTCCCTTAATGTCCAAAGGTTAGGTGGGGTTATGGGGCTAGGGCATGGGCCTGGTTAGGGTGCTCTTTAGCAGTGTCAGTGAAGACTCGATGGGCCGAATGGCTTTCTTCCACACTGCAGTGATTCTATGAAGACGAATCAAAACAAAATCAGATATTACAAAGACAGTGACAGCAAATAGCCCTGGGACATTTTTTAAATCTCATGACCATAAACTAAATTGAAACAGATGAACATTTTCAAGCATGCCACATTAAAAATTATGTAATAATATAATGCAGATTTAAATAGTTTTGCTGATTTAAAATAAATAATAAAACCTATGTTCACATAAATAATCACCTTTAATCATATAAAAATTAAAAATTGCTTGAAAATAATTAATAATAATATAATAGTCTTTATTAGTGTCACAAGTAGGCTTTCATTAACACTGCAATGAAGGGCAGCACGGTGGCACAGTGGTTAGCATTGCTGCCTACGGCATTGAGGACCTGGGTTCGAATCCCGGCCCTGGGTCACTGTCTGTGAGGAGTTTGCACATTCTCCCTGTGTCTGTGTGGGTTCCGCCCCCACAACCCAAAGATGTGCAGGATAGGTGGATTGGCCACGTTAAATTGCCCCTTAATTGGAAAAAATAATTGGGTACTCTAAATTTATATTTAAAAAAAAAACACTGCAATGAAGTTACTATAAAATCCCCTAGTCGCCACACTCCGGCGCCTGTTCGGGTTCACTAAGGGAATGAATAACAATAGTAATGCCTGTTTAGAAGAAAAGTCAAAACAAAATGTTAAAAATGTCTACATACTTTTTAAAAACTTGTTAAAAAAGTTACCTGTTATTTTCTATCTAAATCTATTGTTTAAATGCCTGCTCTCAATTGACAATCGTAAGCTGGCCACATCATAAGGGAGCAGGGCTGCACTCCTCCTGCGCTGCGTTGGAGCCTGCACAGACTGGGGCTCTGGAGGCCCCAGGCTGCGGCAGAGAAAGGAAAGTTCAACGCATCACCAGAGCGCAAGTAAATGCGCACATTTCTCTTTTAAAATCTGCAGCCCATGACTTCCTGCCCTCTGAGGAAGTTACTGGCCACTGCATTCTCTGTGAAGTTACTCCCACAGTGCTGTTCAAACGTCTTCCAGTGCACTGTACCCATATTGTTCCTCGTCAGTTTTGGGAAGAGGTAGGCCAGTCCTTGTGTCTCAACAGGTATTTCCAAAGGTTTCTGTGTCTGCCATTTTACCCTCTTATTTCAGACATGTGCTGAAATCCTCCGACCTCATTTGCGGCTGGGGTTCCCTGCAGGTGCCGCTGGGAGTGAATGGAATTTTGGGTGGAACGCCAAATCTTCCGTTCTCGCTCGCCCGCCACCGACGAGACTGGAGAATCCCGCCTATTCTCAGGGTTATATGATCAGTAGTGGTCAGCTCCCATGATCAAAAGTAGCATGGCCACCACAATCGGTGTAATAAAAGTTGCAGCAAGGAGCTAACTCCCTACTGAGGCAATATTTCTGCCTTGCCCCAATGTCAGCAACGACCATGAAAAGTAGTCACCACAGAGGTTGGAGTCGGCCACACAGGCATTCCTCAGTTCTTGCCAGCGACCAAAATAAAAACTGATGACTCGCCTGATAACTCCATGCCAGCGGCAGTGGCCCTGCCAACCACCTCCCTCTCCTAAATAACAGCCTGGTGTGGATGTTTTCAGCTTGGTCATCGTTTATCGAAGCAAGCATTTTTTAAAAGTGAGTCGCTGTTGAGATGTGAACAGTAAGAATAGTCACTATTTTCACCCCTTCCCCTCTCGTATGGCATAGCATCACCAGCCGATTAAAATGAAATGCAAACAATGCAGCTGGTCACCAGAACATGCACAATTTCCTGAGGTGATGAATACTCTGATTTGCATACCTCGCCATCCCCCACCCATTTCGCATTCATTTTTCTCAGGGAGCTCCCTGCCTCCAGTCACTCATTCCATGTGAAACATCGAAGTACTTTTGATTAGTTCCTGTCTGCCATCCTTGAGAGAGTCTCTTCCTAAGGCCGTGGGCCCTTTGCATAATTCAAGATAATCATCCATTTATTACCTCAACTGGAAAGATATCTCCAGAAAAAGCAGGTTTCAGCCGAAGGCAATAGCTTGGCTGCAGATATGGGCCATATCCCTTGTGTCAAGCTGTCACAAAACATCATGACCTCAGCGTGGTCTTTCGTGCTCATGCGGCACCTTTAACTAAACTTTCTAATTAAGGCAAACGGTGGTGTTTTGTGTTAGGATATTTAAATGCCGCTTTTTTTTGTTGCTTTCAAACTTGTACATTTTTTCTCAGCAACTGTGGATACTAAGCTGCAGGTCTTCTTGCCAAAACCACTTCCGAATCAGCCCCCATTTGTAGTCCAAACCATCCCGTCTCCCTTTGCTTTGTCTGAACGGCGCACATCGTGACAGCCACTGCAAATTACCGTGAATCTTTTCAGTGTTCCTTTTTTAATTTTTGCCTGTCCAAGATATCGAATACCTTTAGGTTCCCACTGCGAGAAACCATAATGTGACCTTTGCTTGCTAACTGGGTTAGCCGCCATATTACAAAGCCATTTTCGGAAGTCATAAGACTGGAAACCGTGGTTTAATAAGCATACATGTGTCGGCAATTACACAAATGCAAAAAAAAATTACAATTTGACTGTAGGAAGTAAAAAGAGATTGTACATTCTAAAATGTTGGCAAAAAAGCAGCAGAATAAAGCTGCAATAAATTAGCAAGATGCCCTTGATTTTTATTCAACCCTAGTTTAACTATTTTTTCCCCGTTTCTCTTCAGTTAGAATACAGTTTGCTGCTCAGTAGTGCTGATTGCACCTCAGCTGGTAGCACCATTGTCTCTGCGGCAGAGGGGTTTGGGTTTAAGTCCCGCTCTGGAGGTTTGAACATAAAGGTCCAGACTGACACTCCAGTGCAGCACTGAGGGAGTACTGAATTCCAGAGGTGCTATTTATCAGATGAAATGTAACTTCAAAGTCCTTCTGGCTTATTGATGCGACCATCAATTCACTCGGAGACTCGAGTCGAAGTAAACAGTGGTTTTAATAAGCTTACAACTTTGCCTGCCTGCGACTGCTACATTACTGAAGGCGGTCCCGCAGGTTTGCTGCTCTTATACTTCCTATAAGGGGCGGAGCCATGGGTGGAGCCCGTACATGCTCCACATCTCCCCCTGTGGGTGAAGCCACACAGTGGCCCATAGATGGAGCCCACAGGGTTAATAGCGTGGTATAATGCAACACAGTATACTGGGGAATTAACAGTATTTATACATTCACCACACTTATTAAATAGATTTTCTAGAGCTAGGGCTGGATCATAGGCTCAGGCCAATGTCCCTACAGGAATGTTGGACCAGCGGAGGTGGGGAGGGTGGAGGTGGAGATGGAAAACTATGAGGAGGAAGGGCCTTCAATTGGTAATGGGGACCTATCACTGGCTAGGCCAGCAACCCATAGAGCCAAATCAAAATGGCTTGTGCGCAGGCCACTTGCGCTACAAATTGAATCTAAGCAGTGGCGGGATGAGAGCCATAATTGAGCATTAGCTGTCCAACTGGGTCTAAGGAGAGCTCACCTGACGTCTCCCTTCCCGCTCATAAAGTGGGGTGGAGGCATACGGGCAGATCGTGGGCTTCCGCAAATGGCACTTTATTGGTCCATCCAACTGTTTTCCTGCCCAGAGGAGCCAACAAAAATAAGCCAACATCATGGCTCTCGCTAAACTCTTGGCATGTGTGGACGTTGGACGAGGGCAGGATTGGTCTCCACTGTGATGATCCCAGTCAAATCCCAAGTTGGCAGAGCACAAGCCAAGTTAATGCAACCTGTCCTTGTAAGGTAATCCTATAAGCCCCAGTATTATTATTTTGTGTCCAGAGGAAATGTTCCGGAGAGCCTGAAGCAAAAGCAGCCATGACATTGCCACACCAACTTGACCATTTATTGAAAATAACACCAACCATCAATTTTTTTTTGTTTGTAAATCCCTCTCCTGTATATTGCTTTCCACTGAAACTCTTGTGTGTAGAATTTTGAACACCAGAGTTTAATCATCACTTGTAGAACAAGAGATGCTGTATCGTGTATCTGGACTGAAGAAATGCTACTGCGTTGGTATTTCTGGTCAATTTCTTGCATCTTGCTGTGTACTCAGTGACTTACAATTACGTTCAGTCACCATTTTCTTTATTATAGTCACCTAGAGTTTTCAACATTTTGTGTCACGCATTGAACGAGGAAATAGGTCTCTTTTCAATAATTTCAGTAAGTGAGCAGGACCTCAATAAATCAAAAAATAATTGCACTTATGTTTCGGGAAAGAAATAATAGTGGCCCCCAGTTTCTCTTTATTTTGTGCCTTCTGTTGCTAGGTGACATTATGGTGCTGTAATATTACCAATTTAGTTCTAAATTGATGCCAGTGTTGTCATATTTTTGGCATCAGGTTGGTAACAGTGCACCACAGTGGAGAGCTGTTTGAAAGAGTCCTCTCCCAAGAGTCTAGTTCCTTCCAGACTACAGGAAAGGGGCGGACTCAACTCACCTTGGCGTGGTCCAGCGTGGCAGTTCAAGTTGGTGCAGCCTGTCAGGACTTTGTGC
The DNA here is from genome assembly GCF_902713615.1 of Scyliorhinus canicula. Lineage (NCBI taxonomy): Eukaryota > Metazoa > Chordata > Chondrichthyes > Carcharhiniformes > Scyliorhinidae > Scyliorhinus > Scyliorhinus canicula. The sequence continues at coordinate 52,853,609 of NC_052160.1, read as the reverse complement.
CTGGCACAATGTCGCCTGGTGAATGCATTAAGCTCTCCGACATCCTCTATTCTGGACCAAGGAATAGGCATAAATTATACATCTATTTCCCTCAGAGAAGGAACTTGTGCGAGCGAACAGAATGAAAGAGACAGCGCTATGTGGAGGTTTAATGTTGCACTGCCATGAGGGGAAGAATTGTTTAATGTCACTCAACTGTTTCTGCACTGGTATATGTATTCAAATGTATTTGTATTTATATTAAACCCTTCATATAGCAATGTCTCAAAGCACTTTTCACCAACTTTATTGATTGCCGCTGAGCCAAGCGGCCATCAATGTGCTGGGGGGCACCAAAGGATGGATAGAGAAAAAAATAAATAAATGAGATAATAAATGGAAAATTGAATTATTTAAGGTACATGATACTGCATTACAATCTTAATTAATGCAATTTAACCTCATTTCAGCCAATATGGGATGGTTTAGCTCAGTGGACTAGACAGCTGGTTTGTAATGCAGAACAAGGCCAGCAGTGCGGGTTCAATTCCCGTACCGGCTTACCCGAACAGGCGCCAGAATGTAGCAACTAGATGCTTTTCACAGTAACATCATACTTGTGACAATAAAAGATTATTATTTTTAGTAGTAGTAGTATGCTTAAGATTGCCTTAACATGTCGAAAAAGACCCATTTATTCCAACTCTTTGCTTCCTGTCTGTGACCAGCTTTCTATTCATCTCAAGACACTATCCACAAACCCTTGCGCTTTAACTTTACGTATTAATCTGCTATGAGAGGCAGCTGAAGGCACAGCCATCAGTGGTCGAGTTATTAAGATCAGGGATGCTCAAAAGACCAGAGCTAGAGGAGTGCAGATATCTGGGAGGGTTATGGAACTGGAGGAGATTACAGAGGTAGGGTGGGACAAGAACATGGAGAGATTTGCAAACAAGGATAAGAATTCAAAAGTCAAGATGTTGCTTGAATAGGAAGGTCGGTTGGTCAGCAGACACGGGTAATAAGTGAATGGGAGATGATGCAAATAGAGCGGCAAGCAGTGGAATTTTGGCTGATCTCAAAATTACTGAGGGCGCAATTCTCTTGCCGCATTGCACTCAAACGAGAGCACAACACGGTCAGTGAATCTCGGGAGAGGTCTCCTGCGGACCTGGCAGCAACCACCGCGCCTTGCAGAGGATGCAGAGATGCTTCAGCAGGATTTGGACAGGCGTGATTCACTGAAGTCCTGCGAAACGTCGGAGTCGGAACGCCGCCCAAAATGGGCGGGACCAAATGACGCTCACGGACGTGGTCGTAAACTGATTTACGACCTACCTGCCCGGGATCCACCAGCCTCCCTCGATTCCTGACCTCCCAAGGGAGGCTGCAGCCAGGCACCAATCAGTGCTGGTTCACACAAATGTGGACCATTGGATACCCCAGGGTGGTCAGGGTAAGTGCAGGGTGGCTCCCTGGAATGCAGGCCCATTGGCACTGTCCAGCTGGCCCTTGGCATGCCACCCTGCCACTGCCAAGTTGCCAGGATGGCACTGCCGGGGACGAGGGGGGCCATGCCCACTAAATAAGGGTGGGGAGCGGGTTTGATTGGTGATGGAGTGCAGGGCAGGAAAGTAGGGGCTTCCTTATTTTGGGGGGGGGGGGGCAGTGCCGGGTGGAGGTCCTTGCATTCATGCACATAATGAGATACAGACAGGCAGTGACAGACACCCAGTACAGCCAATCAACGCACAGGACAGAACACAACCAATCACCAGGCAGAACACTAGAAGGTCTTCCACTATAAAACACATGAGGCATCAGCACTCTGCCTTTTTTCCACTGGTGACAACTCTAGTGACAGGGTGTATATATCAGTTAGCACCTTCTACACGTGGCTCAGAGCTAGTCTGGTATAGTTAGTTATAGTAAGCACGCTTAGATTAGTAGAGTGTCAAACCCACAGAGAACTGTATGCACTGCTTAACAAGTTCAATAAAGCGTATTGAACTAACATCAAACTTTGCAGTCTACTTTCAAGTACAACTGCAGTCCATGTTACCCCAGGGTGATTAACACACATGGTACCAGTAGTCTACTATATCTAAGTGGTTTACCTTGAGTGATTCTGTGACGACCAGCAAGTGCCTTTCAGTGGCATGGAGAAGGTCCAGGCCCCTCCACAGCTATGGATTCCCGGCAATCTCGGTACCAACTGGCGGGCCTTCACGCAAAGGTTCCTTCTCTACTTTAAGGCCCCAGACCTCGAGGATGCGTCCGATGCCAGAAAAATAGCGCTGCTCCTATCAACTGCGGGGGACCAAGCCATCCTGATTTTTAACTCACTTAATTTTACCGACGGCCAGGACAAGACCAAATTCAAGACCGTTTTGGAGAAGTTCGACAGTCACTGTGAAGTCAAAAGAAACGAGAGCTTTGAGTGCTATATCTTCCAGCAACGCCTTCAGGGTAAGGATGAACCTTTCCAATCCTTTCTAACTCATTAGTGCAGTCCTGCAGTTATGGTGCAACCGCTGATTCTATGATCAGGGATCAGATCGTGTTTGAGGTGCACTCCGATTCCTTGCGGGAGCAACTCCTCAAAATTAAGCACATGACCCTGCCAGTCGCAATCGAGACGTGTATAGTGCATGAGCATGCGGGAAATCGGTGCTCCCTTTTCAAATCGACAGAATATGCAAAACCTGCCTCCCATGAGGCAGAGAGTGTATTGGCCATCATCCGGGTGCAGCGCCTCAGTATCGATGAAAGCGTCCATTTTGCGCGCTTTTCCTGAGGCCCCACATATGCGCAACACGAACGGGAGAACGAAGCGGCCGCAAACCAAACTGCGCAGGCGCGAACGTCGGCTGATCGCACTGCGCATGTGCGACGACACATGGAGCGTAACAACGTCAACGTCATCCTGTGCCCGAACTGCGGCACCGCCCACTTAAGGCGGCAATTCCCTGAAAAAGGCAAGCGATGTTTAAATTGCGGGAAGCCTGGACATTATGCAGCCTTGTGCGAGTCTGCACCACCAGTCAAGGGCCAGCCATCCCAATTCCAACACAAGCGCGTTCGATGTGGACAGCAAGGTTTACCGGATTCTGATCCTGGTAGCACTACGGATCCAGAGGACGACTGCCTGGAGTCCCCATATTGTGTGGGCATCATAACTACATGTGAATATGCCTCCTCAAATTCAGCAAGACACCAACCTATCCTCAATGTGGATTCCGCGGACGAATGGCGTGCTGTCATACAAGTAAATCAATGCAGCATCCAGTTCAGCTGGACACTGGTGCTTCTGCCAATCTTATCTCTCAAGCTGATTTTGACCGCATTAAAAAGCAACCCGAAATTCTTCCACCAGCTGGCAGCTCCTCGATTATAATGGCAATGCCATAACTGCACCAGGATCTTGTCATCTCCTTGTCTCCAACAAGACCATCAATGTCAAATAGCAATTCAAAATTGTCAAGCCTGATAAGGCATCCCTGCTCGGTGCCCATGCATGCAAGCTGCTCAACCTCTTACAGAGAGTCCATGCCATGTCTTCTTCCAATGTGGATCTTCAGGCTGACATTGATGATATCCTTGCTCAATATCCGGATGTGTTTGATGGAATGGACACTCTTCCATACTGCTACAAGATCCTACTCAGGCCTGAGGCCACGCCTGTAATCCATGCACCACGCCGGGTGCCAGCTCTTCTGAAGGAACGTTTAAAGGCACAGCCACAGGAGCCCCAAGATCAGGGCATCATCTCCAAAGTGACGGAACCGACTGACTGGGTCAGCTCGATGGTCTGTGTGAAGAAGCCCTCAGGAGAGTTGCGGATATGCATAGATCCCAAAGATCTTAACCAGAGCATAATGCGGGAACACAACCCGATCCCGGAGTGGGAGGAACTGACCAGTGAGATGGCACACGCCAAATTCTTCACGAAGCTAGATGCATCGCGTGGTTTCTGGCAGACACAACTGGACGAATCCAGCGGGAAGCTCTGCACATTCAACACACCATTTGGCGGGTACTGTTATAACCGTATGCCGTTCGGCAATGTCTCTGCCTCTGAAATCTACCACAGGATCATGGAGCAGATGATGGAGGGCGTTGAGGGTGTGCTTATCTACGTAGATGATGTAATCATATGGTCCACGACCCCCGAGGAACACACATCTCATCTCAAACAAGTCTTTTGACGTGTCCATGCAAACGGCCTCAAGCTGAACAAGGCCAAGTGCTCCTTTGGCATTTCAACCATCAAGTTCTTGGGCGACCAGATATCCCAGCAGGGTGTGTGACCTGATTCGGACAAGGTCAAGGCCATTAACGCCATGAAGACCCCGGAAGACAAGAAGGCGGTACTAAGCTTCCTCGAAATGGTGAACTTCTTGGGAAAATTAATTCCCAACATGGCCTCACACACCACGGCTCTCAGGCATCTGGTGAAGAAGTCCACTGCATTCCAGTGGCTACCCACACATCAAGCAGAGTGGCTCGAGCTCAAAGCAAAGCTCACCACTGCTCCAGTACTAGCGTTTTTTGACTCGGACAGGGAAACAAAAATCTTCACGGACCCAAGCCAGGACAGCATTGCTGCGGTGCTCCTCCAGAGGGATGACTCCTCGTCCTGGGCTCCAGTTCCTTATGTGTCAAGGACCATGATTCCTACTGAACAGAGGTATGCCAAAATACAAAAAGAGTGCCTGGGCCTCCTAACTGGCATTGCAAAGTTCCATGACTACGTCTATGGTCTACCAACATTCACAGTGGAAACTAACCACAGACCCTTGGTCCATATCATTCATAAGGACTTGAATGACATGACGCCCAGGCTTCAGCGCATTCTCCTTTGACTCCGAAGGTACGATTTTGAGTTAGTATACACATTAGGCAAGGAGCTGATAATTGCGGATGCCCTGTCCCGCTCCATCACCTCGCCCTGTGAACAGGTCGACTTCATCCGCCAGATTGAGGCACAAGTGCAGCTGTGTGCCAGCAACCTCCCGGCCTCAGATGAAAGAGTGATCAGCATTTGTGAAGAGACTGCCAAAGACCCTCTTCTGCAGCGTGTAATGCACTACCTTGCAAATGGCTGGCAAAAAGGGCAATGCCCTCAGTCTTCAATATGAAAGGCGACCTGACGGTCGTCGAGGGAATCCTCCTCAAGCTAGATTGTATTATTATTCCTTCCAGCCTGCAGAGCTTAGTGCTCAAACAAATCCACGAGGGACACTTAGGTGTCAAAGTGTAGGCGCAGGGCCCAGCAGGCTGTCTATTGGCCTGTAATCAGCCAGGACATATCCAACATGGTCCTCAATTGTGCGACCTGCCAGCGTTTCCAGCCTGCTCAAACAAAAGAAACACTCCAGCAACACGAGATCGTGACCTCTCCGTGGTCCAAGGTGGGAATTGACCTTTTTCACGCCAATGGGTGTGACTATGTGCTCATTGTAGATTACTTCTCAAATTACCCGGAAGTTGTGAAGCTGTCAGACTTCACATCAAGGACGGTCATCAAGGCCTGCAAGGAGACATTTGCCAGGCATGATATTCCAGTCACTGTCATGAGTGACAATGGTCCCTGCTTCCACAGCCAAGGGTGGGCCAATTTCGCCAAGTCATACCAATTCAACAACATTACCTCAAGCCCACACTACCCGCAGCCCAACGGGAATGTTGAGAAAGAGGTCCATATAGTGGAGCAACTGCTCTGCAAGGCTGCAAACTCTGCGTCTGACTTCCACCTTGCGCTGTTGGCGTACAGGGCAACCTCTCTGTCCACCAGTATGTCTCCAGCTCAACTCCTCATGAATAGAGACCTGCAGACGACTGTTCCAGCCATACACTCACCAGAACTGGATCACCTCCCAGTGCTGCAAAAGGTGCAGCAACTCAGAAACCGGCAAAAGCTGACGTACGATTCCCATGCTACCGATTTGCCTGTGCTATCCCCGGCGGATGCTGTTCGGATCCAGCTACCTGATGGAGGCTGGTCAGCTCCAGCTGTTGTTGTTCGACAGGCTGCTCCCAGATCATTTGTAGTTCGTATGGCTGATGGCTCCATTGTCAGGCGCAACAGAAGGGCTCTACGCAAAGTTGCCTGCCCACCACCAGATCCTACTTTTCCATATGTTGTTACGCCTCCTCCGGCCACCTCGCACCACAAGGCCACCAATCTGGCAGCAATCCCGCCTGTCAAGGCGCCGTCGTCCCTACCTCCCCCTCTCAGGCGGTCGGCAAGGATCAGACGCCAGCCCCAAAGATTGGACTTATAGACATTTATCTTGTAAATTTTGTTATCTGCACGCTAGACTCCTCATGTATATATTCATCCACTTGTTTTCATCCACTCGCCATTTAATGTAAATAGTTCTACATGGAAATACAGTCGCATATGCTCTAAGCAACCAACATTTTTTTTAAAAAGGGCGATGTCATGATATGCACTCATGCACATAATTAGATACAGACAGGCAGTGACAGACACCCAGTGCAGCCAATTCGCACACAGGACAGAACACAACCAATCACCAGGCAGAACACTAGAAGGTGGTCTCGCACTATAAAACCACAAGGCATCAACACTCTGCCTCTTTTCCACTGGTGATAACTGTAGTGACAGTCAGGGTGTATATATCAGTCAGCACCTTCTACACGTGGCTCAGAGCTAGTCTGGTCTAGTTAGTTATTGTAAGCACGCTTAGATTAGTAGAGTGTCAAACCCACAGCGAGCTGTGTGCTTTGCTTAACAAGTTCAATAAAGCGTATTGAACTAACATCATAGTTTGGAGTCTACTTTCAAGTACAACTGCATCCAGTTGCAGTCCATGTTACCCCAGGGTGATTAACACGACAGTCCTGGAAGGGAGGGGCTGCTGAACGGGGGCTTGGGGGGTCTAGAGGCCCCATAGCGGGGTGTCCTCACTTGGGGTGAGGGGTTGTGCCCATATATGTGGGGGGTGACATTGCCCCTGGGTGGGGAGTGTGAGGGACCCACAAGTTCACTTAGAGATCGGGACACCCTTTCAAAATGGTGGCCTGATTTCTGAGTTCAGCTCCTCCGAGCTAAAAAAAAAGTGTGGTCTAAACCGGTGAGAAACTCCCCAGGGCCCAAAAAAAGTGACTAAGCGTCATTGAAAAGCGGTGGGGAACTCGCCGTCAGAGCCGGCGGGAAACTCCGTGAAAACCCCACCACAAATTAATTTTGACCTTTTTTGGGAGATTCACGCCCAGAGAGTAGAATTTGGGAAGCCGGCGGCGGGTAGCGCATGGGAACGTGTTCAAGTCTGTAGGTGACAAAGGCATAAGTGAGGGTTTTGCAATAGATGGACTGAGGCAGGGATAAAGTCAGGTGATACTGAAGTGGATAGAGGCAGGACAGCACAATTATCTGGTCGGAAACTCTGATGTCACACATGACATCAAGGTTGCGAACAATCTGTGTTCCAGCCACCTGAGACTTGCCAGAGGGAGGGACGGAGTTGGGAGCTGGAGAACAGTGAGCCATAACTTCCATTGAGTGGCAATCCATTCCAGTCTATGTGTGTTGAGTGTGCAGACTGAACATAGACCTTCTACTGTGTGTGTCCATTGCCTTTTAGTACAATTTAGACTTTGGTTGAGAGTTTACAAATGGGCTTCATGGTCTATTGTCCACCTCCACAAAATTTCACTTCTGTTAAATGTTGTAACTGAATCAATGGCAATCTCGCCGATCTCAGAATGACCCCTCTAGTTTCCTGTGTTTCCCTGCCTGAAGAGGTTCACTGGCATCTACTCGACTGGATAGATTGATGATGAGAACTGGGCAGTAGACAGCAATTAGTTTCTCTTACTTTGAATCCACCAGAGGTAATTTAGTCCTTAACTCTGTGATTCTTCCACTTCAGTATCGATGCAAAGTGGTTTTGGATGGGCATCAATCTGAAAATGGTGGCAAAACTCTAAATATAATAGTAATAAAGTGAAGCATTAATACCAAGAATTTTGAAGCAGCCTCCCAAGACACTACCTCAAATTGCTTTTATTTCAGGCAAACACTATCTGCTACAAAGCCAAGTTTAAAAGGTTCTTGGGTCAGCCACGGGAACGTTTTAAACGTCAGATGATAATTTAGACCCAGAAAAATGGATGAGTGTGGACTGAATGAGTGAACATTTTTGTTAAAAATCTTCCAGCCTGCCTGCCGAAAGCTGCCAGCCCCCCCTCGGGCATGAGCCAATGTGCTCGCGGGAGTTGGGCAAGTTGGGAAAATTCTTCAAGGAGGCTGAGTGCCTCCATTTTAATAACATTCTTATCATTAACCCATGTCGGTTGGGTTTCTCTGGATCAGGAAAGCCAACGGATAAGTGAGACAAGAAGTGTGGGACCTAGAAACAGGAGCAGAAATGTTTCCTCGCAGCCCAACAAGCTTACAATGTGAACATCGCCGCTTGCTCCCACCGCTCTGAAGATCCAGCCCCATAAGCATGGGTGTCGTCATTTTCAACATCAAATGTTCAGAAGACTTGCTCCAACTTTAAAATATAGTCTCCTGCACTCCCAAGCTTTTTTCATCAGGAAGCAGAATACATTGCAGAGAGAGTGGTTTGACTTGGGTCTGTTGGTTGCACTTTGCCAGAGCCTGTCAAGAATTGGCCATTAAAGAGATGCAATATATTTTTCCTGTCATCATTTTATACCCCACACCACTGTGAGGAGGCATCTAGCCTCTACTCATTAAGGGCTGGTTTAGCACAGGGCTAAATCGCTGGCTTTGAAGGCAGACCAAGGCAGGCCAGCAGCACGGTTCAATTCCTGTAGCAGCCTCCCCGAACAGGCGCTGGAATGTGGCGACTAGGGGCTATTCACAGTAACTTCATTGAAGCCTACTTATGACTATAAGCAATTTTCATTTTCATTTCATAACCCCGGAGGACCTGACCAAGATGAGGAACTTGCCTTATATGGAACTGAGAGTGATGTGCCACATCTTACCAGACAGACAAACATTAAGGCTCAGTTAAATTGCATTGCCTTGCTTTAATATTCTATAAAAATACACGAGTTAATGAGTTAAACATTGGTTAAAGTTGGCTTTCTGCAGTCAGTCCAAAATGGGGTGGGGGGTGGGGGTTGAGTCTTAATTGTGTTGAGCCCATTCAAAGGCATGATGGAAAGGTTTTATATTCATTGTGGAATTGAAGTAAACGTTTCAAATACTTTTGTATATAGTACTGCACTGCACTCTGTCATTTTCCAGTTGCTTTCTTCACGGCGTATAACTGGTTTCTTCACAGACAGTGACACAAATTGCTTGTTGTGAGGTCCAGCGAAACTGTGTATTTTGTTATGGGAGTGCTCAAAATAAATGTTCGAATGCTTCCTTGTGGTCTTCCCATTTCGCAATCCTAAGGGGACATTAGGCAGGGTCTGTACAGCATATTCCCTGCAGAATGTGTTGGCAGTCCCTCGATTTCTAACTTGTGAAAACACTGGGCTTGCTTATGGGAGGGCTTTCTGAATGCCTGACAACCAACTGGATTTGGGCCAAATAGCCAACAGGCACCCAATTGGGAAAAACATCCTGTCAGACTCAAGCTATACATTGGGTAGTGAAAGGAAGTGGTTGATTTTAAGCCGGTTAAGCATCAGCGAGAATGGCAATGTAGGCGCAAATCGGGAAACACAAATCTCGCCAGCGAGATTGCATTTGCCGATTTTCCAGGCCCATCATCGGTGACGAAACGAGAATCCCACCACAGATTTGTCGGGAACCTCATCTTAATTCAGCGGGGACAATCTACCAACTGGGTCCTGCCGGAGTGGGACACGGCCGGTAAATTCCGGGAGAGCGGGAGAGGCCTCCCCCAGGATCCCCGACGGCTGCAATGACACAATTGGTGGGACCCAGAATTGCACGGTTACCCACTTAACCGTACTGACGACGGATCTAACCAGCTCCCGGCATCTACCGACCTCCCCAAGGAGACCCCAGCCAGGGTCAATTAGTACTGGTCCACACACACACACCCGGCGGAATGGCACCTGGAGAGTCTCCCAGGCCCCTGGGTGCTCATGGATAGGATAAGTTGGCACCCTGGCTCTCCATCTGGCACCTGGACATCTTGGCACTGCCACGTTGTCACTGCCAAGGTGTCAGGTGACACTGCCAAGGGTTAGGGCCTGAAGGGGGGTCTAATAGGCGGGTAGGAAGGGTCCTCCAGAAGATTGGGAGAGTGGGTGTGAGGGATCCGGGTCCTGGAAGGGGGGGGGGGGGGCTTATGTGGGCGTGGGAAGGCCTGAAAAGGGTTTGCTCACTTGGGCGGATGTGGGATTATGCCCTGGGGTGACATTGCCCTTGTGGGGGCTCTTGGGGGACCCTGCAGCTCACTTAGAAATTTGGGCACCCTTTCCAAATGGTGGCCTGATCTCTGAGGACCTGGTCTGGCAGTGAGTTCAACTCCCCAGTGAAGAAAATAATTCTAAGTGTGAGCTAACCGGGGAGAAACCCCCCATGGTCCAAAGAAATGCCGATTAGATAGCAGTGGGGAACATGCCAGAGTGAAACTCCCTGCAAAACCCACCTGAAATTATACTTAGAAACTTTTCCGTTAAATCGCTCCTCGCAGCATCTTATTAGCGGGCCCTCCCACCGCCGCCCTCCCCCCCCCCCCCCCCCCCCCCCCCCCCCACCTCCCCGCCATGAATATTCATTGTGTGCCGATTTGACATCTTGGCAGCGTGATTTACAACGGCTGTCTCAAGATCTCAAGGCACGAACCTGGCTACCTCCCCTCCAATGGGGATATCGGAGGTGAAAGTTCAGATTATCATTACCATCCACGGTACCAGTCGCAGAGGGGTCGGTGGAGAGTACACGGAGAATCCAGAAAAGTGAAACCTTTGGCTGGGGTGGGGGGGGCAGACAGTATCAACATCTCAGGTCTTGGGATCACTTGCAGAATTCAGCACCCCTTCTGTCTATGATCCTCTAGCTTTATAGGGTCTGGCTGCTGTTTTGCTGGCAGTACATCCCGTGGCCTCGTTGCTGAGCTTGTGGCGATATCACCGCTGAGGGATTGCCCTGCTAGAAGCTGGAAAGTGGGTTGGAGCAGGTGAATCCATAGAGTCAGCACAGAGTGCGACTGTGATGTCCCTGGGTGGGGTCCTGTGAGATGCCAGGGTGCATGGGCAGAATGGGGTACTCTGACAAGGGGTGGTCCCCAGTCTCATGAGGGCTGAAGACCCTCACACGGGGGAAGGATGAATGCAGTCAGAATGAAGATCCACACGCAGGCAGTACTGTGAAACCAGAGGACATTAGACGGCTGGAAGGACAAGACCACTGGTTATGGAGGCCAGGCTGTCCCGGAATAGTTGGAAGGCTTGTTTAATTCACAACCCATGCAGCAGAATGAGGTTGCCTGCTAAGGGTGAAGTTAATTGCAAATTCCAGTCTCCACAAGCATCAGGTATGTCAGTCAATTGCATCAGCATTGTAATGCATGAGTGTGCCATTGATTGGCATCCAATTGTTAAGGCTAATGCTCGCTGCTAAGTAAGTGAGGGGTAACAGATGTGGCCCTTAATGCAAGGCATTGTGGTGAAGGCACTCATATGGTATCCCATTCAGGAGATGACGGATGGCAGCGTCTCACTCCCCCATGAGATTATAACACAGGTCCATGGAATGCACTCAGCTGCCCTCACTCCCCACTCTTGGGGAATCATGGGGCCCGCTGAGTATCTCAAGGGTCGAAGCATTTCATTTAAGTGGCGTTGATAAGGGCAACTGTGGGGAAGTGCCGATTGTATGACAGGGGGCAGAGTGAGGCTCAATGGAAAGGCACTTACATAGGGGGGTGGGCATGGATAGATGTCCCAAATTCTGCAAGGGCTGTGGATCAAGCAATTGTCAAGACTCATTGATCACTTTGATGTTCTCTTACTTTCCGTTTTTGATTGTAGAGAACCATGGAGACAGTCGAGTTGGCAATTTGTTTGATTGCTATCGAGCAGCAACATCGGCATGCCAGGACCAGTGCCCTGCAGAGGAGGGGAGGCAGGGCACTTTGATCGTCCAGGAGCAGGCCCATAGATGTGGAGCTTCGGAGGAGACACTATCGGCCATAAGTATACCAACGCACAACTTCCTACCTCCAAATATCAGAGTCCCAATACCGGAAAAGATTGCGTCTATCCGGGAGGTTGGTGGACCACCTTTGCTAGGTGATGCAGGAGTTTGCACCACATGGACTGGGAGGTTACCCATAGCCTGTGGCCCTGAAAGTCGCTTCTCTGACCTTCTATGCCAGAAGGGAGAATCACTATTTCCGAAGGCTCACATGTGCACCAATTTGGTGACCACTGCACGTGTTGACGCATGAGCCTCTTTGTCGAGAGTCTCAACTTGGACTGGGACCAGGCGATCCAAGACACCATGACCATGGGCCTCGCCCGCATAGCAGGCATGCCCCAGGTACAGGGTGTCATTGACTTCACCCACGTGGCTCTGCATTCCCCATGGCGACATGGGGCACCGCTTGTGAACCACAAGGGATACCAGTCCCTCAATGTCCAGATCATCTGTGATCATGCAATTCACATTATGCAGATGTGTACCCATTTCCCACAGGGCATCCATAATAGTTCATCTATCGCAGATCCCAACGGTTTTTGTAGGAGAACAGCAGCTGGAGGGATGGTTCCTCGGGGATAAAGGGTATCCACTCAGGGGGTGGCTGGTGATGCCAGTGTGGAGGCTACAAACGTCTGTGAAGCACGCGTGAGGTCCTTGTGATGGTGGCTACATTTGTAGTAAGGACGCTAAAGCGATTGGCCAAGTGCTGCAAGAGAATGATGATGACTTAAAGTGAGGACAGAGCAACTCTCCTCTTATCCTCAGCGATGTGTCTGACTCCTGCCTGACTAAGAGCTGAGTGCAACCGGCCACTGAACGGGGTGATTGAGGGGCCCAGAGCGGCTGAACGACACATCTCAGCTGCTGCTGCTTTCTCCGAGGCAGGGGTCCCGGTGAGTTTCTCTACTGACGCGGTGGACAGACTCTTGACATGATTTCAGCCCTTGGCATCCTCTTAAGTAGAGAATACTGGCAGACATGAGAGCCCTGGGCGCTGATGGGGGGAGGGGGGGGGGGGGGGGGGGGTGCAGGGTGAACCTTCCATGATTGGGGGTTTAGGTGATGGGGAGGCCTGGGGGAACCTTTGCCAGGAGCGGCACAGCTTTACTGCATCATCAGTATGGGTGGTGGAAGAGACATTGCGCTGCCATTCTCACACTGCACAGGGATGAAGTGCACGTTTGCACGGGGGTTTGTGGAGCTAGGAGGCATGGCATGAAATTGTGGAGGATCTATATGGGTGAACAAAGTGATTTTTAACACAAGCGCTACAGTACAATGGTGACTTATCTCTATGAGTGCCTGGGGTCATCCATGTCCATGGGATGCCAATTGTTTCCTACTCTTCCTCACCCTCCCGTTTACATGTAGGTATATCCCCAGGACCACAGCTGAGGTGGAAGCGACCTGCAGACTCCACGCACTGTTGCCTGAGATCACCATGACAGATGTCCCCAGAGGGCCTGGTCCTTAAGGGTCGGGCCTACTTTCGGGCTGCACGGGTGTGGTAGTGCTGGAGGTGTGTGGCTCACAGCGATGGGGGTGTCAGATGGACTGGACACCACCAGGGTCTCCTGGACAGAAGGTCCCAGGCTGTGCTCGTGATTCCATTCGGGACTCCAGGGCCCCTGGGCTCCTCCATGGGATAGAGAGGCAGCTGGAGTGAGATCCAGTAGCCCTACTGTCCTCTGTCGCTAAACTTATAGATTCCCACTAGTGCCTGCACCATGGAGTTGAAGCCCTTCACCATGGACCATCAACCTGGGGATCAGTAAAGCCCAGGGTTCTGAGTGCCAGATCCCTGGGATGTTCTGATCCACCGACCCTCTGAAAGAGCACCCTACCCAGGCCCACCGCTCCCCCCATCCCCGTAGCTCCACCTAATCTTTGGACAATAAAAGACAATCTAGCATGACCAATCCACCTAACTGCACATCTTTGGACTGGGAGGAAACCGGATGGAGTACCTGGAAGAAACCCAAACAGAGTGGAGGGACACAATCTAATGTCCATGTGGCACCTAGTGTGGAACCATGCCAGCTGGTTAGATCTCGGGAGAGATCGAAATCCGCTTCGGGCGCGGATCGATTTCCCATCTAACCGGCCTGCACCCGTTGGCAAGTTTGGGATCCCGCCTCGATGTGGTGAGGTTACAATTGACACCAATTGAGGGCAATCTCCATATCATTAACAGGATGGATGCCGTATCTAACGGCCTCCCGAGATCTACAACAGCTCCCCAGTGGGAAGCCACGAGGGCACCATTCAGCACAACTATTTAATAATGGGAAGCTGGCAAAATCGCTGCTCAGTTGATTGGAGGAGGTGAGGAGCCATCTTCGAAGTTGGGCATGCGCCCCTGGGGCTCTGGAGCTGCTGCCCCAGTGCTTGGGGGGGTTCGGGAGGTTGGCCTGGTCGGGGGGACTGGGTGCCATCGGTCGGAGGTTGCCTCTGGGATGAGAGGCATGGGGCCTGGCGCCCGCAGGACCTAAGGGTCACTCCTGGACCATCAATACCCATCAGAGGGGCAACAGTAACTGCTGCCCGTCGGACCACTAAAAACCCCCTGGCAGATGCCTGTCTGGAGTAATATGGTGAAGGTCACTTATCTCCCGCTGACTGTAGCAGCCACTGGCCACACAGCTGAAGGCTACTTGCTAATAGTAAATTGGCATTGTTAGTTCTAGGCCATGGTGTATGCGTCCTCTGGTTGGACCTCGACGTTCTGGCTTAGAACATAAGAACATAAGAACTAGGAGCAGGAGTAGGCCATCTGGCCCCTCGAGCCTGCTCCGCCATTCAATTAGATCATGGCTGATCTTTTGTGGACTCAGCTCCACTTTCCGGCCCGAACACCATAACCCTTAATCCCTTTATTCTTCAAAAAACTATCTATCTTTACCTTAAAAACATGTAATGAAGGAGCCTCAACTGCTTCACTGGGCAAGGAATTCCATAGATTCACAACCCTTTGGGTGAAGAAGTTCCTCCTAAACTCAGTCCTAAATCTACTTCCCCTTATTTTGAGGCTATGCCCCCTAGTTCTGCTGTCACCTGCCAGTGGAAACAACCTGCCCGCATCTATCCTATCTATTCCCTTCATAATTTTAAATGTTTCTATAAGATCCCCCCTCATCCTTCTAAATTCCAACGAGTACAGTCCCAGTCTACTCAACCTCTCCTCATAATCCAACCCCTTCAGCTCTGGGATTACCCTAGTGAATCTCCTCTGCACACCCTCCAGCGCCAGTACGTCCTTTCTCAAGTAAGGAGACCAAAACTGAACACAATACTCCAGGTGTGGCCGCACTAACACCTTATACAATTGCAACATAACCTCCCTAGTCTTAAACTCCATCCCTCTAGTAATGAAGGACAAAATTCCATTTGCCTTCTTAATCACCTGTTGCACTTGTAAACCAACCTTCTGTGACTCATGCACTAGCACACCCAAGTCTCTCTGAACAGCGGCATGCTTTAATATTTTATCGTTTAAATAATAATCCTGTTTGCTGTTATTCCTACCAAAATGGATAACCTCACATTTGTCAACATTGTATTCCATCTGCCAGACCCGAGCCCATTCACTTAACCTATCCAAATCCCTCTGCAGACTTCCAGTATCCTCTGCACTTTTCGCTTTACCACTCATCTTAGTGTCATCTGCAAACTTGGACACATTGCCCTTGGTCCCCAACTCCAAATCATCAATGTAAATTGTGAACAATTGTGGGCCCAACACGGATCCCTGAGAGACACCACTAGCTACTGATTGCCAACCAGAGAAACACCCATTTATCCCAACTCTTTGCTTTCTATTAATTAACCAATCCTCTATCCATGCTACTACTTTACCCTTAATGCCATGCATCTTTATCTTATGCAGCAACCTTTTGTGTGGCACCTTGTCAAAGGCTTTCTGGAAATCCAGATATACCACATCCATCGGCTCCCCATTATCTACTGCACTGGTAATGTCCTCAAAAAATTCCACTAAATTAGTTAGGCATGACCTGCCTTTTACGAACCCATGCTGCGTCTGCCCAATGGGACAATTTCTATCCAGATGCCTTGCAATTTCTTCCTTGATGATAGATTCCAGCATCTTCCCTATTACCGAAGTTAAACTCACTGGCCTATAATTTCCTGCTTTCTGCCTACCTCCTTTTTTAAACAGTAGTGTCACATTTGCTAATTTCCAATCCACCGGGACCACCCCAGAGTCTAGTGAATTTCGGTAAATTATCACTAGTGCATCTGCAATTTCCCTAGCCATCTCTTTTAGCACTCTGGGATGCATTCCATCAGGGCCAGGAGACTTGTCTACCTTTAGCCCCATTAGCTTGCCCATCACTCCCTCCTTAGTGATAACAATCCTCTCAAGGTCCTCACCTGTCATAGCCTCATTTCTATCAGTCGCTGGCATGTTATTTTTGTCTTCCACTGTGAAGACCGACCCAAAAAACCTGTTCAGTTCCTCAGCCATTTCCTCATTTCCCATTATTAAAACTCCCTTCTCATCCTCTAAAGGACCAATATTTACCTTAGCCACTCTTTTTTGTCTTATATATTTGTAAAAACTTTTACTGTCTGTTTTTATATTCTGAGCAAGTTTACTCTCATACTCTATCTTACTCTTCTTTATAGCTTTTTTAGTAGCTTTCTGTTGCCCCCTAAAGATTTCCCAGTACTCTAATCTCCCAGCAGTCTTTGCCACTTTATATGCTTTTTCCTTCAATTTGATACTCTCCCTTATTTCCTTAGATATCCACGGTCGATTTTCCCTCTTTCTTCCGTCCTTCCTTTTTGTTGGTATAAACCTTTGCTGAGCACTGTGAAAAATCGTTTGGAAGGTTCTCCACTGTTCCTCAACTGTTCCACCATAAAGTCTTAGCTCCCAGTCTACCTTAGCTAGTTCTTCTCTCATGCCCTTGTAATCTCCTTTGTTTAAACACAAAACACTAGTATTTGATTTTACTTTCTCACCCTCCATCTGTATTTTAAATTCCACCATATTGTGATCGCTCCTTCCGAGAGGATCCCTAACTATGAGATCATGAATCAATCCTGTCTCATTACACAGGACAAGATCTAGGACCGCTTGTTCCCTCGTAGGTTCCATTACATACTGTTCTAGGAAACTATCGCGGATACATTCTATAAACTCCTCCTCACGGTTGCCTTGACCAACCTGGTTATACCAATCGACATGTAGATTAAAATCCCCCATGATAACTGCTGTACCATTTCTACATGCATCAGTTATTTCTTTGTTTATTGCCTGCCCCACCATCTCGTTACTATTTGGTGGCCGATAGACTACTCCTATCAGTGACTTTTTCGCCTTACTATTCCTGATTTCCACCCAAATGGATTCAACCTTATCCTCCATAGCACCGATGTCATCCCTTACTATTGCCCGGATGTCATCCTTAAATAACAGAGCAACACCACCTCCCTTACCATCCACTCTGTCCTTCCGAATAGTTTGATACCCTCGGATATTTAACTCCCAGTCGTGACCATCCTTTAACCATGTTTCAGTAATGGCCACTAAATCATAGTCATTTACGATGATTTGTGCCACCAACTCATTTACTTTATTCCGAATACTACGAGCATTCAGGTAAAGTACACTTATGTTGGGTTTTTTACCTCTGTTTTGAATGTTAACATCTCCAGTTTTATTCCTTTTGTTATTACTGGGCCTATTCACTGTGCTCCCCTCAGTCACTGTACCTTGTACTGTCGCCCTTATGGATTTCTGACTATGTCTTCTCTGCCTTGCACTTTTCCCCTTACTTCCTTTTGTTTCTGTCCCTGTTTTACTACCTTCCAACTTCCAGCATTGGTTCCCATCCCCCTGCCACATTAGTTTAAACCCTCCCCAACAGCTCTAGAAAACACCCCCCCTAGGACATCGGTTCCAGTCCTGCCCAAGTGCAGACCGTCCGGTTTGTACTGGTCCCACCTCCCCCAGAACCGGTCCCAATGCCCCAGGAATTTGAATCCCTCCCTCTTGCACCATCTCTCGAGCCACGCATTCATCCTATCTATCCTGACATTCCTACTCTGACTAGCTCGTGGCACTGGTAGCAACCCTGAGATTACTACCTTTGAGGTCCTACTTTTGAGTTTAACTCCTAACTCCCTGAATTCCGCTTGTAGGACCTCATCCCGTTTTTTACCTATATCGTTGGTGCCTATGTGCACCACGACAGCTGGCTCTTCACCCTCCCCCCCCCAGAATGTCCTGCAGCCGCTCCGAGACATCCTTGACCCTTGCACCAGGGAGGCAACATACCATCCTGGAGTCTCGATTGCGTCCACAGAACCGCCTGTCTATTCCCCTTACGATCGAGTCCCCTATCACTATAGCCCTGCCATTTTTCTTCCTGCCCTGCTGTGCAGCAGAGCCAGCCACGGTGCCATGAACCTGGCTGCTGCTACCTTCCCCTGGTGAGCCATCTCCCTCAACAGTATCCAAAGTGGTATATCTGTTTTGCAGGGAGATGACCGCAGGGGACACCTGCACTGCCTTCCTACTCTTGCTCTTTCTTTTGGTCACCCATTTTCTATCTCCCTCAGTAACCTTCACCTGCGGTGTGACCAACTCGCTAAACGTGCTATCCACGACCTCCTCAGCATCGCGGATGCTCCAAAGTGAGTCCATCCGCAGCTCCAGAGCCGTCAAGCGGTCAAACAAGAGCTGCAACTGAACACACTTCTTGCACGTGAAGGAGCCAGGGACAGTGGACGTGTCCCTGAGCTCCCACATCGCACACGAGGAGCATGACACGGGTCTGGGATCTCCTGCCATGTCTTAAACCCTTGGTAAACTTAAACAACTAGAATTTCAAAATAAAAATAAATAAATTAGACAATGAAAAGAAAAAGAGCGACTACTTACCAGTCACTTACCAGGGTTAAAAAGCACCTCCTCACACTCTGCACCGATTTACCTCACTGCACCAAATTACCAAGTTTAAATCTCTCACTCTGTATGAGTCTCACTCCGGATGTGTCTCCTGGAAAAGTGCTCGCTTCTTGGGCCATCCTGGTGGGGCGGTGGTGGGAGCCGACTCCGGGGCGGGGGGGGCGAGGGGGGCCTCCAGGGTGGCCAGCCCCGTGATCGGGGGGAATGGATCTACGGGCGCGCTCATTGCGGGGGTGGGGTCTATGTTCCTCGCGCCGGGCCCCTGCAGGACTCTGCTATGTTTCCCAGGGGCCGACACGGTGACGGCCATGGCGCGCATGCACGAACCCGCGCCGGCCGTGCAGAGCCGACTTTCGGCGCCAGAGCAGCGCACAGCTCTCCGGCACCGTGCTAGCCCCCAAGGAAGGGAAGAATGACTGGGCCTGGAGGCCCGTTGACGCCGGCATCACCCGTGCCAATGTTGACGCCGGCGTCAACACTTGCCTGGGATTTCGGCTGCTAATTAAATTTAAATTCACGCAAATTGCAGTTTTTCATGGATCTGCTGGCAAGGGGCACAAACATCAATGATGTCACCAGCAAGGGACCAGAGCATGTTGTCGGAATTGGCGCCAGGCACAAACTTTGATTTTTTAATTCTGCGCGATTCTTTGCCTGATCGCGATTCGCATTTCCGGCATCGCAAAACTAAGGATTCAGCCCACTGTGCATGTTGCATGTGCAGAAATACAAATTATTGTCAACAATTACCTCCAAAAAATAGGAATAACTACAATTCAAAAGTAATTTGTTGATTGTAAAGCACTTTGGGATGCCACAAACACATGAGACGGACCAGAGAAATGTAAATACTATCTTTCTATCTTCTGTCTGTTGCTTTATCATGTCAAAATCAAACCTTATCCTGTTAAAACCACTTTAATAGTGTGAGAAAGCCTTGAGGTATCTGGATGTTACATGGATGTGGGTGGAACCATGGTCTAATTTTATGTGAAGATTTATCTTGCTTCAAATCTCATTGCAAAACCTCAACTTCATTTATTTTCCTCTCAGTGAATGCCTTAATTTCTTCCAAAATATCTTGTCCTTCATTGAACATCAGCTTAAGTACTTGTTTCAGAAGAGAAGCTGGCACAATCCCAGGTGTCATTTTGCAAATCAACTCACACTGTGCCAGTTGTGGTATTGAAGAAATAACTTTTGAAGTTTTCTATTCTTTGGATTTCCATTGCTTTTCAGTGGTCCTGAAATTGCTAATTCAAGCTGACTATCCTAGGGTGACATATACAAGTGGATATTCTTCACGTGTGAGCGATAGCAGGCTATTTTACTGTGGAAGGAATCACAAGTGAACAAGGTTCCATCAGCTTTCCCTACAGGGGTCACTAGATAGTCATTGTGTAGGGACAACACCAACAGCTTGTATTCATATAACACGTACCACACAGTAAACCATCACGGGCAAAATTTTCCGAAATTTCCTCGCGCAGGCCCTTCGGCCTTCCAAGCCTGCGCCAAACATGCTGCCCGTCTAAACTGTCATCTCTGACGCCGTCACACTAGCAGAGCGGGGCGGGGCCTGATAGAGCTGGAACTGCCGGCCCCCAGAGATCTGCGCTATTCGAAGTACCCCCCCCCCCCCCCCCCCCCACACTCTGCCATGGATAAGGGGAAGCCCCCGCCGCCACAAACACACAAAAGAGGAATCGTCTACTGGAGCTCCCCAGATGGGCCCCCTTAGCACTACCCCCAGGCACAGCTGTGCTGGGGGCAGTGCCAAGGGCGTGGACATGTCCCCCTCCCCCAGGGGACAATGCTTCTGGGCTCCCCTGAAGGGTTTCCTGCAACCAATTCATATTTTTAAATGTAAACCTTTTGATGCGGAGTCTCATGAGGTGGTGATGATCAAAAGTTTAGTCAAAGGTAGGCTTTAAGGAGGATCTTAAAGGAGGAGAGATAGTGAGAGAAACAGAGAGGCCCGGGAAGGGAATTCCAGAGCTGAGGACCTAGATAGCTTAAGGCCACCGGTGGAAAAACGATAGCATCAGACCAGGATTAGAAGAGCACAGAATTGTAGAGCTGGAAGAGGTCATAGAGAGAGGGAGTGACCATGCCATGGAGGAATTAGCACAAAGGGGATGAGAGTTTGGATGATTTCTTTCTTCATCAACCAAGCCAAGGGACACCGAGATCTGAAGCATTACTGATTCTCGGGCCTTTATGATTTGGTCTGACACTGGGTAACATCCTTAACCACAGAACCATATTGTGGTTTATATTTTAATTACAATCTCCTCACATAGCACACGGCTTCCATGACAACCTGCTCACTGCCACCCAGCTACTCCCTCACCTGCCCCAAGAGCATCTTCCACACCCTGCTATACTGCTTCACGGTCAGTTGTAAGTAAAATTAGGCAAGCTAAGACCAATTTCCCTTTTCCTTCCCAGGTTGGGATATCGGCCTGGAGTTTTGAAATGCTGCTGTATTTGGCAGCTCAGCTGAGCGTTGACTAAACTCAGATCAGGTTCACAGTTCAGAGAGCCTGAGTGTCTGTGCCCTGGGGCTGACCCCATGACTGGACAGGAGCACTCAACTGCTTAAGCTGATGATCAAGCCTGTTAAACTTTAATCCAGATCTTTCATCGGTGTTGTACAATTCAAATAATTTGTTTATTTTTATTGTAAAAGAGAACATTTGGTGTGCTGCCGAGCTTTGTCAATCAGGTCGACATGCATTGACTTGTGCAAGCCTAAACATCATGCAAGCGTACACAGAGATGAGATAGAGGTGGAACTGGAAATTCCCGCCAAAGGTCAACAGGTATTTGGTCAATCTCCAAATCTTCCTGTCCAACCCGCAATGGTTCCTGCTGCTTGCGGGACCAGAAAATTCCTGCCACTGAGTTTAAACAATAAATGAACACTTTCAGCGAGGTAGAGAATCTAAACATTGAATTAACACTTTAAGAGCAAGCTGTACCCTGAGGAGTTGATCCTTCCCTAGCATTCCTCATAAGAACACGAATACCACATTCCTGGGTCCTAAATAGATCTGAGATAATTTAGAAATGAGTTGATTATCACAGGGCTAAATCGTTGGCATTGAAAGCTTTCCAAGGCAGGCCAGCAGCACGGTTCAATTCCCGTACCAGCCTCCCCGAACAGGCGCCGGAATGTGGCGACTAGGGGCTTTTCACAGTAACTTCATTTGAAGCCTACTTGTGACAATAAGCGATTTTCGTTTCATTTCATTTCATTTCATCATGTGGTTGAAGGAATGGAAAGTAAAATATTTTTAATAGAGATGGCAGGAGGCTGAAATTGCCGTGTCTTGGGGTGATTTGCGCCGTGAAAGAGGTGTGCAGGAACCTCCTCGTAGGGCGCCCTGATCTTAAGTTAATCCTACCGAACAGCAAACCCCCCCCCCCCCCCCTCCATCAGCCCCCAAGTTTCCAAGTGAGAGACACCGCTCTATGGGGCCACCAAACACCCCCACCTTCAGGACCCCTGTCATGTGAGAGTGCCTTTAAGAAATGGGTGTTTTTATAGACTAACCGTAGTGGGTGTACCTTTAAGAAATGGGTGTTTATTACTGCAGTAATGTCAGAGAGTGGGTGGAGCTGGGCTGTCTGTCTGCGTTACTTTCATTTTTGAGCAGGCTGCTATAGAGTGAGTTTTTAGTTTCGTTTTCAGAGAGAAGAGCTGCAGTGAAAGCCAACAGATGTACATGGATCGCTCTACAAGCTAAAGAGTGTTCATTTGGGTGATTTCAAACTGCTCTCATGAAAGAATTTAAATCTGATCTCTGTGTTAAAAGGGTCTTTTGTCTTCTGGATGTTGTTTGGGAATTTATTAAGGATTACTTAGTGTTGTATTCTTTGGGGGTTGTATTTGAATTGATGGTTGCCAAGATATTCACTGTATGTTTTAAAAAGGTTAACTTGAGTTTATAGGATAAACATTGTTCTGCTTTAAAAAATACTTTTCCATTTTTGCTGTACCACACCTGTAGAGTGGGCCGTGTGCTCCCCATACCACAACCTATTAAAAGTTGTGGGTCAGGTGAACTCCATGATACACTTTGGGGTTCTCTAAACCCTGGCCCATAACACCCCTCATTCAGGCCCCTTTCCATTGCACTGCTAGTGTGCCCGAGGGAGCAGTGCCAGGGCACTTTCCAGCCATGTCCCTGACCACCTGAGGGTTTCAATTGTCTCCGAGGCCCTCGGCGTGGTCATCACATCAAATGGAGACCAACAGTCATTCCCGCCGGCGCAAAGGAACCGGGTGAATTCAGGTTAAAGTTGATTCTGCATATTTAAATTTAAATATTTAAATGCACGGTAGCATTTGGGGCAGCACGGTAGCATGGTGGTTAGCATAAATGCTTCACAGCTCCAGGGTCCCAGGTTCGGTTCCCGGCTGGGTCACTGTCTGTGCGGAGTCTGCACGTCCTCCCCGTGTGTGCGTGGGTTTCCTCCGGGTGCTCCGGTTTCCTCCCACAGTCCAAAGATGTGCGGGTTAGGTGGATTGGCCATGCTAAATTGCCCGTAGTGTCCTAAAAAGTAAGGTTAAGGGGGTTGTTGGGTTACGGGTATAGGGTGGATACGTGGGTTTGAGTAGGGTGATCATTGCACAACATCGAGGGCCGAAGGGCCTGTTCTGTGCTGTACTGTCCTATGTTCTATGTTCTATAATTTGGTTCATGCCCACAGAGGGTGTGAACCAGATTATGTCGACAGCCGGGGGCGGGGTGAATCACAAAATGAGTTCTTGCCGGCTTAATTGGCATTATGGCCCTCTCGCTGGAGTCTCCGGCCATAACCCGGTTTGTGCGCCGGCGAGTGGGGCTGGAGAATCGGCCTCAATATATTTGTGGTAAACATTTGGGTGTCAAGTGGAGCAGGGAAGCGGCAATTCCTTTATTTTCATCATTCTTCAAAAGATGTGACAATTATGGGGGGGGGGGGGGGGGGGGGGGGGCTGCCTTAGATCAAATGAAATCGAGCCATTGAAGAGAATTAAGTTTACAAGGTACTCGAGTCTGGGACTTGAACTTGAGCCCACTAAATAGGGGTCCAGTATTCTTTGCAGCAATTACTGGGCTACCTCCCAGGTCATAAACATGTCGAACTTGGCAGAGTCATAAGTTAGAGCGGAATGCTTCTTGTGACACCGCACAGTGTGTTGAAAATTTCACAGTTTTGTTTTGCTCACAAATAAATTGGATCTATTTGTCACTCTCAATTAAAAGTGTCTCACACTGCCAACACCCTGGTGCATGCTGGGTAAAACAGCAGCCAAGTATAATATGTCTATCAGATTTGGTTCAGAACAATGAAGTTTCACAACTGGTCAATCAATCATCGGACTGACCTGTATCGGACATTTTGAGCCAGCTGGCTGTCAGACTGCCCGGTGACTCATTTGAAGTTGCCTCTTTAGGAAGCAGCTGAAGTTTCCCATGCATCCCCTGTCATAAATCTCCCTTTGTACTAGTCTCAACAAATTTTCAGATGAACCAGCTCAGGAGCCGCTAACCAGATTTTGGCATTGTCTTCACTCCCCGAAAAGAGGATGGCTGAATCGGTCTCCATTTAGCTCCAGGATTTGGAGGTCATAGGGTTAGGGTGTTATTGGGTGCTCGGAATTTATGCGTTGATTTTGCCATTAAGTGTTTTTCTTCAGCTTGCCTTTTGAAAAATCTCTCAAAATAATTGCAAGTGGAAGAATTAATTCTCCATTTGCTCAGGCAAGCAAGCATAGTCTGCTGAAGCAAACAAATCACCTCATGCATGCTTCCACTTCGTGTGATTGTGATCATTTTTTACAAATTGGTTGTGGGCTGTATTTTATTTCTTGATCATTTCTACCAAACGTCTGCTGGACATGGAGGAGACAAAGGAGAGGTCTTGTACATCTTTTGAACAACTTTTTCTTGAATGTTTCAAGTCAATAAATGTGAATGCAAAGCACTGATTGTCAACTATCACATGACTACTGTTGCCCTGCCTTGTGTCCCTTTCTCCCCTATTTCCACCTTCTGGAGTCTCCCCACACATTGCACCAGCTCCAAAAGGTAGTGGACAATTTGAGCTTTCAAAAGAGATATTTGGATTTTTGTTAGGCATGGGTATCACGGGATCTGAAGCAAAGGCGGGTGTTGTGTCTCAAAACACACACTAGAGGCTTCCAGTAGTTAACTAAGCGGGTTATTAATGGAAGGCAAAGGCAGTTAAGTAGCAGGCCCGGGACACAATATAACAGGTCTTAACACTTCAGCTCCGAGGTCCACACTGTTCAGGGTTCTGCTCGAGGGCCCTGCGCAAACACCCTATTAGTCGGGGTTCGTGCGCTCCCGTGCGATTGGCCCGAACCAGTCATGTGGTCTGTCGAGCTCGCCCCCTTAAAGGGGCCACACTACCAGATGCCTCTCCCCTTTAGTTACTTATTACAACTACTCCAAAAACTATATCCAGAAGTTACAAACATCATAAGAGATAACAGGGGAAAGAGAGTCCATCTAAAAGTCAATCGGTCTGGTGACCTCCTGGTCCTCCTGGACCACCAAAACTCCACCACAGGCTCAGCTGGGTAATCAAATTGTCAATATTTGGTGTCAACTCAGAAGGCACCACCTCAACAACAGGCGGACTGGCCTCACCGGCCTCGATTAGTGCAGCTGGTTGAGCAGATTCACCTTGGCCGGACGGAGTCACAGGTGTGTTCACAATACTGGTGGGGATTGTCGGCTCCAGGCTGGGGGTCGCCGTCCCCTGAACAAGTGGTTGACATACTTTCTGATGGTCTTCCCATTGACATTGACCACCTATGACACTGGCCATGACTGGGCTACAACCCGCCCAGCTAACCAAGGAGAGCCTGAAGCCAAATACAAAGCAAAATCGGGTCTCCCACCCGGAATGACCTATGATCCCTTTGCTCTGACCTTCACCCTCCCTG
This sequence comes from Scyliorhinus canicula, assembly GCF_902713615.1. NCBI lineage: Eukaryota > Metazoa > Chordata > Chondrichthyes > Carcharhiniformes > Scyliorhinidae > Scyliorhinus > Scyliorhinus canicula. Next base: position 52,827,593 of record NC_052160.1, on the reverse strand, counting down.
TCTAATTTGGAAACACAAGGTCCAACCGGGTTCTCAGGCAATGGTTGATGAGCAGCTCAGCGAGTGTGACCCTCGTGGTGGAGTGAAGGGTTGAGTTATAGAAGAAAACATTTGCTAAGCGCTGGTGAAGTAGTTTGTCAGATTGCTCCCTCAATGTATCCTTGTCAGTCTGAACAGTGCTCTCAGCCAATCCCTTAGACCTTGGGTAGTCCGGGGCTGTCCTTGTGAGTCATTTTTACTCTTCTAAAAACCTGGAAACCATGGCCAGTAAAGGGGATGCAATTATCCAACACGACGGTTTCGTGAAGTCCATAAATAGCAAAATTACTCGGCGCAAGGCATCCACCCATGGGGGCGGGGTCGCCATCCCCTGAGCCAATGGCCAGAGTGGGGCATCCACCAGAATTAAAAGCATCTTGCCCTTAAAAGGGCCCATGTACCGATTGTGGACCAGGGTCCATGGGTTACCTGGCCATTCCCAAGGGGGGCGAGCGCGGACAGAGGCAGGATTGCTGCGTTTAGCAAGAGTGGCACTTGCACCAATTCTTCAGTGGATTTATCTATGCCTGGGCGCCAGACGTAGCTGTGTACCAGCATCTTCATGTATATCTGCCCTGGGTGGACGGTATGTAGCTCCTTAGGAGGGACCCCCTGGCTGGAGGCGGGACTACTTGTGATCCCCACAAAATTACACCATCGCCGCAGGACAACCCATCCTTGCTCAGATTTATGGTCGTGCCACCCAGTCTGTAACATTCTCTTCACCTTTGATAGTTTGGGGTCTCTCTGGATCCAGTTACAAATGTGTCATGGACATTGGCAATGCGTCGAGAAGTTCAAAGCCAGCACGATCTCTTTGGTTTATGGTGGTGGCGGGATGTTCTTCGGCAGGGGTAAGGGACTTAATGCATCTGCATTGGCAATTGAATCCCAGGCTGTTGCTGACAAGCATAATTGTAGGCCGCCAGCAGCAAGGCCCAACATTCCATACGGGCAGTATGGGCTTGTCTTCCCTTAAATGTCCCCGTAGTGGCTTATGGTCAGAAACTATGTCAAATTGACGTCCATAACACATATAGATGGAATTTCTTCCTACCGGAGATAACTTGAAGCAAAGGGCACTCAGAACCATCTCCCATTTTGATAGAGAAAACTGCCCCTATACCTTAAGGGAATGCATTACATGTGAGTACGATTGGTTTCCCCGGGTCAAAATTCACCAAGAGGTTTGAGGAATACAAGGCTTGCTTCCTAACTCAGAAGTTTTCCTCTTGGGGCTCCCTCCATTGCCACCATTAATGCTTCTTTCATAATAGGTGTAATGGTGTCAATGTTGTGACCAAATCCGAAATGAATCTTCCATAATAATTTACCAAACCGAGGAAGAATTTAGGCTCATGGAAATTTAGGGTTGAGGGACGAATTTTTGTGTTTGAGGCAGACCCCGCATCCCAAAACGTCTTTAGTGCTTCCTCCAGGCTAGGCATCTGCTCTTCAGATGTGGTGCCAGTGAGTAGAATGTCATCAAGGTAGACCATTACCTTGGGAATTCCCTGGGGGAGAATTTCCATCATACTTTGGAAAATAGCACAGGCTGGAGCAATGCCGAAAGGTAGTCTTGTAAACTGAAGAGGCACCAATTTCATTGTGTATTGTGGCAAATTTCTGAGACTCTTCGTCAAATTCTGGTTGCAGGTAGGTGTGACTAAGGTCCAATTTTGAATAGCAAAATGCCAGCTTAGTATTGAGGTCCTCGATCTGCGGAATTGGTTACCTATCAGTCTGGGCAGCCTGATTTATGGTTAGTTTGTAATCCCCATGAATTCTTATCAAACAAAAAGGTTTGAGAATGAAAACTATTGGCACTGCCCACTCAGAAAACGGAACCAGTTTGATTATGTCCAGCTCTTCCAATCTCTTGAGCTCTGCTTCAGTCTTCTGATGCAGTGCATATGACACTGGTCTAGCTCTGAAGAGCTCGGGCATCGAATCCAGACATAGGGCACGATTCTCTAAAAAAATGACTACATTAAGGTGGGAAACGGGCATGATCCAGATTGCAATTCACCCACACTGGTGCAAAAAATGATTCCCCAGGTGAATCACACCTCCATCCAATATCGGAGGAAGACGAATCACTTCCTATGAGCTGCAAGGCGACACTCACCATCACAACCCCTTTCTGTCTAGGCACAGCGCCCATAAATGCCACCTGCTATAGACCCCCTGACCCGCCAGGCGTGCAGATTTTGTCCCCACAGGAGAAGATAACCCACAATAAGAGGGAGAAGGAAAAGCCCCTTGGTCAAACGGGTTTTGTTTACCGATGATAGGCATTTTCACTCAGATTTAATGTTTCTCGATTTTGCTTGATTCTCATTGGTTCCTTCCTTCCACCCAACCCACCCCCCAATTCATGATGACTGCTGACTGCGATCGAAATTTTTACTTCGTCACCAATGTGGTGGCTTGAAACAAACCCTGGAGGTTTCTAGCAGGGGCGGCATGATAGCACAGTGGTTACCACTGTCGCTTCACAGCTCCAGGGTCCCAGGTTCGATTCCCGGCTTGGGTCACTGTCTGTGCGGAGTCTGCATGTTCTCCCCGTTTCTGCGCGGGGTGCTCCAGTTTCCTCCCACAGTCCAGCGAAATGCAGGTTAGGTGGATTGGCCATGATAAAATTGCCCTTAGTGTCCAAAATAGTTAAGTGGGTTGCTGGGTTATGGGCTAGGGTGGAGGTGTGGTCTTAAGTGGGGTGCAGACTCGATGGGCCGAATGGCCTCCTTCTGCACTTTAAATTCTACGATTAACAAAGGGGTTTATTGATAGAATCAGAGGATCACTGCTGTGCAGAAGGAGATAATTCAACCCATTGAGTCAGCACCGACCCTCTGAAAGCCAATCCTACCTAGACCCACTCCCCACCCTATCCCCGTAAAGGCAAAGGCAGATAAGTAACAAGCACAGAACTCAATATAACAGGTCTTAACACTTCGGCTCTGGGGGCCACTTTGCCCAGGGCCCTGCTCCCTGGGCCCTGCACAAACTCCCTACTGGCTGGGGTTAGCGCGCTCCTGCGTGGTTGGCGCTGAACCGGTCACGTGATCTATTGGGGGCAAAGTGGCTATGTGGGAAAGTAAAATTGTGCAGGTCAACCACGATCTGTCTGGCTGGCCTGAGAGACTGAATGGCCTCCTCCTCCTATGTTCTGCTAGGATAGCCGGAGACCTCCTACCAACACTATCCTATGGCTGGTAATATGTTAAAACGATTGCAGGGAATTACTCGCATTGATTCGAACTTTGTAATGCCCCAGGACAACGCAGTCACGTTAGAACGGTCACAGTCGGCATAAACCGTCGGCAGTTACTTGACATTTGTTTGCACAACGCACATTGGCACTCTCCACCACATAGCCATTGGAATTCAATCCTCATTTCCTGTACCTTGAGTCCAATATTACCCGCAATGGGTTGGATGCAAGCTCTCCTGTGATCATCATCAGTGCTGTCGAAGGACAATCCACTTGGAGGCCATTGAAGCAGTTTGCAGTGACTCCACAAAGTCCTCTCTCCAACCACCCAACTGAGAAATAGTCAACTAATCGATTAAAGACGTGATGTGATGCTGGCGACCAGAACCACAGCATTCTTGCAGCCATGTTGTTGTCAATTTTTTTTTCCTTTCAAAATAATCTATTTGACCTTTAAAACAAATACGTGATCAAACCTTATAAATCTATAGCGATAGATTTTCTCATAAAGCTGTCAGTAGAATTTATGGAGATTAAAAGCCTTCTTGGCAAGGGTTCAAAAAAACAGAAAGACTGGGCAAGGCCAGAAAATGTAATGACCACTAAAGATTTAAGCATCTGGTGGTACTTCAGTCCCCAGGGAGATTGTGTTAAATTTGGACGGGTCGGATTTTTTTCAGCCAACTATCAGGCCTGAAGTAGCCTGCTTATGAAACATTTCAATTAGTAGGACAAGCCCAGACAAAAACAAACTATTGGAAATGCTGAAGAAATTAAATTAAGCTTAGTAAAATGTTAACCTTGAAGGGGTGGATTTCTGTTGCCTTTCAATTCAAGTAATTGGGAGGTGCAATGTTTAAAATGTGCTGTTTTCCTTTTACATAGCAAGCTGGGATAGGGCTACAGGGAAAGTCTAGAGGAGTGGGAGTTATGGAACACCTCTTTCCGAGTGCCAGCACACGCATGGTAGGTTAAATCGCTTTTGGTGTTTCCTGTGACTCAGTGTACAGCAGCCTCCCCTCCTAAGTCTGCGGTTTCAAGTCCCACTTGAACACTAAATCGAGCCAGATTCTGTCATTAAATCACTCCAGTGCAGCACTGCGGGAAGGCTGCGTGGCCAGGGTGCCATTCCGTTGGCCAAGAGGCTCAACCAAGGCCCCACTGTTGAGCTGAGGTGGATACAGAGGCCGTAATTCTCCAGCGCCAATTGTCTCGCGGTGGAGCCGGCGAGCCATTGAAATCTCCATCCACAGCGACGGGACCAGAAGATCCCACCGCCACTCCCCCCCCCCCCCAGGGTAAAGGGCTGGACAATTGCAGCCATTAAATTTCATGGTGCCATCCAAAGAGGGGCGGTGAAGTCCTCCCTGGCAACCTTACTAGGATCCCTCAAGCAATATCTGAGAACGGATTATCTGCTCATTTTCCCATTGCTGTTTAAGGATGCCTGCTGTGCACTGTCGTGGTTCCTACAGTAGATGATTCTCAAATTGTTAGGGTTGAATGGCACCATTGAAATAGATCAGTAATCGTGGGCCCCCAATTCATTTATAATACTAAATAATACTTATCATGCAGAAGTGCTTTCGGGGCATTTATAAAAGCAAAAACTCACTCTCAGCTATTAGCTAAATGGATAATATTTAAATATTCACCAGAATATTACCGGTCTCCGAGCATGGAGACTGGTTGCATAGATCAGTGGTTTTCAACCCATGATTAAAAACTCTCTTTGACCTTGCACCCCATGCTAGTTTTGATAGCTGGACGTTTAGCTGGTGATCGTTGTGCTCTCAGTGTTCCTCCATGCGTGGAGTCTCTCCTCCTCGGTGAGATAGACAGCCTACTTTGCACTGTATACATGACAGCTGCATTCCACTCCCTCCTCCCAGCTTGTACCAAATTCACCTTGGGGCCCCCCTGGAAAGATGCTACCGGCCCACGGAGAGTTGATAATCAATGTCTCGCAATTTAATACTTCAAGCCTGGCATCATTCCAGTGAATATGTGCTGAAACTGCTGCAAGGCAAATGCGTAAAGCCCAGGATTGAACACAGTGCTCCAGGTGGGCCCTGACCAGGCCAAAGTGCTTTGACCCAGCAATTAAACCACTGATGAGTTTGACACCATAGCCTTGTAAGCAACTCAGTTCCTGGGTAATTAAGGATGGGCCATGAATGTTGGCTCAGCCAGTGCTGCACACATCCCATGATTTTTTTTTTAATGTTGTAAGGAGGACTTTTCAGGGTTGAGTTGAATCTGCTGTCTTTGTTCCCTGCACCTCGATGGATGCCAGCTAGTCCACCTGGTTTTATTTCTTTTTGACTTTTCTGTCATGATTTTGTACAACCGAGTGGCCTGGGCCATTTCAGAGGTCACTGAAGAGTCAGCCGCACAGCAATGGGTCTGGAGCCACATGTAGGCCAGACCAGATATTGATGGTAGATTTGCTTCCCCAAAGAACACTAGGGAATCAGGTGATTTTTTTTCTGACAGTAGCTTCACAGCACCATAACTAAACCTAACTTGAAATTACAGATTTGTATTAAATGATTGAAATAAAATTCTAGCACTGGATTTGAACCCATGTCCCCCAGAGCATCAGCCTAGGCCTCTTGATTGCTGGTCCAGTGACATTACCACTGCGGTAGCATTTGCTCATTATGTCACCATTACCCCATTATACATCTTATTGGGCACAAAGCATGTTGCAATTATTTTTTTGAATATTATAGATGAACTTGTTTTACTCACAGAGCAGAATGAAGATGGTGAGCGATGTGCCCGAAAAAACCGTCAACGTTTCTAAGTGTTATTTGAATAAATAGTTATCAGACAATCAATTAATAGTGAGTCTTTAACCAAAACCCTACCATTCACAAACTGGGGATCAGTAACATAGTTGGTCCGGTGTCATTGTAAAGTCTTGCAGAGCAGCAGTTATACTGAATGGCACCTGTGGTGGGAACTCTTCACTCCCACCTCCCCAGTTTGCACTAATCCAGCCTCCATCTGCCACTTAGTTATCTTGCTGACACTGTGAATGTCCGGTCGTGCCCACAGGAGTCCACAGTTTGGAAACCCTGCCCTACATTCAAATGACCACACTTCAAGAAAGTACCTTTGAAAGATGTGATCTCAAATGCAAGTCGTTCCATTTCTCTTTTCCTTTTATGCTGTTTGAGGCTAATGGGCAGTCGAAAATGCAGGAGAAAGAAGGGCGAGAGAAAACCATCAAGAATATCAAGCACGCCCCATCTAGTAAATGTTCCAACACTGCATATTCCCAGGTTCGATTCCCGGCTGGGTCACTGTCTGTGTGGAGTCTGCACGTCCTCCCCCTGTGTGCGTGGGTTTCCTCCGGGTGCTCCGGTTTCCTCCCACAGTCCAAAGATGTGCGAGTTAGGTGGATTGGCCATGCTAAATTGCCCGTAGTCTCCTAATAAAAGTAAGGTTAAGGGGGGGGGGGGGTTGTTGGGTTACGGGTATAGGGTGGATACGTGGGTTTGAGTAGGGTGATCATGGCTTGGCACAACATTGAGGGCCGAAGGGCCTGTTCTGTGCTGTACTGTTCTATGTTCTATGTTCTATACCTTCCTCTCATCCTCCAGCAGTGTTGTTTCCTCAAAGAATTATAAAGAAATCCATCCAAGTCAGTGCTGGGGAAACTCCTCTCTGACGAACAGAGGCAATCATGCTAGCTTGAGACAACAGTAGCCCAAAAATATATTCTAATCTGAATTGACTCAGTGCTTAGCCCTTACAATTGGCAATGTCCTTTTTCTCAGAAACTGGAGTTGCCTTTTAATGGAATCCCATGCTCACCGCAAGAGCAGACATTTGATCCAAAGACAAAAATAAATACTGCTCATCTATTGCCTATAGATGCCTAGTGATTCTGAAGGACTGGCTGGTGGTGTCATGAGTAATGTTACTTTTTGGAAAGCATGGTGGCCCATGAATTATCTTCATCCATCACACTGGTCATTTCCTCAAAGAACTAAATCAAATTAGTGAGACAGGACCTGTGCTTTCCAAAGTCGTGTTGGTACCTTTATTAACCACTGTCCTCTCCAAGTGACCACAGATCACAATGCGCCAAGCACTTTCTCACAATTTCTCTGCAGGTGAGGTTAAGTTTATGGGCTTTCAGGTTCCTAGGTGTGGTTCCTATCATGATATAAGAGTGATTGTGGTAGTGTGCTCTAGTAATACATATAATACGGTACACTCAGGGTGGCATTCTCCCGCCACGTCCGCCCGGCGCCTGGAGAATCCTGCCCGAGGTCAATGGACTTCTCCATTTTCTGCTTCCCGCCCCTGGAAGAATCCAACCCTCAGTATTTCATTGGGTCATCTGCCCTGTGAGTCAGATAGCACATGTAAATGTAAACTGTGGCAGCATGGTGGTGCAGTGGTTAGCACTGCTGCCTCATAGCACCGAGGTCCCAGGTTTGATCCCGGCTCTGGGTCACTGTCCATGTGAAGTTTGCACATTTTCCCCTTGTCTGCGTGGGTTTCGCCCCCACAGCCCAAAGATTATGGGCGAAATTCTCCCAAAACGGGAGAAATCGTCAAACTGCCGTAAAACCCGGGCGGGTTTTACGGCATCGCGCCCCTTCCCGACGGGGGACCGATTCTGGTCCCCCGTCGGGGCTAGCAGCCCGACGTCGGAGGCTCCGACAAGTCGGGCTTAACGAAAATCGTTAAGCCCGCTTGTCGGACTTAGCGCCGGCTGACGCGTCATATGACGTCAGCCGCGCATGCGCAGGCGGGAAGACTCCACCCGCGCATGCGCGGGTGACGTCATCGCGTTTTTGCGCGAAACCCGCGCATGCGCGGTCCGGGTTGCCCCTCAGCCGCCCCGCGTATTGATACTGCGGGGCGGCGGAAGGACAAATAGTGCGCGGGCATCGGGCCCGCTGCCCGCGATCGGTGGGCACCGATCGCGGGCCCATGGCACCCTTGGCACGGCCGTGGTACTGCCGTGCCAATCGGTGCCATGGTTATTTTTTTCCAGGTGGTCACGACGTTTTTACGAACGGCAGGACCAGGTGTGTTTGCCGTTCGTAAAAAGGTCGTAAAGGGCTGGGACTTCGGCCCTTCTAACAGCTGTGAATCGCTGCCGGCCGTAAAAAAACGGCGGCAGCGATTCGTGTCGGGATTTCGGCGGGGGGGGGGGAGAATAGCGGGAGGGCGTCAAAAAAGTCGGGAAGGCCCTCCCGCTATTCTCCCACCCGTCGTGGGGGGGGGAGAATTTCGCCCGTGTAGTTGGATTGGCCACACTAAATTGCCCCTTAATTGGAAGAAATGAATTGGGTACTCTAAATTGATATCAAAAAATATAAAAATGTAAACTGTAACCAGGCTGCATGCTTGCATGTTCTGTTCTTAATAAAGTTAGTTTACATTGATGATATTGGTCAACCTGCAACAATACAAAAAGACAGTTCACACTCTTTGTTAAGCGACCACATCAGCCACCCTCCAATCCTCAGGAACCAACTTGAACATCAATACGTCATTGATTACATGAACAAGTGACTCACCTACAGCTACCTGACAACGTACCCACCCCCTCACAATCGAAACCCTCCCTCTCCCTGAGAACTCAAAATGACACTGAATGCTTCAATCTTAGATGTTGTAATCTTTCCAAAACAGCTTATTCTTGCTGAAGTAAATTTTAGCCAAGCAATTGTACAATACAGGGAGTGCGTTATATTGAAAGTAAAGCAGATGCAAATAACGTATTTAATTTATCAACCATTGTCTTTATACTTCAGTTAAACGTTTAATGGCCCGATGTGATCATTGATCAGTCTCTGTCTCCAAATCTAACTGGAAAAAAAAATCACCTTCCGCACTTGAATTGTCCACCACCCCTTTTATCCTAACATTCCGAACACCTGTTTAACTTATCTTCAGCTTTTTTTTGTAATAATTGTTCTTATTTTCTGACCATTCCACTCTTTATACTTGGTGAAGTACTTTATACTTTTAAGATATTTTCTCCACGAATGTTCCTCTTTAACCATTATCCCGAGCCCCACCAAATTTCCAGTACCAATAAACAAGGCTTTCTTGTCAATAAACTTTATGATTATAAAGAGCCAATTTTCCCTTGTGACCCAGCAGTATACTTTCATGTATCTGACTTAGATTTGCCCCCGGAGTAAAAGTTCTGTCCTGCTGAAGTTGGTTACAAGCATCCAGTTATCTATATGATTCTGTCCCTAATGCAGTTAGAACTGAACAAAATAAGCACTACAACCAAAGTGCTTTCTGATGTAAAATTCAGATTTTAAAAAAAATTGATTCATGGGACGTTGTCGCGCTGGCTGGGCCAGCATTTGTTGCCCACCCCTAATTGCCCTGAACTGAGTGGTTTGCTCGGCCATTCCACAGGGCATTTAAATGTCAACCACATTGCTGTAGGTCTGGATTCACGTGTAGGCCAGACCAGTCAAGGATGGCAGATTTCCTTCCCTCAAGGACATTAGTGAAACAAATGGATTTTTTACAACGTTCGGCAATGATTTCCATGGTCCTTGTCAGGCTTCGAATTCCATGGGTGGGATTCTCCATCCTGCAGGACCAGTTTTCCATTGCAGCAGCCAGCCAATGGGGTTTCCTATTGTGGGCGCCCCCACGCATTCGGGAAATCCGCGAGCGTGCGTGCACTGCCGGCGAAACAGAGGATCCCGTCAATGGATAATCCAGCCCCATATATGTATTGTTTTATTTCTGGCTCACCAATAAGTAAGTTATCATCTCTGGTATCCTTTCTAAAAAGTTGCAGATGCCCCCTCCCATAAACAGCATCAACAATCTTCTCTTGTGAATCAGCGGTCCCATATTGGACCACATAATGGACAGATAGCAAAGCTGTCCTGTGATAACAATTCAACAGCCTTCAGTTACTCCTGCAGCATGCCAGTAATGTGGCAATACCCTCCCGTCTGAGTCAAAACATTGTGGGTTTTCCATGGTCTTGAGGAATTGAGGATTAACCTTGAGACTACTGCAGGGAACAACCCAGAGGAAAATCCATGAGCGAGGGGCATTAATAAGTTTTGGAGTTGGAAAAAAATTAGGCTGTTTGACTGTCATTCGCCACTCTGACTTGGAAATATATGGCCGTTCCTTCACTATCACTGGGTCAAAATCCTGGAATCCCTTCCTAACAATACAATGGATGTCCCCACACCACGTGGACTGCAGCAATTCAAGATGGCAGCTCACCTTCTCAAGAGCAATTAGGGATGGGCAACAAATGCTGGACTAGACATCGAACACCACATCCCATAAAAATGTATTTTTAAAAAGGGTGGAATCTTCCTTTCCCTCCAGCAGCGAGAAGCATCGTGGATGGGGGAGCTTAACTTGGCGTGAAGTCAAAAATCAGTTCCGTGACATTGAGGATGACTTGTCGGAATTTTGCTCTCCGGACTTTGAAGGTGGGCCAAAGACGGGTCAAGCTTCCCGACAAACAATGCTCACCCATGCTCATTAATTAAATACCTGCAAAAGGGCAGCATGGTAGCACAGTAGTTAGCACTGCTGCCTCACGGCGCTGAGGACCCGGGTTCGATCCCAGCCCCGGGTCCCTGTCCATGTGGAATTTGTACATTCTCCCCGTGTCTGCGTGGGTCTCACCCCCACAACCCAAAAATATGTAACCCAAAGTGCATTGGCCATGCTAAACTGCCTCTTAATTGGAAAAGATAAAAAAAAGTCGTTAAATAGATTCCGGCAAATTTTATATTCCCCACCAGCAGGAAATTAGAGCACTCAGTTTTATGAATGTTTTAAGTGGCATGGAGGTGGCAAGCTCCACTTCTTCCATTCATAATCTCACTCCGATTGGGTGCCAGGAGCACAAACTGTGTGAAGGCTTAGGGAGACGGGCTAGCAGGCCGGGGAAGAGGTGGGCGGTGAGAGGGTGGAGCAGAGTTTAGACTTGGAAGGAGGGGAGGCTGATGGGCGCCCTTCAAATATGGGACCTGGACCTTCAAGCCTGTGAGATAGTAGCAGGAGGCTGACCCCCTGCCCTCCCCCACCAAAAGATTTGCTGTGCTCCACACGGATGCATAAGCAATGCGCCGAACATTGCAAGATCGCATTCAACCGTCCCACCCTCCAACGGAAATTGCTTGTACCTCTGTGCCCGCCTCTGAACCAGCTTCAGCCCAGAGGATTCTACCCAAACAGTCTGTTTTTCAGTCCAGCTGGCATGGGAATGTGCTGCTTTGTGGGAATTGACATGACAGGGGGAAACCGTGGGGGTGGGGCTGTTGAACGGAGGAGGTCATGTGATGAAACCACCAAGAATGCATCCAACAAAAGATGACAACGCACATTGGCATACTGGCTATTGTAAAGAAATCTGGATTGCAGTCCACTCTGTCCATCTTTGATATGCTCAAACTATCCCTTTCTATAAAGACAATGCTTAGTTCGCCTGTTTACAAGTAAAATTCCTCAATGCTGGACATGTGTGGAGAAGGTAGGTGGAAATCAACTGTGGTGAAATGGCATCTTGATTTTCCTTTTACAATCGAAAAGTTGCTGATACTCACCGGGACATGATATTGGGTATTTTGCGAGTAGAAAAATGACTGGAGAGAGCAGCTGGTAATGAATGAATGTACTGTGAAGCTAATTTGCCTTCCCTCCAATCAGAAATGCTAACCAACGTGTATAGTGGGTGCTCCATTATCCAGAGAATTGGGAACATGCTGGGCTGACATACCCATGAGGTACTGGGGGACTGCTGCATTGTCTAAGGTGCCATCTTTTCGATAAGATGTTAAACCTAGACCCAGTCTACCCCTTAGTAGATTGACCCCCTGCCCACTGCCTGTTTTCTGGTGGTGGAGGCAGCTCACCATTGGCTGCCGGCAGGACCTTCGGTTTCGCTGATGTCTACGCTGTTTTGTGTGGCTCATTCATCCCGCCGATGGGGAACCTGTCACGGGGGCTTTGCCTTCGGCAGGACTGGGAGATCCTGGCCTTGGAGTTATTTTGAATGAGGGCCTCCAACCCAATATTTATCTCTTCCACCAACATCACTAAAAAACAATTATGTCATTATTTTTCACATTGTTGTTTGTGGGAGCTTGCTGTGCACAAATTGACTGCTTTCCCCCACTGAGCAACTGTGCCTAAATTGCATTTTATTGGTTGTAAATCATTTTGCGACGAGGCCCTAATGTCGCAAAAGGAGCTTCAGAAATTAAATATTTTATTTACTGTCTCCATCACAAGCGTAAATATGTAAGATACATCGAAGCCGTGGACTCTGAAATGTATGCTGCTTCAAGAGCGGTGCTGGCTGAAAACCTCTCCATATTACATTGATACCCATTCAGCAGAGCTTTTATTTTGAACAGTACACATTTGGTGAAGTGTACAATCATGGCACTCAACATCGTAGAAAGTCCTGCTACTGTCAAAAAACAAACTTTTCAATGCATGAAAATAAACAATCCCCAAAACCCAGAACGAACCATGAGAAATGTTATTCTTTTCAATTGAGTTGTGGTGAAATGATTTTCAACTCTGAGCTCGTTTTCACAAAAAATTATCATTTTGGCAAAAGAATCCAATTTGTAACAATACCTATTTAACTCTTCATATGCTATGTATTATTTATGAATACATATTTAATTCGCAACTGTGATTGTTTACTGATCTCCATGACAACTGGTTGCGTGGAACAAATTGTTCAGTCCAAGATTTCAAATAAGTGACAAATAAATAAATTTATCACTTCAACATTGAATTTTAATGTATTGGAGTCCAGAGGACTTATTAATCATTTTAAACTGCTGTTAGTTTTCAAAGTTATTCCATTCTCCTTGCGTTTGACTAAATTCCAGGAGGATAGCACACTGGCAAAGCAGCCCCCCTCACGCTTTGCATTACTCAATCTTTTCACAATGCAGTCACTTGAATCCTACAAAACAAGGGGGGGCGGGGGGGGGGGGGGGGGGGGGGGGGGAATCGGGCATTGTCCATTTTTTGCTGGGGAGTGGGAAGGTTTGAGACGGCATGCTTTCCCACACACACTCGTTAAAGGCTTTGCCAAGAAAGCCTTTAAAACGTTTGAAGCATCTTGATACATGAGTGGCTCACACAAGATGGTGTTATGGAGCACCGAATAATTAATTGCATAATGGAGTGAAGGAAACGATAACAACTACTTTCATTTCTAACAGGCACATCTATGGGTTGTGAGGTTGAGACCTATGCAGACACGGGGAGAATGTGCAAACTCCACACGAACAGTGACCCGGGCTGGGAGCAAAGCTACGTCCTCGGCGCCGTGAGGCAGCAGTGCTAACCACTGCGCCACCGTGTCATTTGTTGACTGCCATTAACTGAGTAGAATGTCCTGAGGCACTGCCACATGAGCATTAGTCAGAATTTGACAATAAGCTTCTGGGAGATATGAGGAGAGTTGAATAAAAACCTAGCCGAAGAGGTAGTTTTTCAGGAGCTGCTTATATGACGAGCAGTAGAGAGGCAAAGAAATGTAGGGAGAGAATTCCATACCTTAGTGCAGATGTAGGCATGGGAGGGGATTTTTTAATTGCTCTTGCCAGACAGTTCTTCTGGTCCCGCTGATGGTGAACCCCAACCACTCGTTTTCCGATGGCGGGGGTGAATTCAATCGAAAATCCCATTGACAGGGCGGGACAATAAGATCCTGCATCCGGCCAATAGCGGACTACCTCCTGCCACCGATAAACACACCTCAGGCGACACGGGAAACGCCCCCAAGGACGGCAATGATTAAAATCAGGGGTTCTCAAAAGGCCCAAACTAGAGGTGCGCAGGGATCTTGGAAAGTCGAGGCCGTGGAGGGAGCTGAAATTAAGGATAGGAATTGTAAAATAAAGGCATTGCAGGACTGTGAACTGATGTAGGTCAGTGAGCACAGGGGTAATGGGCCAATGTAACTTGGCACAAGTTTTTGAAGTCAATAGAAAATGGAGGTTCAATTCCCGTTCCAGAATGTGACAGTATTTGACTGAAATACTGCAATGTTGACTTGGATCAGAATACTGCCAAAGCGGCCCTGCAATTCTGACTTGCTGCATTAGAATGCAGCAGGAGTTCAGTGAGACTCTCGAGGGGTAAATTTTAAGGAATAATTTAATTTAAGGACTAATTTCAATCTAAAGTCTGGTTTGTTCTATAATTTAACAATTAACTGAAAGTTGCTCTTTTGACTGGGTGAAATTTAATTGCAGCTTTAAAACAGGAGTTTGCAGAATATCAGATGAAACTAGTTAATTAGATAACTGGTTTAATCCAGTTTCAAAAGCATTGAATTAGGGGCATAAAAAATGGCTCCTTCAGTGCTGCCTTGTTGCATTAGAGTGTAGCTGGAGTTTGGTGAAACAGGGAGTTAAGTGAAAGAGGAGGAGGTGATCAGTCTCTTTTCTCTGATTGGTGAGTACTTTTGCTCTTTAAAATAAAAGTACAGCCTTGTGGAATTTGGGGCAGAAGGGGAAAAGGAGATTTTAAGTAACTCATACAGTAATGTTATAACCTGCCTGCTTACCACTGGCTGGGAACTAATGGCAATCCCACAATCCTTAGGGAGTATGAGCTTCCCCAATGAGGGGGCGGACAAATCATTCGCAGATTCCCTGCATAAATAGAGCTGGAACCAGCTAGAGAGGATTGAGCAGCAAGGGAGTTGCTGCTGTTGTATATAATATATATATATATATATGTTATTGTAAATAAATGTTATTTCTTTCTGTCCTTCACCTTGTGCTGGATTCTTTGTGGCCCTCACAAAACTGGTGACGAGGGTTAAAGTGGATAGCTGTCTACGCTGCTGAAGCCATCTCCCTGGATTTTTGTTGGATACAGGTTGGAAGCTTTTATTCTGTTACACCATGCCACACTATGGACATTTTCTCTTACACTATGGACATTTGGATGTTTTTGATGCTGTGCTGGAAAGTTGGAACCAGTACGCACAACGGATGCGTTATTATCTCCGGGCAAACAACATCACCGAAAACGAGCACCAGGTGGTAATTTTGCTCACTGCCTGCAATCACTGATCACGTTTGGGGTGATTAGTGTTGGTATCTTGTAGTGGCTATAAATATGACAGTTAATAAGGTCACCTTTCTTAATCTTAATTATGATATGCTTTTCAGAGTCGCCAGGTATCTCTCGATACTGCCACAAGGTTCAACCGAATATCGATCTAAGAACCAATACACCAGTTAGTTAGTTCAAAGTTAAACTATGTCTATCACTAACACCTATACTTAACTTCGGGTACCCGCTTAGGTCAGAGGAACAGTGGCCGTTGTTCGGATCTGAGGCTGTTGGGTTCGAAGAGGTAGCAGGAGTGTAGCTATGGTCGTCCGTCTGGTAGCGAGCGTTGAACTTGAACTTGCTTCTGGTGGTGTAGGTGGAGGGGTCTCTCCAGTTGATAGCCGAATCTAAGAGAGCGAACACATGGCGAGGTTCCTTCTTATACTCAGGGCGGGGGGGCGGGCTTCGCGCGCTTTTAGGCGGGACTTAAACTTGGTCCCAATCAATTGGGCAGCTTCTTGATCACTGCCATCGATCTGAGCCAATAAAGGGGCAGGTGCCTTGATGGTGAGGCATGTCCTAAGTGCCTGTTGGCCTTGCTTTGTTTGTATCTTCTTGCTGAGGTAGTGGCGCCGGATTGTCTGGGACGGTATCGGCAACCTGAGCACTAGTCTTTTGTTTATCGGAGATGGGTCATCAATGTGCAAATCGGCCAAGAGTTTCGGTTCTGTCTGCAGTCTGTCTTCTAAATACACATTCAACCTCTGTGCCTGCTTGTTACTTTGCATTGTCCATTTTTCCCTGTATGCTCTGCGAGTGTCCATTTTATATGCTGAAAGTGGCCATCCCAGATGGCTACATTAGGAGCCTTACGTACCCAGCTGCGCCGGACACCAAGGTGTTTGATGAACTTGTGAACTGAGTGGGGCAACATTTTAACCCAACCCTATCCACGATAGTCCAGCGTTACAGGCTTAATACCGCTGAGAGGACCCCAGGAGAATCCCTCGCAGAGTTTCTATCCAGGCTACACAGGATTGCGGAGTTCTGTGACTATGGTGAGACCTTGTCAGAAATGTTACACGACCGTTTGGTTTGCGGTATTAACAATGCGGCCACCCAGAGAAAATTGTTAGCTGAGCCAACATTGACTTTTCAACAGGCCATTCAAATAGCATTGTCCAGAGAGAGTGCAGAACAGGGAGTGCAGGAGCTACAGGGAATGGAGGTGCATGTCTTGGGGCGCAACCCCTTCCGTCCAAAAGCGTCTCCCCGCACCCCTGCGGTACCTTGGGCGAGGCGGCGTCCGGATCGACGCCAGTGGCTGCCGACGTTCCTCCCCGAAGGGAGATTTCTCCAGAACCAATAGATGAGGAGCCATGTCAGTTTCGCATTGTGGGCACCGACCCCGTCTATTAATACACACCGGGGCCTGTATGAATATACACGGTTGCCCTTTGAAGTATCCTCTGCCTCCGCTATTTTTCAATGCGTCATGGAGGGCATCTTGAGAGGTTGACCGCATGTCGCTGTCTACTTAGACGACGTTTTGATTACAGGGACGTCGGAGCAGGAACATTTGGAAAATTTAGAGGCTGTCCTTAGACGCTTTTCAGAGACTGGAGTCCGTTTACATCGCACAAACTGCTGCTGCTACTGTCCCCGTACCCTATCGTTGAGCCAGAAAGTCGAGAAAAGGTTGCCACCGCCTAAAGAACCCTTGTACCGACCCTCTCAGGGCGAATTTGAAGCCCGCCATGTCATTGATCCAGGTCTCCATGCTTGGGGGCCTCGCATCCTTCCATTGTAGCAAGATCCTTCGCCGGGCTACTAGGGACGCAAAGGCCAGCACACCGGCCTCTTTCGCCTCCTGCACTCCCGGCTCCACCCCAACCCCAAAAATCGCGAGTCCCCATATTCAAGAAAATACTTGAGAATACATAATAGGGCAACACAAGATATACAATGTAACTACATAAGCATTGGCATCGGTTGAAGCATACAGGGTGTAGTGTTAATGAGGTCAGTCAATAAGAGGGTCATTTAGGAGTCTGGTGACAGTGGGGAAGAAGCTGTTTTTGAGTCTGTTCGTGGGTGTTCTCAGACTTCTGAATCTCCTGCCCGATGGAAGAAGTTGGAAAAATGAGTAAGCCGGATGGGAGGGATCCTTGATTATGCTGCCCGCTTTCCCCCGGCAGCGGGAGGTGTAGATGGAGTCCATGGATAGGAGGCAGGTTTGTGTGGTGGAATGGGCGGTATTCACGACCCTCTGAAGTTCCTTCCGGTCCTGGGCCGAGCAGTTGCCATACCAGGCTGTGATGCAGCCCGATAGGATGCTTTCTATAGTGCATCTGTAAAAGTTGGTCAGAGTTAATGTGGACATACCGAATTTCCTTAGTTTCCTGAGGAAGTATAGGCGCTGTTGTGCTTTCTTGGTGATAGCGTCGACGCGAGTGGACCAGGACAGATTTTTGGTGATGTGCACTCCTAGGAATTTGAAACTGCTAAACATCTCCACCTCGGCCCCGTTGATGCTGACAGGGGTGTGTACAGTACTTTGCTTCCTGAAGTCGATGACCAGCTCTTTAGTTTTGCTGGCATTGAGGGAGAGATTGTTGTCGTTACACCACTCCACTAGGTTCTCTATCTCCCTCCTGTATTCGGACCCGTCGTTATTCGAGATCAGGCCCACTATGGTCGTATCGTCAGCAAACTTGTAGATGGAGTTGGAACCAAGTTTTGCCATGCAGTCGTGTGTGTACAGGGAGTAGAGTAGGGGGCTAAGTACGCAGCCTTGCGGGGCACCAGTATTGAGGACTATTATGGAGGAGGTGTTGGTGTTCATTCTTACTGACTGTGGTCTGTTGGTCAGAAAGTCAAGGATCCAGTTGCAGAGTGGAGAGCCAAGTCCTAGGTTTTGGAGCTTTGATATGAGCTTGGCTGGGATTATGGTGTTGAAGGTGGAGCTGTAGTCAACAAATAGGAGTCTGATGTAGGAGTCCTTGTTTTCAAGATGCTCTAGGGATGAGTGTAGGGCCAGGGAAATGGCGTCTGATGTGGACCGGTTGCGACGGTATGCGAATTGAAGGTGTTCCGGGAGTATGGAGGTGATGCGCTTCATGATCAGATGCGTTTGTCTTTCAACACATGGCCTCCCCGAGGTGCTGGTCACAGACAACGGCACTCCGTTCACAAGTGAGGAGTTTGCGAGGTTCATGAAGATGAATGGCATACGCCATATCCACACTGCACCTTACCACCCGGCTTCCAATGTGCTGGCGGAGCGCGCAGTGCAGACATTCAAACGGGGCCTAAAGAAGCACGACACGAGACTGGCTCTGTTTTTGTTTTCATGCAGGACCACTTCACATCCCGTGGAACTCCTAATGGGCCGGAGACTTTGCACCCGCCTTTGAATGGTTTTCCCGGATATTGGCGCAAAAGTAGGCTGCACACAAGAACGGCAGGAACCTGGGGCAGGATTCTCTGACCCCCCCGCCGTGTCAGAGAATCGTCGGGGGGGGCGGCGTGAATCCCGCCCCCGCCAGCTGCCGAATTCTCCAGCACCAGGGATTTGGTGGGGGTGGGAATTGCGCCGTGCCGGTCGGCGGCCGCTGGCAGCGCCCCCCACCCCCCTGGCGATTCTCTGGTCCGCGGTGTCCGAGTGGCCGCCTGTTTTTTGCCGGTTCAGCCGGCATAAATTAGAGTAGGTTCTTACCGGCGGGACCTGGCTGCGCGGGCAGCCTCCGGGGTTCTCGGGGGTGGGGGGGCACGTGGGGATCTGGCCCCGGGATGTGCCCCCACAGTGGCCTGGCCCGCCATCGGGGCCCACCAATCCGTGGGCGGGCCTGTGCCGTGGGGGCACTCTATTCTTCCGCACTGGCGGCTGGAGCGGTCCGCCATTGCCGGTGTGGAGATGAAGCCCTCTGTGCATGCGCTAGGATGATGCCAGCACATGCTGGTGCTGCCACGCATGCGCCAACTCACGGCGGCTGGCAGAGGCCCTTCGGCGCCGGTTGGCGTGGTGCCAAGCCCATTCCCCGCCGGCCGGCGCGGCGCAAACTACTCTGGGGCTGGCTTAGCCCCTGAAGGTGCGGAGGACTCCGCACCTTTGTGGCAGCCCGACGCCGGAGTGGTTTATGCCACTCCTTCCCGCCGGAGTTGCCCCGCCGATTACGGCAGAATCCCACCCATGATTTTTCTTGGCATCAGCTGATTCGGCAGTTTGCACCCGGTGACCCAGTGTTTGTTCAAAATTTTGCTGGTGGTGCCCAGTGGGTCCCTGGCGTTATCTTTCGCCGAACGGGCCCTATCTCTTATCAGGTGCAAGCCCAGGGTCGTCCCCAGCGCAAGCATGTAGACCACTTTCAGTCCAGAAGACCCTTTCTTCCAAAGATTCCCCGCCCCCGGAGCTCTTTCTACAGAAACAGAGACCAGACACAATGGAAAGTATTCCTCACAGTCTTCCTCTGATGCCGCACTCGAAGCCTGCGCAGGTCGTTGCAAACCGCGTGGAGATAGAGACACCAAGGTGACGGAGGCAGTGGACTACGACTCAGAGATGGAGACAGTAGGATGCTTTAGTGGGGGAGTCCTCAGGCGCACAGCCGTGGATGTACAACCGTTACGCCGTTCATCACGGAAGCGCTGTTCTCTGTCTCGTTATACGCCACCCGATCCAGCGCCTCATGCAAATGGTGTCAGGCCTGCGGCGAAACGCGTCCCACGCCCTCCTTCGCCAGGGTCTTCGGTGGATTCCTTGGACTTTGGGGGGAGGGATGTTATAACCTGCCTGCTCACCATTGGCTGGGGACTAATGGCAATCCCACAATCCTTAGGGAGTATGAGCTTCCCCAATGAGGGAGGGCCGAGAAATCATTAGCAGACTCCCTGCATAAATAGAGCTGGCCAGTTTGGAACCGGCTAGAGAGAAGTGAGCAGCAAGGGAGTTACTGCTGCTGTTGTGTGTGTGTGCATATATATATATATGTTATTGTAAATAAATGTTATTTCTTTCTATCCTTCAATTCGTGCTGGATTCTTCATGGCCCTCAGAGTCAGAGAAAGCGAATCTGGTGTGCAGCAGCTGAGCAGAGCAATGGCTGGATGAGCTGGCGCTGCTCGAGGAGGAGGAGGAAGCTGCAGGGCAGAGCATGCTTCAGAGGAACATGAGGCAGTCACCCAGGATGGGGAGCTGCCGTGGCGGCCTGCTGCATTCTCCACATCACACAGCAGAGGGGCGACGTGCTGGGGGAAGAGGATGAACATCAGTCCTCGTCCGACCGAGGTGAGTGTCTCTGGGATAGTGGAGGGTGTTGGAGACAGCTGTGATGGGAAATCAGTGTCATCCCCGGACCCGGGCTCTGGGGTGTCTTGGGTCACAGGGATATGGCTCCCATCCATGCTGCTCTCCTCATTGCTGGTGGGCACATGGGGGAGCTCTAGCTGTGGCACTGGCTGAGGGCGGGGGCACCAGACTATGTCCAGGTCCTGGTGCTCTGCCCAGGAGGGGCCGCAGGTCCAATGGCCCCCTCCATTTTTCTCTCGCTCCTGGCGGTCATGGGCATCCTTCTCCTGTGTGTGGGGGGGGGGAAGAAAATAACGGTGTTCGACAGTCCGACGACGCATGCAACCCAGGGGGCAGGTAGCCAGCGGCCTTAGTGACCATGGAGACTGGTATAGGTGCCGATATGCAGTGCAGGGTGGGGTTAGGCCGCCCTCTGGGTGCGTGTGGGGGGGGGGGGGGGGGGGGTAGCGTTGCACGTTTAGTGCTAGGGGCATAGTGTTGCCTACTCACCCTGGACGCACTGAGGAGGTTGTGCAGTTTTTTACGGCATTTCAGGCGGGTCCAGATGATGTTGCTGCTGGCACTGACCGCCTCTGCAACCTGCGGCCAGGCACGGTGAATGGCGGCGGCTGGCAACCTCCTCCCCAGACCCCGGTCATGGGGAAATGGCAGGTAAGTGTATGCGAGGAATGTCAGATCAACCATTATTCTATTGAATGACAGACAGGCTTGAGGGACCGAACAGCCTATCATAGAATTTATCATAGAATTTACAGTGCAGAAGGAGGCCATTCGGCCCATCGAGTGTGCACCGGCTCTTGGAAAGAGCACCCTACCCAAGGTCAACACCTCCACCCTATTCCTATAACCCAGTAACCCCACCCAACACTGAGGGCAATTTTCGACACTGAGGGCAATTTATCATGGCCAATCCACCTAAGCCTACTCCTGTCCCTATTTCATAAGGTCTTATGGACCCACTGTAAAGGGTGGGGTGTGTGTATCCAGTGAGATGTAGAAACGAGGGGTTGGGAGGGCCAAGAGAATGCAGAATATGTTACCATGAAAAAATTAATCTTTTGGACCAATATAATATTTTGGCATTTTAACCCAAGCGAAGCAGCAAGGGAGTGCATAGATACAGCAATAAATACAACACTTCAGCATAGAGTATTCAGTATTCATAGTATACAGCGGCAAGTACTACACACTTCTGTATACAGTCTGCTGGAATAAATACTATGCAACATTTTTGTGTACAATATTCATATTATACAGGAATAAGTACTGTGCAACACTTCAGTATTTTCTTCTATTAATTAATTGCTGTGGATCTGGAGTCACATGTAGGCCAGACCAGGTTTCCTTCTCTAAAGGACTTGAGTGACATTTTACAATAATCGGTTTCATGGTAAACATTAGACTTCTAATTCCAGAGTTTTATTGAATACGAGTTTCACCATCTGCTGTGCTGGGATTTGAATCCGGGTCGCCTGAGCACACCCAGGGTTTCTGGATTACTAGTCCAGTGACAAAACCTTGATGCCATCGCCTCCCCATATCCAGTATTCAGTATTCATGGTATACAGGAATAAATACTATAAATACTAACCCCCAACGCTTCAAGCTTTGTAAATGTGGTTAACTTTTCTTTGTCTGATTTATTGTTGTTTATCTCTTTTTCTGGAGTGCTGAGGATGGAAGGAAAGTTGAAGTCATTTCTGTGAAGGGTCAATAGGGTAGATTTTGGCTGAGTGCAACAGTGCAAAATAGTTGCTGTGCAGGTCTATTAAATTAACAAGTAAATATATTGTCAGGATATAGTAGAAATGGTGGGTGAGATTCTCCGGACTCACGACGGGTCGGAGAATAGCGGGCGTCGGAAATTTTTACGGCGACGCTGTTCCGACGCCCTCCCGCTATTCTCCGAACCCCGCAAATTGTCGGAGTCGCGTTTCCCGACAAACGCCTCCTTCCCGCCCCTGACACGACCAGAATCGCCACTGAGAGCCCCCCCGCTATTCACCGGCCCGGATGGGCCGAAGTCCCGACGTCATGGCGCCCTGTTTGGACGTCGTGAAACACACCTGCTTTTTAAATTCGTCAACCAGTCGGCCTGGCTGACGACTGCTTGGAGGAGGTCAGGGCACCACTCTGCGCACCGCTCAGCGCACCGTTCAGCGCACCGCTCGAGTCTGGCCACAACGGGGAAGGCATCCCTGGGAACGGGAGGGGGTCCAGAACGGGGGCAGTGGGGGGGAGACGGGGGAGGCAGTGGGGGAGACGGAGGGGGCAGTGGGGGAGACGGAGGGGGCAGTGGGGGAGACGGGGGAGGCAGTGGGGGAGACGGAGGGGGCAGTGGGGGAGACGGGGGAGGCAGTGGGGGAGACGGAGGGGGCAGTGGGGGAGACGGAGGGGGCAGTGGGGGAGACGGAGGGGGCAGTGGGGGAGACGGGGGAGGCAGTGGGGGAGACGGAGGGGGCAGTGGGGGAGACGGGGGAGGCAGTGGGGGAGACGGAGGGGGCAGTGGGGGAGACGGAGGGGGCAGTGGGGGAGACGGAGGGGGCAGTGGGGGAGACGGGGGAGGCAGTGGGGGAGACGGAGGGGGCAGTGGGGGAGACGGAGGGGGCAGTGGGGGAGACGGAGGGGGGCAGTGGGGGGCGATGGAGGGGGGGGGGTTAGGTAGAGAGTGAGCCGTCCAACCCCGTAACAAAATGTCTGCCACCATGCCATGGTGTGCAGGTGACGAGGACACGGCCGCTGGTTCCCCTGTGGCTTCCGGCCACAGGCCACTGACGCACCCGTGAGGAGGCCATAGTTTACTGGCCGTTGGATGCAGAAAGTGACCAGGGGTTAGGCTGACCGCGTGTCAGCAGCGCGACCCGGCCACCGGGACACACTGGTATCACATGGCTGGCGGCTGCCGAGGTGTCGACTAACGTCCGTCTAACATGTCCCGTTTCTCTGCCTCCTACCACCCTTCTGTAGGTTAGCACGATGCATGGGAACAGAACGGCTATGTTCTGCGCAGTGGTTGGGGCCGCTCTACTGGATTTGGAGATGCAGCAGCATCCACACCCACAACCCGCAGTGGCTGCAGGGCCAGCTGCAGCAGCAGAGGGAAGGGCCGAGGAGTTGCCAGTCATCGAGCAGCATGGGGGGGGGGGGAGGAGGAGGAGGAGGAGGAAGAGGAAGAGGAGAGAGTGAGGGTGCAGCCACGGCGTCAGAGGCGACGACCAAAGCCGAGGGTGTACCGTGTCCGGGTCTCTTTCCTAACAATGCCGGACATCACCTGCAGGAGAAGACTCCGGCTGAGTAGGCAGACGGTGATACATATCTGCCAACTCCTGTCGCACCTCGCCCCACGTGGAACGGGGGGAGGACACGCGATCCCGGTAGCCATCAAGGTGACGGTCGCTCTGAACTTCTATGCTACCGGCTCCTTCCAGTCTCCGAGCGGGGACGTCTCTGGGATCTCCCAGTCATCGGTGCACAGGTGCATCCGGGATGTGACCGACGCCCTCTATGCCATCGCCGATCGCTACATCACCTTTCCCGAGGACCGAGCAAGTCAAGACTCACGAGCCCGTGGATTTGCCAGTGTGGCCGGGATACCGAGGGTTCAGGGGTCAATCGACTGTGTTCACGTCCCCATGCGCCCGCCTGCTGTGGACAGGGACGTGTTCACAAACAGGAGGGGGACATACTCCATTAATGTCCAGGTGGTATGCGACCCCCACATGAGGTTCATGAACGTCTGTGCAAGGTTCCCAGGGAGTGTGCATGACTCCTACATACTAGCGCAGTCGTTCATCCCTGCGATGTTTGAGGGACGTCCCCCCCGGCTGAGGGGCTGGTTGCTAGGTGACAGGGGTTATCCGCTGAGGTCTTGGCTGATGACGCCTATACGGAGGCCTCAGACCAATGCGGAAACACGATACAACGAGGCCCATGCAGCAACCAGGGGTGTGGTGGAGCGCTGCCTTGGCCTCCTGAAGATGAGATTCAGGTGCCTGGACCGCTCCGGAGGGGCCCTGCAGTACCAGGCCGACAGGGTCGCTCGCATTGTAGTGGTCTGCTGTGCGCTGCACAACATCGCGATGCAGAGGGGAGATGACCTGTTGCAGGAGGCGGAGGGAGAAGCTAGTGGCAGTGGTGCCAGCACAGAGGAGGAGGAGGAGGAGGAGGAGGAGGAGGACGCTGGCGGAGTGGCGGGCGCAGCACGCAGACACGACCCAGGTGCTGGTGATGTCCAGGAGGCGGCACGACGGACCCGTCAAGGACGGCGGGCACGCGACGCCATGGTGGCAGCACGGTTCACGCATCGCATGTGACGTCCCCGATGAACACCAAACCACCACCTGCATCGCTAGTCATGCAGATGGTCACCACACAACTGCCACCACCACAACCCCCCCCCCCCCCCCCCTCAGTGTACACTGCTCCACTTCGACATGACGCTTATCACTGGGTACAGACCGAATGGCACAACATTGATGGCTGTGTCAGCGGGTGTGATCAGTGCCATGTGGAATGATGACAGCCCGCTCTGCGAAGAGCTGTGAGCTCAGAATCGTTAGAGAGAGTCTGACCCATGGCAATAGCTGAACCATCCACCTTGGTGGCCGCTGAGTTCGTCACTGACACTCCATCACGTGCCCGCGTGGGCTAGCTGTGGGAGGGGGGTAGGGGCAGGGACTGCACACCCGGCACCGAGGTTTCACCACCCGTCACCCCCAGCGACACTCGGTCACCATCACGATTCCTGTGGCTGTGGAACAATCACACGGTATTACAAGTAAGGTGGAACAGTGCGTTTAATATTAACAATTATTTACAGGTGCCCTAGCCCCTACAACTAAACTGTGCCCTTCACCCGTGCCAACTTACTCAGTGTCTATCTTAGTTGCCTTACGGGCCCTACCACTACGTCTAAGTGAATCCCCAGATGATACAGCAGGAGTGGAGGAGGATTGCTGCGAATCGCCCCCCTCGACTCGTTTCTCCTTGGCTAAGCGTTTCCTGGGGCGACCCGGCCTTGATGGGCCAGGCTGCTCTGCGGGCGTCTCGGGTGACATTGTGCCACCCTGCTCTGCCTGCTGCCCACCC
Organism: Scyliorhinus canicula; assembly: GCF_902713615.1. NCBI lineage: Eukaryota > Metazoa > Chordata > Chondrichthyes > Carcharhiniformes > Scyliorhinidae > Scyliorhinus > Scyliorhinus canicula. Next base: position 52,801,872 of record NC_052160.1, on the reverse strand, counting down.
GATGCACCAGGGATGGGACGGGGGGAGGCCGAGAATTCCGGGACGTCCCGTGATGGAGTTAATGGGACGGGCCCCGAAACCTCCTCCTCCCTCGGGGAGCCCGGTGGCCCCCGGGCCTCACTTTGGGACAGAGGTGCGAGCGGGGAGGTTCCCCGTCGCACCACCAACACCTGGCGCTGCCAGTCCTGGAGGCCTGCAACGGTATCCACCAGGATCCGAAGGTTTGCAGAGACGGAGTCCAGGGAGTTAGACATTCCCGCCAGGGACTGTGCGATCTCAACCTGTGTGTGCACGACGCCATCCAGCACATGTGTCAGGCGGTTGATGGTCTCCGCGACTGACAGCTAGGACTGTGCTATCGACTGCTGTGACTGTGCCATGGCGTGCTGCAACTGGCCAATGACCTGCTGAGACTCGGCCATGGCCCGCAGGGCGCCGGCAATGTCGGTTTGGCTCTGGCACATTGCTGCCTGTGAGAGGGCAACCCTGTCCAGGGCCGAGGACGACGCGTGCATATTAACCCCAACGTCTTGCACAACCTGACCCATTGCCTCCACCGCGGATGCCACCCGTGCGGTGTCGGACTGGGTCTCTGCCATGAGCGGCACCACTCCCTGCTCTTGGACGCGGTTCGACTCCTCTAACAGCGTCTGCAGAGTCTGGAAGGAAGCCCTCATCCCGTCATTGTTTCCCTGGGTTTCCTGAGGCATCGGCTGTGCGGGTGGGTTGATAAACTCCAGGAACTCCGAAAACGTCTGGGAGCCAGCTGCATCCTGGGCCTGGTCTGGCCTCCGTGAGTCCGGGCCCTCTGTTGCTCCGACCTCCACCTGCTGTACCTGCTCATCTGTGATGTGCCAACCAGACTGTGCCCCAGGAGACTCATCACTAAATAGGCCCGCCGGGGTGTGTATCTCTGGGATGATGGATGTGGTGGGAGAAAGCAGTGCCGCAAGCCCGACGCTCTCAATGGTTAGGTCCTCGTCCATGGTGTGGGGCTGCTCAGCGACAGGAGGGTTGTCCCTGGCCATTTCTGGTGGTGGTGGTGGACTTCGAACCCTCTGTGCGTCCTGGTCCGCAGATTGGGTTGGGGCGGATAGGGCTGCCCGCTGATCGGGCACCCTCTGTTGTGAGGCCCCGGGTGAGGTGGCGGCAGATTCCTGTCTCCGTCTGCAGCCAGACGGCCCTGGTCGTTCGGCATCACGTCCTAGGGAAGAGAATGAGACGGGTTATTTCGATTTGCTCGGCAGGCCGCTGGACGGTCCCAGTGGGCAGGGTGTGTGAAGGGACAGAGGATGGGGAGGTGTCCCAGTGGGCAGGGTGTGTGAAGGGACAGAGGATGGGGAGGTGTCCCAGTGGGCAGGGTGTGTGAAGGGACAGAGGATGGGGAGGTGTCCCAGTGGGCAGGGTGTGTGAAGGGACAGAGGATGGGGGGGGGGGGGGGGGGGGGGGCGGTGTTTGTCTGGGAGGGTTGTCTCACTTGCTGCAGTTCCGCCAACCTCGCATTGCGCGATATCGCGGGTGGCAGACCCCCCAACAAGGTCCAGTGCCCTCTGTTCAAAGGTGCTGAGGGGGTGCATGTTGGGCGAACCCCCTCCAGTCTTGTGCCGCTCACGGTGGTTATGACCGGCCTTGGCCTGTTGGGGGAGGGAACAAAGGTAGATCATTACAAAACGGTAGGTATCAGCAGTCCGTTCTGATACTGGCACAGTTTGGGGGGGGGCAAGTTGTCATCAGATGATTGCATCTCTCCTCGGGGCCAGAGCGCTGGGTCTGTGACAACTTTGTGAACCACCCTCAAATAACTCTGCCCCAATCCCTCTCCCCCCCCCCCCCGGGCAGTTAAGGGGGAGGGATGGTTGTGACTAGGGGGCACCCTCATGGCACTTACCCTGGCAGACCTGGTGAGGTCGTGTAGCTTCTTTCGGCACTGCTCTGCTGAGCGAGGGGTCTGCCCCACAGCACTGACGGCAGCAGCCACGTCACGCCAGGCCTGGCGTACCGTGCTGGCAGGTTGGCGATGCCCTCTCCGCGGGCGGATGATGCCCCTCCTCTGCTCCACGGCATCGAGCAGCGCCTCGACGTCAGCATCTACAAAGCGAGGAGCAGCTCTCCTCGGCTCCGACATCCTGCCCGACAGATTCTGTGGTCGCCCGCGCCTTTTTACGGCGTCGGGCGGCGTCACATGGGCGGGTTCGTGTCGTCGTCGCGTTCCGTCGTCCTCATGCACGTAATTGACGCGGCCGCGCTGCTAGCCCATTTCCAGGAAGTGAATCGGTCGGGAAATGAAGCCTTCGCGACCGTCGTAAAACGGTCCCGATTTTTACGACGGTTTGCCGACTTTCCGCGGGTGCGGAGAATTTCGCCCGGTATCTACTAACTCAATGAAAAGCTTACAAATAGAAACATAGAAAGTGGGACAAATTATTTTGAACTCTAACAACTTGTGCCTCACCCCACTGATGCCCACTCTGTGCCTCTGAACCTACTCCACCTTGCGATCTCTCCCACCATGTCTAGGTGTGTTCCCAGAACACACATCGGAAGTGGATGTGGCCTGTTGTCTTCCATGCCGTTATCTGAGTTGCCCTTGGTGGGTGCCGTCTGGAGGGCTTGGACCTGGAGGGACCCGGACGACTTTCAGGAAGCACAGGTGTAGCTGCATCACCTGGTTCTACCCCCTGCCCCTGAGATGCTCGGGTTTGAGGAAGGGGGATGTCCGAAGGACTGGTCTCTGCCAGTCTCCTTGGTAGAAGGCCCAGGATGGGCTTAAGTGTTTCCTCCTCCCTTGGGTGCTCCTGGCCCCTGGGTTACTCCGTGGGGCAAAGGAGCAGCAGGAGTGACCGCCTGAGGCCTCACTGTCATCTGGTGCTGCCGCTCCTGCAGGCCCATCATTGTGTGCACCATGGTGTCAAAGCCCTCAGGAATGGTCCTCCTGTGCCTGCACCATGCTCTCGGGCCCCTCACCAGTGGTTATCTGTGTCTGCACCTAAGTTCTTGAAGCCCTCCTCCATGGTCCTCAGAGACTGAGCCATGCCTTGGAGTTCGCCAGTCATGGCTCTGATGTCTTGATCCAGGCTTTCTCCTACAGTCACCACCCTTGCAGTTTTGACTTGGATGCCATCCAATGCGAGCAACAGCTCCTGCAACTGAAGGCTCTGGGACCCTACAATCAGCCTTGCAGTGGCAGGAATATCCCTGACAAACCCTCCTGGTATTTCTGGCTCTGCCTATTGATGCGACCATCAATTCACACGAGACGAAGAGTTGAAGTGAACAGTGGTTTTCATCGGCTAGATCTGTGCCTGCCTGCGACTGCTCTGTACTGAGTGCCGCCTACAGGCTGCAGATCTATATACCTCTCCCGAGGGGGCGGAGCCATCGGCGGAGCCCACAAGGGCATCAACATAATACAATACAATGTAATGCAATACAGTGGTGAATGGTAGCATTAATACATTCACCACACCTTTGCACCTCTAGCAGCTGAGGGAGGAACCTATCCAGAGGCCCAGCAGCTGGCTAAAATCTGCCTGCCTTTTGGCGAAGATTTTAATTTGTTTGATTCAAATTTTTCCTTTTTTTAAAAACTTTAGCCAGAACTGATTAAAAAAATAATAATGGCTAGCCTTTTTAAAAAATCTGTTGGTTCCATAACTAAATCAAATCTTACATCTTTATTTATTTGACCTCCTCTCAAACGCGTACCTGGGCAGACAATAATGAACGGCAAACCACATGCAAGGATGAGAGGCCCAGACTGGTGGCTCAAACCTCTGTACATTGTTTCTGATTTGAAGGAATAAACGGGGTAGAAAGAGAATACAGTAATGCGGATGCTGGAATGAAAAGCACTGAAATACTGCAAGCATTCACTAGGTCAGGTGGCGTCTGTGGATTGCATAGCAGAGTTCCTTCGCCATTCCGAATGGTGTCTATTACATTTCAGAGTTATAACTCAATTGTCAGTATCAATATCATTGCTCATAGGCTCCCTGAGGACGGTGGCTAAAAAATACCCGAGAAAATCATGAGAATGTTACCATGTGCAGCCTGAAGACAAAAATGCATCTCTGTGTTTCGTGCCAGTCCCACAGATAGTGATCAAATAGCTAATGAATCTACCATAGCTGTTCAAAATTGACACTTGAAAGAAGAGCTTCAGCCTCTTTCTGTCAGATTATTTTATACAGTCCATGCAAAGAAAAGATACTCGGATCTCTACGGTATCTGTTGCTGCCATTTGTTAAATAACTCCAGTGGATGCCACATTTCACCACTCGAACGACCCAAGTTCCGTCGGTTCAAAGCCTTTCCATCGAGTAAGTGAGACCCTTGCAAAATTGTCCCAATGATGCATTGATCGGGGAGGGCCAGATGGTTGTAAACCTCTTAAATACGATTTGAAGGGGTGGCTAACATTATTTTTATGACTCTCACAAGATCACTTTGATTCGCGTTATCTGCAAGATCATCTCCGCTATCAATGTGCAAGTCATATAATGGATGGATAATGATGGTAACATCTGGACACATTAGAACTGTTACAGTTACAACATTGCTCATTTCCTACCTCCAGGGTAGAACAAATAGCATGACTGTGATTCTCTCTTCCTGTGCCCTTTTCACAAACTTACTAAGCTCAGTAGCTTTGAAATTCCCTCCCTAAATCTTTCTGCATCTCATTGCTTTTCATTAAAGTTTCATAGGACCAAGCTATGTCCTAATATCTCCTTAAAAGTGTGGACTTTTGTTTGATGGTGCTTCTTTGAAACAACCCAGGACATTTTGTTACATTAGAGGCATGATCTAAATGCTGTTTTGCCCATTTCTTTGAGTCAAGGCAGCTAAAGGTTGACTGGAATGTTCGCAGATGCGTAAGAATGTTCCCTACATTTTAGAAGCATTATGTATTGATTGGGGTCATTTCTTGATGCAATGTGCAGTGTTGAACAGGAAAGGCAGGTCACAGCCCGAGCGAGGCAGAGTGTGTGCATCTGATTTAGAGAGGAATGTGTTTCACAGTTACAGAGCATTACCAAAGTGTCTGGGCAGCTATCCTCCCATTTTTGTGCTTTCAGAACCAGTATTTATTACATTGAGAGATTGCATCTCACAATTGGAGCCAGTGTTACCAAATAATGCAATCAAAGCCAACTTGTTCATGTTAAAAGTTATATTATCCAGATTAATATGCACGGTCAGGGCTTTTGAGTTGATTGATGGATTTGACCATGTGTACATTCAGGCCTGGTTTCGGGCCTTGGCAATGACCTCCCGAAGATTTTCTTCAGTTTGGTGCCCAAATAGCACCTGAAAGATCGACACTGTGCACAGGAAAACGTGGTTCTTGTTTTTTTGTCCCTATCTCCCACCCCCACCCGCCGCTACTCCCCCTCCTGTAACTGAATAACATTGATGCTGAATTTGCAGGATTGCTTTCCGAGTGATTTCAGCAGACGGTGTGTGGAGGCGCACTGTGCAAGTTACATACAAATGAATGTCAGGCAGCTCTGCACACAGATTTTCTGTAATAGCTCCAGGAGCACATCAGGGGCACAGCTGGCACACAGGTGCCAATTGCTGAGTAGAACAGACTGATATCGTCCCGGCGGCACGGTAGCACAGTGGTTAGCACTGCTGCCCCAACAGCGCCAGGGACCTGGGTTCAATTATGGCCTTGGGTAACTGTCTGTTTGGAGCTTACACTATCTCCCCCTGGCTGCGTGGGTTTCCTCCGGGTGCTACGGCCTGACAGTCACAGTCCCGGACAAGTGGGATTAGGGCCCGCCAAAAGTCTTCAATGGACTCATCACAGAGTTGAGAGCGAGTGGCGAGTATGTGCCTAGCGAAGAGTGAGTTCGCTTTCTGCACGTAGTTCTCTTTGAGGAGCACCATCGCCTCCGCGTAAGTCGGGGCGTCCTGGATCAGCGGAAACACGCTGGAGCTCAATCTTGAGTACAGGATCTCTATCTTCTGAGCCTCCGTCGGTGTGTTGGTCGCTGAGTTTATGTAAGCCTGGAAGCAAGCTAGCCAGTGATTAAAGTCTCTTCTGGTGTCGGCCGATTGCGGATCCAGCTGCAGGCGAACTGGTTTCATTCGGAGGTCCATCTTGTAGAAAATCTGACTGCAATAAATTGATGCACGATCAATTGTACAAAGACTAAGGTTGGATACAACTGTGGCCTTATTGCAGTAAGATGCGTGGCCTCCTACAGCAGCTGGCGAAATGGCTGCTGAATAGAGAACACGCATATTTATACTCCTCTTCCTGGGCGGAGCCAGCAGGCAGGGGCTACCGGTGAACCTGTAATACAGGTCCTACCTTACTTCGCCTAATACAGGTGCAACAGCGGTTTACCACACCCAACAGCAACAAACTGTTCAGTAATGGCAGTTTATAATTTGAAAGTATTCTTTTGGTTCACTCTGATCTATCAACAAGCTCCTCAAGGAGCTTAGTAGGCAATTAAATCAGGGCTTGCTGGTTCAAGCGTCAGATTAAGCCCGAGGCCAGGTGTAACGCACAAAAAAGTAAAAACAGCAATATTATACTTTTTAAACTTCTCTGCTAAGGACAGCTTTCACACATGGGGCTGGATTCTCCAATTTGGAGACTGTGTCCCCACACCGGTGTGGGTACGGCAGGAAAACTGGCGCAAAACAGCCATCGATTCCCTGTTTTGCTGGGGGCCAGCAGGGAGGCAGCGTAGAGCATGTGGCTCTAGCTGCCGATACGGCCTGGAGAATTTCTCGGTCCGTGGCCGCTCATGTGCCCGGGAACTCTGTTGGGAACTCGGCCGGTCAGGGGCGGAGCATCGAGGGATGGCCTGAGACCGTGGATATGTGGCATACGCCACTTTGGAGCGGACAGAGCATCACGGAAGCGGCGCCGCCCCTAATTCTGATGGGAATTTGGATTCTCCGGCCCGTCGCCGGATGCGATTTTGGTGTCGGAGACTAGAGAATGCAGCCCATGATTTTTCTAAATCTGATGTGGCCATGTCTGATAAAGTTTCCTTTATATCAGCAAAGTTCATTTTCAAAGCTAAAAAAAAAAATCTGCACAAGTGTCACAATTTCTTTTGACTGCTTTCCACTTACCTGCTCCAGCGTGATTGCAACATATTTCACCAATGCCTGGAAACCAAAATAAAGGCATACACGTTTGAACAAACTAAAAAATATATACAGCTCCCTCACAGGATTCAGCTGTAGCATTGCAGATTAAATTCAAGGAATGACATGGAATGAATAATGCACCGGACCATTGCTCAGTATTGCTTGTAAACTTGAACATTTGTGGCATTAATGAAGCTTTGCCCACGACAATGTTTGATGTCCAAACCTAAATTTACAAAGATTTCCAAAAAAGTTATCTCCAGACTCAGAAGTGTGGGATTGTAACTGGACAAAACAAAGAAATTGCTCCACATCTTCATCATCGCTGGTCAAATATCTTAAAATTAATGTAAAATCGTCCACATCACTCACATCTGGTGTTGAATCAACTATTATGGAATAGTATTTGGCATCTTTTACCTCATATCACTGAATTGGTTTCCGAGTCGCTCTGCCATTATAGTGATAAAGATATCGTAGGTTTTGTGCTTTCAAACATTGGCCTTCCCTGAACCACAATATTGATAACTTTTCAAATGCTCTTTGATAAGGTCATCAAGTTCAATGAGATATTCAAGGCAGGCTATAAAATTACCTCTTTGAGTTGATAATGAAGACTCACCATATCCTCTTAGAGGAAGTCCCAAGGAAGACAGCAATTTGCTGTTGCAACAACACATCTCAGCCTCCAATAAGAACACTCCTTTCAAACTGAGCCAGTAATGCAGGGACTGGATTCGCTGTTTGGGAGACTATGTGTGAGGCCGGTGCGGGAACTGTGGCATTTTACGCCCGAAAAACGGCGCAAAAGCTGCACTGATCCTCCGTTTGGTGGGGGGCTAACAGGCATGCAGCGTAATGCCCCCGGCTTTAGCTGCGGATATGGCCGGTTAATTGCCGGGTCCGTGGCCACGCATGTGCACGGCGGTGGCCAGCAGCGGCTGCACCGTGCAACATGACGCCAGCCATGCGTGAACCCGGTATGCCGAAAGCTGCTCCCCTTTGGCCAGGCTCACGACCCCTGGACCACGCACCACTAGGGCCCAACCCCCCCCCGGCCCACAGATTGACTCCCCCCCCCCCCCCCCCCACCCCACCTCCCAACTGTGGCGGCGCTGGACTCAGTCAGCAGCCACCACACCGGGTTCCCCCAAAACATAACACACACCGTCGGGAACTTGGCCCATCGGGGTGAGGGCCTCAGGTGACGTCCTGAGGCCATTCTGACGGTGTGCAGCGCACGCCGTTTTGGAGGGGTGGGGCATCGTAAATGCAGTGCCCCTGATTTTGCTGCCAACAGGGATTCTCCGGACGATCACCGAAAGCGATTTCAGCATGGAGACCGGAGTATCCCACCCATTTTCTTTCAGATAATTTACATCTTGGATCGAACGCACACATAGTCTGAATATGAACTTTGGAAGTTTCATGATCAGCAATACCTTGTTGTTCCTTGGTCATTTCAGAGTCCACTTCTTGTTCAACTTTTTGAGGCAATATGGTATCTCCGGAAATCGACAAGTCTGTCACCAGATAATTCACCCATACTTTTTGATGAGGGTGAAAGTGCAGTTTGTGCACTGTTTAATATTTCACACTTTTGAAAGTAAAATGACAAACCTGCCTCACCTTCAATTTCCTGCGTTTTTGACTGCCAGATTGATAGTGTCGCTTCATATTGCCGATGAAACTGATTTTGATTCAATGAAGTGGCTGAAAGAGCGGGCATTTGCACAGTCAATCCCAAATTTTCTTAACATCAAGTCAAGCTCTGCGAAAATTGGATTCAGCTTTTAACTATGAAGCTGTGATTCCGGGGGGTGAATCTCCGATATGGCGGCTACGTTTTCGCGCCATCGTGAACACCGTCATGTTTCATGACCGCGCAAACAGGGCCCGGGCATGACCTATTCTGGCACGCACAGGGTGCCAGCACGGCGCTGAAGCGGTTCACGCCGCTCAAGCCTCCGTACGCGGCACCAAATGGGCACCGCACCAACATGCGCATGCGCAGTTGGGCCAGCTCAATCCTGCGCATGCGCAATTGGGCCGCGCCATCCTACGCATGCGCGGGGAACTTTGTACGCGTGCCGGCCCCAACCCAACATGGGGTCGATGTTCAGGGGCCGGCTGCGGCAGAAGGTAGGCCTGGGGGGGGGGGGGGGGGGGGGGGGGGGCAGAGGCCGGCCCGCCGATCGGTGGGCCCCGATCGTGGGCCAGACCCCCACGGAGGTCCCCCCCACCCGGTGAAGGAGGCCCACCCCCCCACTGGCTACCCCCTCCCCCCCCCGAGCATTCCCGCAGAGTTCCCACCAGCAGCGACCAGGGGCGAACGGCACCGGCGGGACTCTGTCATGTCGGAGCAGCCACTCGGCCCACCTGGGCCGGAGTATCGGCAGCTGAGCCGGCGCAAATGCCGCCGATTCTCCGCACCTCGCAGAATCGCGTGCGGCATCGGGGGGTCGTGGCGTGGTTGCTCCACTTCTCCGGCCCAGCGCGGGGCTCGGAGAATTGCCCCCGTGATTCTGGATTTCAAACAACACTCGCTCTACTCGTCTCCTGTCCAATTCCCCTTCACAATTCACAAGCTCTCCCTCCCCTTGGGCCCCCAACTCCATCAAAACCCTCTCTCCATTCAAACTGCAACCCAGTCCTCAAGCACTCACCCTTCCTGCAGGTTAAAAATCCTGGCTAAGCCCCCTCAGACACTACCCACCCCCCAACACGCTCGCACTCTTTCGTCTCCCCTCTCCCCGGCCCCTCACATTCTCACTCACCTCTCTTCAAGGCATCCCCCGTCTCACTCGTTGTCTCCTTGTGGCTGAGGCTTGATTCGGGGCCACGCTGTTACTGGCCTGCACTGGGTCGAATTGTAAATCCCCCCCACCTCGCCTCGCCTGCTCCACTCAGTGAGCTGTGGATACTCGGTTTTGAAGGTATTCAGGACAGAGATGAATACAATGGATGGTGATAACACAGGAAAAGAGAGTTCAGGTTCACAAAATTCAGCTATGAATTTTCCTCAATATCGTGTGCAGGCTCATGATGCTGTGCGGCCTGCCCACGCTCAAATTCTTCTGTTTTTACTCTGGTAATTGGACAGAAAATGGCACCAAATTTCCATCAGAGTTTCGATGATGGAGTAAAGACATTATTAAGGAGAGTCTCGGTGATAATATTCAAATATTGAATTCCACCGATAAATTCTGGGAAGGAAAAGTGTTGTTTCTCTTTCCTCAAATTATTATTCATTATCAATTATTTCCATTGTTCTAGAGTTGTAAGTCAAACAGATGTCTAAACAGAGGTGCATGTACTTTTCGATGTTCAACTCGCAATTAGGTGTCTGCGTAACAGCTGCATAAAACCCGTTTGAAAACCCCATCATCTCTTCGAATGGGTGGTTTCAGTTGAACAGGGCCCACTGCACATGTGCAATCAGCACCCACCTTACACTTTCGTATGATGTCTGACATCAATTTTCAAATAAATATGTCTCAAGTTTCAAATAAATTGGATCATAGAATCTGTACAGTGCAGAAGGAGGTCATCCGGCCCATCGAATCTGTACTGACCCTCCGAAAGAGCACCCCACCTCGGTCCAATCCTCTGACCTATCCCCATTTAACCTTTTGGACAGTAATGGGGAAATTTTGCATGGTCAGTGCACCTAATCCGCACGTTTTCTGACTGGTGGGAGGAAACCTAAGCAGTCACAGGGGGAGTTGTAGAATCCCCTCGTGCAAAAGGAGGCCATCCAGCCCAATGAGTCTGCACCGACCCATCAAATGTGCACTCTAGCAATGCTCATTCCCCCCCCCCCCCCCCCCCCCCACCCCAGATCCCCATAACCACATAATCTAACCTGCACATCCCTGGACACTGAGAGGCAATTTACCATGGCCAATGTGCAAACTCCACACAGACAGTCACCCGAGATGGGAATCAAACCCAAATCTCTGCCGCTGTAAGCGGCAGTGCTAACCACTGTGCCACCGTTATTCTGAAAATATTCTGAAGACAGTGGACAGAATTGGTTGTGTATGAAAATTATATTTATATCAGCCTGTCTGCAAACAGGCTTGCTGAGCAATGTTGCACAAGCTGCATACTTCATCCTTAACTGACCTTGCTGTAGATTTAAATTGCAACAATATATAAAGCAACAGACACAGCAACAAAGTGAACTCGGTAGCCACATTTGAAATCATCAAAATTACAGCATTGAGTGATTTCAGTGTGTATGTTGTGCACAGGGGACAGCAGAAGAGATAAAGGGGGTCATGCAGCCGGTTCCAATTCTCTCTATATCCTCATTTATCTTCCTCAATTATTTATCTAACTCTCCTAAAATCCTATTTATAAAACCTACGGTCCCAACTGCGCATTGTGACAACTTTATCCATCTGTCTGCTCACTTGTTAAGATTTCCCAGTCTGGGCTGTTATCTGCTCCTTTAGTTTTGAGGTTTTGTTTCACATTCAGTGCACGTGTCCTTCCCTCCTTCACAAAACGTATCATCACATATTTCTCTGTATCAAATCTATCCCTCCACTCTTGAGGTTGTCTGCAATCCTTTTCACTGTTAACCATGGCCAGAATTTTATGCTCCCTCCCATTCCGGGTGGGTTTTGAAACAGGACGGGAATGAAAAATTACATGTTTTTTATTTCTGCGCCCTCAGTAAGATTTGATGTTGTCCCACTGTACTTACATCCATGTATATTGTAATAGTAAAGATGCCATAGTCCCAGGTGACCCAGGCTGTTTTCCTCTTTGAGGGGCAAGAGATGGTGATTTAACCTGAGATTCACCCCACCTTAGGTGAGGGGTATGGTTGAGAAGATGGGCCTTCATGAATAACCTCAGCCGGTATGGGAATTGAACCCGTGCTGTTGACCTTGCTCTGCATCACAAACCAGCTATCTAGCCCACTGATCTAAACCTGCCCATGAATATTATGTTGAGGTGAAGAATGACTTCAGCGCCATTGTTTATCCATTTCCCAACCTTTAACCGACAATCCAAAGAGTGAACTTGCCCAGTTCATAGAAAGGTGGGGTAGGATTACTCATATCCAAATTCTCCCTATGGTACATGAGAAAAAGCAGGACTCTGCATGCAACCTACCCTGAATGCCAGCCTTGCCTTTCTTGCTGAGCCAAAGGATTGGATGTTCAAGGATGGTGGTTTCTTACAGGTGGGCTCACCGATTTCCAAAGTGTGTGTCGTGACATCGCATTCAACTCATCAAAATTATATTCTAAGGCTTTTCTGAAGAGATTAAAACAAATGTTTAGTTTACACCAGTCCCAACAGACTAAAATATGCCTCCGTTGAAGTAACAAAACAAAACTTGTCACACAGTCTTGGAGAACCAACAGTAAAGAGAATTAACTTAACGTGCCTTGTATTTCTGGCTTGAAATCAAAGGTATGGTGCAACTTGATGATACTGAGTCAGAGCAAAGGTTGCGTGTACTACTCTGGGCTTAATAATTGCAATGTTTTTTTCTTCGCAACACTCCCACTTAAGAAAGAGGAACTTAATTTGAGAATTATTGTCAGGGTACAACAGTTCCCTGCGGAGATGTAATTGAAAATGGTGTTCCCACTTTATGTGAAAAATATTGGCTATTGTAAAGCATTCCATGTTCCAATCTGCCCTGTAACGATCTCCCAACCAAGGGCACATGCAGCAACTGCTCACAGAATGACAACTCAGAGGCAGGAAAAAAAATGTTTTTTAACTGCCATAATAATCTTAAGGTGGAAAGGTACAACTGCATTGAAAAATTAATTTCTCTTGTATTTAGTCTCCAGAGGCCCAGAAGCTGATTCGAAGTTCATGTCATTAATTAATAACCTCTTAGGTTTTTATCAGACTGTGAGTTTCCGTGGACCTGGTCACCTATGATCTGCAGAATGACTGCAACAAGCAACCTTTTTCCTTCCAACCCAAGAGGGACAAAAATTCCAATCCTACCAACTTCCCCTCCAGGTCAGACATTAGGCTGGATTCTCCGGTGGGTGATGCTGAAATTGCATTCGGTGATCAGCCGGAGAATCAAAGTTCCCGAGCGAATTGGGGGCCGGGCCGTACGCCGCGCGATGTATTGACGGCCTCAGGCCATTGCCTGAGGCCCGTTCTCCGATGCTTCAATCCCGATCAGCCAAGTTGCCAACGGCATCGGTCGCGTGTGGTCTCATCTGTCGGGAACTCGGCGTAGCGGCTGCGGAATCAGACCAGTGCCGCCACTGTGCAAGGAGGGCTGATCTGCAGGCAGTGGGGGACTTTATCAGGGACTGGGGGCACTGTGGGGTGGTGGGTGGGGGGGGGGGGGGGGGGTGGGGGGGGGGGGGAGGGGGAGCCAGCGAAGGTGGGGACTATTTCACGAGCCGGGTCTGGGAGTAGCCGGCACCATGTTGCACAGCGCAGCCGCTGCAGGACGCCACCATGCGCAAGCACGGCCACGGACCCGGCAATTTTCCGGGCCGTATCGCTAGAGCCGGGTGCTCTACGTTGCCGGCATGCTAACCCCCGGCCAAATGGAGGATCGGTGGCTGTTTAACGACATTGTTTCTGTCATAAAACGCCACCGTTCCCACACTGGCGTGGGGCCATAGTCTCAGAATCGGTGAATCCAGCCCATTGTCTTGATTTGGGTATATATTGTACTCTTCATCGCTGGGTCACTATCCAGAATGCGTTACTCAGCAGACGCTTGTCAGAGGAGAGGACAAGGAGAAGGCCGAGCATGTCATCAGGACAGCTGGGCAAGTTATAAAGATACCTCACCTGTGTCGCCCATGTCCTGAGAATGCACGAAGAAATCAAATCCAGAAATGTTTTTTTAAGCATTAACTTTCACAAAGTTATGTAATCAAAGAATTAACAGTTACAGTAATCTGCCGATCCTAAAAATTGAAGATGCTGGAATGCACTCAGCAGGTCTGTCAGTTTCTATCAAGAGCAGGGAAAGCAAGTGGGGGTGAACTAAATGGCGGGTGGGACTTGAATCAAGAATTCCTGTCTCCATTCTTGGCATAAGTAATTTTCACCAGCATGGGATAACGACGCAGGTCGCCAGCCCACACCGTGCACTTACATCGCAGGGGTAGATATTTCCTAAACCATCCCCCACCCTCCCCACAATTTTCCTGGAGTACGGCCAACTTCTTTGTGACTCAGGTTCACGGATCTCAAGGGGTTGTGCCACGCAATATGAATTTGTGAACTTGTAGAAAGGTAATTTCTTAAGGTTCATGCCTTTCAGACACTCCCCAGGAAAGCTCATTACCTCCATGCCAACTCAGTGCCAACTTAAGACCCTTCCCTGCCCATTCAGCTGGCTTGCACAATGCATAAACCAACGAGCCATATAATAACAATGGCAAGTGTGGAACTCCTGCGGGAAAAGGCACTAATTCAGAAACTTTCTTTGAAAAGAACCTACTGTTCCTGTCACCCTATAAAAGTGTCATTCAGACAGGCTATCAAAGTATCAATGACCGAGGCTTCAAACATTTCAGATATCATTATCCTATCCAAATAAACATGAGGCATTGCCAAAAGAGAGCACAGAAAGAACTGCTTGTTATAACCATTGGAAGATGATAAGCAAAGGCAACAATTCAATTTCCATGGGGAGTGTCTGGGGGGGGGGGGGCATCAGTTGGCATTGGGTTGTCATGGAGGTTATGAAGAGCCATGCGGAGTGGAGGGGAGGTTTGATGGGTGAGGGTGAGAGGTCCCAACTACTTTTATTACAACTGGGACAGAGTCTCAGAGAACTGAGGCAGGTCTTCTAAGCAAGCTGCCTTGGCACTCGCCTGTCCCCATTGTTGCCTAGGATCTGCTTCCAGGGTGGCAGGCCTAACTCCATCCTGGACCCACATCCCTGCAGCGAAAACTGCACGAGTCAGGAAATTCCCCACTTCGAGCATCAGGAGCGAAAATCTGGCTCTAAATGACAAAAGGATTGATGGTGCAAGGCATCAGAGGAAGGTAAGGGGACAGGTTCAGAAACACGAGAATGGTCTGGAGGAGATGTAAATGACACCTCGAGTCCCAGTGTGAACAATGGTTATGATCTGAAGTTGTTGAACTTAACGTGCAGAATTCACTTCAGATTTATGTGTGCTGTCTGAAGTTTCATCCTCGAGGTGGGTAGGGGGAATCAGGAAAATGCCTGTCTTGGCCCACCCACCTCGGGGAAAAAGTGCCAGCCAAGACAGAATCTTTATTGCTGGGGCAGGATGACTGGAGCTAGGCCAACCGCCAGATGGACATAAAAGATCTCCTTGCCCTAATCTCAGTATACCTGAACAGGTGCCAGAGTGTGGCGACGAGGGGATTTTCACAGTAACTTCATTGCAGTGTTAATGTAAACCTACTTGTGACAATAATAAAGATTATTATTATTATCTGAAAAACTGGGGAATTAATGTTCTGAGCAATATTCATTACACAACCAATAGCAATAAAACAGATGATTGGATCATTTATTTCATTGCTCCTTATGGAATCTTACTGTGTTCAAGCTGATTGTCCTTGTTCCTGCAATTACAACAGTGGTTGATACAGCAATGCCAAAAGCAATTAATTGGTTGCAAAGTGCTTTCGAAATATCTTGAGGGCATGAACACCACTGTAGAAATGGAAACAAACTCCACCACCTGGACATTTCCCCTCCAAGCCACTCAAAATCTTGACTTGAAAATGTATGCTTGTTCCATTCTGCTGTGAAAAAGGGGAAGTGAGACCACTTAGCTGCTTTTGATGGGATGGGGAACTATCAATCATAGGAAGGGTGTTTATAAACATTGTGGTAAGTATCAAAGCATGGTACTTGAGATGCATTCAACCGTGAAGGAAAAGTAGATAAAGAATCCACCATGCACTTATCTCTGGAGTAATAAGGCTGTACATCACTGGCTAGTGCAATGTATTGCTGTGTGAAATCGAATGGAAGATTTGCATTTCAAAGGCTGTCAAGGGATTTGAAGTCATTTCAAGTGTACTTGCTATAAGGAAGCCTCTGACACTAGTAACAGCTGCTGCTTTAAACACCGTTTTTCGGAGGCAGCAGATGTTAGGTACAGGTAAGTGAAAATACAGCCTTGATCGTGCTTCAGCTTTTAGGCAGGGGTGACTGATGGGGTTCTCTAAATGGGGGTTCTATTGGAGGTCCCTGATATGGGCAGTCTGTTGGGGAATCTGATGGGTGGCTCGGGAGTCATTGGGGTATCACCTCATCCTCATGTGCATGCTGTGGAGGAGTGACCTGTTATTCCCTTAGTGGGGTGGAAGGTTGTCCCTATTGGTCGGGGCAGAGGGGGTACATGATTTGCATTGGGGGCACCTAAGTATGGCACTGACTCCCTTGAAATGAAAATGAAAATCACTTATTGTCACAAGTAGGCTTCAAATGAAGTTGCTGTGAAAAGCCCCTTGACCCACCTCGAGGTCCACTGCGTCAGGGCCACGTTTGGGGAAACGTGCACTAAAAGGCTGCCTGGAGGATTTCCCACTGTGGGGAATTTTACACATAATTTTCCTCAAAATGCATATTAATAACCCTCAGGAGACCCACGGAGATGACCCAATTGATTTTCCTGTGGGGCTCATGGAATACGAGCTCTCCTGCTGAGGGGCGGAGGCCTAGCAGCTGGGGCCCGGAAACCAGGGGCAAAGTTCTCCCCTACCCGGCGGGGCGCGGGGTCCCGGCGTAGCGGAATGGCACCAACCACTTCGACGTCGGGCCTCCTCAAAAGGTGCGGAATTCTCCGCACCTTTAGGGGCTAGGCCCGCGCCGGAGTGGTTCCCGCTCCGCCGACTGCCTTTAGCACCACGCCGCCCCGCATCGGGGCTGGCTGAAAGGCCTTCGTCAGTCGGCGTGAGTCCACGTATGCGCCTGAGTGTCAGCGGCCGCTGACATCACCACCGGCGCATGCGCGGTTCAGGGGGTCTCTTCCGCCTCCGCCATGGTGGATGCCGTGGCGGCGGCGGAAGAAAAAGAGTGCCCCCACGGCACTGGCCCGCCCGCCGATCAGTGGGCCCTGATCATGGGCCAGGCCACCGTGGGGGCACCCCCCGGGGTCCGATCGCCCCGCACCCCCCCCCCCAGGAGCCTGGGGGCCCACTCGCGCCTCCTGCTTCCGCCGGCAGAGAAGTGGTTTAAGCCACGTTGGCGGGGGAGGCCTGACAGCGGCAGGACTTCGGCCCATCGCAGGCCAGAGAATCGCTGCGGGGGGCTCGCCGATCGGTGCAGCGTGATTCCCGCCGATTCCCGGGTGGCGGAGAATTCCGGCCACAGCGAGGGCGGGATTTACGCCGGCCCCGGACGATTCCCCGACCCTGCGGGTGGTCGGAGAATTCCACCCCTGATACTTAAAAGCTGGCTAGAAATGGGGCCAGCATGACCGGTAGTCCAGACTAGAACTTACCTGCTCTGTGCTGTGTTGCGGCCTTTAGTTTTGAATGCCTAAATAAACATTTGCAGTTTAACCTTCTCCGGAATCCTGATAATAATGTAGCATACCTACACATGGCCTGACGGTGATTGTCCATTATTTCCCAGCTCGATTCTCTTGTAAAGCTGAGAGAAGTTCTTCAACTGCTATTGATTTGAACCAGCTTAAACTTTCTGCCTATTTTCTAATCATACCAAAAACACAGGGGGGAAAGGTATGGGGCTGGATCCTCCGTTGCCCGACGCTGATATCGTAATCAGTGATCGGGCAGAGAATCGACTCCAATGCCCAAATCGTGTCCGGCACCGGTTTGACACCAGTCAGCAATGCATTGCCCCCTCGGAAATGGCGGCATCGCACCGTGGCGTTGCAGGCGTTGGCGTATCATTGGCCGGCCCTCACACGATGCTCCGCCCCCAATGGGCTGAGTTCCCGACAGTGCGGGACACGTGTGGTCTCAGCCACGCAGGAATCCGGCGTGGTGGCTGCAGACTGTGTCCAGCGGCGCCACACTCGGCCGGGAACCTGTGCCATGAGCCTGGGGGGGGGGGGGGGGGGGGGGCTCCCGCGAGGGCTGGTGGGGGTGGCCAAGGGTGGGCTGTGGGATCGTGGATGGCTGGTCAGGTCCGCGCACGGCCGCCGCCATGTTGTACGGCGCAACCGCTGCAGGCGACCAGCTGTGGGCATGTTCGGCCACGGACCCGGCCATGTTCCGGCCATTTTCGGCGTGGGAGCTGGGAGTTTCACCTGGCACCGCTGATGGCTTCTCACTGGTCCCGGAATCAATGAGGAGTCGGCGCCGATTTTTTAGCATTTAGCCGCTGAAATGGAGAATCCAGCCCATGATTGTTTTTTAAAAATATACTTTGCATTGATCTGGTGGATGCACCATAAGATAGATTTGGAGAACTCTTTTAAAATACTAAACAGAGGGTAGCACAGTGATGCAGTGGTCAGCACTGGAACTACGGCGCTGAGGACCCGGGTTCGAACCCAGCCCTGGGTCACTGTCCGTGTGGAGTTTGCACATTCTCCCCGTGTCTGCGTGGGTTTCACCCCCACAACCCAAAAGATGTGCAGGTTAGGTGGATTGGCCACACTAATTGCTCCTTAATTGGAAAAAAATAATTGGTACTCTAAATTTATTTCAGAAATACAAAACAGGAGTGCTGTGGTGTCTGGCCCCTTTTAAGGGGCGGTCAGTCGATAGGTTCACATGACCCAGGAAAGGAGTCAGGGGACCAGGGTGGTGTGGGGGGGGGGGTTCACCCAGCAAGCAGGGACTTGTGCCTCGGATCAATTAGGGACTGGCAGCCACAAAGCTGCAAAACTCTGTAAGATAGTGGGCGGGATTCTCCGGCCTCCCAGCCATGTGATTCTCGGCAGCGGGAGGCTGCGCGCCGTTCACTGGCGGCGGGATTCTCTACTCCCCCCGCTGTCAATGGAAATTCCCATTGAAGCCACCCCCATGCCGTCGGAAAACCTGTCGGCAGGGGTGCACTGATGGCAGTCCCAGAGAATCCCGTCGCCAGCGGTCGGTCAGATAATTCCGGCCAATATGCTGCAATAAATGTTAATTGTTTCATGAGCCAAAGATATTAAAAGTGCTTTCCATATTTGAGATGTCGGCAGTAGATGAGTATTTAAATATAGAGATCTGGGTCCTTTTTAATCAACTAACCCTCATTGCTGGCTTTAAAAAGTAAAGCTGCCATGCTTGTCAAAAGCTCCCATCATCCTTTATTTTTATCTTGTTGGCAGGGCAATGATTGTTAGCTAATCTCCCATTCTTCAGATCATAGCTGCCACTGTTTCGACTCTTCAGCCCTGCAAACACTGCAGCCCTGCCTCTTCAGTCTCTTCCAGTTTTTCTCTTTCTCCACGAGAGTAGACTTTTCTACCCTTGGGCCTTGCATTTGTTGCTATGGTAACTGATAGCTCTCTTTATTAGGATACAGAGTAAATGCAGCCTTCTCAGGGATATCATGCCACAAGGCCATGAAAGTCCTTTATTACAGGCCTCACCTCTGACAGGATCATTTTACCTATCGGCTCATGTAATCTCTTTCCAAAATGCTCAGCCAGGAAATGGAAGATGCAGCTGACTGCACCGAAAGCTAAAATGCCTGGAGACGAGGATCCGATCGTCAGTGGAATACTTGGCCACCACACATTTTATGCAGCTCAATCATGTCTGCCATGGCTCAGTTGGTAGCACTTGTCCATCTGAGCTAACAGCTCATGGGCTCAAGAGCTACTCTGGAGATTTGAGCAGAAAATCAAGGCTGACACTTCAGTGCAGGAGTTACTGAGGAGGGAATGCTGGATAGTTGGAGGGGATGCCTTTTGGGTGGTGTGGTAAGCCAAAGTTCTTTCTACCTACTCAGATGGTCAGAAAATATTCCATTTTTATATACTGTCTATAAACCGTCCGAGGGGGGGGCAGAGGCGGAGCCCACCAGGTTCCAGTACAATACCTGTAAGGAGATCACATTACCATTGGGCCACAGTGCTACACATTTGGCTTATACTGTGGTGAATACATTCACCACATTCACCCCCTGTTAAAAAAATGAAGTCCAGCAGGGATGAAGTGGGATCATCATATGTTCAGTCTGTCCGGAGACCGGATTGTTCTTTTGGACCTCCTCAGCTCTGGCGGTGCGGCGGGTACGGGCGTTACAGTTGTTGACTCTGAGAGCGTATTGTCTGGGGCTTCAGTCCGGCGTGTCGGTGACGGTTGAGGGGTGGGGGTAGGCAAGGGGTGGTGGATGCAGGAGCTCTGGGGGGGGCGTAAGGGATGCGGGGGGTGGCGATAGGTGGGGGGGGCGCTTTGGCCTGGGAACCAGCGGGTGCCAGGTCCCGAAGGGAGACCGTGTCTTGCCGTGCATCTTGGTGCGCGACGTAGGCATATTGGGGGTTAGCGTGCAGCAGCTAGACCCTCTTGATCAGGGGGTCGGACTTATGGCTCCTCGTATGCTTCCGGAGAAGGACAGGTCCCGGAGTTGTCAGCCAGGATGGAAGCGAGACTCCGGAGATGGACTTCCTAGGGAAGGCAAACAAACGGTCGTGAGGGGTCTCATTCGTGACTGTGCAGAGGACGATCTAATGGAGTGGTGTGCGTCGGGGAGGACCTCCTGCCAGTGGGGAATCTGGAGACTTCTCGGCCGAAGGGCAAGAAGAACGGCCTTCCATACCGTCGCGTTCTCCCTCTCCACTTGCCCGTTTCCCTGCGGGTTGTAGCTCGCAGTCTTGCTCGAGGCGATGCCCTTGCTGAGCAGGTACTGACGCAGCTCATCGCTCATGGAAGAGGTGCCCCGGTCACTGTGGACGTATGCAGGGAAACCGAACAGGGTGAAAATGCTGTGCAGTGCCTTTATAACAGTGGCCGAGGTCATGTTGGGACATGGGATAGCGAAACAGAAGCGGGAGTACTCGTCAGTGACAGTCAGGAAGTATAGGTTACGGTTGGTGGAAGGGAGGGTCCCTTTGAAGTCGATACTGAGGCACTCAAAGGGCCGGGAGACCTTTACCAGGTGGCCTTGTCTGGCTGGTAGAAGTGCGTTTTGCACTCTGCGCAGACTTGGCAATCCCTGGTCATGGTCCTGACCTCCTCGATGGAGTAGGGCAGGTTGCAGGCCTTAATAAAGTGGATGAGCCGCGTGACCCCCGGGTGACAGAGGTCATTGTGGATGGCAAGAAGTCGGTCATCTTGTGCACTGGTGCACGTGCCGCGGGACAGGGCATCTGGGGGCTCATTGAGCTTCCCAGGACAATACTTGATATCGTAAGTATAGGTGGAGAGCTCGATCATCCACCTCAAGATTTTGTCGTTTTTAATTTTGCCCCATTGTGCATTGTCAAACATGAAGGCTACTGACCGTTGGTCGGTGACTAGGGTGAACCTCCTACCAGCTGGGTATTGCCTCCAGTTTCCACAATGGCTTGTGCTTCCTTCTTGACAGCGGAGTGTCGAATCTCGGAGGCATGGAGGATTCTAGAAAAGAAGGCTACTGGCCTTCCTGCCTGGTTGAGGGTGGCGGACAGGGCGCCGTCTGACGCATCGGTCTCTACCTGAAAAGGGATGGACTCGTCCACCGCATGCATCGCGGCTTTGGCAATTTCTGCCTTGATGTAGCTGAAGGCCAAGCGGGCCTCAGCCGGCAGGGGGAATATAGTGGCTTTGATAAGTTGGCGGGCTTTGTCCGCATAGTTGGGGACCCACTGGGCGTAATAGGAGAATAGCCCCAGGCAGCGTTTGAGGACCTTGGGACTGTGGGGAAATGGAAGTTCGATGACCGCGCATGTGGTCGGGGTCGGGCCCCAGGATCCCGTTTTCAACGACATTGCCGAGGATGGCTAGCCGGGTAGTGCGGAAAACACACTTCTCTTTGGTATATGTGAGGCTGAGGGATTGGGTGGCCTGGAGGAACCTCTTTAGGTTGGCGTCATGGTCCTGCTGATCATGGCCGCACATGGTAACATTGTCCAAGTACGGGTATGTAGCCCGCAACCCATACTCGTCCACCATTCAGTCCATCGTTCTCTGAAAAACCGAGAACCCGTTAGTGACGCCGAAAGGGACCCTGAGGAAGTGGAAGAGTCGGCCGGCTGCTTCAAAAGCAGTGTAGTGGCGATCTTCTGGGCGGATCAGGAGCTGATGGTAGGCAGACTTCAGATCGACCGTGGAGAACACTGTGCGATCTGGTTGACCATCTCCGCTATGCGGGGGAGGGGCTACGCATCAAGTTGCGTGAACCGGTTAATGGTCTGGCTGTAGTCCACAACCATCCTCGGTCCTGACAACCACCACTTGTGCTCTTCAGGGGCTGTTGCTGGCCTCGATGATCCCCTCCCTCAAGAGGCGCAGGACCATCGACTTGATAAAAATCATGTCTTGGGAACTGTGCCGCCTGCTCCTGGTGGCGACGGGCTTACAGTCGGGAGTGAGTTTCGCAAAGAGCGAAGGGGGAGGGACCTTAAGGGTCGTGAGGCTGCATACAGTGAGGGGGGGTAGGGGTCCGCCGAACTTTAGCGTCAGGCTTCAGTGACTGCATTGGAAGTCGAGTCCAAGCAATAGGGGGGCACAGAGGTGAGGGAGGACAAACAGTTTAAATTGGGCATACTCAGCGCCCTGTATCGCGAGGTTCGCGACACAATACCCCCGGATCTGTACCAAATGGGATCCGGATGCAAAGGAGATTGTCTGGGATGCGGAGTAGATGTGGAGCGAGCAGTGCCTTACCATATCGGGGTGGACAAAGCTCTCTGTGCTCCCAGAGTCAAAAAGACAGTGAATCTCGTGCCCATTGACCCGGACAGCCATCATCGAATTCCTCAGATGCTTTGGCCGCGACTGGTCGAGGGTTACTGCGCCGAGTTGTGGGGAGTCTGCGTGCTCTGAGCTATCAAGATCACAAGATGGCGGCCCCCACGGGTCGCACGTGTCAGGCTGAGTCGAAGATGGCGGCCAAGTTGGCTGTCCCCATCTGTCGCACGTGTCGGGCTAGGTTAAAGATGGCGCCCCCCACGAGCAGCACGAAGTGGGTGACGCTTCTGAAGGGGGTGGTACCGGCAGGCACTCAGCCACATTGTGGGGTCTGTGGGCCTGTGAGTCCGTGGATAGAACCTGGTGAGCTTTCAGCTTCGGGGCTTTGGATCGGGCCAGACAGACTCTGGCAAAATGTCCCTTTTTGCCGCAGTCGCTGCATGTCGCGGTGCGGGCTGGACAATGTTGCCGGGGGTGTTGGCCTGCCCGCAGAAGTAGCACGACGGTCCCCTGGGCTGCACGAGCAGCCGCACGGCGCTGGCCTGAGACATAGTCGGGTCTGATGACGGCCACGTCTGTGGTGCCCACGAGGTGTTCACTGGGTCTGCCGGGAACGCGCTGAGGCTCTGGTAGGCCACCTCCAACGATGTGGCTAGTTTTACTGTGTCTTGTAGGTCAGTGGCTCCGTTTTCCAGCAGTCGCTGCCAGATGTAGTTAGATGTAGCAAGGCCATGTAAGTGTCCCGGATCATCAGTTTCATGTGCTCATCGGCCGTCCCGGGTGAGTAGCGTCAGGTTCTTTAGGTATTCGTCCAGTGATTCCCCGGCACGTTGATGTCGGGTAGTAAGGAGGTGCCGCGTGAACACTTCGTCCACGGGCTTCACGAACTGTCTCTTTAGGATCGTGACCGCCGTTTTGTACGTGGCCGCGTCCTGAATCATACCCGATATCCGGTGGCTCAGCCGGCCATGGAGGATGCGCAGCTTGAGGGCATCGGAGAAAGGCGTGGCGAAGGACTCGAGGTAGGCCTCAAAACTGCGGAGCCAGTGGGAGAAGATTTCCTTAGCTTCTGCTGCTCGTGCGTCGAGTTCCAGTTTATCAGGCTTCAGAGCGGCTTCCATAGTGATGTCTTTGGATAAAAAATTGATGTACCATTAATCCACTGCAAGACGATGAGAGTGAGTGAACTTAGGCTTTATTAACCAAGAACTTGCCTGCTTGAGTGCCGCCCCCAGGCGGTCTATATACCATCCGAGGGGGGTGGAGCTGGAGGCGGAGCCCACCAGGTTCCAGTACAATACCTGTAAGGAGATCACATTACCATTGGGCCACAGTGCTATACAGTCAGCTTATACTATGGTGAATACATTCACCACATTCCTCAACCAACATCACAAAATAAAAATAGATTATGTGGTCTTTATCATATTTTGGTAGCTTACCTTTTTTGGATCTTGCTGTATATCCTGCATCACAATTTTAAAGGTACGCCATTAGCTTTGAGATATTCTGAGGTTGTACTATATTGCAAGTCTTTCTTGCAATAAAGTCAGCAATAATATTACTGTATAACAGTTTGGGGACAGGCCTCCTTATTCTGAAGCACTTTGAGATGCCAAGTGACCACGAAACGTGATATATAAATTCCTTCCAATTCTCTTCCCGCACCTAGGGGTTCACGAAGGCAGACTTCCATCCGTTTCCGTAGCTAGTAATTCCTGGAGCAGGTCGCTTGTCTGTCCCAGGGGCTTATAGCTTGAGGGGGCACCACTCCGGGTGTATAAATAAATGTTATCAATTACCTTTGCTTTCTTTTTTTTCTTGGCAGAATCATCACCTTTTCTCAAGTCCTACTTTGTTTGAGACCCAATAAGGTCATGGCAGAGAACACATGTGAGGCTTGAGTTTTGCGTGTTGCTTTGTGGCTAAGCTTTGCGGCTTATAGCCCGGAGACGGATCGTCTTACTGTGGGGGGACTCGAAACCCCCGAGTGTGGAGACTTGGGTCAGTGACATGGCTGGGTTTCTCAGACTGGAGAAAATAAAGTTTGCCTTGAGGTGGTCAATGCTGGGGTTCTCTTGGAGGTGGCAGCCGTTCATCGACTTTCTCGGGGAAAATAAAAATGTCAGCAGAAGCAGCATTCTGAACAGGGGGGGGGGGGGGGGGGAGGCGGGTAGGTGCAATATGATTAAGGGATGTACAGGAGGGACTGGGTGGGAAATGTCTAGTTTACCATGTTGATGTTTATTTTATTGTTTTGTTATTGTTATAAAAATTTTGCAAATGCTTCAATAAAAATATTTTTTAAAAAGAGCTTTGCGGCTAACTAAAAGTTCATTAAAATCTCAATAATTCATAGAATTTACAGTAGCATAATGAGGCCATTCGGCCCATCGGGTTTGCACCGGCTCTTGGAAAGAGCACCCTACCCAAGCCCACAACCCCACCCTATCCCCATAACCCAGTAACCCCACCCAACACTAAGGGCAACTTTGGACACTAAGGGCAATTTAGCATGGCCAATCCATCTAACCTGCACATCTTTGGACTGTGGGAGGAAACCGGAGCACCCGGAGGAAACCCACGCACACACGGGGAGGATGTGCAGACTCCGCACAGACAGTGACCCAAGCCGGAATCGAGCCTGGGTCCCTGGAGCTGTGAAGCAATTGTGCTAACCACAATGCTACCATGCTGCCCATAATGCTACCGTGCTGCCCACAATGCTACCGTGCTGCCCATAATGCTACCGTGCTGCCCACAATGCTACCGTGCTGCAAACAAATGTGGACAATTTGCACGTCCATTTTAATGAACCTGGGTGTCCACTGTTTCTAAACAGATCATTTATCAATGTTATTTTTTATTTTCCTTCTGAATAGTTCATTGTTTTTTAGTTTCTCCATCCTAACCTGTGAGAATGCACATGCTTTGGATGTTGATAGGATGGCCAACCCATCAGGATCGCTCTGGACTCTCCAGAAATTAACAATTAGTCTCTTAGGGCATTGCTTCCTGGAAACCAAGCAGGAAAATACTTTCCGTTTTCTTTGTTTATTAGTGATAAAAGTATTGGACATAGGGTGGTGGGAAAATTGAGGCTCTTTGTGCGGTTGTTGGAAGCAGGAGCTGATACATAGAAACCTCTAGGAATATGTCCAAGTAGATAGATTATAATTACAATACACTGTGTAATGCAGCATCTCACTATGCTATTCCTCCGGCGGCAGCTGTAGAATAGTACTAGTAATAGGTTTCTCCGGTAAGCCCCTGCCGGCTAGCTCCGCCCACAGGGAGCTTGTGTATAAATATGCGCTAGCTTCACTGAGATACTATTCTACAGTTGCCGCCGGAGGAATAGCATCTCACAGCAATAAAGCCTCTCTTGTACTTCTCTCGAGTCTTTGTGTACAATTGTTAGCGCCACAATTTATTGCTGTGAGTCTTCGAGGCCTACATCTCTTCAGCGGACCCTCCCCCGACGGAGGCTCAAAAACGACAGCTTCTTTACTCAAGACTCAGCTCCAGCGTCTTTCCGCAAATTCGCGATGCACCTGACTACGCCAGGGCCATGGAACTGCTCAAGGAAAACTACGCACAGTCGACGAACACCCTGTTTGCGAGACATCTACTCTCTACTCGCGTCCAACAGCCGGGTGAGTCTATTGAGGACTTCTGGAGGGCCCTTATACCTCTGGTACGAGACTGCGACTGCCAGGCCCTCACGGCCATGGAACATTGAAACTTACTCATGTGGGATGCCTTTGTTACAGGCATTGCATCGGACCCCATCCGGCAACGACTGCTGGAAGGGGCCGCCCTCGATCTCGCGGCTACAAAGACTCTGGCGCTATCAATGACGGCCGCCTCCCGTAGTGCGCGATCCTACCCCGCTAGCCACTCGGCCCACCCGTTCTACCCCTCGTTCACCCCGCAAACGGCCCCCCAGGCCCACCCGTCCTACCCCTTGTTGACCCCGCAACCGGCCCCCCCCAGCAGCCGCCCCCGCGCACTACGCCTGCGCTGCTTGCTGCACCGCGCACCCCGGGGGTCCCCGATGCTACTTCTGTGGTCAGCAGAAGCATCCTCGCCAGCACTGCCCGGCCCGCACTGCGACCTGCAAAGCTTGTGGCAAGAAAGGCCACTTTGCAGCGGTGTGTCAGTTCCGGCCGGTAGCCGCTATCGCGCCCGCAGCCGATCGCACAATGGGCCCTGCCGTCCACTGCCCCGACCCCATGTGCAATCAGTGGGTGCCGCCATCTTTCGCCGCCCCCGCCACGTGCGCACCATGGGCGCCGCCATTTTGTCCGCCGACATCCTCTTCCTCACAGGTACTTCAGATGCCGCCATTTTGCCCTCCCCTCGGGACAGGACCACGAGACCCGGGTCGCTGCCGCTACTCGTCGGACTCGTCAGACTTGTTGGCCGATCGCCCGCTACTCGCCTCCGTTACGCTCGACCAGTCCTGTCCTCGCAACCTGGCACCCTCTTCCACGACGGTGCTCGTCAACGGCCACGTGACCTCCTGCCTCATCGACTCCGGGAGCACCGAGAGCTTCATTCACCCAGACATGGTAAGACGCTACTCCCTTGCGGTCCACCCCGCCAACCGGCAGATCTCCCTAGCCTCCGGTTCCCACTCTGTCCCGATCCGGGGCTCCTGCCTGGTTAAACTTACTGTACAGGGCATGGAATTCGATCGTTTCCGCCTGTACATTCTCTCCAACCTCTGCGCGTCACTCTTACTAGGCCTGGACTTTCAATGCAACCTCCAGAGCCTCACCCTCAAATTCGGCGGACCCCTACCTCCCTCACCATTTGCGGCCTCGCGACCCTCAAGGTCGAGCCTCCCTCCCTCTTTGCCAATCTGACCGCAGATTGCAAGCCCATCAACACCAGGAGCAGATGGTAAAGCACCCAGGACAAGGCCTTCATCAGGTCCGAAGTCCAGCGGCTGCTTCAGGAGGGTATTATCGAGGCCAGCAACAGTCCCTGGAGAGCCCAGGTGGTAGTGGTTAAAACTGGGGAGAAGCACAGGATGGTCGTGGACTACAGCCAGACCATCAACCGGTAAATGGCCATACATCCCCCTACTGCAAGCACACATATCTACAGTGGTTGTATCACCACAGAGTGCAATCCTAGCTGGGCAGGACTTGTCTCACCAGGCCCTAAGCTGGGCCTGCTTTTATACCTTGCTCATAACCAGCCCCAGGTGGTTGGCTTCCGTCCTCTAACCGGAGAGCTTGTACTACACGTGTTCCACAGGGATTTCACTGATTGTTTCCCCGTGGTCCTCATGGTGGTTATGGCAATATGAATCCCAGACTTTAGTCACTCCATTATTGACGGTCGCGCCTTCAGCTGCCTGAGGCCTCAGTTGCTGGAATTGATTTCCCTAAACCGCTCGACCACACTCTCCTCCTTAAGATGATCCTTAAATCCTGACTTCTTTGAGCAAGCTTTTGGTCACCTGTCCTAATGTCAACTCTGCAGGACACCAGGAACCCAATCTCAGCGGTCCATTGCTCGGTGCATTATCCGCACACAACCTTATCCCTATCTGAGGTGATCTAGGTTCCAGAAAGTCTGGCTTCATCTAGTCAATCCAAAACAATCAATCCATATGAAAAGGATTGATTATCTCCTGATGTGTGATTGACAGGGCAGGACCAGACATGTCCTGGCAGTTTGTCTGTGTTCAGCGTATTCAAACTTGACCAAGTTACAATTCCCATCAGGCCAGTCCTGGAGCTGATTGTGATTTGATTTCAAATGTCCAATTTTAATTTAGAGTGTCCAATTTTACATCAGGCCCAAAATTTGGGGCACTGTCCATTTTACCACAGATTGGCCTATTCATGAACCCAGAGGTGACGAACAGGTTAAGAGCTGGATTTTTGCAGAGTTTTAAAATGAATGGATGTCCAGCCGCCATTTCTGACAGATCCGACTTTTCCTAGCAGGGTGATGAGTCAAGGAAGGGAATGGGACGCAATATGGGCAAAGATAGGGCAGTGCAGTGGGCTAGGTAGGGTGCTCTGTCAGAGGGTTGGTACAGACTCGATGGGCCGAATGGCCTCCTTCTGCACTGTAGAGATTCTATGATTCACACATGGGGGAAACCAAAACTCAGAGGGCCACTTAGACCTTGCGCTCAGTTCAAACAGACTCCATTTTAACTGTTGCATGCACCTTAATCTGCAGCCTGGAGTCACAAACTGATAGAGTAAACACAAATGCTCCTGTATAATTGTCATGATCTGAAGATTTTTGAATCACCAACTCTTTAAACTTATAAAGAAAACAGCCTGCAACTGTTATGAAGAATAAAAGAAAACCTTTGCTGGCTGCTTTGTTTGACAAATCATTTGCTGCATGTTTGAAAAAAGTAGCACCAATTTATGTAATTTCCATAAAGTTCATTGTTAACATTGCTTCAAGGGAAATGTCATTGTGAATATTTGTTTGAGTTTCAGAATCTACAGCAGGTGGTCCAAATTCACAGTTTGATTAACAGTTTAAAGAGGTTATTGAAGGATTAGCTGTCCTTGACATGTGGTCTGAATAGAAGTTCTTTTTATTTTTATAAGAAATTAACTACTTGAGATTTAAAAGCTTTGAATGGATCCTATGAATGGGAGCTTTTTTTTTCACTATTAAGTGTGTCAGCTTGAGACCTGTATCAGATTGTTAGAACATAGAACATACAGTGCAGAAGGAGGCCATTCGGCCCACTGAGTCTGCACCGACCCACATAAGCCCTCACTTTCACCCCATCCCCCGAACCCAATAACCCCTCCAAACCTTTTTGGACACTAAGGGCAATTTAGCATAGCCAATCCATCTAGCCTGCATGTCTTTGGACTGTGGGAGGAAACCGGAGCATCCGGAGGAAACCCACACAGACACGTGCAGAACGTGCAGACTCCGCACAGTGACCCAAGCCGGAATCGAACCTGGGACCTTGGTGCTGTCAGGCCACAGTGCTAACCACTATGCTATTGTGCTGCCCTAGTTTATTTATTTTTATCTTCACAGATTCCTGAGGTGTGGATAATGAGTGAGTGATTATGGAGCTGTCATGCAGGAAATTAGGGGCCATGGGGCATTCTGGGCGGGGGGGGGGGGGGGGGGGGGGGGGGGGGGGGGGGGGGGGTGACGGGACATGAGTTAGCATGAAGAGAATGAAGGGCGGAGCATCGGGGCAGGGGAGCTGCCAACTTTTTCATCGTAAAACTAGACACTTCCTCCGGACACAGCCTCAAAATCGGAGAATCCAGCCCCAAGTGTTGACGCCAGGGCAGGATTCGTGGACTTCCATGACAGCAAGGCTGGCACTGAACCTGGACCGATGCAGCGACTGTGCAGGGGTTAGCACCCGTGACACGCGGAACACAATAGATTCCAATGAAAAATGGTACGGGATTCGCCAGGTCTGTGATTGACACTCGGGAGGCTGACAAGCTGCAGCCACATATATACACTTCACTCCCCACGCACACTCATCCCTGCCAACAAGAGGACACCCATACGACCCGAGGCTCTAGGTTCACAGTGGGCAGTCAGCGGTGTGCACAGCTGCATGGTGCTCCGTGCCCGTCCACCCTAATCCCATAACCCACCTCCTGACCACTCCCCCTCCCGGCCCTGGCAGAAGCCTCAGGCCAGTGGCACAACTGACAGAAAACGATGGCGATGTTGGACACTTTCTGTATCCCCTCTCTCTCCCTCATCAGCCACCACGCAGGTTTAACAATTTGTAAAAGCGCAAGTGAACCTTGCCATCGGGAATTCGGCCCATCGGACGTGGAGATTCGAGGAGGCCCCGGAGAATACCGGATCAGGCCCGCTAATGATATGCAAACGGTATTTACTGTACGTGCATTTTGGAATGAATTGACTCCTCTGTTGAGGCAACGGAGAATCGCGATTTGGCACAAAACCGGCACCCACTGCGATTTCGGCATCTGAATCGACTATCCGCCCAATCGCATTTTGCAATTCCAGCATCAGCTGATGGAGAATCCTGCCCTAAGTGTTGACGCTGTGACAGAATCGGTGGACTTCTATGACAGCAAAGTTGGCACCTGTCCCGGAACAAATCATCAACCGTTAGTGGGCTATCACCGGCACCACATGAACACAATCAATTCCAATGAAAACTGTGTTGGATTTGCCAGTCGAGATTGGCACTCAAGAGGCTGACAAGCTGCAGTTGCATATTAGCACTCCACTCCCCACACTCACTCATTCCAGCAAACAAGATAGTACTGGTGCTGAAGTGCATCCATCCTGTTTATGGGTCGGCTGAGGCCAGAGGGTAACTAGGGAAGTGGCCGAGGAGACCCCCATACGACCGGTGGCACTAAGTTCCCAGTGGGCAGCCAGCGGCATGCACAGCAGCATGGCTGCCTTTCAGGCTGCTGCAATGGTATTCCGTGCCCGTCCACCCCGACCACAAGGCCCACCTCCTTGCTGCCCCCGCTGCTCCTCCCGGCCCTGGCAGAAGCCCCCCCAGCCAGCGGCACAATGTCAGCACACTATGGAAATGTTAGACACTTTCCGTATCCCCTCTCGCCCCCTCAACAGTCAAGGCTTCCTGTTATATGAGATATGACTTAGAACTTAGAACAGTACAGCACAGAACAGGCCCTTCGGCCCTCGATGTTGTGCCGAGCAATGATCACTCTACTTAAACCCACGTAACCCGTATAACCCAACAATCCCCCCCATTAACCTTACACTACGGGCAATTTAGCATGGCCAATCCACCTAACCCGCACATCTTTGGACTGTGGGAGGAAACCGGAGCACCCGGAGGAAACCCACGCACACACAGGGAGGACGTGCAGACTCCACACAGACAGTGACCCAGCCGGGAATCGAACCTGGGACCCTGGAGCTGTGAAGCATTGATGCTAACCACCATGCTACCATGAGGCCCCAAATGAATGGCGTTTAATGTACCTGTGGTGTGAAACGTATTGACCGCACCGGGTCATCGCATTCTGGCGGGCTCCCGGCGCCAG
The DNA here is from genome assembly GCF_902713615.1 of Scyliorhinus canicula. Classification (NCBI taxonomy): domain Eukaryota; kingdom Metazoa; phylum Chordata; class Chondrichthyes; order Carcharhiniformes; family Scyliorhinidae; genus Scyliorhinus; species Scyliorhinus canicula. Next base: position 52,769,977 of record NC_052160.1, on the reverse strand, counting down.
CCACAATTTTGGCCTCACGACCGATTCTCTGCCCAATCGTCTTTCCCTATTTTGGCGTCGCCTGGTACAGAATCCCACCCTGTGTGTTTTCAAGAAGCAGTTAGATATAGCACTTAGGGCAAAGGAGATCAAAGGATATGGGGGGAAAGCAGGATAAGGCTTTTGAGTTGGATGGTTAGCCATGATTTAAATTGAGTGGTGGAGCAGCCTCAAAGGGCCGAATGGCTTCCTCTTGCTCCTATTTTCCATGATTCTATGCCCCCCCCCCCCCCCCCCCCCCCCGGTGTAGCTGGGATGAGTCAAGAGAAATCCTGAGCACTGGTAAGGCATAAAGGGTAAGTCTACTCCTCTTAAGTTGAATGCTATTTAGTTTCAGAGAATTACTCGTTAAGAGATATTACAAGCGGAAGAACCAAATTGATTAAACATGAATTGTGGGCGGCACGGTGGCGCAGTGGTTAGCACTGCTGCATCACAGCGCCGAAGACCAGGGTTCGATCCCGGCCTGGGTCACTGTCCGTGTGGAGTTTGCATATTCTCCCCGTGTCTGCATAGGTCACACCCCCACAATCCAAAAAAATGTGCAGTGTAGGTACATTGGCCACGCTAAAGTGCATCTTAATTGGAAACAAAAATGGGGCACTTTAAATTTATTTTTAAAAATCAATTGTAAGCATTATTTTGTTCATTCACATGATACATTTGAAACAAATTTGCTTGTTGCTATGCAAATGACCTTATTTCACTGCAGTGAATATTACTACCCCCCCCCCCCCCCCCCAAAATTATTGGAAAAATTCTTGTGGGTGCGTGTTTAAAATTTGCAGTTCAGAAGGGACATGATTGTACCATTTCTTAGGTCATGTTCACAGTATGGTTAGATACTGGGCAGAAAGGGAAGACTTCTGCATGTAAGGTACACTGGTCCTTCTTCAAGCCGAAACCAGTGAAGTTGAATCTGAGATGATATCTCGTACAGATCCAAAGGGCTGGATTCTCCGCCGTCGGGATATTCCATTTTGCCGGCAGCCCGGGGGTTTCCCGACGGCGTGGGGCTGTCCCACAATGGGAAACCCCATTGACTAGCCGAAGAATTGGAGCATCCTATCAGCATGCTGAACCAGAAATCTGGCGTGGCAGGTCGCAGAATCCAGCCCAAAATATCTACCCAACCGTCTTGGCTCTGTTGGGCTGTATGAAGCAGAAACTCCGCCAAGGTATAGGCAAGTTACTGAGAGCCCTGTGGGGCAGCAGGACCTTTTGTGCAATAGATTCCAGGAAATAGGGAAAAAAAAGTGTGGTCAAGATGACAACATAGAATCAACTAAAATATTGATTCATTTTATTTTACTAACTCAATTTGATGCAGTTTACTAAAACAATTCTATCCATGTTTTGGGGTTGACCATTCGGGTGCATGCCTTCTGAGAGATGCAGACCCATCTACTAAGCTGTGCATTCATGCATGGTAAACTGTCCAAAAGTAATTTTGCAATTTGAGGCTCGGCCAGTCATTGGGACAAATGGAGCCAACTGCCCTCGTCTCACCACTTCGACGGAGACACGGGCAGGGTTTTCCAGGATCGTCCAGTCCTGCCAGAGGTCATTAGACTGTTGGCTGGGCCGCCGAATCTCCGGCGGTGGGTTCCGCCATGACTGGGCCGGAACATCCCCATTCAACATGTGTTGTAGAAAGGACAGGACGAGGGAGGAGAAAGGAAGAGAAAGCAATCCAGTCCTGGAGCAGGGTTGTCCACTTAGGATGCAATCCATCGGCCACGCTGCACCCAAAAAGCAGCTCGCTGTGGCGCAGGGTGGCCAATGAAAGCCGGGAGACAGCGCTCCCGGGATGTACCCGGCTCTCAACACCTCGCGACATCCAACGCGACCTCGCGACACGTTGCGATGTGAATCCCTCCGACAATGGGCGAGATCACCTTTTAGCAAATCTGCATATTGGAACGAGGCAGTAAATCTCACTCTGATGTGCAGTTTCCCGAGGTACCTGAAGATTTATGATTCAACCACTTTACTTCGGAGACCTCGGTGGATGCTGTTCAGTACTGGGCCCCACAAATGGGAACCAGATGGAACGGCACTTGTGGGGGTCTCCCAGGGGATCGGAGGCCCCCAGCTGCATGCCCTTTGGTCAGGTGGTGCCCTGGCACTGTGGTGCCACCTGGGTACCCTAGCAATGCCAGCCTGGCACCTCAGAAGTACTGGTTGCCAGCCTGGCACTGCCAAGGTGCCCAGGTGGAACTGCAAGCTATCATTGGAACTGCCACGTTGGCATTGCCAAGGCGCCAAGCTGGCATTTTTTGCACGTGTGCTTTCGGGCTTGGGCCAGGGACCCTCCCATAGTGTGTGAAGGCTTGGGGGAGGTCAGGGATTGTTTTGGGGGTCTCGGAGATCATGATACCATTTAAAAATAGCATCCTGATCTCTTGCTACAATGGGGTGCTCCCCACTGTACAAAACGGGGCAATGTGCAGCCTCAGCTGCGTGATCACCGTTCAGGCCCCTTATTGAGCCATATTCAATAGCCATGTGTTTCCCGACACTCCAAGCGCCGGAAGCACAAGGCTAAATGCACTCGCTAGCGGACTTTATTCCCTTTTGGGAGAATCGCACCCTTCGTCTCCCATCACCTTTCTTTAAATTGGGCAAAACCATGGCTACATTTCTCCTCTGCTCTGCACTCCCCCCTCCCCACATACCCTCCACTGCAACTTTTCTTCTCCTACGGTGATTTTCTAGCTTGGATGGTATCTGATCTAAGAGGCCAGTGATCACTGACTGTGTCATAACAGAGTACAGCCATGTTCTCACCTATCGTTTTCAAGTGTCGGCTTGTGGTGACCGGGGCGAAAATTCTCCCCTACCCGGCGGGGCACGGGTCCCGGCGTAGCGGAGTGGCGTCAACCACTCCGGCGTCGGGCCTCCCTAAAGGTGCGGAATTCTCCGCACCTTTAGGGACTAGGCCCGCGCCGGAGTGGCTCCCGCTCCGCCGACTGGCGCCAACGACCTTTGGCGCTACGCCGGCCGGCGTGGGGCTGGCCGAAAGGCCTTCGCCAGTCGGCGTGAGGCCGCGGATGCGCCAGAGCGTCAGCGGCCGCTGACGTCATCCCGGCGCATGCGTGGTGGAGGGAGGGGGTCTTTTCAACTAACGTGGCACAGATGGAAGATCAAACCCTGGGGCCCTGACAATCTATGCGGCACAGAGGCAGCTTACTGGTGTCTCTCTATATTTTATTGTGCCTCCGTCACTTCGCATCTTGTTATGATTTCTAAATTGCCAGTGCATACTTTTGGTGCAACTTTTAATTTCAAAATGCGGTTTTCACTTTCAAGGCACAGGAGACATGCATTTGTTTCTTCGTGACTTATTCTAAATGTGTTTAAAAACAAAGCCAATATTTCTGGGGAACGAAGCCATATATGCAAATATCCACATGCAGCCATGAGGCAATTCATGTGAAAGGCACGCCAAGCTCCTTTCGCTGGATTCCCTAAATTTTGTCTCTTAACTGATTTATTTTGTTCAGGCATTGTTTCGATCATTGGACTTGAGCTCTTTATTACTGTAACCCAGTGTGAGTTAGGGCTGCACTCCGAGCCAGGGCCTTGCTCAGTGTGCATCCTCTAGAATGCTCAACATATTGCCCGTGCAGTGTCGGAAGCCAAACCTGCTTCTGTGATCCCTTGCACGCTGAAATCAGCCCTTCCGCTGTGGGCAGTTGCCAAAGGAAACGTTTACAAATGAAGAGGGAACAGAACATGCTGGAATAAGGTTGCCAACTCTGGGTTGGGTATATTCCTGTGTGCATTCTCACATGGCCTCCTGCCTCTAACGATCCCGCACTATTGCCATCAGTCCATCTTCTGGTCACCGCTGTCTTCGTACTGCCAATTGGAAAGAGAACAGACTGTTGTCCAGTCAAACTAATTTTGACTGTTCGTGAGACAGCCTGTTTTCAATATTGTTACAGAAGTGTTTGAAGAAAATGTAGAAAAAAGGGAACATGATATTGTTTATTGCCCCTCTGAATTTTCTCCTGAGCTTGTTTCCTGGAGATTAGGCTTCAATTCCCAGAGACTTCAGGGTGAAGCAGCAGGGTTACCAACCCCATGTTAAACTTATCATTCTGGATTCAGTAGGGGGTATTCTACTAGTTGTGGAGGAAGTTCTGCCTCCTACTGCGCTCCCTAGACTTCTTGTGCAGAAGACCAAGAAAATATGAGAGGCTTTGAGCCAAACACTGAATCCTGGCTTGACCAGCAATCCTTCAAAGAGCACAGGCAGCAGTTCTGACCAGGGCCTTCAGCAAAGGGGGAGACTGGTTGCAAGTGGCCCCTGGTATTATTTCTTTCAGTAGTATTGCCAATTTCCATTGCAGCCAATTAACCCCTTAAGGACTGCGTCAGCCTTCTTCCTACATAATTTACATGTCTGATTTTTTTGCATTATTCCATGGCCTGAATTTTACGCGGCCAAAGTCGCTGTTGACGGGGGTGGATGTGAAATCCGCTTCCACTCGAGATTGCGTTGTCAACGCGATATTTTGCTGGCCGGCCAATCAATGCCCACCCAGTGCTAAATACGCTCTGTGAAAGGTTGAGCGGTGCCAGGGAGGGCAGGAAATGGGCTGCCACAGAGTAAAGGGAGGGTTTGGCCTGGCGCTGAGAAAAGGGTGGGAAGCAGGAAGGCACTGAGAAAAGGGTGGGTGCAGGCTGGCACTGAGAAAAGGGTGGGAAGCAGGAAGATGCTGAGAAAAGGGCGAGTGCGGCCTGGCGCTAAGAAAAGGGCAGGAAGCAGGAAGACGCTGAGAAAAGGGTGGGTGCGGGCTGGCACTGAGAAAAGGGTGGGTGCGGGCTGGCACTGAGAAAAGGGTGGGTGCAGGCTGGCACTGAGAAAAGGGTGGGAAGCAGGAAGAAGCTGAGAAAAGGGTGGGTGAAGGAAGACGCTGAGAAAAGGGTGGGAAGCAGGAAGACACTGAGAAAAGGGTGGGTGCAGGCTGGCACTGAGAAAAGGGTGGGGTGCAGGCTGGCACTGAGAAAAGGGTGGGTGCGGGCTGGCACTGAGAAAAGGGTGGGAAGCAGGAAGACGCTGAGGAAAGGGTGGGTGCAGGAAGACGCTGAGAAAGGGTGGGTGCAGGAAGACGCTGAGAAAAGGGTGGGTGCGGGCTGGCGCTGAGTAAAGGGCGGGTGCAGGCTGGCACTGAGAAAGGGTGGGATGCAGGAAGATGCTGAGAAAAGGGCGAGTGCGGCCTGGCGATAAGAAAAGGGCAGGAAGCAGGAAGACGCTGAGAAAAGGGTGGGTGCAGGCTGGCACTGAGAAAAGGGTGGGTGCAGGAAGATGTTGAGAAAAGAATGGGTGCGGGCTGGCGCTGAGAAAAGGGTGGGTGCCGGCTGGCGCTGAGAAAAGGGTGGGAAGCAGGAAGACGCTGAGGAAAGGGTGGGAAGCAGGAAGATGCTGAGAAAAGGGCGAGTGCGGCCTGGCGCTAAGAAAAGGGCAGGAAGCAGGAAGACGCTGAGAAAAGGGTGGGTGCGGGCTGGCACTGAGAAAAGGGTGGGTGCGGGCTGGCACTGAGAAAAGGGTGGGTGCAGGAAGATGCTGAGAAAAGGGTGGGTGCGGGCTGGCACTGAGAAAAGGGTGGGAAGCAGGAAGAAGCTGAGAAAAGGGTGGGTGAAGGAAGACGCTGAGAAAAGGGTACGTGCGGGCTGGCGCTGAGAAAAGGGTGGGAAGCAGGAAGGCACTGAGAAAAGGGTGGGTGCAGGCTGGCACTGAGAAAAGGGTGGGTGCAGGAAGACGCTGAGAAAAGGGTGGGTGCGGGCTGGCACTGAGAAAAGGGTGGGAAGCAGGAAGACGCTGAGGAAAGGGTGGGTGCAGGAAGACGCTGAGAAAAGGGTGGGTGCGGGCTGGCGCTGAGTAAAGGGCGGGTGCAGGCTGGCACTGAGAAAAGGGTGGGTGCAGGCTGGCACTGAGAAAAGGGTGGGTGCAGGTTGGCGCTGAGTAAAGGGCGGGTGCAGGCTGGCACTGAGAAAAGGGTGGGTGCGGGCTGGCACTGAGAAAAGGGTGGGAAGCAGGAAGACGCTGAGAAAAGGGCGAGTGCGGCCTGGCGCTGAGAAAAGGGTGGATACAGGCTGGCGCTGAGAAAAGGGTGGGTGCAGGAAGACGCTGAGAAAAGGGTGGATACAGGCTGGCACTGAGAAAAGGGTGGGTGCAGGCTGGCGCTGAGAAAAGGGTGGGTGCGGGCTGGCGCTGAGAAAAGGGTGGGTGCAGGCTGGCGCTGAGAAAAGGGTGGGTGCGGGCTGGCGCTGAGAAAAGGGTGGGTGCAGGCTGGCACTGAGAAAAGGGTGGGTGCAGGCTGGCACTGAGAAAAGGGTGGGTGCGGGCTGGCGCTGAGAAATAGGTGGGTGCAGGCTGGCACTGAGAAAAGGTTGGGTGCAGGAAGACGCTGAGAAAAGGGTGGGTGAAGGCTGGCACTGAGAAAAGGGTGGGTGCAGGCTGGCGCTGAGAAAAGGGTGGGTGCAGGCTGGCACTGAGAAAAGGGCAGTAATCAGGCTGGCACTGAGAAAAGGGCAGTAATCAGGCTGGCACTGAGAAAAGGGTGGGTGCAGGAAGACGCTGAGAAAAGGGTGGGTGCGGCCTGGCGCTGAGAAAAGGGTGGGTGCGGGCTGGCGCTGAGAAAAGGGTGGGTGCAGGCTGGCACTGAGAAAAGGGCGAGTGCAGGCTGGCACTGAGAAAAGGGCAGGAATCAGGCTGGCACTGAGTAAAGGGCGGGTGCAGGAAGACGCTGAGAAAAGGGTGAGTACGGCCTGGCGCTGAGAAAAGGTTGGTTGCAGGCTGGCACTGAGAAAAGGGTGGGTGCCGGCTGGCGCTGAGAAAGGGGTGGGTGCGGGCTGGCACTGAGAAAAGGGTGGGTGCAGGCTGGCGCTGAGAAAAGTGTGGGTGTGGGCTGGCACTGAGTAAAGGGTGTGTGCGGGCTGGCACTGAGAACAGGGTGGGTGCGGGCTGGTACTGAGAAAAGTGTGAGTGCAGGCTGGCACTGAGAAAAGGGTGGGTGCGGGCTGGCACTGAGAACAGGGTGGGTGCGGGCTGGTACTGAGAAAAGTGTGAGTGCAGGCTGGCACTGAGAAAACGGTGCATGCGGGCTGGCACTGAGAAAAGGGTGGGTACGGGCTGGCACTGAGAACAGGGTGGGTGCGGGCTGGTACTGAGAAAAGGGTGGGTGCGGGTTGGGCACTGAGAAAAGGGTGGGTGCGGGCTGGCACTGAGAAAAGGGTGGGTGCGGGCTGGCGCTGAGAAAGGGTGGGTGCAGGAAGACGCTGAGAAAAGGGTGGGTGCGGCCTGGCGCTGAGAAAAGGGTGGGTGCAGGCTGGCGCTGAGAAAAGGGCGGGTGCAGGCTGGCACTGAGAAAAGGGCAGGAAGCAGGAAGGTGCTGAGAAAAGGGTGGGTGCAGGCTGGCGCTGAGAAAAGGGTGGGTGCGGGCTGGCACTGAGAAAAGGGTGGGTGCAGGCTGGCACTGAGAAAAGGGCGGGTGCGGGCTGGCACTGAGAAAAGGGTGGGTGCAGGCTGGCACTGAGAAAAGGGCGAGTGCAGGAAGGCACTGAGAAAAGGTGGATACGGCTGGCACTGAGAAAAGGGTAGGTGCGGGCTAGCGCTGAGAAAAGATCAGGAATCAGGAAGGCACTGAGAAAAGGGTGGATACAGGCTGGCACTGAGAAAGGGTGGGTGCGGCCTGGCCGCTGAGCAAAGGGCAGGAAGCAGGAAGGTGCTGTGAAAAGGGTGGGTGCGGGCTGGCGCTGAGCAAAGGGCAGGAAGCAGGAAGGTGCTGTGAAAAGGGTGGGTGCGGGCTGGCGCTGAGAAATGGTGGGTGCGGGCTGGCACTGAGAAAAGGGTGGGTGCGGGCTGGCGCTGAGTAAAGGGTGGGTGCGGGCTGGCACTGAGAAAAGGGTGGGTGCGGGCTGGCGCTGAGAAAAGGGTGGGTGCGGGCTGGCGCTGAGAAAAGGGCGAGTGCAGGAAGATGTTGAGAAAAGAATGGGTGCGGGCTGGCGCTGAGAAAAGGGTGGGTGCAGGCTGGCACTGAGAAAAGGGCGGGTGCAGGCTGGCGCTGAGAAAAGGGAGGGTGCGGGCTGGCACTGAGAAAAGGGTGGGTGCGGGCTGGTGCTGAGAAAAGGGTGGGTGCGGGCTGGCGCTGAGAAAAGGGCGAGTGCGGGCTGGGGCTGAGAAAAGGTCGGGTGCGGGATGGCGCTGAGAAAAGGGTGGGTGCAGGCTGGCACTGAGAAAAGTGTGGGTACGGGCTGGCGCTGAGAAAAGTGTGGGTGTGGGCTGGCGCTGAGAAAAGTGTGGGTGTGGGCTGGCGCTGAGAAAATGGTGTGTGCGGTCTGGTGCTGAGAAAAGGGTGGGTGCGGGCTGGCGCTGAGAAAAGGGCGAGTGTGGGCTGGGGCTGAGAAAAGGTCGGGTGCGGGATGGCGCTGAGAAAAGGGTGGGTGCAGGCTGGCACTGAGAAAAGGGTGGGTGCAGGCTGGCGCTGAGAAAAGGGAGGGTGCGGGCTGGCACTGATAAAAGGGTGGGTGCGGTCTGGTACTGAGAAAAGTGTGAGTGCAGGCTGGCACTGAGAAAAGGGTGGGTGCGGGCTGGCACTGAGAACAGGGTGGGTGCGGGTTGGTACTGAGAAAAGTGTGAGTGCAGGCTGGCACTGAGAAAACGGTGCGTGCGGGCTGGCACTGAGAAAAGGGTGGGTGCGGGCTGGCACTGAGAAAAGGGTGGGTGCGGGCTGGTACTGAGAAAAGGGTGGGTGCAGGCTGGCACTGAGAAAAGGGTGGGTGCGGGCTGGCACTGAGAAAAGGGTGGGTGCGGGCTGGCACTGAGAAAAGGGTGGGTGCAGGAAGACGCTGAGAAAAGGGTGGGTGCGGCCTGGCGCTGAGAAAAGGGTGGGTGCAGGCTGGCGCTGAGTAAAGGGCGGGTGCAGGCTGGCACTAAGAAAAGGGCAGGAAGCAGGAAGGTGCTGAGAAAAGGGTGGGTGCAGGCTGGCGCTGGGAAAAAGGGTGGGTGCGGGCTGGCACTGAGAAAAGGGTGGGTGCAGGCTGGCGCTGAGTAAAGGGCGGGTGCGGGCTGGCACTGAGAAAAGGGTGGGTGCAGGCTGGCACTGAGTAAAGGGCAAGTGCAGGAAGGCGCTGAGAAAAAGGTGGATACAGGCTGCACTGAGGAAAAGGGTAGGTGCGGGCTAGCGCTGAGAAAAGATCAGGAATCAGGAAGGCACTGAGAAAAGGGTGGATACAGGCTGGCACTGAGAAAGGGTGGGTGCGGCCTGGCGCTGAGCAAAGGGCAGGAAGCAGGAAGGTGCTGTGAAAAGGGTGGGTGCGGGCTGGCGCTGAGCAAAGGGCAGGAAGCAGGAAGGTGCTGTGAAAAGGGTGGGTGCGGGCTGGCGCTGAGAAATGGTGGGTGCGGGCTGGCACTGAGAAAAGGGCGGGTGCGGTCTGGTGCTGAGTAAAGGGTGGGTGCGGGCTGGCACTGAGAAAAGGGTGGGTGCGGTCTGGTGCTGAGAAAAGGGTGGGTGCGGGCTGGCGCTGAGAAAAGGGCGAGTGTGGGCTGGGGCTGAGAAAAGGTCGGGTGCGGGATGGCGCTGAGAAAAGGGTGGGTGCAGGCTGGCACTGAGAAAAGGGCGGGTGCAGGCTGGCGCTGAGAAAAGGGAGGGTGCGGGCTGGCACTGATAAAAGGGTGGGTGCGGTCTGGTGCTGAGAAAAGGGTGGGTGCGGGCTGGCGCTGAGAAAAGGGCGAGTGTGGGCTGGGGCTGAGAAAAGGTCGGGTGCGGGATGGCGCTGAGAAAAGGGTGGGTGCAGGCTGGCACTGAGAAAAGTGTGGGTACGGGCTGGCGCTGAGAAAAGTGTGGGTGTGGGCTGGCGCTGAGAAAAGTGTGGGTGTGGGCTGGCGCTGAGAAAATGGTGTGTGCGGGCTGGCAATGAGAAAAGGGTGGGTGCGGCCTGGTGCTGAGAAATGGGTGGGTGCAGGCTGGCGCTGGGAAAAGGGCAAGTGCAGGCTGGCGCTGAGAAAAGGGTGGGTGCAGGCTGGCACTGAGAAAAGCTTCGGGATGGCGCTGAGAAAAGGATAGAACATAGAATATAGAACAGTACAGCACAGAACAGGCCCTTCGTCCCTCGATGTTGTGCCGAGCCATGATCACCCTACTCAAACCCACGTAACCACCCTATAACCGTAACCCAACAACCTCCCCCCCTTAACCTTACTTTTATTAGGACACTACGGGCAATTTAGCATGGCCAATCCACCTAACCCGCACATCTTTGGACTGTGGGTGGAAACCGGAGCACCCGGAGGAAACCCACGCACACAGGGGGAGGACGTGCAGACTCCACACAGACAGTGACCCAGCCGGGAATCGAACCTGGGACCCTGGAGCTGTGAAGCATTTATGCTAATCACCATGCTACCCTGCTACCCTGCCACTGAGAAAAGGATGGGAGCAGGCTGGCACTGAAAAGGGCAGGAAACAGGCTGGCACTGAGAAAAGGGTGGGTGCAGGAAAACGCTGAGAAAAGGGTTCGTGCGGGCTGGCGCTGAGAAAAGGGTGGGTGCGGGCTGTCGCTGAGAAAAGGGTGGGTGCAGGCTGGTGCCGAGAAAAGGGTGGGTGCGGACAGTCGCTGAGAAAAGGGTGGGTGCAGGCTGGTGCTGAGAAAAGGGTGGGTGCGGGATTGCGCTGAGAAAAGGGTGGGTGCAGGCTGGCACTTAGAAAAGGGCAGGAATCAGGCTGGCACTGAGAAAAGGGTGGGTGCAGGCTGGCGCTGAGGAATGGGCGGGTGCGGTCTGGTGCTGAGTAAAGGGTGGGTGCGGGCTGGCACTGATAAAAGGGTGGGTGCGGTCTGGTGCTGAGAAAAGGGTGGGTGCGGGCTGGCGCTGAGAAAAGGGCGAGTGTGGGCTGGGGCTGAGAAAAGAATGGGTGCGGGCTGGCGCTGAGAAAAGGGTGGGTGCAGGCTGGCACTGAGAAAAGGGCGGGTGCAGGCTGGCGCTGAGAAAAGGGTGGGTGCGGGCTGGCACTGATAAAAGGGTGGGTGCGGTCTGGTGCTGAGAAAAGTGTGAGTGCAGGCTGGCACTGAGAAAAGGGTGGGTGCGGGCTGGCACTGAGAACAGGGTGGGTGCGGGTTGGTACTGAGAAAAGTGTGAGTGCAGGCTGGCACTGAGAAAACGGTGCATGCGGGCTGGCACTGAGAAAAGGGTGGGTACGGGCTGGCACTGAGAACAGGGTGGGTGCGGGCTGGTACTGAGAAAAGGGTGGGTGCAGGCTGGCACTGAGAAAAGGGTGGGTGCGGGCTGGCACTGAGAAAAGGGTGGGTGCGGGCTGGCACTGAGAAAAGGGTGGGTGCAGGAAGACGCTGAGAAAAGGGTGGGTGCGGCCTGGCGCTGAGAAAAGGGTGGGTGCAGGCTGGCGCTGAGTAAAGGGCGGGTGCAGGCTGGCACTAAGAAAAGGGCAGGAAGCAGGAAGGTGCTGAGAAAAGGGTGGGTGCAGGCTGGCGCTGAGAAAAGGGTGGGTGCGGGCTGGCACTGAGAAAAGGGTGGGTGCAGGCTGGCACTGAGTAAAGGGCGGGTGCGGGCTGGCACTGAGAAAAGGGTGGGTGCAGGCTGGCACTGAGTAAAGGGCAAGTGCAGGAAGGCGCTGAGAAAAAGGTGGATACAGGCTGGCACTGAGAAAAGGGTAGGTGCGGGCTAGCGCTGAGAAAAGATCAGGAATCAGGAAGGCACTGAGAAAAGGGTGGATACAGGCTGGCACTGAGAAAGGGTGGGTGCGGCCTGGCGCTGAGCAAAGGGCAGGAAGCAGGAAGGTGCTGTGAAAAGGGTGGGTGCGGGCTGGCGCTGAGCAAAGGGCAGGAAGCAGGAAGGTGCTGTGAAAAGGGTGGGTGCGGGCTGGCGCTGAGAAATGGTGGGTGCGGGCTGGCACTGAGAAAAGGGCGGGTGCGGTCTGGTGCTGAGTAAAGGGTGGGTGCGGGCTGGCACTGATAAAAGGGTGGGTGCGGTCTGGTGCTGAGAAAAGGGTGGGTGCGGGCTGGCGCTGAGAAAAGGGCGAGTGCAGGAGGATGTTGAGAAAAGAATGGGTGCGGGCTGGCGCTGAGAAAAGGGTGGGTGCAGGCTGGCACTGAGAAAAGGGTGGGTGCAGGCTGGCGCTGAGAAAAGGGTGGGTGCAGGCTGGCACTGAGAAAAGGGTGGGTGCAGGCTGGCGCTGAGAAAAGGGTGGGTGCGGGCTGGCGCTGAGAAAAGGGCGAGTGTGGGCTGGGGCTGAGAAAAGGTTCGGGTGCGGGATGGCGCTGAGAAAAGGGTGGGTGCAGGCTGGCACTGAGAAAAGTGTGGGTACGGGCTGGCGCTGAGAAAAGTGTGGGTGTGGGCTGGCGCTGAGAAAAGTGTGGGTGTGGGCTGGCGCTGAGAAAATGGTGTGTGCGGGCTGGCAATGAGAAAAGGGTGGGTGCGGCCTGGTGCTGAGAAATGGGTGGGTGCAGGCTGGCGCTGGGAAAAGGGCAAGTGCAGGCTGGCGCTGAGAAAAGGGTGGGTGCAGGCTGGCACTGAGAAAAGCTTCGGGATGGCGCTGAGAAAAGGATAGAACATAGAATATAGAACAGTACAGCACAGAACAGGCCCTTCGGCCCTCAATGTTGTGCCGAGCCATGATCACCCTACTCAAACCCACGTATCCACCCTATAACCGTAACCCAACAACCTCCCCCCCTTAACCTTACTTTTATTAGGACACTACGGGCAATTTAGCATGGCCAATCCACCTAACCCGCACATCTTTGGACTGTGGGAGGAAACCGGAGCACCCGGAGGAAACCCACGCACACAGGGGGAGGACGTGCAGACTCCACACAGACAGTGACCCAGCCGGGAATCGAACCTGGGACCCTGGAGCTGTGAAGCATTTATGCTAATCACCATGCTACCCTGCTACCCTGCCACTGAGAAAAGGATGGGAGCAGGCTGGCACTGAAAAGGGCAGGAAACAGGCTGGCACTGAGAAAAGGGTGGGTGCAGGAAAACGCTGAGAAAAGGGTTCGTGCGGGCTGGCGCTGAGAAAAGGGTGGGTGCGGGCTGTCGCTGAGAAAAGGGTGGGTGCAGGCTGGTGCCGAGAAAAGGGTGGGTGCGGACAGTCGCTGAGAAAAGGGTGGGTGCAGGCTGGTGCTGAGAAAAGGGTGGGTGCGGGATGGCGCTGAGAAAAGGGTGGGTGCAGGCTGGCACTTAGAAAAGGGCAGGAATCAGGCTGGCACTGAGAAAAGGGTGGGTGCAGGCTGGCGCTGAGGAATGGGCGGGTGCGGTCTGGTGCTGAGTAAAGGGTGGGTGCGGGCTGGCACTGATAAAAGGGTGGGTGCGGTCTGGTGCTGAGAAAAGGGTGGGTGCGGGCTGGCGCTGAGAAAAGGGCGAGTGTGGGCTGGGGCTGAGAAAAGGTCGGGTGCGGGATGGCGCTGAGAAAAGGGTGGGTGCAGGCTGGCACTGAGAAAAGGGCGGGTGCAGGCTGGCGCTGAGAAAAGGGAGGGTGCGGGCTGGCACTGATAAAAGGGTGGGTGCGGTCTGGTACTGAGAAAAGTGTGAGTGCAGGCTGGCACTGAGAAAAGGGTGGGTGCGGGCTGGCACTGAGAACAGGGTGGGTGCGGGTTGGTACTGAGAAAAGTGTGAGTGCAGGCTGGCACTGAGAAAACGGTGCATGCGGGCTGGCACTGAGAAAAGGGTGGGTACGGGCTGGCACTGAGAACAGGGTGGGTGCGGGCTGGTACTGAGAAAAGTGTGAGTGCAGGCTGGCACTGAGAAAAGGGTGGGTGCGGGCTGGCACTGAGAAAAGGGTGGGTGCGGGCTGGCACTGAGAAAAGGGTGGGTGCAGGAAGACGCTGAGAAAGGGTGGGTGCGGCCTGGCGCTGGGGAAAAGGGTGGGTGCAGGCTGGTGCTGAGTAAAGGGCGGGTGCAGGCTGGCACTAAGAAAAGGGCAGGAAGCAGGAAGGTGCTGAGAAAAGGGTGGGTGCAGGCTGGCGCTGGGAAAAGGGTGGGTGCGGGCTGGCACTGAGAAAAGGGTGGGTTCAGGCTGGCACTGAGTAAAGGGCGGGTGCGGGCTGGCACTGAGAAAAGGGTGGGTGCAGGCTGGCACTGAGTAAAGGGCAAGTGCAGGAAGGCGCTGAGAAAAAGGTGGATACAGGCTGGCACTGAGAAAAGGGTAGGTGCGGGCTAGCGCTGAGAAAAGATCAGGAATCAGGAAGGCACTGAGAAAAGGGTGGATACAGGCTGGCACTGAGAAAGGGTGGGTGCGGCCTGGCGCTGAGCAAAGGGCAGGAAGCAGGAAGGTGCTGTGAAAAGGGTGGGTGCGGGCTGGCGCTGAGCAAAGGGCAGGAAGCAGGAAGGTGCTGTGAAAAGGGTGGGTGCGGGCTGGCGCTGAGAAATGGTGGGTGCGGGCTGGCACTGAGAAAAGGGCGGGTGCGGGCTGGTGCTGAGTAAAGGGTGGGTGCGGGCTGGCACTGAGAAAAGGGTGGGTGCGGGCTGGCGCTGAGAAAAGGGTGGGTGCGGGCTGGCGCTGAGAAAAGGGCGAGTGTGGGCTGGGGCTGAGAAAAGGTCGGGTGCGGGATGGCGCTGAGAAAAGGGTGGGTGCAGGCTGGCACTGAGAAAAGGGCGGGTGCAGGCTGGCGCTGAGAAAAGGGTGGGTGCGGGCTGGCACTGAGAAAAGGGTGGGTGCGGTCTGGCGCTGAGAAAAGGGTGGGTGCGGGCTGGCGCTGAGAAAAGGGCGAGTGTGGGCTGGGGCTGAGAAAAGGTCGGGTGCGGGATGGCGCTGAGAAAAGGGTGGGTGCAGGCTGGCACTGAGAAAAGTGTGGGTACGGGCTGGCGCTGAGAAAAGTGTGGGTGTGGGCTGGCGCTGAGAAAAGTGTGGGTGTGGGCTGGCGCTGAGAAAATGGTGTGTGCGGGCTGGCAATGAGAAAAGGGTGGGTGCGGCCTGGTGCTGAGAAATGGGTGGGTGCAGGCTGGCGCTGGGAAAAGGGCAAGTGCAGGCTGGCGCTGAGAAAAGGGTGGGTGCAGGCTGGCACTGAGAAAAGCTTCGGGATGGCGCTGAGAAAAGGATAGAACATAGAATATAGAACAGTACAGCACAGAACAGGCCCTTCGGCCCTCAATGTTGTGCCGAGCCATGATCACCCTACTCAAACCCACGTATCCACCCTATAACCGTAACCCAACAACCTCCCCCCCTTAACCTTACTTTTATTAGGACACTACGGGCAATTTAGCATGGCCAATCCACCTAACCCGCACATCTTTGGACTGTGGGTGGAAACCGGAGCACCCGGAGGAAACCCACGCACACAGGGGGAGGACGTGCAGACTCCACACAGACAGTGACCCAGCCGGGAATCGAACCTGGGACCCTGGAGCTGTGAAGCATTTATGCTAATCACCATGCTACCCTGCTACCCTGCCACTGAGAAAAGGATGGGAGCAGGCTGGCACTGAAAAGGGCAGGAAACAGGCTGGCACTGAGAAAAGGGTGGGTGCAGGAAAACGCTGAGAAAAGGGTTCGTGCGGGCTGGCGCTGAGAAAAGGGTGGGTGCGGGCTGTCGCTGAGAAAAGGGTGGGTGCAGGCTGGTGCCGAGAAAAGGGTGGGTGCGGACAGTCGCTGAGAAAAGGGTGGGTGCAGGCTGGTGCTGAGAAAAGGGTGGGTGCGGGATGGCGCTGAGAAAAGGGTGGGTGCAGGCTGGCACTTAGAAAAGGGCAGGAATCAGGCTGGCACTGAGAAAAGGGTGGGTGCAGGCTGGCGCTGAGGAATGGGCGGGTGCAGGCTGGCGCTGACAAAAGGGTGGGTGCAGGCTGGCGCTGAGGAATGGGCGGGTGCACGCTGGCGCTTCCTCAGGGGGACAGCAACTACACCGCTGTGTCAGAGAGCTGTTGACATGTGAAAAACGATGCCACGAGTGTCTGGGCGGCACAGTCACACACAGACCTCAGTCCCCTGGCACATTTGTTAATTTTATTTGAGCCCCAACAGTTCATTCCACCCTGATCGATGGTGCAGCTAAAGCATAAAGGTTACCTGGCCAATCGGACTGCCCGCCAACACTCAAGGCAGACAGGCCACGCAAAATCCCGGTCAATTGCTGTTTACTTAATTTAAATTGGCTTCTTCATTATCGTCGAATGCACTTCTGACTCGCGCTCATTCTCCCGTGCGATTTTACGTGCTTCCGGGTCAGGCACGCACTCAAACTTTATTTGTAAAATTCTGGCCTAAGCTTTCTTGTAGTAGCCTGTGACAGAGGGCTAGATTTTCAATTGCTGGTGAAGTCGGGACCCCAGGCGAGATTTAAAAATCACGGTCCCAGATTGTCTCTAAATCCTGACACTTCCCAGACGATCTGCAATTTTTAAAGTGAGGCCGACTGGGAGGGGATGGGGAACCTGATCTCTTCCATTTAAAGGCCCCTGAAGCTTGTAGAGAAGTTTGTGAACAGGCCACTGATAACGGGAATGTGGGGGGCGATTATCCGCGCCCCGCTGGGCCGGAGTATCGCCACAACCGCGCCATGACACCCCGACGCCGGCGCGCGATTCTCCAAGGTGCGGACAGTCGCCGCCATTTGAGCCGGCGGGTTTGGCACGGCGCCAGCCACAGTCCGCTGGAATTCTCCTGCCCGGCCGCGCAGAAACGACAGAATTCCGCCGCCGCCGTTCACCCCGGTCGCTGCCGGCGGGAACTCTGCGCGAACGGTCGGGGGGCGGCCTGTGGGAGGCTCTGTCCCCGGGGGGCGCGTCCGATGGGTTCTGGCCCGCAATCGGGGCTCACCAATCGGCGGGCCGGCCTCTCCCCCCCCCCCCCCGGGCCTACTTTCTGGCGCGGCTGGCCCCTGAACACCGACGCCATGTTGAGTCGGGGTTGGCACGCTGAAGAAGTCCCCCACGCATGCACGGGTTGGAGCGGCACCCATTTGGCACCGGGAAAGGAGGCTGGAGCGGCCTGAACCGCTCCAGTGCTGTGCGATGGGGGCCAGAATCGGTCGTCCCCGTTTTGTGCCGTCGTGAAACGCGACGGCATTCACGACGGCTCAAACAATTGGGCTCCATTTGGGAGAATCGCCCCAGTGATTTTCAGTCGAGATTCTGGCAAACAGTCTGGTCCACATTAGTTTAGCTGTCAGATTCACTGCAATCTAATACTTAAAATCATTGAGCCTCTGGGTAACCTGCACTCAATCATGTGCGCTACTTCAGTTTTGCTCGGTCGCCCTCCATGTGTGTTTCTGCTGCTTTCCCTCGAAGGGATGGCCTGCTCTCTTCGGCAAGCCGACGGCAATCTTTCTCATGGCTGCCACCTGCATTCTCTGCTGGCCCCAGGTAGGTAAGCCCCACCTCCTGGGGATGCTCAGTGCCATTGATTCACTGCCCTGCTCGCATCTTAGCCAACCATTCACATTTAAAAATAAGCATTGCGTGAGAGATTAAGGAGCGGTGTAAGGACCGGGTGTTCACCATGATGCCCTGTACCCTGGCCATGCTTTGAAAGTCTGACCGGAATATCAGTTTTACTACACTATGGCTAGAAGCAAAACTCCAGAATGAACCTTGGAATGGCAGACACATCGAGTAGGGAAGGCAGAGCAAAATTAGCCTCACCAAGCACTGTGGGGGAGAGTTGCAGCTGTAAAGAACAGGGCAAATTGAATTAAATCAAAGACCTTCAGAACCCAGATGGTTAATAGAAACAGTGCGTAGATTACAAAGGAATCTCAAACGGGTTCAAGCCAGGACGCTTGAGTGGCGAATAATATGTGACTTCGAACAGAGATATCAGTTAAGGGTTGCTTTCAATGAAGAAAAGTGTTGAAGTCTCTTGTTTGCATAAATAGCAGCCTCGTTTTCTGAACTGGTCAGACTGAGCTGGGAAGAAGTGAAGAAAGCCTCTGAGGTGGTGCAGCCTCCGCTTTGTGCGGGTCTGGCACTGGACCTTGTACATTTGGGAGGATTGAACATAAATCATTTGGAAGGGTCAAGGGTCAAGACCATTGGCGCACAGCGAATGAGAGATGGTGACACAGAAAGTCCCAATTGCATAACTCCGCTCACTCACCATCTTCCAGACAGATTCAGCTCCCACACAATGACCTCAATATCACTCAGTCTTTCCTGTCCTGTTTTTGCCATTTTCATTTGTCTTTTGTTTGCGAGGCAAGTGAGGGGGCAGAGAGCGAGTGTGGGGGATGCTGGGAGAGCCAGTCTGAGCACAATTTCTAAATCTGTTTAGTAATTTTGCACATCAGATTCTCCATGAACCAGTCTTACGCTGAAGACGATAACTTTAATTCATATTTTTTATGTGTAAAATGTAAAAGAAAAAGTGCTACCCAGGGGTAACATTGGGTCAGTAGAGGAAGTACTTGAAATATAGATTTTCAATTTCTTCGTCACCTTGACGATTTAAATCTCCTCAGACCTGGAAGAATGCCATGGGAAGAACTTTCTCCATCCACCCACAATCCTTTAAAATAATGCCAATGGGACTCTGATCATGCACTGCAACAAGCGGTGACTCATTCAATAGTCTTACTTTGGGGTCAGGCATTTGTGAGTTTGAGGCCCACTCTGGGGGTTTGAGAACAAAATCAGTGGTGACACTCCAGCGTAGCACTGAGGGGGCATACTGTATGTCAGCCATGCACGGTTCAGATGAGCAGTTAAAATTGAGACCTTGTCCACCTTCTCATGTGAATGATGAACGTCTCATGCTGTTTGAGAAAGAGTGGGGGAGGCTCATCCTCCTATCCAAGCCAGAGGAGGAGGGAGAGAAAGGAAAGTTGTAACCTCGACAGCCACTTTATGGTCAGTCTACTCAAGAAAATACTAATCAAGTGCAATGCCAGTCACCTCAGTCCTAATTCCCCATTAACTCCTCTTCCTTCTGTCACTGGCCATCATTTCAACCTCTTGGTCAGAAATAAAAGCCTAGGCAAAATAACCACATGTATAAATGACACTGTGTGGTGAATCACAATCCTAGTAATTCACACTGTGTTATATTGTATGTGTTGTGTCTCTAAGCTCGGTATATGAGCAGTTGCGCGGCTCTGGCCATAGGGGGAGATGAGGAGTTTGTACTGGGCTCCACCCTTGGCTCCGCCCATGGTTCTGCCCATGGCTCCTCCCACTAACTGGAAGTATAAAGATCTGCAGTTGTGAGCCTGCTGCCAGTTCATCTCGTTGCAGGCAGGCTCAGTTGTAAGACTATTAAAACCACTGTTCACTTCCAACCACGTGTCTTGTGAATTGATGGCCACATCAATTTAATAGTCTTAGGAAACTTGAAGAAAACAACTATGGAATCAGCCCTCAAACCTGATCGACTAGAACTCGAACCGCAGGCTGCAGAGGCGAAAGAAATCTTTCAACACTGTCTCAGATGTTGCAAGGCCTACCTGGCTGAATCAAGCACGTCAGAAACTACAGAGGAGCAGAAACTCAGTCTACTGCATGCAAGGGTGAGACACCGTATCTCTACTCAACTTAACAATATTACCTCGTATACGGAGGCCCTAGCCATGCTAGATAGAATGTACGTGAGGCCCATCAACGAGGTCTATGCTCGCCACATTTTTACGACCCGCCGCTAGCGCCCCGCTGAGTCGTTGGATTAATTCCTGCGCGGTTTAAAAGCTTTAGCTCGGGACTGTAATTACCAAGCTGTATCAGCCGAACAGCATATGGAGCTCGCTGTCAGAGATGTGTATGTGGGAGGGCTCAGGTCAAACTATGTGCGCCAGCAGTTGCTTGAAAAGGGGCCCAGAACTTGGAGGACAGTGTAGAATTGGCTACTACCATGGAGGTCTCGTTCCGCAGCCTCACCTCGTTCCCCGCGGACCAAGCGACCCCATCCTGGGCCCCCGACCAGCGACTGCCCCAGGCCTGCGCCGCGCGGCCACCAACCCACTATGCAGCCCCAGTGTGCCATTTTTGCGGACAGCCCCAGCACCCACGGCAGTACTGCCCAGCCCGCAACGCGACCTGCAGCAGCTGCGGTCGCAAAGGACACTATGCCCGGGTCTGCTTGGCGAAGAAATCCCTCTCTCCAAACACACCCGCAGCCCAGAGCACTCGTTTCCAAAACTCACAGGCCCGCAGGCCCCGAAATGCTGTGGCCTGTACACCGACTCCGCCCCCACCCAACACGTGCGACTCATGGGGGTTGCCATCTTGGCAACCCCCCTTCACGCGGCCGGCCACATGCGACTCATGGGGGCCGCCATCTCGGGTGCCATCTTCCTCGCTGCCCGCCACGTGCGATCCACGGGGGCGGCCATCTTGGGATCCATCCTCTTCAAACTCTGAAACTCACCTCGAAGACTATGAACTTAGAGGGCAATCATCACGGGGCCACTCCAGCACTGCTGATCGAGTCGCCGACTACCCGCAACTCAGCGCGGTCACGTTGGACCAGTCGCGTCCGAAACACCTCCGCAACTCAATGATGACCGTTAAAATCAACAGGTGCAGGACACCGTGCCTCTTTGACTCCGGGAGCACCGAGAGCTTCGTACACCCAGATCCGGTAAGACGCTGTTCGCTCCCTATCTTCCCTGCACGACAAACTATCTCCCGCGCTTTGGGCTCCCACTCTGTTCACCTCCAAGGGTGCACCGCCGCGACCCTAACGATCAAGGGCACTAGCTACTCGAACTTCCAGCTATACGTACTCCCCGAACTCTGCGCCCCACTCTTACTGGGACTCGACTTCCAGTGCAACCTCAAAAGCCTCACACTCAGCTTCGGCGGGCCCCTACCTCCACTCACTATCTGCAGCCTCGCTACGCTAAAAATCGACCCCCCTCCACTCTGCCAATCTCACGCCGGACTGCAAACCCGTAGCCACTTGCAGCAGGCGATACAGCCTGCAGGACAGGGTGTTTAACAGAACCGAATCCATAGGCTCCTACGTGAGGGGATCATAGAGGCCAGTAATAGCCCCTGGAGAGCTCAGGTGGTGGTCGTCAAGACCGGGGAAAAATTCCGAATGGTAGTGGACTGTAGCCAAACCATTAATCAGTTCACGCTCCTCGATGCGTACCCCCTCCCCAGGATTCCAGACATGGTGAACCAGATCGCCCATTATAAAGTCTTCTCCACGGTGGATCTGAAGTCTGCATACCACCAGCTCCCAATCCGCCCGGAGGACCGCCACTACACGGCGTTCGAGGCCGACGGCCGCCTCTTCCACTTCCACCGGGTTCCCTTTGGCGTCACGAATGGGGTCTGTGTTCCAACGAGCAATGGACCAAATGGTGGACCAGTACGGGCTGCGGGCCACGTTTCCGTACATGGACAACGTCACCATCTGCAGCCATGATCAGCAGGACCACGACGCTAACCTCCATCGATTTCTCCAGACTGCCCAGAAACTCAACCTCACGTATAACACGGAGAAATGCGTTTTCCGCACGACCAGGCTAGCCATCCTCGGCTATGTCGTGGAAACCGGAGTCCTGGGCCCCGACCCGGACCGTATGCGCCCCCTCTTACAACTCCCTCTCCCTCATTGTCCCAGGGCCCTCAAAAGGTGCCTGGGAATTTTCTCATATTATGCCCAGTGGGTCCCTCAGTATGCGGACAAAGCCCGCCCACTATTTAAGGCCACACTCTTTCCTCTATCAGATGAGGCTCGCCAGGCCTTCACCTGCATCAAGGAGGACATCGCCAAAGCAGCCACGCGGGCGGTGGATGAATCCGTCCCTTTCCAGGTTGAGAGCGATGCCTCAGAGGTCGCTTTCGCAGCCACACTAAATCAGGCAGGGAGACCAGTCGCCTTTTTCTCCCGAACCGTCTCCGCTTCGGAAATTCGACACTCCTCGGTCGAAAAGGAAGCACAAGCCATTGTGGAAGCTAAACGTCACTGGAGGCACTACCTCACAGGTAGAAGGTTCACCCTCATCACCGACCAAAGATCGGTTGCCTTTATGTTTGGCAACTCATAAAGGGGCAAAATTAAAAGCTATAAGATCCTACGGTGGAGGATCGAACTCTCCACCTACAAGTACGATATCATGTACCGACCGGGGAAGCTCAACGAGCCCCCAGATGCCCCAGACGCCAGCGCGCAAGACGACTGCCTGAAAGCTATCCACAATGACCTCTGCCACCCGGGGGTCACCCGGCTCGCCCACTACGTCAAAGCCCAAAATCTGCCTTTCTCCACCGAGGAGGTAAAAGCCATCATCAGGGATTGCCCGATCTGTGCGGAGTGCAAACCGCACTTCTATAGACCAGACAGGGCCCACCTGGTAAAGGCCTCCCGGCCCTTTGAACGCCTGAGCACGATTTCAAAGGGCCACTCCCCTCGACCAATCGGAATGTGTACTTCTTAAACGTCACAGACGAGTTCTCCCGCTTCCCCTTTGCTATCCCGTGCCCCGATATGACCTCCCACACAGTCATTAGGGCCCTGCACAGCATCTTCACCCTGTTTGGTTTCCCCAACAATATGTACACAGCGATAGGGGTTCGTCCTTTATGAGCGACGAGCTGCGTCAGTACCTGCTCGTACCAGTTCCGCCCATGGCTCCTCCCACTAACTGGAAGTATAAAGATCTGCAGTTGTGAGCCTGCTGCCAGTTCATCTCGTCGCAGGCAGGCTCAGTTGTAAGACTATTAAAACCACTGTTCACTTCCAACCACGTGTCTTGTGAATTGATGGTCACATCACACTGTTGCCATGTTGCAAACAAAATTAAACTAATCACCCTCATGAATGCCCTGATGTGTTTTTTCCCAGCCTGTGCTCCTACACCATGATACCCCAGGCTGGTGGAAAATGTAATGAGGGCACGGGGAGTCCACACCGAATAAAATAGAAGAACGTAGTTTTATTTACAACACAATATATATACTGTCTGGTAGATCCTTATCGGGTTCTTGTACTGATAGGTGCCTTCTTGACCAACCTTTTATACAATGGTTAATAGCGATCTCCCTCCCCTGGCAGGGGGAGCTTGTACTCCGCAAGGCCACCCCATTGGCCTCGTGCAGGCTATTGCAGAAAATCTCAAAGTTTCAGTGGGGGGGACTGCAGGAGACCACTGCCAATGCGCTCGAGAAGCTTTGGACCTGGTAGGTCAAAGTTCATCATGTCAGGCTTGGTTGCAGCAATCTAGACTAGCTGACAGACCACAGCAAGGCCGCTGGTAGAGTGGCAACAGTGAGAGGACAAATTCTGTCTTCTAGAAAGAGGACAGCAGGCTTGTGCTCCACGGAACCCCTCCCTGTCCCCTAGGGAACCACCTCAGCAGTCCCAATAATCTGTCAGAAGACAGTCTGCATGTTTGACATGCTGCTTTGAATACTGATGCCCACAGTCTGGATGGCAGCTGTCTGAGCCGGCATAACAGCACTCAAATATCGGCGACTTCCACTTCTGTTACGTCCAAAGCTCTGACATCAGCCATCATGCTTGTCTTGACCAATGTGTCGAAGGAGTTGCCCACCGTTTCCTATTGAAATGATGGACTCCAAGTTGTGCACAAAGTCCTGTGCCAAGTGGGTGGCAGAATCATCCATGCCCCCCGATATTTGCACAAAGGCTTTCTGGCAGACGTTTCAATGGCCAGAGCATTTGGGCGTGTAGACCCCATCAGCGGCCTTCTGTGGCCTGACCAACTGAAGCTCTCAGCTGAGTCCTCTTCAGTGCAAATCATGTGTGATCTCATTCTCATCCCCTGGCGAGCTGACACTGTGCTATCCCTGCCCAAATTACAGTGCACTTGCATGCAGCCTCTCATCACATGCAGCTCCCCCTCTTTGCTATCAGCCAAGGTGGTGTAACCTCAACATCAGCCAGTGGCTGTAACATCAAGTGACAGTGTGTCTTTGTTATCACTGTCGTCTTGCTCTTTGTCAACTACCTCGACAGGCTGCAGTCTTTGGACATCTGAAAGGAAAAAGGCACAAGGACATGGGTGGTGAGTGAAAAGAGGAAAGCATGATGACACAACCTGAATCTTGGAAGTCAGAATCAAGTGTGGGATGAAGGGGAAGTGGGATGTACGAAGGAGGAATAGTAATGAGGATGTCGTCACCTTCAATTAAATTAGGCCTCAAATATGGACCTTCCCCCAATATGGCCAGCATAGTCCGTCCGTTCCCCCCCCCCCCCCCCCCCCCCCCCCCCGGCCTCCCCTCCGGTGAAGTTCATATGTGAAGGCATGCCTCTCATCCTCTACCTTCTTCCCGCTGCCTCTAATTTGTTCACCACCTTCCTCGGTAAGAGAGAGAAAGTGTGTTGGCGAGTGCCGTGCACTCTGGGTCACGTTGCTGTCATGGTTGACTAGATGGCAGTGTGTGGAATCTGTGAGATGCGAGTGTCGGGTCTGCAGCAGTGCCAACAGTGTGAGGGGTGAGGGGAGGCTGTTAGTGTTCAAGGCTGTTAAAAGTAGGTGAACGATGGGGATGTGGTGAACTGAGCAGTGGTGGAGGTTAGCGATGCAGTTTATTACAATCCCGGACTAGACCCCAGTAGTTGCTAGGATACCGGACAGAAATGCCAATATTTAATTTAATTTGTAAGACTGTGAGGAAAGCATACTTCGCTCCAGAAGTGATCCCACACACAACTGGGATATGGTATATTAAAACAAACTTTATTGCTAACACAGTATTACTAAATTTAACGTCATACAAGAAATAGCTGACCATTACCAGTTAAACAATTAAACAGTGCTTGACAATAAAATGAAACAGTTTGGGCTGGATTCTCTGATTTTGAGGCTATGTCCGGAGGATTGTCTGGTTTTACGACGGAAAAGTTGGTGCAGGCCCTGCATCAATGCTCCAACCGGAGAGGGGCTAGCAGCCGTGCCATGTAAAACGCACGGCCTTCCCGATTATAAACGCCTGGAGAGTTGCCGGGTCCGTGGCTGCGCATGCGCACGGCGACGACCTGCAGCAGACGCGCCTATACAATATGGTGCTGGCCATGTGCGGACACAACCTGCCAGATAGTGCGCCCCCTCTCCAACCCTGGGGCCACCCCCACGCCCCCACCCCCCCCACCCCCTGGCTGTGGCACCGCTGGACACAGTCCGCAGCCGCCACGCCGGGTTCCCGAAAACGGAGTGCACACGTCCCCCGCACTGTCAGGAACACGGCCCATCTGGGGCGGAGCATCGGGGAGGGCCTTCAGGTAACGTCCTGAGGCCATTCCAACGGCGTGCGGCGTACTCCTGGATGGTGCCATTTTGGAGGGGGCAGAGCATCCCAAAACAGGCGCCGCCCCCAATTCAGTCGTAAACAGGGATTCTCCGCCCAATCGGCGATTGCGATATCGGCATCGAGCAACGGAGAATCCTGGACTTTATCTCCTAACTACTATCTTTACATCCAATCAAGAAAACCCATCTCAGGTCAAAACCCATTTTTGAATACAGTTAGCAAACCCAGAAATACTTGCTGTATAGAGATAACCGGCTTTAAGAGAGAGAGATTCTTCAGGAAACAGCCTGCAGATTCTTGCCTGTGTCAAACCACTGTTTAACCTCCCAGCATTTGGCAAAAGCTCCTCTTCTGCTAAACAACTATGAAACAGAACACCCGGAGGCCTTGTTCATTGTGGCCGGAGACTTCAACAAAGCCAACCTCAAGAGTGTACTGCCAAAATTCCACCAGCACATCTCCTGTCCCACCAGGGGCGACAACAGGGATGCGTTCCATCCCCCGACCGCACTTTGGGAAATCAGACCATAAGACTGTGCTCCTTCGCCCGGCTTACAAGCAGAAACTCAAGCGGGAGAATCCAGCTAAGAAGGTTGTGCAGTGCTGGTCCGAGGAGACAGAAGAGCTCTTACGTGACTGCTTGGAGACAGTGGACTGGTCCATATTTAAGAACTCAGCGACTAACTTAAATGAGTATGTCACCACCGTCACAGACTTCATCAGCAAATGTGTGGACGACTGCGTGCCAAAGAAAGCAGTACGTATGTTCCCCAACCGGAAACCATGGCTCAACCACAAGATTGACTCCCTACTGAAGGACAGATCTGAGGCGTTCAAGGCAGACGACCCTGCCCTATACAAGAAATCCAGGTACGACCTCCGCAAAGCCATCCGAGATGCCAAGAGAGAATATCAAACTAAGCTAGAGTCACAGACAGACTCTCGGCGGTTGTGGCAAGGACTAAACAACATAACGGGCTACAAAGCGAAGCCGAGCAGTATCTCTGGCAGCAGCGCACCCCTCCCCGATGAACTTAATGCATTCTATGCTCGGTTTGAGCAGGTAGCCAACAATCCGCTATCGAGTGCCCCAGCAACCCATAATTCACCCATACCCACCATCACAGTTTCCAAAGTCAGATCGGGCCTTCCTGAAAGTGAACCCACGGAAGGCGATGGGCCCGGACGGGATCCCTGGTCGTGCACTCAGAGCCTGCGCATACCAGCTGGCAGAGGTATTCACAGACATCTTTAACCTATCCCTACTCCACTCTGAGGTCCCCACCTGCTTCAAGAAGACCACCATCATACCGGTACCAAAGAAGAACCAGGCAACGTGCCTCAATGACTACCGCCCGGTGGCCCTGACGTCAGTTGTAATGAAGTGCTTCGAGAGGCTGATCATGAAGCGCATCACCTCCATACTCCCGGACCGCCTTGACCCACTTCAATTCACATACCGTCGCAACCGGTCCACATCAGACGCCATTTCCCTGGCCCTACACTCATCCCTAGAGCATCTCGAAAACAAAGACTCCTACATCAGACTCCTATTTATTGACTACAGCTCCGCCTTCAACACCATAATCCCAGCCAAGCTCATATCAAAGCTCCAAAACCTAGGACTTGGCTCTCCACTCTGCAACTGGATCCTTGACTTTCTGACCAACAGACCACAGTCAGTAAGAATGAACACCAACACCTCCTCCACAATAGTCCTCAATACCGGTGCCCCGCAAGGCTGTGTACTTAGCCCCCTACTCTACTCCCTGTACACACACGACTGCATGGCAAAATTTGGTTCCAACTCCATCTACAAGTTTGCTGACGATACGACCATAGTGGGCCGGATCTCGAATAACGACGAGTCCGAATACAGGAGGGAGATAGAGAACCTAGTGGAGTGGTGTAATGACAACAATCTCTCCCTCAATGCCAGCAAAACTAAAGAGCTGGTCATTGACTTCAGGAAGCAAAGTACTGTACACACCCCTGTCAGCATCAACGGAGCCGAGGTAGAGATGGTGAGCAGTTTCAAATTCCTAGGGGTGCACATCACCAAAAATCTATCCTGGTCCACTCACGTCGACGCTATCACCAAGAAAGCACAACAGCGCCTATACTTCCTCAGGAAACTAAGGAAATTCGGTATGTCCACATTAACCCTTACCAACATTTACAGATGCACTATAGAAAGCATCCTATCGGGCTGCATCACAGCCTGGCATGGCAACTGCTCAGCCCAGGACGCAAGGAACTTCAGAGAGTCGTGAATACCGCCCAGTCCATCACACGAACCTGCCTCCCATCCATTGATTCCATCTACACCTCCCGCTGCCGGGGGAAAGCAGGCAGCATAATCAAGGATCCCTCCCACCCGGCTTACTCACTTTTCCAACTTCTTCCATCGGGCAGGAGATTCAGAAGTCTGAGAACACGCACGAACAGACTCAAAAACAGCTTCTTCCCCACTGTCACCAGACTCCTAAATGACCCTTTTATGGACTGACCTTATTAACACTACACCCATGTCTGCTTCATCCGATGCCAATGCTTATGTAGTTACATTGTATATATTGCGTTGCCCTATTATGTATTCTCATGTATTTTCTTGAATTCTGTTTAATTCCCTTTTCTCCCCATGTACTGAATGATCTGTTGAGCTGCTTGCAGAAAAGTACTTTTCACTGTACCTCGGTACACGTGACAATAAACAAATCCAATCCAATCCAATCCAATCCAGAGCAAGTTCTAAACTGACCCAACACCTGACTGCTTCAGCCCCTGTCTCCTCTCATTAATTACATCCTCTCTATGCCACTAACTGAGTTCTGACCATCTTACTGAGGCGAAACACAATGTGCTGGATTCTCAGGTCCACCAGACTCATGTTTTTCGGCGGCAGGCCATTTGCTGGTGGTGGGATTCTCTGTTCCCGCCGAATCTCAACGGGATTGATTTCCCATTGAAACCACTCCATGACGCCGAGAAAGCCATGGGCAGGGGTGTGCCACCGACAACAACAGAGAATTTCTGCGGCTGGAGAATTCTGGCTAATATCTCCAATTATTTACTCCCCAGGAAACCTTTTTGTAAACAAAATTCCATTAGCCCTATTTCAGTCAACAATACCTACGGTTGGCATGAATTGTGAACTTACTTTAATGATGCTTTAATTATTCCTTCTGTAGCCAGAGGGCAGGATTCTCTGATCCTGAGACAAAATGTCGATGCCGTCGGATACGCCATTGCGTTTCTCAACGGCATCAACACGGCCTCAGGATCAGCAGTTCTGGCCCCTACAGGGGGCAAGCACGGCACTGGAGCGGCCCACGCTGCTCCAGCTGCTGATCCTGGCGTGAACTGAGCGCCGCAGGGTCCACGCATGCACAGTGGCACTGGCGCCAACCCGTGCATGTACAGTGTCTCCCTTCTCCGCGCCGGCCCCACGCAACATGGCATAGGGCTAAAGGGGTCGGCGCAGAAGAAAGGAGGCCCACAGCCCGAGAGGCTGGCCCGCCGATTGGTGGGCCTCGATCGTGGGCCAGGCCACCATGGAGGCGCCCCCCCGGGGTTGATCTTCCCCACAGGCTGCCCCCTTCCACACCGAGGTCCCGCCAGCTGAGAGCAGGTGAGAACGGCGCTTGCGGGAGTCAGGTTTTTTGCAATGGCCGCTCGGCCCATCCCGGCGTCGGGGCGGCGTGGCGTGATTCGCACTGGTCACGGGGATTCTCCAGCCCTCCTCCGGGTGAAGAGAATCCTACCCAGAGTGTCTACCTGTCTTTTAAACCTGGGTGCGTTTTTTTTCAAAATACTACTGCAGCAGTCCCATACACACACTAACCCAGCACCAGCACATTACTGCACCAGCCACATATAGTACAATATATATCTGAAATTCCAACATTCATCACACCTCCCCCTTAACATAAATGAACAAGCAACATAAAAATATAGTTTAATTTTTCAGAGCCTTTCAAATCTTAAATATTACTCATTACTAAACACCACTAACACTCCATAAGTTGTATATCATTTTAGATTGAAGCAAGCACTTTTAAACATGAGTATAGTCCATTCAGTCTTTCTTTTCCAACCTCAAACGTCCCAGTGTTCTCACATCTCAAAGCCATGATAAAACATCTGCAATCACGTTTTCCCTTACTGCTACATGTATAATTTTTAAGCTAAATGGTTGCAGTAATAAACCCCATCTAAACAGTCTTGCATTTTGATCCTTAAACTTCCCCAAAACTCCAACGGATTATGGTCTGCATATACAATTGTATCCAAAGAATTCTTAGCAACATAATGTTGCAACACCAATAGCAAAATCAATGTTGCCTTCTCGATGGTCAAATATTTATTTTGATGAATATTCAGTTTCTGAGAAAAATAACCAACAGGCCTTTATATTCTTCCTGTAACAGCACAGCACCAACGGCCACATTACTCGCATCAATTGCTACCTTAAATTGCTTGGCATAATTTGTGTCGCCTAAATACTATGGTGGATAACACAGTTTTCAGATTGTTAAAAACCTCCTGACATCCACTGAAACTTCCTGTGCTTCTTCAGAAGTTCAATCAGTGGAGCAACCACATTGCTAAAGTTTAGCATGAATTTCCGGGAGAAACCACTCAGGCCCAGAAATCTCAGAACTCCGCTTCTTGTTGAGGGTATTGGAAACTCTGCAATAGCTTTAATTTTCACATTCTGCGGTGTCATCTGACCATGTCCAATCGTATTGCCTAAGAATGTGACTTGAGCTTTTGCAAATTCACTTTTAGCCACGTTTACCACCAATCCAGCCTCCTGTAGTCGATTGAACAATTTCTTTAAATGTTCCAAATATTCCTCCCACATGTGACTAAACACCACCAAATCGGCAATGTACACGGCACAATTGTTTAGTCCAGATCTATCTCTTTTTCCTGATTTGAAACGACTAAAACCTCTTCCTCCTTTCCTTCTCTATCAAAATACCTTTTGAGCATATTAACATGATACATCCTGTGAGTTTTCCTTCTGTCTTGCCTTTTTATTAAATAATTCATCAAAATAATTTTGGTTTGATAAGGCCCACTAAACCTTGCTTTAATGGTTCACCTACCACTGGTAATAATACTAATACTTCCTCCCCATTAACAAAACTGCAAATTTTGGATTTCTTATCCTCCTCTTTTTTCATCACATGTTGTGACAATTTTAAATGTTTTCTAGCCAACTGACAAGCCGTAGTAAATCTCTCCCTGAAGTTTGACACATACTTCAACAACCTAATCTTCGAACGCTGACTCACCAATTTCTCTTTGCTCAATTTCAGTGGTCCTCTTTCCTCATAACCAAAAATCAATTCGAATGCACTGAATTTAGTTGATTCATTAACTTCATCCCTAATTGCAAAAAGTACAAATGGAATTCCTTTATCCTAAACCTCTGGACAATTCTGGTGATAGGCTCTCAATTTAAAGTTTGATGCCACCTTCCCAATGCTTGATGCACAGTTGAGTTAAATTGCCTTACTCCTAAGCTATCTATGACTTCCCCGAATAACCAGGACATAAATTGGATTATGATCAAATTGGATTTTTTTTTTGGTAGTTGATATCTGGGAAACGATTTAGGTAACTCCTCTTCAATCCTCTTCGCTGTAATATTTCTTAATGGAATGGACTCCGGAAATCTAGTAGTCACATCTATGAAGGTTAATAAACACTGATTCCCACTTTTTGTTTTAGGCAGGGGTCCCACACAATCAATTAGGACCCTAGTAAAATGTTCCTCTAATGCTGGAATGGATATTAAGGGTGCTAGTGTGATTCCGCTTGAGGTTTTCCTATTACCTGACATGTGTGATATGTAGGGCAAGATTCAGCAATGTACTTATGCAGTCCAGGCCAATAAAAAAAAAATTATTTTTGTTTTGAGTTTTCCTTACTCCTAAAGCATCCCCTCCTGGAACCTCATGCACTACCTGCAAAACACACTGGTAATACAACGTTAATAATCTTTATTATTGTCACACAAGCAGGCTTACATGAACACTGCAATGAAGTTACTTTGAAACCCCCCTAGTCGCCACATTTCAGCAGCTGTTCAGATACGCTGAGGGCAAATTCAGAATGTCCAATTCACCTAACAGCACATCTTTCGGGACTTGTGGGAGGAAACCGGAGTGCCAGGAGGAAACCCACGCAGACATGGGGAGAACGTGCAGACTCCACACAGACAATGGCCCAAGCTGTGAATTGAACCTGGGATCCTGATGCTGTGAAGCAACAGTGCTAACCACTGTGTTACTGTGCCGACTTAACATAGAACAGTACAGCACAGAACAAGCCCTTTGGCCCTCAATGTTGTGCCGAGCATTGTCCGAAACCAAGATCAAGCTATCCCACTCCCTGTCATTCTGGTGTGCTCCATGTGCCTATCCAATAACCACTTGAAAGTTCCTAAAGTGTCCGACTTCACTATCACATCAGGCAATCCATTCCACACCCTAACCACTCTCTGAGTAAAAAACCTACCTCGGATATCCCTCCTATATCTCCCACCCTGAATCTTATAGTTATGCCCCCTTGTAACAGCTACATCCACCCGAGGAAATAGTCTCTGAACGTCCACTCTATCTATCCCCCTCATCATCTTATAGTCTAAATTTGATGAACTTCTGTCCACTTCCCATCTGCCTAAATATGCAATTATCTCAATTTCCTCATCAATATATTATTTCTAATATACTAACACTCGGGCATATACTCAGATTATATTTCTGTATATGCTTTTTCATACAACTGCTTTACCTCAGAGTCTTTCTGCTGTAATTCTCCCAATTTCCTTGAACCAAAAATATCCGCTTGATCCACTATCTGCTCTTGTTCTTTATCAACCATCTGGTCAAAGATTGTTTCTGATAACTGAACCTCAGCCTCCCTATCTGTAGTCCTCAATTTCTCCTCCTCCTGTCTCAATCTGTGGTCTTGTGATCTTGTCCCCACACAATCAGGAAAACCGAAGATATGCTTCTTGCAACACCCTAGTTGTCTGACTTTCCACCGGCTTTTCAACCTCAGTAGGCATCATACCCACCTGTGATCCAGCTATATCATTGGCCAGAATAATCTTGTTTTAATCCCAGTATTTTTCTTCAGCTACAAACACCGCAACTATATTTTATTACAATGAAATGATTTAAGTTTTCTTATCTCTCTTCCACTGTCATAGGTTCCCTTTCTGACATGAGGCAAACTCTACTTCTTATCTTCAACAAGACCTCCTTTGTCTTGCACACTGTAGATTTCTAATTTCCGCAGTCTCTGTCCTTCACAGATTGAAATTGACAATGAAACTAGACCTTAATTTATGAACTTATTCAAAACCATCGGCCATTTCTACAGCCAGTCTAGCAGTTTTAACCCTTTGATCTTCCACATGAACTCTCACTACTGCGGGAAGTGAATTTTTAAATCCCTCCAAAATAATCCCTCAGAGCGTTATGCGTTTGGTCTATTTTTAATGCTCTTTGGTGGAATATAGCATTTGGAGATATTGAAGATGCCTTCACTGACCTTGATCACTCATGTGAGGTCATTAAACTTTATGCGGCACTACATTCAGATCCTTGGGGCTAAATTCTTGGCATTGATCTCCACCATTGTGTTTGAAATGGGCATGGGTATTGCATTGTGTGGTTACTTTACACCCGTTGAGTGGAAAGCAGGTGGCAGGACAACTTCACGCTGCTTGCTCATTATAATGATTTCTGTGAGTAACTGATGTTCACGGCACTATTCAGAGGCTGCACACATCTGCAGGGAGCCCCAATATCATTGCTAACTTGCCCTACTTAAAGCTATCCTGTGCCTGGCAAGCCTCCTGGACCCAGTGAATATAGGAATGCTCTCATTTCCACCTCTGTCACCAAGAGGTACTGCGGTATCTGAAAACCTGGGTGCCTGCTCTCTCTCCCAGGTCAACTTCAACTGTGGAGCAGCTACCCGCACTTTCTCTAGCTGAAATGCACCTCCCCTTTAAGAGCTGCATTATAATGAGTAGGCAGCGTGATATTTCCATCCTGCCCACATTCCACTTGATGGGCAGTGATTATAATCGCACAGTGCAATACCCATTTTCAGCAGCTACCCAATTTCACTCCTATTCTACAACCTCCTGCCATTTAAACCCCTTCCCTGTCCTTACTACACGCTCTGCTTTCAACACCAATGATGTCTGATCTGATGGGCTTTGGCCTATGATCTCAGCACCTCCAGCAACCCCAGTGCACCTTTCCTTTAAGCAGTGCAGGCTAGCTTTGAAGTTGCGCGAGCAAGTAACGATATTGGGCTCCCTGCTGATGCTGACTGCATGCAGAGATCGTTACAATCAGCAGACACAACAAAGCTGGCAGGCTGTCTGTGTTGCACTCAACAGGCAAAGATTAATTATGCATCATGATCACAGCATCCTTTTTTGGGACCTACATTACAACAGAGACTACACTTCAAAAGTACTTCAGGAGGTAGCAAAAGGTGCTACACAAATGCATGTTCTTTTCCGAAACAGTTATTTGTAGAAACACTGGTGTTGCTGTTTGTGTAAATATATATTCAATTATTTCTGTTGTCCCCCTGGCCTAATTGCTTCTTGTAATTGCTGCCTGCCTTCTGCAGCGTGACGCCAAAAATATAATTGCTGTTCTGTTTTAAAGATTATCCGTAATCATGCTAATGTCAGCTTCAATCCAGACTACCACAGATTCTGTTGGCCCTTCTCCTTTATCCTTAATAATTGCAAGAGAAGGAAAGATTGGGAAAGAACGATGGGATTAAGAGATTGAGAAAAAGGAGACAGAAAGGAAAAGTGCAGAAAAATTTAATTCACAATTTTGCATTTTTGAGTCTCCAAACCTGGAGGAATGTGCGGGCAGCGGTTCACTGGCTGTAGCGACTAATTTAGAATGCTGAAAGGGAACTTACTTGTGAAAATGATTGAATTAACATTTAGTCTGTAATGCCAGTGCAAGTACAAAGATTCAGGAGGTTTTGCTTTCGTGAAGCTGCTGGCAAAATGGTGCACCTTGGATAGCAATATTTGGATTTCCGCATTTAACTGCAACACCTTCCGCTTGCCTGACATTGATGTTGCACTTGTGCAATAATAAAGGTGAGTTCCAATAGCCGTACCATCACTGTGACCAAAAATATAATGGATTCTTATGGCCAATCACTGTGGAGCAGCAATCAGCAAATAGAACGGTGCACTCTCATCAGTTGACTATGTGGTTGTCATGCTTCAATATTATAGTATTCCAATTAAACTGTACCTTGAGTTGTGTGTCTACTTCTTGGTCACCGAGAGATGGAGGAAGCAACATTCCCTAACGGGGTAAAACACAAATGTTATTCGTGTCATCAGCAGATTAAACTCTAAGGAAAGACTGGAGAAAGTTGGCATCGTCAGTTCTGAATGGGCAATTGAGGTATTAAATGACATACCCACAGCGCTATGTTTGAGGCGATCAATTTCAAGAAGTTCTTCATGCAAGAATATGAATAGAAAAGTAGAGACAATGGGCGGGGGATTCCCGCCCGAGGTCAACGCACCTTTGGCTTGTCCGTCATTATTCCCGCGGTGGGCGGGACCAGAAGATTTAGGTTTATAATGTCTTGGAGCCTTTACAGTCACAGTGTAGGAAGGAGAGGCTGGATGTTTCTCGGCAAGTGAACTGAAATGGACTGAGTTGCAATCTTCTTGCAGCAACTTACATTTATATACTGGCAGTATGTTTAATGTCAAAAAAGGTCCCAATGTCTTTCACCCAAAGTGCAACTGAATAAAAATTGGCACCGAGTCTAGGATTTTAAGACAAGTGACCAAACATTTGGTCAAAGGATTAGGTTTTAAGGAGCATATTAAAGAAGGAAAGAGGGGCAGAGATTACGGTTGTGAGATGAGAGAAGGGGGGCATATGCAAAAACCCAGGACTACCGATACAGAAGGTGGGATCTACTGGTTGCTTTGTACCCAAAAAGCAGCGCAGCGTGGCGCAACGTGACGGTAGATGCAGGAGATTCCACTTCAAGGATCTACCCGGCTTGCCACGCCTTGTGAGATCGACACTGGGCGAGATCACTTTCTAGCAAATCTGCATATTACAGTGTGACAGCTAGTCTGCTCTAACATGTGTTGCCGAGGTCTAACTAAGGCGTGGGATCTAACTCCCTCTCCTTGGAGAACTCGGTTGAGTGCCGTTCAGTACTGGTCTCCACAAACGGGAACCAGATGGAACTGCACTCATGGGGGTCTTCCATGTGATTGGAGGCCCCAGGTGCTTTCCTCTGGGCTGGGTGGTACCCTGGCACTGCTGATGCCATCTTGGCACCCTGGCATTGCTAGCCTGGCACTGCCAAGGTAACCTGGTGGCACGGGAAGCTGGCAGGGGCACTGCCAGGGTGGGGCTGGCTCTGCCATGGTGCCAAGCTGGTATGTTTTGTGCGGCGGTGATTGGGCCGGGGGGTGCTCTGTGCAGGTGTGTGTATGGGGAGGGTGGGGCGGTGGGGGGGAGGGGGGGGTGCTGGGGGACTCCCTTATAGTGAGTTGGGGCTTGTGGGTTTCAGGGGATGTGTTGGGGCATGAGAGATAGGTGATTGCAGCTACTCAGCACAGTAAACGGGGCTAAGTAATCCTCGTTGTGGAGTTCCCCGCTGAGGACCCGATCTACCCGGATGGGCGTTAGATAACAGGGTGTTCCTCAGCACTCCGAGCGGTAGGAAACACCCAGCTAATCTTGCGCTATGGGATTCTGTCCCCATTCAGGTAGATCGTGCACAGAATTCCTGGATCATTACAGGACTGGGGGAGGTTATGGAAATAGGGTTGGGCAAGTTACGCAGGCGTTTGAACACGATGATAAGAATTTATAATAATAATAATAATAATAATCACTTATTGTCACAAGTAGGATTCAATGAAGTTACTGTGAAAAGCCCCTAGTCGCCACATTCCGGCGCCTGTTCGGGGAGGCTGGTACAGGAATTGAGCCTGCGCTGATGGCCTGCCTTGGTCTGCTTTACAAGCCAGCGATTTAGCCCACTTTAAGAATTGGTGTACCAATTTACACGTGCATTTTGTGGATTTTTTAAAGCTTACGGCTCCTGTATTCTGAACTAAACTGACTATGTTATATGGACAAAGCACAGTTTTGTAAAATTGAGAAGTTAACAAAATCACCCTTCGTCCTGTGGACTAGACCTTAATATTTGCTCCAAATTGGTAGCTAGCACTGACCTAAGGCTTTCTCATGGTCCCTTTGCTGTTGATGAATATCTTTGGAAATTCAATTTTCAGCGTAAATTCACTGCCAGATACTTGTTTCTAGAATAAATATGTATTTAGTACCGTTACTTCTCCCTGTGTCAGACTTGCAGTGCAAGCACACTTGGTGTAGCAGAAAGATGGAGGTGAAAGACAAATTTAAACTGAAGTCAGGAGAAATAGCTGCATGAAAAGTAATCAGTGCTTGGGATAGATAACTGAGTGGATCTCGGATGGGGAAGGGAGATTGTCAGTCATTGAGTGCAGGGTTTTGCATCTCGGAGGAC
Organism: Scyliorhinus canicula; assembly: GCF_902713615.1. NCBI lineage: Eukaryota > Metazoa > Chordata > Chondrichthyes > Carcharhiniformes > Scyliorhinidae > Scyliorhinus > Scyliorhinus canicula. Next base: position 52,733,151 of record NC_052160.1, on the reverse strand, counting down.
AAATGAAGATGAATTTATCTTTCACGGCTTGATCTATCTCTGGAATCACATAGCAACTTCCATAGTATTTGATTTGTGGAGGTTTCTTTCTGCAAGTTAAAATTGTTTCCATTCACTTGCCGATTTTTGTTCTTTGACTTTGAGTATTTAATAGCTCCCAGAACAGCTGTCGCAAAAGGCTTCACGGCCTTTTGATTTCAGTCATCCAGTTTGGAAATTAGGCATTCTAGACTTCTATCATCCAGATTTAAGATCACAGGCCCGTGATACCAAAATTTGCCTGCATTGGTCAGTACAAGGGCACAGTTATGACCCTTGGTCACTGGACCAGAACCTGTTTTGTTTTACAAAAATGGCAGCTGCCTTGAGCCAGCGTAGCAGTTCTCAGGTCAGAAAAAACTGTAGTCTGTACATGCACCAAGTTCTGCTCGCTGGCATCCGAATGTTTGTAACAATCTAGCACAAGCCGAGACCGGTTGGAGCGGTCAGCTCCTTGCGAAAACGAATGGACTAAACGTGAAGCTTCGCTGCTTTGTTAAGCTTGCTTTGTATGGCTTGCAATTCCCCTGAGAACTGAAGTGATGCCAACCTTACACCGCTTTGTCTCGATTCAATCTGAAGCAGGCCACACTTGCATTAAGCGCAATAAAATTGCTATGCACAAGCATAAACTGTGAAAGTCCAAATATGTTCGACTGGACTTGCCAAAATAGCTGCGTAAAACAAAAAATCTTCCCAAGCTCCAACACATGGTACTCTTGAAGCTAAATTTAGTAAGAATCCGAGTCAGTTGCTTCAAAGGTCTTTTTTAAGAAAGTCTTTCCATAAATTACAAGGTTGATTACAAAGGGTTTGACAAAGAAAGAGTTCATCCACCACGGAATTGGATTGAGATCTGGGAGAGCGCTGTTGCACAATGCATGCAGAAAACCAGTTATGAATGTGGCATCATTATAGTGGCAATTATATTTGTGGGTGGAGAATACAAAAGCCTCAATAAAAATTCCAAGCTGTCATTCTGTTTGTGTTAAAATTTGGTTAAACTGTCAGCCAAGAAAAAGGCAGGAGTCAAAGCTAATAGCTCCTCAAAGAATAGTTGAGTGCCATCAAACAGTTGTCTATGATTTCTGCCCTTGTGCCGAATCGTACTTTCTTTAAAAGTAATCAGCGAATGAATAACAGGCTTAAGAAAGCCAGGAAACATTGGGGATCTTGGAGGTCACTTATAATTCACATGCAGACCATTGAATCTGGAATGAATTACATAGTCCTTCCTGTTTCATTTAACAGGATAAATAACAGACTCTCGCCCAGGTACTCAACGGGGAAATTTCACTTCTTTCACTTCAACAAGCTATTTAACATGTTGATATTAGTTCCCACTGTGCTAATCCAAAGAACTTGGTTCGCGATAACCCTTTTCCCTGTGCCACCACCATCCCATTTTCTTTGAGTAGGGTCATTCCCAAAAATGACCCAAGCAATGTTGTGTATTGATGTCAATTATGACTATGCCAGCCCAAAGAAGTTGGCTCGCAATAACCTTTTGACTCTGTGCCAATTCTCCCCACTTTTTGGGTTTTGGGGGTCATGTCATACGCACAGCAGGTTTGCAGGTGGGATTCCCGTTTGCCAATATGATGTACTGGGCTAATGGTAAGATTCTTGCTAGTGTGAATGAACAGAGAGATCTCGGTGTCCATGTCCATAGATCCCTGAAAGTTGCCACCCAGGTTGAGAGGATTGTTCAGAAGGCGTACGGTGTGTTAGCTTTTATCAGCAGTCAAGGGCATTCAGCCTCGGATCTCCAGGCAGCCTTCAGGACACGCGACAACGCAGAATTGCCGAGCAAAAACTTATAGCTAAGTTCCTCACGCATGAGTGCGGCCTCAACCGGGATCTTGGATTCATGTCGCATTACATCCACTCCCCACCATCTGGCCTGGAGTTGCAAAATTCCACCAACTGTTCTGGCTTGAGACAATTCACACCTCTTTAACCTGTGATTATCCCTCTCTCTGGATCTGTAATGATTTGATTACCTGCAAATTCTCGCATTCCAAGGATTGTCTGGCATCGCTGACTTTGTCTATATAAATGTTTCTGGATCATACCTCTCCAGTCACCTGAAGAAGGAGCTGCGCTCCGAAAGCTCGTGTTTGAAACAAACCTGTTGGACTTTAACCTGGTGTTGTAAGACTTCTTACTGTGCTCACCCCAGTCCAACACCGGCATCTCCACATCTTAGCTTTTATTGGTAGAGGAAGTGAGTTTCGGAGCCCTGAGGTCATGTTGCAGTTGTACAAAACTCTGGTGCGGCTGCATTTGGAGTATTGCGTGCAGTTCTGGTCACCGCATTATAGGAAGGTTGTGGAAGCATTGGAAAGGGTACAGAGGAGATTTACAAGGATGTTGCCTGGTATGGAGGGAAGATCTTACGAGGAAAGGCTGAAGGACTTGAGGCTGTTTTCGTTAGAGAGAAGAAGGTTAAGAGGTGACTTAATTGAGGCATACAAGCTGATCAGAGGATTAGACAGGGTGGACATTGAGAGCCTTTTTCCTCGGATGGTGATGTCCAGCATGAGGGGACATAGCTTTAAATTGAGGGGAGATAGATATAGGACAGATGTCAGAGGTAGGTTCTTTACTCAGAGAGTAGTAAGGGCGTGGAATGCCCTGCCTGCAACAGTAGTGGACTCGCCAACACTAAACACATTCAAATGGTCATTGGATAGACATATGGACGATAAGGGAATAGTGTAGATGGGCTTTAGAGGGGTTTCACAGGTCGGCGCAACATCGTGGGCCGAAGGGCCTGTACTGCGCTGTAATGTTCTATGTTCTAATAGGGATCCAAAGCAACTGCAGAGGCAACAAGGGACACGAAAGTGTGAGAAGAGGCTTGAAGATGAGACCTTCAATAAAAATTCCACGCTGTCATTCTGTTGGTGTTAAATTTTGGTTAAACTGTTAACCAAGGTAAAGGCAGAAATCAAAGTCAATGGCTCTTGAAAGAATAGTTGAGTTCTCAGGCTTACGAAAGGAATTCTATAATTGCTCTTTGTTCATCAGCTTAGATTTAAAAATCAACTTTTCTTCTCTATTGCAGTTACTGTCTCATCCTTCAATCCTCATTACTGAAAACATAGCCAACCTTAGTGTCAATAAATTGACCTCATGAACTAATCACTTACAATGCAATGATTTGCTTTTTCCCAGATGCCCTCCATCCAGTGATCAGATAATGCCTCAAGATCTCTGCTAAAGATGGAATCCAATAGTTGTCTTCACAGTAGGTATCCTCTCTAAGATGCTAATTGTGCAGTTCAGTGCTTCTTCAAACACCTTACGTATTTATTACTCAAAAGCTAAAGTCAACGCAGTCTGCAAAGGGTTCAACAGTTTTGAGATCAGAGAATCATAGAATTTACAGTGCAAAAGGAGGCCATTCGGCCCATCGGTCTGCACCATCCCTTGGAAAGAGAACCCTAACTAAACACAAAGCTCCACCCTGATCCCACACCTCCATCCTAACCCCACCTAACCATTTTTTGGACACTAAGGGCAATTTAGCATGGCCTCTCAACCTAACCTGCACATCTTTGGACTGTGGGAGGAAACCGGAGCACCTGGAGGAAACCCACACGGACACGGGGAGAACGTGCAGACTCCGCACAGACAGTGACCCAAGTGGGGATCGAACCTCGGACGCTGGAGCGGTGAAGCAACTGTGCTAACCACTGTGCTACCGTGCGGCCCCGATTTTGGTGTCGGACCATGAAGGGGTCCACAACGAGTAGTTCAAATGAAACAAAATTTTATTACAATGAACTATTATTTACACAACACGGAAGATCTCTGCTGGGTATCTTCCTGACGGTACCAAAACCGTCCGACTTTATACAAAAGATAATTACATATGGTTTTGTGTTCCCCGCCCCCTGAACAGGGGAGTTCGTATTCAGCGTGATTAACGGGGGTTCTAATTGTTGCCACCCTGTAAATCCCGTGCTGGGTATGACAGAGATTACATTCTGTCTCAATATTTTCCCATCATCCCAGTCGAGCGGTATCTTTTATTGTTGCTTTAAGTGTAAAATAAATCCTGCTGGCTCATACCACAAATAGGCCCATAATGTTCTTTGAGTAAATTATTCCTCTGTGTTAAATTACTGATTTAGTTCATACCAGGATTCTGAGTTACAAGTTGGCTGAGTTGTCAGTGCTGGCGACACTAAGTATCAGTAGTTAAACCAAAATATTACTTGTGAAACCTCACCCCACCCCCCCCCTCTCTCCTCAGAGTCAACCTTAAAGCCACTGATTTTCCTTGCAATCCCCCATTGCCGGCTGTACACAGCACTTCATGGACAAACTGAAAAGGGAATATGTCAAACCCTATAAAGTGAATAGCTGACTATGCCTTGAAAGCGTTTTTTAGTGAACAGTAAATAATTGTGGAGCATGTTTGTATCGACTTACCACAACCTTTGAATTACCCTGTTCAGGATCTCTCTATGCTCCAACTAGACTTTAAAAAACAATTTCTTAACGGGAGAACAGGAGGAAGCACGAGATCAAAAGGGCCCGAAGAACTCTCTTCTTCCAACGTTGCCTTGTGGAAAGAAAATTTGCTTATGAGAGTTCTGGTGCAATTGAGCCGTACATGGGAAATATCTTAAATGAAGGGCTATCCTTTGTTGCAGAATTGTTTGTGTTCATAACAAACTAACATGGCTGTCAGGACAGACCAAAAGTGTTTATTTCGAACTCGAGCATGATCTTATTGTCCTTTTCAACAACAAATAATTGCTGTAATTATATCCTCCAGATGTGCTGAGGTTAAATCGTTGGACATTATTTTTAGCGCAATCTAGGTATGAGCAGCATAAAACAGCGGCAGGGCATACAGAGAAGTGCAGATTCAATTTGGGTTTAAATACCTTTCCATCAATACATCTAACATTTTTTCACAAGGTAGACATAGGTTCAAACTACAGTATTGGGTTCCCAGATGCCCTACGTTACAACAGTGACTACACTTCAAAAGTAGTTAATTTTGGAGAAAGGATTTCAGGGGCATCCTGCGGGTATGAAAGATACTGGGCGGGATTCTCCGCTTCCCAATTAGGCAGCGAATAGCTTCCGACAAAATCGGGGTAGGCACCGGGTTGACACCAAATCGGGATGCTCCAGCACCCCGACAATGGCGTAAATGCGTCGCTTGTCACGTGGGGTTAAAGTACAGTAGGCACATCATTAATGGGCCTGACACCCTGGGCGGGATTCTCTGATCCCGAGGTGAAGTGTTGACGGCGTCATAAACGCTGTCGTGTTTCACGACGGTGTCAACATGCCCCCAGGATTCTGACCCCTACAGGGGACCAGCGCGGCACTGGAGCAACCCACGCCACTCCAGCTGTCGATGCCGGCGTTAGATGGGTGCCGCGGGTCTACGCATGCGCAGTATGACCGCCGCAATTGCGCGCATGCGTGGTGGCTCCCTTCTCCGCGCCGGCCCCGACGCAACATGACGTAAGGCTACAGGGGCCGGCGCGGAGCAAAAGAGGCCCCAGTCCGAGAGGCTGGCCCGCCGATCGGTAGGCCCCAATCACGGGCCAGGCCACAGCGGAGGCCCGACCCTCCCCTGGCCCCCCACCAAGCTGTTCCCGGATGGATGCACGCCGATGTCCTGTGGAAGACCACACGTGGACGGCGCCGGCGGGACTCTAATTTTTTTTGCCACCGCTTGGCCCATCCCGGGCGGAGAATCGGCCGGGGTGGGGGGGGGGGGGGGGGGGGGGCGCGCATCGATGGACCAGCGTTGGGGCAGCGTCGCACAATTCCCACCCGGCCCGGCGATTCTCTGGCCCGAAGTGGGCTGAGAGAATCCCGTCCCTATTCTCCGCGGCCTCAGAGATTCACCGCCTCTGATTGGCTGAGTTCCCGACGCCGTGGTTCACTTGAGCTCTCAAAAATCATGAACCTGGCTTCATGGCTGCTGAGGGCGAGAGAGGAGGTAGTAAATGGAGTGACTGTGAGCTGCTGGCTGGGGTGGCGGGCCCCTTGCCAGGGCCAGGAGGGGGGAGGGGGTGACAGGCCTTGCAGCTGGGGTGCCCCCCCCCCCCACAGGGCTGGGATGGCGCAGAGGCACCAACCACATTAGTGCGGCCATCTTGCTGTACACCCACTGACCACCCACCTCGGCCGCTGGCTCTAAACAGCGGCACGGTCGTATGGGTGCTCCCAACCCCGCACCCCACCACAGTGCATCCCCCCGCCCACAAACACCCCGCCCAACCGACCGCCACCCACCGAGGAACCACCCAGGGCCACACCCAAGGAAACCCCCAGTGAGGGCAGTGCCAGCCAACGGTACCCCTGGCAGCAGGGACGGGCGCCAGGACTGGGGGCACCGACACTGCCGGATACCGCCGGGGCAGGGGTGAGGGGATGGGGGAGGGACATACGGGGCAGAGCCCGCACTGCCAACCGGGGCCACCGTGTAGCCCATGGAACCTGTTTGGGCACAGGAGTATGCACCATGCTAACATGTTGGCCTTTTACCCCCTGCAGACAATAGTGTTTGGCATTCAGCCAGCAATGCTGGCCGCTGTGTTAATGGTCACAGCTCCGCAAGATGCCCTACGGCCACGTGAGCGGGGGCAGCTTGGAGAGGAGGGGGAAGCTGCAGCAGCGGAGCGGGCAGCAGCATAACGGCCAGCAGGGGACCGGGCTGATCCGTAGCCTTGGACACCCTTCTGGATGCCGTGGGGGTGAGGCGGCTGACCCTGCACTCGGGCCCGGGAGGAAGGCCATCAGGCGCCACCATTTGGCGTGCCTGCAGGCCGACCTTGGGACTATCTTTTCTCACTGGCAGTGCAACCCCGTTCACGGGTTTCACAGGCGTCAATGGGAAATCCTATTCACAAGCGGCGGGAAGAGAGAATCTCACTGCCAGCAATTGGCACGCCAACGAGACTCAGGCGGCTGGGGAAATCTATTGAGCTAAGTAACTAACATTGAATAACCTGTGAAACTGTCTCATACCTGTGCTCTATTAGCTGTTCACATTCCTTGAAGCAGTCCTGTTAAGGTTAAAGATAGGAGGGCTATTTTTCCAAGGAACTTCCATTCGTAAGCACATATTTAATTTGTGACTACGCAAACATTTAATGGGGTGTTCTCCTGAACCTACCCTCCCAAAGGTTATTTTCCGAGAATTTGGGGACCAGGAATTCCAACTAGTATGAAATTCCAATTATTGGGATAGTTTTCTTAATGGACCAGACGCATAATCAAAAACAGATTGTGCAGTCAATTGCAAACTTTTGAGAGTGTTTTACAGCACGTGAATATATAGCAAGTCTTCTGAAAGACGATCAGGAGTATTGGTACATCCCAATCCCACTGGGTTCTCGTTCAGTTCCTAAAACCGATTGATCATGAATCTTGGGCTTCAGGGAAACTAAAGCAACAAATTAGGCTGGGTTGCAGGCCCAGTGGAAGGAGCTGAGAGATACAGGATAACATCAAACCAACAGCTGTGTATTTCTCAGGGGCACGCCCTTCACTGGTGCTGGCATTCTCTACTCCCGTCGCTTGGCAATGGCATTTCCCATTGAAACCACCCCAGGCCGTCGGGAAACTCATGGGTGGGGGTGGAGGGGGGGAGGGGGGGGTCTGCTGCTTGGGGGAGAAGAGAATCCCAGCGGCCGGAGAATTCTTGCCTTTGCAACAGAAATTTTTTTTATTTTATTTTTTTAAATATAAATTTAGAGTACCCAATTCATTTTTTCCAATTAAGGGGCAATTTAGCATGGCCAATCCACCTACCCTGCACATCTTTGGGTTGTGGGGGCAAGTCCCACGCAAACACGGGGACAATATAGGCAGCACGATAGCATTGTGGATAGCACAATTGCTTCACAGCTCCAGGGTCCCAGTTTCGATTCCGGCTTGGGTCACTGTCTGTGCGGAGTCTGCATATCCTCCCCGTGTGTGCGTGGGTTTCCTCCGGGTGCTCCGGTTTCCTCCCACAGTCCAAAGATGTGCTGGTTGGGTGGATTGGCCACGATAAATTGCCCTTAGTGTCCAAAATTCTATGATAATCTATGGTTAACCCGAGGCAAAAGTTCGGCACAACATCGTGGGCCGAAGGGCCTGTTCTGTGCTGTATTTCTCTAAAATATGCAGACTCCACACGGACAGTGACCCAGAGCCGGGATCGAACCTGGGACCTCGGCGCTGTGAGGCAGCAGGGCTAACCCACTGTGCCACCGTGCTGCCCTGCAACAGAAATTAAGGGCTGGATTTTCCAATTGCCAACACCGAAATCGCAGACGCCAGTTGACCCTTTTGACGCCAAAATCGGGGGCGGTGACTGTTTTCGGATGCTCTGCCCCCTCCAAAACAGCATCATCAGTGAGTACACCGCATGCCGTTGGGACGGCCTCAGGACGTCACGTGAAGGCACTCTCCCGATACTCCACCCCCAATGGGCCGACTTCCCGACGTTGTGGATCACTTGTGGTCTGAGGCTTCATCAACCTTGCATGGCGGCTACAGATTGTGTCCTACGCCACCTCAGCCGGGGAAGGGGGAAGCCACTCCGCTGGCCAGGAAGGCTTCAGCGAGGGCTGGGGAGACTGGTGAGATGTGGTCCTTGGGTGGCAAGGGGGTTTTCAAGGGGGGGGCACTATCTGGCAGGCCGAGTCCGTGCGCGGCCGGGGCCATGTTGTACGGCGCGACCGCTGCAGGTCGCCGCCATGCGCGGCCACGGACCGGCAATTCTCTGTCCGTATCTGTAGGGAAAGCCGGGGGGTTTTACGTGGCACGACTGCTAGACCCCCACTGGGTGGTGCATTGGTGGGGTGGCGGCGCCGACTTTTTGGTTGTAATACTATGCTCTGGCATAGCCTCAAAATCAGAGAATCCAGCCCTACGTTTTTAGGTTAAGGCTAGCTCTGAAGAATTGAAACAGTACAGTCACTTCAGTACATGAATGGGCAGGTGAGAAAACAACTCCACATGAAATGAAAACCGCTTATTGTCACAAGTAGGCTTCAAATGATGTTACTGTGAAAAGCCCCTAGTCGCCACATTCCAGCGCCTGCTACGGGAATTGAACCGTGCTGCTGGCCTGCCTTGGACTGCTTTCAAAGCCAGCGATTTAGCCCTGTGCTAAACCAGCCCCTACATTGGGTGGAAGTCACGGAATAGTATCTGGTCTCTCGCCCTCACATCTATAAATCAAAATCATAATAATAACCTTGAAATTAGAGGCGGGTCACTCACTAACTGTAGTGGAAATCTGGGACATCCTCAGCCAAAAAATGGTTGAAGCTGGGGAGCAGTTGAAAATGATAAAATTGAGATCAATCGAAAAGTTATGGATCCAAGGTGGGTTCCTGGTTTAAGATACAAAAATCAGCCCTGATTTAATTGATCAATTCAGGCAGGATGGGCTGAATGGCCTACTTTAGGGGCTGGTTTAGCTCACTCAGCTAAATCGCTGGCTTTTAAAGCAGACCAAGCAGACCAGCAGCACGGTTCGATTCCCGTACCGGCCTCCCTGGACAGGCGCCGGAATGTGGCGACTAGGGGCTTTTCACAGTAACTTCATTGAAGCCTACAATAAGCGATTTTCATTTCATTTTCATTCCAGAGCCTGAGTTCCTCACACCCGCTCTCGCTGCTAATTACTGACGTTGTCCCCCACAAGATCATTTATTTTCAAGCGTGTGAGAATGATTTTTTTTTGTTGCTGCGCTAGTTGCCAAATCTGACTGGTTGTATTCCTGAAGTTTTGTGGATTATGGCCTTCGACCGCACCCTCCACGCTCCCCCCCCCCCCCCCGCCTCCTCCACCCCGCCCCCCACACCACAGACCTCCTCAGTGAAAGCTCCCCCCTCCCCAGTAGTGCCCCAGAAGATGACAGGGAGGCGACATGCAGACTAGTTAGAGGTACGGCAGAAGCGGCAGAGATCCCACAGGAGCCAGCAGCAGGTACGGTACAGACTGAAATCAATATGCGCACACACACACACACACACACACACACAAGCAGAAAGTGGTTTGAGGGTTTACACATTTTGGTGGAATGGAAGTATTCACTATGTGCAATTAATTCCACAAAACCACTATCATTGCAACTCAAATCCCCTTTCAGTTTTAGTAATTGGTGTAGCATTTGAAAATATATTGCAGTCTTTACCCTCTCACAATTTTTCTTTTCTCGAAGATGGTATGTGAATGGTTTTTTTTTGCAAATCAAAAGGAATGTAAAAGGTACGTTGGATGAAATGTTTTCTGTGATTTTTGTGTTAACTGCGAGACTTCATACAATAGCTAACTGCGATAGTTGTGCACACTCGGGGAGCTGCTTCGTCCGCTTTGGGGGAGTGGAGGCAGCCTGCAATATGTGACAGGAGCCCAGCAGCCACTCCCAACCCCAGATGGAGAATAGAAGTTGGCAAACAGCCAAGTGTCCGTGAACTCTGGTCTTCCTTATATGGCACAATAGCCGAATATAATACAAATAACAAACGACACATTATGTAGTTTTATTCACCCGGAAAAGAGGATGAATACACGTAACAAAGGAAGCTGTCTAATGAGGCAGCGTGTCACACAATATATTGTCCTGTGAAAATTCTGGTGGATAATTAGGATGGAAGACAATGGGTGGGATTAATGGATGTCCAGTTATGATTTTGGGTTCAGATATTTTTGAGGGCATGGCTCATTTTAAAGGTATTTCTCCTCTTACTTTCTTTTTCTTGCTCTCTTTCCAGGAATATTTCTCAGGAGAATTCACCGGTCGTCGGGATTCATCTTTCCCGCTGACAGCACACACCCATCCGTGGGTTTTGCGGCGGCACAGGGTGGTTCCAACGGGAAATCCCATTGACAAGCGGCGGGAAGACAGAATCCCGCTGCCAGCAAACGGCGCACCGCCATGAAACACGCAGCTGGAAGACTGGAGAATCCCGCTCAGGATATGATCTTCATTCAGCTGACTTCTATGGAGACGAATATTGGGCAGAACGACCAAACTAATATTGTGCATTTGATACTGTCAGCCAAGTTGAAACATCCTCCCAGCATCTGTTACATAGAGTAACATCTTTATTGAATTGTTATAAAAGAGTATATACTCTAATATAGCCTGCATATTAACAAGGGGCTGTTTATATTTATAATATTAGTAAACAAGGTGGAGCTACCAATTTGAAATTTAAACATCGGGGTGAATTCTCCACCCCGGAACGCCCAAAACGTCTTTCCCAATGGAACGGTGAATCGAAAAATCGTGATTGGTGCTGGGCGTCGAGGGACACCGATCCGAACATGATGCTCCAACCCCCCTATGGGCAGCGGGATCAGGTTTCACATCCACGCGCAAGCGGGGGCATGCAAATTAATGCAATTGGGTCTTAATTACTCATTTGCATCCATTTAGCCAGCCCGGCACCCTAATCACCGGCCCTCAATGATTCTCTGATTCCCAGCGCAGGGCTGGGAATCGCATGGATGGGGATTACTATAGGTTTCACAAAACATGTGACTGATGTTGTGGCCCTCGTGATAAGCCAAGGGGGTGAACCCTTAAAGGAGTTGCCCACTACCAGAGACCCCAAAATGGGAGAACCCCCCAAGAGATCCCCTGAATAAAAAGATCCCTCCGAAGGACCCCATGAATTGGAAAACCCCCAAGGACCCTCTTAATAGGGAGACACCCCCAAGGGACCCCATGATTAGGGAGACACCCCCAGGATCCCCTAACTAAAGAAACCCCCCACAGGAACCCCCTGACTAAAGGGACTCTTCCCCCCCCCCACCCCACCACCCAGAAAAGAGACGTCCGTCTGGAAGCTAGAGAGCAGTCCAGACAGGACCATAAAGAAAATTACAGCTGTAACGCTTACCTGGAAGTCCCACGTGTCCATTGCTGGAAGGAGAACAGCAGTGACCTGTGTTTCAATCTCTGCAGATCCATTAGCTGCAAGCCATTCATTCCTTTCTCATAGTGGTCTGTGATTGACAAATTTACAAAACAGCTGCAGCCTTGATTCATTCATCGCCCTTCATGGACTTGTGACCCTAAGTGCTGAAATCCCAACATTTACAAATATCAACCACATCAAAGAGTGGTAAGTGTATTGCGATCACACGCTTCAGATGAGGGGGGGTCACTGTGGGGGGATCCAACAGTTAGGGGGTCCCGGGGGGTCTCCCTATTTTGGGGTCTTCCTATTCAGGGGGTTCCTGGGGGTCTCCCTATTAAGTGGGTCCTGGTGTGGGGGGGGGGGGATCTCCCTATTCATGGGGTCTAGGGAGGCTCCCTATTAAGGGGACCCCTGAAGGGGGCTCTCCCTAGGTAAGGTGGCCTGGGGGGGAAGGGCAGTTCACCCATACTAGGCGGAAAGGGGGGCACCTAGGCAATCTGAAGGGCTGCTTTGTGCTGCGAGGGGTGGGTCTGACTTGCGGTTCAGGGGGTCGGGGCAGTAGCTAACCATGGTCTTCAGTATCAGGCCGCCCTCTCAAAATGGCGATCCGATAGTGGCATTCCTTCGGGAATCCCTCATATCCCTCACCATGCATGAATTTGCATGGCAAGGGATACAGAATTGCTTCCCGATTTGGGCTCCTAATGGGAATCTAAATCGGTTGCAATTCGGAGGATCCCGCTGACAGAGAATCCAGCCGAAAGTCTCCCAAATGGAGAATCCCGCCCATTGTCTTTGTTTTTCTTTCCGTAGGACTTACATAATGCTAAAATTCTCATCTTTGTTTCCAAATCCTTCCATCACCTCTTACCCGCTATCTCTGTAACCTTCCACTACCCCACAATCCTCTGAGATGTCCGTTCTCCTCAATGTCGAGCTTCCAAGCATCCCCAATTTTCTTCTGACCTTGCCATCAGCTTCCCAGAAGCTGCGTTTTTCCTGTGTCAGCTGTGGGGTAGTGGATAGCACCCTCACCTCTGCACCTGAATGTTGGTGGATTTGTGGTCCAGCTCAGACACTGAAGCAGCAAAAATATTCCAGGCCATCCCTCTGGTGCAGTACCGAGGGAACGCTGCACTACCGATAGTGTCATCTTCCAGATAAGAACAGGAGGGAATCGCAGCCTCAGTCCAACCTGCCCAGTTCCCTTCCCACCTTGTGTCTGTTCATAGTAAATATTTGTGTGTATGGGGTACTTGGACAATATTGGTATTGCACAGTTCCAAAGTTGGTTTGGTTCCTCTTCAGGTTTGACCAACCTTAATTAATTTAAAATTCATAAATTTGTTTGCAAATCCCTCTCTATCTCTATGACCTCCCCCAGTCCTATAATCCTCTGAGATATGTGCATTCCTCTAATGCTGGCCTTTTGAGTTCCCCTCATCTTAACTGTCCACTGTTGATTGTCATTACTTCAGCTACTGTGGCCCCAATCCCAGGTATTCTCTTCCCAAACCCCTTTACCAGTTTCTCCTTTTTCAGGACACTTCACCTTCCTTTTTGACCAAGCTTTTGGTCATGTGAGCTAATATTTGCTACGTAGCTCGGTGTCAAATGTGTCTGACTACACTCCTGTGAAGTGGCTTTGGGACAATTTGACTATGTTAAAAGTGTATGTTGTTGTTGAATATTAAATCTTGGTACCGCACCTCCAATAGCTCCCAGACGGAGACCAGATAACTCAATACAGACCTGGCATCAAACCTGGGACGTAGTGTGTATGCCCCACATCTTCAGAGCAACAAGACATTCAATCCCAAGTGTGTTCCTTTGATGTTGTACATGTAAATTTACGTTTAATTTTACATTCAACCCATCCGGCACATGTCACTGTTCAACACCGCACAAGCCTCCGGCTACTCCTCGTCATCTAAGCCTATCACCATAACCTTCCATTCTTTTCTCTCTCATCTTTATCTAGATTCCCCTTAAACCTGTCAGTGTTACTCACCTCAACCAACTATCAATAGTTATGAAGAGTTATGATTGTCCATTTCTTTAATACCTTCCCAAATTCTTCTCCCGTCTCCTGTGAAGGCCTGTGCTCTTCCTGTCAGACTCTTCCGTAAGCACAGGTTGCCCACTGGTACCACAGCCTGTGTAAGCCCAGAGATTCTGTGTGGACTTTAACGGCAGAGAGTGTCACAAGCCAGGTCCCAATTCTGTCCTCCCACCCCTCCCCTTTCTCCCTCCGTCAGTGTTTCACACAGATGCGATTGCCAGCTGGAGTTCATCATTCCAGCAGCAGGAGCTGTGGCTTTTCCTTTCAAGTCTCCTCCTCCCAAAAGCGTTCCACAGCCATTTGTGGCGGCCCCACCACCAACTCATTCATGATCTGCTAACTCAGCACAGATTCAGGCAACCAAGTTCCATCCATATTCTGTCTGTTGTACTTTTTCTTTAATAGTTCCTGTCTGAGCAGCAATTTTACCCTTGAAGATTCTGAAGTAGCTCCCCATTAACAGTAGTAAAGATGAAGGCGTCAAACCAATGTGGGGCCTTCAGTCTCTCCAATTTTAAATGCCGTCTTTTCCCCAGTTACATCCATTGCCACACAGAAATTCCATGTGGTTTCTCCTAGTGATTCTGGTGATAATCTTTTACAGGCTTGGGGACAAGATGCTGGTTCGGGGATAGTTTATGTGATGACACAGACACATTGAAGTAGGTTATCCTACAACCTGCCATGAATCTGAGTGGAGTTGTGTCCTATGATTTAGTGATGAATAAAAACACAATGGGGAGAGTGAGAAGGTGGCAGCTGGGGACCCGGCCGCCTTCCCACTTTCACGTTGATTAACTCCATGTTGAGAAAGCCCTTGGCCTTCCTGCCCATAGCCAATTGAGACCCCTAATGCTGTGGCAGGCTGAGGGACTCACCATGCAGGGAATACGGCAAGCAAACCTGGCTTGTAGGCTTCTTTTGAGAGGAAGGAAGGTTAACCTCTTCTAAAGGCACTCAGTGCCTGATTGAGGGGCCAATGTCAGGAAGGGGGGGGGGGGGGGGTGTTGCCCACTGAAAACAATGTCACTGCCTATGAGGGGGTGGGGGCCCACTGTAAACAATTACCCTGCCTATACTGTCAAGCCCCTCCCTCTGCGCCTCCCCCACAACCTTCCCCAACCCACGCCCCATCCCCCACCCCCAATATCATTCACCTCTGGGCCCTTCCACAAACCTAGGCCTTGGGTGAGTGTCATACCAGCAGCAGCCACCACTTCCCCAGTAACGCTGTCATTCAAAAGAGCTGCCAGCCTCTAATTGGCCAACAACTCTGAGAGGGTGGGATTTCTGCTCCCGGTGTCCTTCATCATGTGGAAGGCCTGCCTCTCCGTCTCAAGTGACTGTTTGGCACAAAATGCTGCAGCCATTCCTGAAAAATGGCGAGGCAATCTCTCACCGTCTCGTCAGCCAGGATCCTCTTCACCTCCGCAAGCTCCGTCCAACGTAAAACCTTTTTCAGCTCACAGTACTTCCGAGAATAAGGCCTCAACGACCCTGTTGATCACTGTCAAGTACAAAGTAGTCACCTCATACAGTCTTGCAAAATCTTTTTGAAAGAGAGAATTTCAGTTCCTTGAAGAGGAATAACTTGCATTTATAAAGCATCTTCCGTGAACTCAGGTCATTTGAACTCTCTTCCCAACTACCCGACGTTTTACAGAGGCCGAGGGCAGCACAACTTTGCACAACATTCTGCATTTTCTTTCTCGTGCTGAGAAAGAGAAAATTGTGCCTTTAAAAAAGAAAGGGAATGGGGTAATTTTTTTTTTTTAAAGCACTGCCATAATGCAAATATTTGACCTTCAGCTGAAAGAGCCAAGAATGTTTTTTTTTACATTATCCTCCTTCCCTTTGTGGAAGTAAATGCTAACAGCGGAAATCATTTTTATACCAAAAGAGAAAATGCTGGAAAATCTCAGCAGGTCTGGCAGCATCTGCAGGGATAGAAAAGAGCCAATATTTCGAGTCCAGATGACCCTTTGTCAAATAATTTTTGTATAGAATCGCTACAGTACAGAAGAAGGCCCTTCAGCCCATCGAATCTGAACATTCCACCTAGGCCCACGCCCCCACCCTATCCACATAACGGAACCTACATTTTGGACACTAAGGTGCAATTTGGCCAATCCACCTAACCTGCACATCTTTGGACTGTGGGAGGAAACCGGAGCACCCGGAGGAAACCCACGCAGACACAAGGAGAATGTACATACTCCAAACAGTCACCCGAGGCCGGAATTGAACCCGGGTCCCTGGTGCTGTGAGGCAGCAGTGTTAACCACTATGCTACCATGCCACCCCTGACATGAAGGAAAAAGAACTAAAGCCACGAAGAGCGCAAATAGATGTCTTTGTTTGAACCACTGGAGCAGGCAGTTGGGATCTCACTGAGAGTATCGCACTTCCGCAATATTAGGGTCTTGACCTATATTCTGAGCGTGTGGTCTAGGGTGGAAGTTGAGCCACTTTGCCACTGACACTGATCTGTTGAATGAGAGAAGCTGACAGTGCAATAGAAAATCTTCTGGTCCCAATACCTTTCACACACACAGCAGGGCTCTGGGTCATTAGTTGCTGGATCTTCCACTGCCCACATTGAGCGACTCCCTTCATATACTTTTCTGTCGCCCCCAGTATCCAGCAAGTACCCTGACCGGCCGACACCCCTCAACCTCTCATCTAGAAAGCATCCCTCATCCTGTCAGCTTTGAGAGTTCAGTGCTAATGTTTAAAACAAAGCTCTGAAAGAACCTCACTCTCTGAACTGGTAGATGCCGTGTAAGGTAATCTGCAGTATACCATACCCCAAGAGAGTATGGAAACTTTGGCGACTTTAATAAATAACCCTTTTATTCACTGGATTATTGAAGGGGTTAAGTGTTGTACTCGTGCAGTCAAATTTCATTACAGCTAAGATTGTCGCAACAGACCTCCCATTGTCCCAGCACTCTCTCCTTAGGTCTTCCTGACATGTGTAGTGAAAACAGCAAAAGCCTAAACAAGCTCGAACCCCTGATAAAACAACATTGTCAGTCCCTGTGAGCTTTAGCTTAGGTTTTAAGCATTCCCATTCCTTTGTCAAATATAACGTGTTATAAAGTACTGTATTCAATCATTAGATATTGGTACTCCTCAAGGGAAATAGTAAACCCTTGGATATTTTGCACCACTACCTATAAAGTTTCAGAAAAAAACTTGCATTTACATAGCACTTTCAACAACTCCAGGATATCCCCAAGCACTTTAGACCAATGAAGTACTTTTGAAATGTGTTCCTGGTGCACTTTTAGAAACGTAGCAGCTAAATGTACGCAGAAAGACTCCACAGACAGCAATGAGATATTGAACAGCGAATCCGTTTTAGTGATTCCCTCTGCCGGATAAATATTGACCAGGATACCGGCCAGAATTACACTGCTCCTCATGAAATAATCATAGAATTATAGAATTTACAGTGCCGAAGGAGGTCACTCGGCCCATTGAGTCTGCACTGGCCCCTGGAAAAAGCACCCTGCTTAAGCCCACACGTCCTTCCTATCCCAGTAACTCCACCTAACCTTTTTGGACACTAAGGGGCAATTTATCATGGCCAATCCACCTAACCTGCACGTCTTTGGACTGTGGGAGGCACCCGGAGGAAACCCACGCAGACACAGAGAGAAGGTGCAGACTCTGCACAGACAGTGACCCAAGCCGGGAATTTAACCTGTGACCCAGGAGCTGTGAAGCAACAGTGCTAACCACTGTGCTGCAGGATTTTGTTTTACATCTGCCTGAGAGGGCGGGCGGGGCCTTGGTCTGATGTCTCATCTGGAGGCTGGCATCTCTGCCAATGCAGCACTCCCTCCAGTACTGCAGCCTGGATTACGCACTCACCTTTCTGGAGTGAGACTTGAGGCCACGGCTGGGAATATCCACTCCCGCCCGCCGACTTGGCAAACTAACAAAGAAGCCCATTGACTTTTGGTGGGAAATGGACCGGAAAATCCCAGCCCATGACTTTCTGACTCAGAGGAGCTAAGGTGAGGAACATTAGGCTATACACCCAAATATGAGACAGCTATTTGGCTTTAATAGACTGACCTTTGGCACTGTTACAATCACAGCCACAAAAAGTAGTGAAACATTGCACTTGTAAAACAGTCAGTCGAGTCGTGCTTTGTGAGGTTTTGGTAACTCTCCTATGACCCTTAGCTATGTGCTAACAGATACATTGAAATATCCATTGAACGTCAACTACAGTATTTGGTCAGTCATGCTGGCAGTTCAAATCTGAATGTGACTTTCAAGCAGCTGAATTTGATCATAAAATGTCAGCTAGCAGCCTGTATTACTGTCAATATTCTCCCTGCAATAGACTGAGGGTTTCATTGTATATATTTTTGAATGAGTTACCTTATGCTGCAGACAACTGGGCAAGGTGGGTACTTTTCCTCTTCATTTTGGTCCAATGTAAATTAACCTTCAGCCTCCAGCCACTTTCTAATGAAACCACTGACTCCAGCTTTGGGCTGAACATTTGAGCCGCGCATTAGCAGGCTGCGGCTGTAACACAGTGAAGCCTTAGTCTCCTGCTGCATTCTAACGAAACCTCCATGACCTATAGGGGAACCTGAAAAAGAAAAGTTAAGTATGTTAGGAGAAGCTGGTTGGACGTTTAATTGCCATAAAGTCTGAATTATGAGCCAACCGTGCTCCAAAATATATAAAGTTTTGTTATACCCAATGAATGCTACATTTGCTTCACAGCGTATTTCTGACTGACATTCGGCATCCGCCCTTTCAAATTTCAGGTCGTTGTTTGGGGATTTCTTTGTGCAACAATGGCTGTATTGCCTCCCCCCCCCCCCCAAAACAATGGCTGTATTGCCCCCCCCCCCCCCCCCCCCCCCCCGCCACTTGTCTTCAGATTGCATAACCTAATATTCTTCCTGATTGAACCTGGGACTCCTGGGATGAAAGAGCTAGCCATTGTTTAAAAATAAAGAATAAAAAATGTACACTTCAGCTTAGAAAATAAAATGGCCTGGAGTAGATTGATTAAGAGTGTGAAGACCATGTCAGATTCAGTCGAGTATCTATAAATAATTATCTGTCCAATTCGGTATGAGAAAGCAGAAGAAGATTCCACTTTCCTGTATTCAGTACGAGAATCATGCCATCTCAGGTTAGATGTAGGGTGATTACATGCAGACTAAGACTCCCTTTGCTTT
Organism: Scyliorhinus canicula; assembly: GCF_902713615.1. Taxonomy (NCBI): domain Eukaryota; kingdom Metazoa; phylum Chordata; class Chondrichthyes; order Carcharhiniformes; family Scyliorhinidae; genus Scyliorhinus; species Scyliorhinus canicula. The sequence goes on along the minus strand of NC_052160.1, from coordinate 52,713,921 downwards.
GCCCAACAACTTTGTCTGATATCCAGTCTCCAAATTCAGTTGGTGACACACTTGCCTCAAGGTTAGAAGGTGGTGAGATCTAGCCCCTCTCCTGATTATGAGCACAAAGCTTAAGGTGATACTTCAGTGCAATACTGAGGGAGTAATTGCAGTAGGGGCAGCCCTTCCATAGAGACACAAAAATAAAGAAGGTTTACCTGTTTAGGAACACATTACAGATTCCAAGGCAGTGTTGAAAGAACAGAGGTTTCATAGAATACCATAGAATCCCGACAGTGCAGAAGGAGGCCATTTGGCCCCTCGAGTCTGCACTGAATTTTCGAAAGAGCACCCTACCTCCGTCCACTTGCCCACCCTAGCCCCGGAATTCCACCTAACCTTGTACACTGAGGGGCAACCCAACATGGCCAATCCACTTAACCTGCACATCTTTGGACTTTGGACTGTGGGAGGAAACCAGAATTGAACCCGGGTCCCTGGCACTGTGAGGTAGCAGTGGTAGCCACTGCACCACCGTGCCATTCCTCTCAACATCTAAACCGACATTCTTCCCTCAACAAACAAAAGAAAAAAGATATATTTAATAATTAACACCATTGCCAATGCAAAGTCTATCAGAGTATTATGTTTTGGGACTGTCTCTTTAATTTAGAGTTAAATGGGGGAATTAAGGGGATAATGTGACCTGCTCTGACTCCTGCACAACAACAAGCTTGGGTGGTTTGGTGGTTAAAGGCGGGTTCAAGTTGTTTTACTGGGAATAAGGTGCAAGATGTTCTCACCTGTAGACAATGGTAAGAGCTGCTGTGACTGGACTATTCTTCTCCGAGTCTTATGGGGATGTGTTAGGAATGTCAGCTTTAATAAATGGTTATACTTTAAACTGTCTATTCAATTTCAAGTTAGAATGGAATTGGGGGTCTACAGGATTGATAATTAGCATATCCAGCTGCGCAGAAGGTACATGTGATCCACATTGCCATGGAGATGGGCAAAAGGCCATATCAAGCCATTGTGGTAAACGGTTGTAAGGTTTTTCTAACATCTCCCTGAAACTCACAGACACAATCAATTCTGCAAGAAAGTGTGACAGAGAGCAAGAGAACTGAGAGATAGAGGCAACCCATCCTGCACCTGAAGCAGAGAAAAGGCTGTCATTATTATTCACCATGTGGAAAGTGATGCAAGCTTGTGTTCAGATGGAAGAGAGCAGAATTAAATGAGGCTGGATGATTCACCTAGCTTTTGCTGGAGGAGGGAATTTCCAAGGTAAGCCTCATTGTGAAAGTCAGTTCAGGGATTAGAAGTTAGCCAGCTGGGAAAGGTAAAAGCAAGCAGGCCATGAGGAGCAGAAAATAGGTTTAGATTGTTCCCGGGAGAATAAAGTATCCACTTCAGGGGCAGCGTAAGTAGCGGCAGTTTTTCAGTTGTTTTAAAGGTTAATTGGGGAAAATGTTTCTGCAGTCTAGATTTCAAGATGCCTCCAAAAATATGGTTTAGTCAATTTTGTTTTTAGTTTATTTATTTACAGTAAAAGTCTTAAAACTTGAAATATTATAATGTGTTCCTTCCAGTCAATCACTGGAAGTTCTTTTTAAACATTAACAGTCTCGATGCGGATTGTAACATCTCATTGTTTTGCACAACATAGATGTCGTATTTCACCTACACAGTAGTGACTGCAGTTGAAAACAATTTAATTAATGTAAAATGCTTCTCGACATTGGAAAGGGAAAGTCCTTTCATCCAAGATATGTAAGTGACTGTAAAAAGCGAAGAAAATTATTTCCTACTTAAGTACTCATATCTATCTCCAGCTGACCTCTTTGAGTTAACTTTCTGTCTTGTGCAAAATTATGAACATTTTATTTTTGCTGTTATCGCACATATACCAAAACTGTGCAAAATCATCTCAAGTCGGCCATTTGCAAAGATAAAGATCCATCCCATGGATTGGAGTTGTATCGAAGTCCCAGATGTAAAAGAACAACATGCTGCCATCAACTTGATCAATTCCATCTATTCATTCCAATATGCATGTACATTTCAAACCTGTTCTGCCAGCCTAACTTTGGAATACCATCCATCAATTAAAAAAATTCAACAAAAGATGGTTTCTCTGCCAACTAGATATTATAACCGTGGCTCAGCAGCCATGCTAGCAGTGGGCGCAAATCCTGTATTGGCCTCTAAATCTTGCTCGGGGGCCAAAACAGGATTTGTGCCAGCGAGATCTTGGTTTGTGATCTTCTCCGTTCCTCCAGCCCTACCCATCGCTGGTAGCATGATCAGGTTCATGCCCAGAAAGTGTGATTTCCATGCATTTTTATGAATTAACATTAATGCTTTGTCATTTCCACTATGCCTTTCAAACTCTCGCTTTCCTCTTAGATCAAATCCATCAATGCTCCTTGGGAAATCCACCTCTTCCTCATCCACGCCTCTTCCACCTCCACATCCTTTCAGTGATGCCCAATTGGTGCTTCTACTGTAAAGCCAATTGATAAATCAACTTATCAGCCTCGACACGTATCTACCCATGCCCTATCCTCACACCCAGTCGGTGTGATGTCACACCGGCGAGAATCACTAAAGGTCTTCAAAAACGAAAACACTTCATCATAACCACTTAGGGGGTGCAGAGGTACGTATAGCCCATGAGTGGTGTGGGACATGGGTCACTCCCCCCGGCACCGTGGCAGTGTCAAACTGGCAGTGCTAAGAACACTGTTGGGGTAGGTTCTCTAGGGAACTCCATTGGGAGGGGAGGGGGGGGGGGGGGTTCCCCTTTGTGTGGTGGAGAAGGAAGAGCCCTGATGCCTGCGATGGGGGGAGCTGGGGCCCAATGTTGGTGTTGTGTACGGGTGTTTTGCTTGATGCTTGGGGGGGGGGGGGGGGGCGGTATTCCATTACACACCTGACATAAGCTTTGTAGATTGTGGACAGGCTTTGTGGAGTCAGGGGTCAGGGGAGCCACAGTCTCTAACCTGCTCTTATAGCCACAATGTTTATATGACTAGTCCACTTAAGTGCCTCATCAATACCCCAAGATGTTTATGATAGGGGATTCAATGATGGGAATATTGTTGAATGTTAAGGGAAGATAGTTATATTCTCTGTTGTCAGAGATGGTCATTGCCTGGCGTTTGTGTGCCGTGAATGTTATTTACCACTTATCAGCTGAAGCCTAAATGTTGACCTGGCCTTGCTGCATGTAGGCACGCACCGTTTTATAGAACAGTATAGCCCAGAACAGGCCCTTCGGCCCTCGATGTTGTGCCGAGCATTGTCCGAAACCAAGATCAAGCTATCCCACTCCCTGTCATTCAGGTGTGCTCCATGTGCCTATCCAATAACCGCTTTCATTACCTGAGGACATGTGCATGGCGCTGAACACTGTGAAATCATCATCAAAAATCTCCACTTTGGATCTCACCATAGAGAGATGCTCATAAATGAAATAGCAAAAGATGTTTGGACCTCGGACACTGTGGAACTCCTGCAGCAATTCCCTGGGGGTGGGATTATTGGCCTCTAACAACAACAACTATTTTCCTTTGTTTATAAACCAGTGGAGAGTTTCCCCTGATGCCCACTGACTTCAATTTTTCTCAGGCTCCTTGATGCCACAGTTGGTCAAATGCTGTCCTGATGTCATTGGCTCTTACCTCTGGAAGTCAGCTTGTTTGTCCTTGTTTGGACCAAGGCTGCAATGAGGTCTAACTTCATTCAAGTTATGATGGATAGGTAACAACCCCCAAGACTGAGTTACAGAGGAGTTCCAGATGAACGTGGCCCTGTAAACCTCTATACACCATCTGATCCAGATGTCATGGAGGTAGGGAGGATATTAACCCACAACTCACCTACTTCCAGTTTAACTGCAGTCACTTTGGGAGTACCCTGCTCCAGGAAGGTCTGTAATTTCAATATTTGAATGAGGCTCCATTCCTTGAAAGTGGCAGCTTTTTGAATTTAATAGCCACAGGAAACCCAGCAATCAAAAAGGAAGTCCCAATCTCCATTTGGAATAGTGCCATTGGATTGTTTCCATTTACCTGACAGTGCAGAAAGGGACCACAGTCTTCTCTGAAAACCACGTCATCAATTGTGCAGCAGTCCCTCTGTCCTGCAATGGAGTGTCGGCCTAGATTTCCTCTGAAGCAGGACTTGAACCTGCTGGTTCAGAGGCCAGAGAGCTATTCACACAACCACAGCTGACACCTGGCCAGGGCTCCCACTATGATTTAATTCAGGATGGCGAGGGAAACCTAGCCTATTGTCGGTTACTTCTCAAAATATTTTTTGCTGCTCATCAATTCGCACAATTGCTTGGTTTGTTGACGGCTTGTCTGTCATTTGCTATTAAAACTATCAAAATCTAAAAACTAGTCAGCCAGATTTATCAACGGAATAATCTGCTGCCTGGGCTTCTGCAGTGTCCAGGGGCGTCAGTTGGAGATGAATGAAGCGAGGGATGCTACAATTACAATTAGCTATTCTTTTCCGGCTTTGTTTCAGGAATTTTCATTAGCATAATGAGCTCTCGGAACAAAAGGAAAATTAACAATAATAAAACTGCGGAATGGGAATTACGGTGCCAAAAGCATCACGTCTCCCAACCAACCAGCTTGACATTCAAGGACACGGCCCTAAAAACTATGGGCAGATTGTCAATTTTGAGGAGAGTTTCATTTACTGTGTGTAGCTTCCCGAATATCGCAGCAGGGTAATGAGAGTTACTGCATTGTTTTGGATTCTGCTGATCAACTTCAGCAGCTTCAACCTGCGTTTGTATAGCACCTTTAGTGTGGGAGCATTAGCAAACAAAATCTAATGACAAGGGACATAAGGGAATGTTAGGACAGATGACCAAATGCTTGCTCAAAGTGGTACATTTTAAGGAAGGAGAGGTAGCAAGGCTGAGAGAGGTTTAGGGAGTGCCGAAGGGTCCTGGCAGCTTATGGCTGCCAGTGGTGGAGCAATTTAAAGCAGTGATGTTCAGGAGGCCAGAGTTATAGGAGCGCAGAGTGTTGTGGGAGATTACAGAGATGGGGAAGGGCAAGTGCTAACAAAATGAGAATTTTAAAAGCGAGACATTGTTTAGCCGGAAACCAATGCAGGTCACCGAGGCCAGGGGTGGTAGAGCAATAGGTCTTAGTGCAAGTTAGAATAATGACAGTCGAGTTTATGCTTTCCAATTTCATGATTGCTGACGTTGAAAGCTCGGGAGATTGAATTTGTGGCTTGCCTGTGCATAGTGCCATGCTAGTTCCCAGTGTTCGTCTGCATCAACATAGCTAAGACTAAACTTACTGTTCGGGTTTGGATGGACTGCGGATGGTTTTACCCAAGTCCAATGCAAAAGTCTACTTCCACAAGCTCTGCCGATGAGTGGAATCTGAGGTGGTTGGTTTCAGTATCAGACAATGAACAGGGTTCATCAATGAGGTACTACTGTATAGTCCTTCTGAGTCACAGGCGTGGCAGACCATATTTCTCAAGTTTATGAAAAATGAAACAAGCAGAACTAAAAGAAGAGCAAACAGATTAATTATGATGGGGGTGATTCTCTTGCCATGTTGAGCCCGGCACAAATCCGCTATGTCGGGAGAATTCCGGGGGAGGCCCAAAATGAGATTTGAGCTGGCCGCAAAACAGTTTCCGATGCTCCCAGCCTGATCCTCTGGCATGATTAAAATCTCACTCAGAAAGTAAGAAGTCTTACAACACCAGGTTAAAGTCCAACAGGTTTGTTTCAAACACGAGCTTTCGGAGCGCAGCTCCTTCCTCAGGCTCCGAAAGCTCATGTTTGAAACAAACCTATTGGACTTTAACCTGGTGTTGTAAGACTTCTTACTGTGCTCACCCCAGTCCAACGCCGGCATCTCCACATCATCACTCAGAAAGGGCGAGAAACAGATCACAGCTCATTTGCATTCATTTTCATCTCATTAGTACTCCTCTCCACTTATCTCCAGAAAGCACAAGGGTGCTTGCCAGATGCCACGGGGGTGCAAGGGGTTGGGGGGGGGGGGGGGGGGGGTGGGGGGGGGCTGGGCTAAGACCTCCTGGGAGGAGGTCAAGACAGGGGACTCCCCCAGGATGGAGGTTGCTTTGGGCCTGCAAAGTCCTGAAGCCTGCTTTCTTTCATGTTAAGCACCCCATAACAGTGCAAAGTACAGCTGCAGCCTGTCTTAAAATCCTCTCACACGACTGAGCCATCCTGCAACTTGTCTCTTGGATAAGTATTTCACATCCCTTGAAGTTTCAATATGCTCTGAAGTTTCAGTGTTGCAGTGTGCCTTCTTTTAGCCCTTTGTACTTGGTTGTCTACATTGAATGTCACACCCCATTGACTTTTATGAGCCTCTGCAGTTTCACTGTTGCAGTATGCCTGATTTTATCCCTTTGTGGCTGGTTGTTTACATTCCATTTCACACCCCATTGACGTTTATGACCCTGTTAATTGGCAGATGAAGGCTAACTCAAAGGAGGGATTAGCTTTGTTTGTTTTTATAGATTTCACGGTCCATGAACTCTGAAGTGCTTCCTCTTTTGAGCAGGTGTCCTGTCTGACTGCCTTTTTTTCTATAGTGGATTTTTTGTACTCTGAATTGCTTCCAAGAAAGAGCAGGTGTTCTGTCTGAGCACTTACTTTTCACAGTGGAATTTTTAAAGTCTGAAGTGCTTCCTAGAAAGAGCATGTGTGCAGCCTGAGAGCATTTTGTTAGACTGGTTCTTTTTCAATTTCTGATGCCTGAACAGCATGCCTGAACTGGAGGAATGTTTCCACCATAGAAGCAGCTGGCACCACTCAGACAATGAAGTGCAAGAGTTCCTCAAAGAGGACCTTCTCACAGCCACTGTTGAATTGACTAGGTAGACATGATGATCACGTCGGGGGTTATCGCAGGTCATTATATCCCCCGGGTGGGCAGGGATACGGCAGGGCAGTGCCCTGGAATTCCCTCGGCATCCTGGCAGTACCAACATGGCAGTACTACAGCCAGGGTGCCAAAGGGTAGTGCCAGGTGACACTGACAAGGGGTTGGGCCTGAAGGGGTCTAACGGGAGAGCCTGAAGGAGCAAGGGCCTGAAAGGGGAGGGGCCAGAAGGTGGGACCCTGAATGAGGGGGCTTTGCCAACCACAAAGCAGTGTGTTGCTCATTTGGGGGCAGGGTGCCTGGTGACAGTGATTGGGTGGGGGGCTCTTTTCCGGTGGGAGGGGGGAGTATTTTCAGGCAATAAGGGGGGCTTTTAAAAAATTTATTTTGAGCTTGTGGCACCTTCTAAAAATGCCTCCAATCTCTGAAGATCTGGCCTTGTCAGGTCCTCAGGTACTGGCATCCCTGGGTGAGGGTGGAGTGTGATCTGGATCGCGCTGATCCGCCAAAGGGGTAATGCACCCTGTTTCCTACTGGAGACCACACTTAGAAATAATGGGGGGGAATAGAGCCCAATCTTTCATTTAGACTTAGGGCGCGATTCTCCGCTCCCCACGCCGGGTGGGAGAATCGTGGGAGCACCGGGTGAATCACGACACGCTGCCCTGGCACCCCCCCCCCCCGCGATTCTCCCACCCCCCCCAAAATGGCATGTCGCGGATTCTCCGGCCCGGATGGGCCGAGCGGCCTGTTGAACCCAACCGGTTCACGCCGGCGCCAACCACACCTGGTCGCTGCCGGCGTGAACATCGCGCGACAGGCAAGTGTGGGGCGTAGAGAAGAACGAGCACCATGGGCGTGCTCGGGAGGTGACTGGCACGCGATCGGTGCCCACCGATCGTTGGGCCGGCGTCTCTAAGAAACGCACTCTTTCCCCTCCGCCACCCCGCAAGATCAAGCCACCATGTCTTGCGGGGCAGCGGAGGGGAAGACGGCAACTGCGCATGCGCGGGTTGGAGCCGGCCAACCTGCGCATGCGCGGCTGACTTCACTTAGGCGCCGCCGTCGCGTCATTCTCGGCGCGCCGCTTTGACTCAAGTGTCAAGGCCCGGCGGCCGGGTTTCTCACACTGCCGCTCCTAGCCCCCTGGGGGGTGAATAGGGTGCGAGGAGCGGCCTCCGACGCCGTCGTGAAACTCGGCCGAGTTCACGACGGCCTTCCCGATGCCGCGCGGGAGCGGAGAATCGTGCCCTTAGTTTTCACCTCGATGGAGAGGCTCTCCTACACCATGCATTTCCAATTTTCGCGGGGGCGGAACTAGAGTCAGAATAGGGTTCGCACATGTGTGAATCGCGGAGGCAGCTGATCATTTCAATCATCAGTTGTCCGCACTGATTTCCAATTTTTGACCGCAATTGTGTGAATCCCAGAGCGCTCGTTGCAGATCAGGTAAGAGGACATTTGAACTTGGTGGATTCTTTGGATAGCTTGAGAAGGGTTTTTGAAACTCAGGGTCAGGACCCCTGGATGGGTGTCGGGAGGGTCGTGGAGCTGTCAGTCGCGGTGTTCCCGATTGCGGGAGTAGTGCCCAATGGCCGTGATCGGCTCATAAGGATGCCAGCCACAACCAGCGTTTAAGTTGAGAATGCCGGCCGCGACCGGTTTAAATACAAACGAAGGAGTCTTCCTGCCAGAACCGGCAGCAGAGAGCAGGTTACGCACCCGACATGTACACTGATGTCACACGCTCTGTACATTCATGCTTTGGGCGTGAAATCATGGAAGAGAGATTCCTCCATTTTGTAGCTGCCAGCAAGCAAGGCAACAGGACCATGTGAAGAACTGAAGATGGACCATTTTGTAAGCAGGAAGAGAGAGCCAGAGACAAACAGGCCAGAATCTAACAACTGAATCTGCTGGATAGAGCTTCTTAGGAGAGTCAGCGCCAACCAAAGCAGTGCTAGTGTGAGCTGTATGCTGAGCTCCAGGACCTCTGGTGAACACCCAACAAAGAAAAAACTGAAATTGGGATCAAAGCAGTACAAAGATGATCTATTAAGGCATGGCTTTGTTAATTGTACCAATGCAAATCAGAATGCAAAGGCCATGTGTGTTATATGCAGGGAAGCCCTGGAAAATGTAAATTTGAATCCTCAAAGGCATTTTAAGACTAAGAATGGCGAGTTTGAGTACAAACGTCTTGAATTTTCTCAAAGGATGCAGCAAGAACCTAAATCATCAGCTAAAGTCCTTAGGAGAAATGTAACATTGAATGTCAAAGTAAGTGAGATTGTGAGGACCAAGCAGGCTCATCTGTCACACTATAGGTAAAAAATAATGGTGGGCGCAAAGGTTGGCCGGGGTGGGACTCGAAAGTTGACCAGTGGGTAAAGGTGGGTCCCGGGAATAAAAGTATGAAAAACACTGAGCTGGTGTATCCCTTTGGATGTGGTCCCAGGACACCTTAGGGAGAGGCAAGGTAACCTTTAGGATTGTTAGAATTGAATGTGATAATACACGTTTTGCACACTAACCTCTTGGAACTGTCGAGCTGTCAAGGAAGTGTCCAAGGATATTGGAGGAGTTGACATGGAGACGTTAAGGGCAAATGGTGGTTATATGGACCATGGATTGTCATGAATTGGCATTATGTTGGCAGGGGATATGAGAGGCCATGGGGGTGGGTAGAGGGGCATAGTTTGGCATGGGACTATGAGGTATCCTAGGATGAGTAAAAGGTCATGGGTTAGCATGGGATGGATGGAACATTGGGAATGTGTGGGAGTGGTAGAGAGAGATGAGAACTGGAAGGGTGATTTTTGTTTCTTTAATTTATCTAAACACCATGCTGGAACACGGAGGCAGGCCCCTGCACTCAGCCCACATCTGCACCTGGCAGCCTCTCTATTAGTTCCAGAGCATCTGAACTGTGAGCAGACATTCTGAAAGGCTGAGTTCAGAAAGCCAGGAAATCTCCTGAATTTCAGTGCAACCAACCCGAGGTCAAAAATATGGGCCTTAATTCACAAAATGTGTTCCAAAACAATAAGGGGTAGGATTCTCCATTCCTGAGACTTAAGTGTTGATGCCGGGGACTTTCACGGCAGCAAAATTGGGGCTGAACCTGGATCAATTCAGCAACTGTGGAGGGGTTAGCACCAGTGCCATGTGGAACACAATCGAGTCCAATGAAAAACGGTGTGGAATTCACCGTGCCCGTGATTGACACTCGGGAGACTGACAAGCTGCAGCTGCATATACACACTTCACTCCCCACAAACACATAATCCCAGCCAACAGGATGGCACTGGTTGTGATGGAGCTCGTCCATACAGCTGATGGGTCGGCTGGGGCTAGTGGGCACCTAGTGGGGTGACCTGGGGGAGAAGCTATACGGCCTATGGCCCTAAATTCACAGTGGGCTATCAATCCCGTACGCAGCTGCATGGCTGCCTTGCTGACTGCGGCAATGGTGTTCTGTCCCGTTCACCCCAACCCCACAGCCCAACTCCTGGCCACCCCCCACCACTCTCCCCCACCCTGGCAGAAGCCCCCCCATCAGCAAACTATGGCGATCTTGGACACTTTCCGTACCGCCTCTCTCTCCCTCAGCAGCCACGATGCTGGTTTCGCGATTTTTAAAAGCACAAGTGAACCGCGCCGTCGGGAATTGGGACTATCGGAGGCGGAGCATGGCGGAGGCCCTGGAGAATACCGGGTTACTCCCGCTAATTACATGGAAATGGTGCTTACTCTACGTGCGTTCTGAAATGCATTGGAGCCACAGTCGAGGAGTCGGAGAATTGCGATTTAGCGGCAAATCGGAGCCCGCCGCGATTTTGGCATTGGAACCTATTCTCCGCCCAATCGAGTTTCACGATTTCAGCATCAGCCAATGGAGAACCCCGTCCAGGATGCCTCAGTTTTAGACATTATTTAGAAATTCTAGCACACTAACAGGCCATTCGGTCCGACTGATCTATGCCAGTGTTTATGCTCCGCAGAAGCTTCCTCCCACCTTACTTCTACTTCAATTGCATTTTCCTTCATATTCTCATTTGTCTTCTTCCTGACATGGCAGCGTCTCACTTTGGACCAACATTTGTGACGTACAGCTCACACACGGGACCAGGGCCGGAATTCTCCAGCCCTTGGGATTGTCTGTTCCCGCCGGCAGCCCCCCCCCCCGCCCGTGGGTTTCCCGGCGGCATGGGATGGCTTCAGTGGGAACTCCATTGTATGGGAGTATGGAATTGTCTGCGAGTATGGAATCCCACTGGCAGTGAATGGTGCGCCGCTGAGAAACACGCTGGTGGGGGACCTGAGAATCCAGCCCCAGACATTTGGAGGATGCTCCAGAGAATGCTGGCTCACTTAAGCAGCTGACGAATCAGAGATTCTCTGAACAGAGGTCAATCGGGGGCAACAGTAGATTTCCCCTGTAGCTTTGAATCTGATCTGGGAGAAGTGAAAATGCTGCAAGACTAACCTTCCATATTAGCACCACGAATCAGAGGTTGTTCAGAAGCACAGTAGAGTTTTCTGATCTAAAGGGATGATTTTTCGTATAGCCCCTTTCACCAGGCGAGCAGTGAGATTTTGTGTAGAAACAGAGCCAAGTTCCAGTCTAACCTCCAGACCCAGGGAAGGTATGTAACATTAGACAACTTCACTGCCCATGTTTAAGTTGGATATCCTCCCAAGTATTCTCGTTCCATGCTCGACCTGCATAATATTGTAGATGGTGTGCAATAGATTTCTTCTGCTCATTACCACAAAATTCTGGTTGTTATTCTGGCTGACCAACTTATTGGTAAAATAAAATGACAACGGAGTGTTAGCGCAGCTGTAAAATGTTTAGAGGGACAAATTCTGTTTCTTTGTTGTGAAATTGCATAACTCCGGGGATTTTCCACAGTAAAATTCGCAGATTGTAAATCACGGATTGCTTGCACATACAAATGCAGAACAAAAGAGAAGTACCAATGGGTCCCTTTTGCAGAGAATGCACCATAGAATTGATGCAGGGTTGGCACTTGGAGTCTGCCGAATGGCAGAAAATATCGAACCCTAAACTAAATATCTACAGGTTAATACAGCTCGCCAGATTTATTTACATTAGAATACTATACAGAGGCAACAATGTTAGACATTTACTATGTAATAAAATAGAAATATATTTTAAAATAAATGTACAATATTAACAAGTTCTTCAGCATTCTTTTCTTCGCTTCTAAATTTGGTAGATTATACTCTTGCAATTAACCCATCTTTTTGAAATACAAAGATATCCAGAAATACTTTATGGGCTAGATTGTCCATTCCTGGGCATCTGGAATGCATTCCCCAATGGGACCAAGAATCGGGCGTTAGGGCAAAATCAGGATCGATGGCGAGAGCCGACCGGAACGCAATGCTACGCTCTTCCGCTGGCGGCGCGAACGTAAATGAATGTAAATGGGTTGTCATGACTCATTTGTATCTATTTAGCGGGCTCGGCACCCTATGCTCCACCATCCCGTGATTCTCCGGTCCCCGCGGCCGACAATCACACGGGCGCGGTTCCCTTGTGATCTCTAGAATCATGGCCCTGGCATGGTGGACATTTTGGCCCACCCTGATCCATCATGGCACTGCCACAATGGTGGATGGGGAATGTGAGGGGGCATGGGCAATGTGAGGGGGCATGGAGAATGTGAGGTGGATGGGGAATGTGAGCTGGATGGGGAATGTGAGGGGTCATGGGAGAATGTGAGGGGGCATGGGGAATGTGAGGGGGCATGGGGGAATGTGAGGGGGCATGGGGAATGTGAGGGGGCATGGGGAATGTGAGGGGTCATGGGAGAATGTGAGGGGGCATGGGGAATGTGAGGGGGCATGGGGAATGTGAGGGGGCATGGGGAATGTGAGGGGGCATGGGGAATGTGAGGGGGCATGGGGAATGTGAGGGGGCATGGGGAATGTGAGGGGGCATGGGGAATGTGAGGGGGCATGGGGAATGTGAGGGGGCATGCGGAATGCGAGGGGGCATGGGGAATGTGAGGGGGCATGGGGAATATGATGGGGCATGGGGAATATGAGGGGGCATGGGGAATGTGAGGGGTCATGGAGAATGTGAGAGGGACGGGGAATGTGAGGGGAACAGGGAATGTGAGGGGACATGGGGAATGTGAGGGAGATGGGGATGTGAGGGGTCATGGGGGAATGTGAGGGGAACGGGGAATGTGAGGGGGCATGGGGAATGTGAGGGGGCATGGGGAATATGAGGGGGCATGGGGAATATGAGGGGGCATGGGGAATATGAGGGGGCATGGGGAATATGAGAGGGCATGGGGAATATGAGGGGGCATGTGGAATATGAGGGGGCATGGGGAATATGAGGGGGCATGGAGAATGTGAGGGGGACGGGGAATGTGAGTGGAACGGGGAATGTGAGGGGGCATGGGGAATAGAACAGTACAGCACAGAACAGGCCCTTTGGCCCTCAATGTTGTGCCGAGCAATGATCACCCTACTCAAACCCACGTATCCACCCTATACCCAAACAACCCCCCCCCCCCCCCCCCCCCCCCCCCCCCGTAACCTTACTTTTTAGGACACTACGGGCAATTTAGCATGGCCAATCCACCTAGCCCGCACATCTTTGGACTGTGGGAGGAAACCGGAGCACCCGGAGGAAACCCACGCACACATGGGGAGGACGTGCAGACTCCGCACAGACAGTGGCCCAGCCGGGAATCAGAGCATGGGGAATATGAGGGGGCATGGGGAATATGAGGGGGCATGGGGAATTTGAGGGGGCATGGAGAATGTGAGGGAGCATGGGGAATATGAGGGGGCATGGAGAATGTGAGGGGGCATGGAGAATGTGAGGGGGATGGGGAATGTGAGGGAGCATGGGGAATATGAGGGGGCATGGGGAATGTGAGGGGGCATGGGGAATGTGAGGGGGCATGGGTAATGTGAGGGAGCATGGAGAATGTAAAGGGAACGGGGAATGTGAGGGGGCATGGAGAATGTGAGGGGGACGGGGAATGTGAATGTGCAGGAAGGAATATGATGGGCCATGGGGGAATGAGAGGGTTGCATGGGGACTATGATGGGGCATGGGGAATTTTAATTTAATTTAATAATCTTTATTGTCACAAGTAGGCTTACATTAACACTGTAATGAAGTTACTGTGAAAAGCCCCTAGTCACCATGTTCCAGCGCCAGTTCGGGTATACTGAGGGAGAATTTAGAATGTCTAATCCACCTAACAGCATGTATTTCGGGACTTGTGGGAGGAAAGTCGAGCACCCGGAGGAAACCCACGCAGACACAGGGAGAACGTGCAGATTCTGCACAGACAATGACCTAAGCCAGGAATCGAACCTGAGACCCTGGTGCTGTGAAGCAACAATGCTTCACACTGTGCTACCGTGCTGCCCAAGATGAGAGGGCATGGGGAGTGTGAGGAGGCATTAGGGAGTGTGAGGAGGCATGAGGGAATATGAGAGGGAATGGGGGGATGTGAGGGGGATGGGAGAATGTGAAGGGACATGGGGGAATGTGAGGTGGCAGAGGGGTAGGTGGGAAGTGAGATGGGAGAGGTTTACAGAGCCTTTAATAAAATCTGGAGATCATGGCCTGCATTTTCTTCCACCGCCAATTAGAAATTGTACATGGTGACAGCAGCAATGTTGAGAAACGGAACGGTAACATCTAACCTTGCTTGTTCCACCCATCCCAATGCTGCTCCATCACTCGTGCTAACCTGTGTTTGCCTGCCCCTGTCCTGGCTCCTGCCCACATGGGGAACAGCATCAACCCTCTCCCCTCATTTCCTTTCTACCATGTTTCCTCAGGGTCAAGTGGCAGAGAGTCGGCAGTGTAGTTATTGCTGGCAATGTTCTCAATGCCCACAAGTTGACAAACTGGGCTATGTAAAGATTTGATCACCAAAGCTCATCCTCCGTGGCTCATGGCTTCTGGGAAAGGCAATTCCATCCTTCTTGGGGGATATTCTATCCCCTCAAAGTCCCTCATCTTCTTTCTCTGGCTGGCAGGAAGCCCACCCCGCCAGCCCAGTCACTCCAATCCTAGCTCAGGGGAATGGGTTGTGGTTGCAGCAGGTTTCAAGGGAGAGGTGGAAGTCCCACCCTGACACCATCAAGAAAATGCAGGCCCTTGCAACAGAGCTGGCAACCACAAGGTTAAAATACAGCACATATCCCATTGGTACTGTGGCTTTCGCCAGACCCCACACACTACACTTCCCATAGCCTTCACGATGCAGACCTACCAACACGATTCCCTTGAAGCCCTAAGCCATAAGCATTCTAACCTCATTATTACAAACCCGTGGTGACAAGCAAAGTAGTTAGGAGATCATCTGACTGAGATTTAAGCTCCACTACGGACTATAATGGAGCTTCAGCTGGGGGCAGGGAAAATTACAATAATAAGTTTGTAATGACAGAGTCTGCAAAAACATGGTTCCAATACCACCAAAACATGCTGAAATATGCAGAGCAACTGAGACTGCAGTGACGTCTTTAATCAAACTGCTCTTCTATCCCCACCTCCACAAATAATTCTTCATTTACCACAACAAAATGCCAACCGTGTTCTGGACACTCTACATTTCTCATGTCTCTTTGACCCAACGGGAATGGGGTAAAAGATTGCTATTTAGAGGGGCAAACGATGGAAAGTGGGCTCCCAAAAGGATCAGCACTGGGATCACTGTCATTCTCAATTCATATTAATTGGTTAAACTTTGAAATCATAAGCAAAATTTCCAAATTTACGGGAGGAGTAGCCAATACCGAGGAGGATTGTGACAAATTACGGGAAGATGCTAATAAACTTGCAGTATAGCTATTTAAATTTTGGCAAGGAAATTGAGGAGCCCCACATGTTACTTGGAAAGTAAGAATCCAAAACGGGTTGGAGGAGCAAAGGGGCCCAGGAGAAAAACACGAGCAATCAGTATTCACTAAGAAATAGGGAATTGAGAAGAAATATCTGGAGTCACCCGAATATGTAATTTATTATGGAGTCGTGGGACTGGATTTTCATCCATAAGACGGGTAGCGGGAGTCAGGAAAATTCCCAGGAGAAAGTTCCCACAAGGACAGGATTTGTATTGCGGGGGGTAGGTGCAGGCTGCAGTCAGGCCAGCTGACCTGGGAAAGAGTTTGGAAACAGCCACAGAGTGAGGAGATAGGCCATGTACAAGCCCGCCTTTGTGCAGTTAGAATAGACCCTCCAGCCCTCGCCTCCATGCCTCATGTGAAGGACTGCCACCCACTTCCCCCACCCCCACCCCGTGATCCTTCATGCCAAAGTATGCTCCTCACTCACTCCACATGGCACCTCATATCCTCCATGCCTAGCTGTGTAATTCCATGCCCATTTACCCATTATACACGATATAGAAGCAATGAGCCCTGTAATGACAATAAACAGTGTAAACAACGTTTTTTAATAGCATTTATTGATAACTTTGGACTTTCTTAAACCAAAACCTCTTTACTATAGCCCAACAAAAGTGTCAATCATCCAAGACCTTTAAAGTACCAATTGTAAAAATTGCAAGTACTTAAAGCCTCTTCATCTTGTGTAAACAAAAATTGTGCAGTTGACAGCATAGATCAGAGAGTTAGAGTTTTCAATCAAGCAATATTTTCCCTGGGAGTTTAGGTGTTTCAACAGGCGAATAGATCTTTGGGCTTTCGGCCAGGCCTCATTAGTATTTAGAGCCTGCTTGAGGGAATTTTTGAATGATAATTTCCTCATGCCTCCCATGTTAAAGTGCATCCCTCAAGCAGCCTATGGTCCCTCATGAAAAGGTATGCCCCCATTCACCCTTTATGGCGCCTCTATGACTTTTTGAAAATCTGGCCCAACTCGCTGAAAACTGTGGAGGTCTAGGAAATGGCTATCCGCTCAATGGAGCCGGCTAGACTCGGAGTACAGCCTTCACCAGTTAGAGGCACCCCTAAAAATCGGAAAGCCCAGGAATAAGGTCAGAAATCGTGGAAATAGGGACCCAGCTTCTATTTTTAATGGGTTCACAAGTCTTCCCAACTCAGTGAAAATCTAGCCCGTGCAGTCATTTATGACTTTCGGAGGAGGCCATAGAGCCAATTGAGTCCATGCAGGCTCACCAGTGAGAAATCCAGTCAGTATTACTTTCCAGCTCCATTCTCTTTGTTGTCATTGTAAGTAATTGAGTTGAGTAATTAGATGAATTTAAGAATGATCTAGATTGCACATGAAAGTGAAGGGAATAGAGGAGTATGCTGAGAAAATTAGATAAGGAAGGATGGGTGGACGCTTGAGTGAAGCATGGGCATCATGTACTGGCTGGACCAAAAAGCATGTTTCTGTGCTCAGTACTATATGTATATCTATATAGCCACACGCCCCTGGAGTAAGCCACACTTCCCTGGGCCTAGGCCACATCTCCCTGGGCCTTGGCCACACTTCCCTGGGCCTAGGCAACACCTCCCTGGGCCTAGGCCACACCTCCCTGGGCCTTGGTACCTACTCCCTAGGCCTACACTACATCACCCTGGGCCTGGGCCACATCTCCCTAGGCCGAGTTGACACCTCCCCGGGCCTCGGTCCCACATCCCTAGGCCTACGCCACATCACCCTGGGTCTCGGCCACATTTCCTTGGGCCGAGGCTACACTTTCCTGGGTCTAGGTCATGGACTGTCATAGAGTCATACAGCACAGAAAAGGTCCTTTGGCCCACTGAGTCTGCACCAGTCAAAAACAACCACCTAACTATTCTAATCCCATTTACCCTGCACTTGGCCCATAGCCTTGTATGCCTTGGGATGGGAAATGCGCATCTAAATACTTCTTAAGTGTTATGAGGGTATCTGCCTCCACCACCCTTCCAAGCTGCGATTTCTGAACTCCCACCACCCTCTTGGTAAAAAATGTTTTTCCTCACATAATAATAATAATCTTTATTAGTGTCACAAGTAGGCTGACATTAACACTGCAATGAAGTTACTGTGAAGATCCCCGAGTTGCCACACTCCAGCGCCTGTTCGTGACAGCGGGAGAATTCAGAATGTCCAATTCACCTAACGAGCACGTCTTTCGGGACTTGTGGGAGGAAACTGGAGCGCCTGGAGGAAAGCCACACAGACATGGGGAGAACGTGCAGACAGTGATCCATGCCGGGAATTGAACTTGGGTCTCAGGCGCTGTGAAGGAACAATGCTAATCACTGTGCACTCATGCTATCTCCTCTAAACCTCCTGCCCCTTACCTGAAATCTATTGCCCCTGGTCATTGATCCCTCCACCTAGGAGAAAAGATTCTTCCTGTCTACTCTATTTATGCCCCTCATAATTTTACACATCTCAATCATGTCCCCCCTCAGTCGCCTCTGCTCCAAGGAAAACAATCCTGTTTTCACAGCGCCAGTGTCCCAGGTTTGATTCCCCACTGGGTCACTGTCTGTGCGGAGACTGCACGTTCTCTCTGTGTCTGCGTGGGTTTCCTCTGGGCGCTCCGGTTTCCTCCCACAGTCCAAAGACGTGCAGGTTAGGTGGATTGCCCATGATAAATTGCCCTTCGTGACCAAAAAGGTTAGGAGGGGTTATTGGGTTATGGGGATAGGGTGGACGTTGTGGTGAATTATACTGCATTGTAATTCACACTGTATTGCATTGCATTGTATTATGTCCTTGTGGGCTCTGTATGTGAGCCGTTGCGCGGCTCTGCCCATAGGGGGAGATGAGGAGCTTGTACAGGGCTCCACCCTTGGCTCCGCCCATGGCTCTGCCCATGGCCCCTCCCACTACCGGAAGTATAAAGTGCTGCAGCCGTAAGCCCTGCTCTCAGTTCCTCTGATCGCAGGCTGGCTCAGTTGTAAGACTATTAAAACCACAGTTTACTTCCAATCATGTCTCTAGTGAATTGATGGTCACATCAGAAGTGAAGGCTTAAGTGGGTAGGTGCAGACTTGATGGGCTGAATGGCCTCCTTCTGCACTGTATGTTCTATGTAATCCAAATCTATCCAATCTCTCTTCATAACTAAAACTCTCCAGCCTAGGCAAAATCCTGGTAAATCTCCTCTGCACACTTTCCAATGCTATCACATCCCTCCTACAATGTGGATTCCAAAACTGCACACAATACACTAGCTGTGGCCTAATCAACGTTTTATTTAGGTCCAGCATAATCTCCCTGCTCTTGAACTCTATGCCTCCCTGGGCCTAGGCCACATCTCTCTCGGCCTTGGCCACACCTCCCTCGGCTTAGGCCACACCTCCCTGGGTCTCAGCCACATCTCCCATTGGCCTCGGCGACACCTCCCTGGGCCTCGGCCACACCTCCCTAGGCCTCCGCCACACCTCTCTGGGTCTCAGCCACACCTCCCTGGGCCTAGGCCACACCTCCCTGGCCCTAAGCCACACCTTTCTGGGTCTCAGCCACACCTCCCTAGGCCTCCACCACACCTCCCTGGGTCTCAGCCACACCTCCCTGGGCCTAGGCGACACCTCCCTGGGCCTTGGCCACACCTTCCTGGGCCAAAGCTAACTTTCATAACTCAGCAGGAATTAAAGATAAATCTCCAGGACAGTGCAACAATCAAAAAAAAATAAAGTTGAAAATGATAGGGGGCACTTTATAAAAAATTGGAAGAAGGATAAAATAATTGATTGGGCAAAGAGATTGCAGCATACAAGGCTACTGACGAAGAGATGGAAAATGGGATTAAAGGCCAGCGCAGCCACAATGGACCTCTTGCTGTGTTGTCAACCTCTTTGACTGTATTGCAAGTGCGAGTTCATATGATGAAACTTTGAAGAATATGTTCAACCAGAGTTGGGAACTCTGGTCTGAGCTCATTATGATTGTACTTTCGCGAAACGCCAAGCTACTTTTCTGGAGCCTGATCCCCTGATCTCAAATAGTTCTCCACAGAATTCGCCAGCACTTCTTCAGAAAGAACTGGATTGATCTGCATTCATAATCGCACCTTTTATTCTCAGAATGTTCCCAAATGCTTTGCAGCCAATGAAGTAATTTTCAAACATTGTCACTTTTCACAAACACAGCATTCATTTTCACAAGCCAAAATAATGGCTATTTATTTAAATTGACTTTGTCTCAGAGGTAAATATTGTGAGAAATCTCCTGCTCTTCGATGCGCTTGAATTAATGTCGCATCGGAAAGACGGCACCTCTGGCATGCAATACATCCTCAGTGCTGCACCGGACTGTCAGCCTGGATTATGTGTGGAATGGGGAAAGAACCTACAATCTTCTGAGTCAGAGACATGAGTGCTACTCCTGAGCCAAAGCTGACACGTGGGATCTGTAATAATTCCAAGAGGGGCGGAGCGAAGGCCAAACGGGTTTATTTGAAAACTGAAAATAAAGCCGCTACCGCAGCTCACAAAATAATTGTCCAAGCCCAGGACTATCGGGAAATGCCCGCCTGGGTCTGGGAGCTACATTCAAAAGTCCAGCAGATGTGTGTGGTTCCTCCCGCTCATCATGGGAACTCCCATTCTACGAAGTCCACTGGAAAATCAATCAGTGATCCCACATGGTCCTCGTGAGGGTTATCATATACCTCCCCTCTCAAGTCCGAATCATCCCACTCACTCCCACAACAATGAGGTCGCTTTTGTCACTTGGCACAAGCCTCAAGTCGGCGGCAAGTAGAACTGGATTGGGGGCGTGAAGTGGACTAAGGATCATCGCTTCCTCGTCAAGCGCTGAAGGGCCACAGGCGGAGGCTCGCCTTCAGTGCTGACCTCCAGCAGAGGATCAATCTCCTCCGTCTCCATTTCAGACTCCGAATCTTCATTGCTAGGGGGAATGACTCTCAGGTCCCCCCATAGGCTGAATCCCCTTGCTGGAGGTCGCGCAACGGGTATCAAGGACGTTGCCTCTGCTGAAATTGTCTCAGCTTCTCAGATGGTCCAGGTGTTTCTTCAAGGCCTTCCCCTGGACTTTGACTTTGTACGAAACAGAACAGAACTAGCACAACTCCTGGAATCCATTGGGAGCCATCTCCAAAGTTCTGCACTCAGCCATCTCCTGTTCTGAAACCCCTTTTGAAAATGAAATGAAAAATGAAGTCTTCTGATGACGTAGTTCCTTTCATGGGTCTCCTGTTTTGATTCCACCTTCCCCTCAAGTTGGGATACAGCAGGCTAAGCCATCCCATAAACAATTCCACTGGTACGACTCCCATCATCGTGTACAGTGTTGTTCTATAATCAAAGAGGAACTTGGCCAATTTTGTGTCCAGAGAACCAGCAGGCTTTTTCTCCATTCCAAATTTAAATGTTTGAACTGCCCGTTCAGCCAGGCCATTAGGCGATGGATGGTAAAGCGCCGTTCGGATGGGTTGAGTGCTGCTCGATTTCATGAATGCATGACATTCTCCACTGGCTAAGCCGGTACCATTAACAGATACGAGGACCTCTGGCATGCCGTGGGTACAGAAACATTGCTGGGGTTTTTCTATTGTTGCATGAGAGTCGTGGAGGTCATACCATGTACTTCTAACCATTTTGAGTGGACGTCGACCATAATAAGAAACGTCAATTCCAAGAACGGTACATGTGCACCTGTATCCATGATCTTCCTGGCCATTTCAATGAATGCTTAGAGGCCAAAGGTGGGATCTACTGTTTCTCCTGGCGCAAGGGGCACTGCTTCACCAGATTCTCGATGTATGTATCGAGTCAGGGTCACCAGATGTAGCTCTTGGCCAGCATTTTCATCTGAGATACCCCGGGGTGTCCATTGTGTAATTCCATCAGTATTATGCACCAACCTGGGTGGGTGATGAATATTCGGGCTGCCCACAGAATTATGCCATCTTCTACAATCAGCTCTTGTCATTCAGTGAGGAAGGGCTCAATGCCATCTGTGGATGTCCTTAGATTCTGCCATTTAGGAGCATATGGTGTAATTTTGCCAGTGTGAGGTCCTTCTGGGTCCACACTTGAACCTGCTACATGAATACTGGCAAGGTATCCAGGGAGTTCAAGGTATAATGAGTACTTACAATGCCAGGATCAAGCTTGTGGGCAGCGGGAGGTGACTCGGGGCATCTACATTGGCAATGTGTGTTTCTGACCGGTGCTCGAGAGAGTATTCGTAGGCCCCCAACAATAATACCGAACAATTGTCCGAGACAAGGCGACTGGGGGGATTGTTGTATCCTGATTGGAAAGCCCCAGCAGGGATTTATGGCCTGTTACAATTGTGAACTGCCGGCTGTAGTCATATCGATGGGATTTCTTCACCTAAAAAGTAACAGCCAAACCTTCCTTTTTGATCTGAGAATAACGTCTTGAGGCGTCACCAAGTATCTGGATGTATGTATTATTGGTCTCTCTGTGCCATCGTCCCATTGATGGAAAAGGATTGCATCTACCACATTACAAGTATACTGGCAGTTCTCTCTTGGGATTGTAATGAGCCAGGATGTTTGATGATAATAACTGCTGCTTCACCTTTGTGAAGGCTTAATCCTGCGGCACCTACCACGACCACGTCTGATGGGTTTTATGCAGGAGTGACAATAAAGTGGCAAAGTTTGGGATCACTTTCTCATTGTACTTTACAAGGCCTAGGAAAAACTTTAATTCTGTCACATTTTTCGGGACCGCTGCCTTTTTGTTGGCCTTAACTTTATCCTCCACAGGGTGTAGACCTTTTTTATTGACTTGGTACATTAGGTCGATCGCTTTGCCTGCTTGGAACACACATTTATCTCATTTGAGATGGACACCTGCATTTGAAAATCTTCTCAATATCTCCTCCAGGTTTGTTAAGTGCTCTTTTTCTGTGGCTCCTCTGATTTGTCTGTCATCTAAGTGTACTGCCACCTTGGAGAATGTTCTCCTGCACACTTTGAAAACAGGTGCATGCCTACGAGACTCCAAAGGGCAGGCGTGTATATTAATATAAGCTCTTATGGGCGTTAATTGTCACATACTTCCTGGATGACTCATCTAATTCTAGCTGGAGGTAGACATGGCTTATATCTAGTTTCGTGAAGGTTTGAACCCACCTGCCAGTTTGGCATTTAGATCTTCTATGTGTGGAATGGGGTACCAATAGAAGAGTGAGGCTTTATAAATCAACTTGTCGGGCTTGAGGACGGGAACGACTGATGCAGCCCCCTCTGCAAACTGCACTGGTCATATTAACCCGAGGCTCTCTTATACTCGAGTTCTGTCTCTACTTTGGTAAGTAAAGCATATGAGACTGGCCATGCCCTGAAATATTTGGTTAGAGCACCAGAGTCCACATAAATGTTTGCCCTTGCACCCGTTATTCTACCAAGTCCTTCTTGGAATAACTCAGGGTATCTGTCCACCTGTTCCTAGTTTAAACATTTGTAGCCAGTCCAGATGGATCCTCTGGAGTCAGACTGTGCCCAGGAGGCTAAGTCCTGGTTTGCTGCCCATAGGTAACCAAGGTCATAGTTGTCCCAGTAATCTTCAAATGTTCCCCTGTATATGTGACCAATCTGGCCATGGTGTCTCGTATGCCAAGGGAATAACCATCTGGAGATGACAGAAGGTGTGTTCCCCGACAATGGAGCCGGCAGCTCCCGGATCCACCTCAATTTCTAGGCAATGACCATTGACCAAGAGTGATCTCTTTATCAGGGCAACCTTAGGGATGATTATACAGTTTAGCTGCACCGTTTCATCCTCTCCAGGCTGATAGACTTGCACAGCCCGGGCCTGAGGTGGCTTTGGCTTCCTGCCTGGGTGGCACGCGTACTGCTGATTCTGGCAGCCTTGCCTGGGTCGTGACCGTTGGCCACACTTAGAACAGCACTGCACTGACACTTGTAGTCCTCCGGGATGGCTTCCCTGGTACTTCTAGGTTCATCGGGCCATATTTTGAGATGTCAGAATGTCCTGGTGTGAGAGCCTTCACTGGGAATTCTGGCTTTTCTATATGAGTGTCCTCCCCAGCTTCCAAGTTTGAGAACACTGCTGTCCATAATCCTTTGGAGTTCTTGGGCCCCTTTCTCAGCGTTCTCCAGGATAGTGCTAATTCTATAGCCCTTTTGAGGTCTAGGGTGGGTTCTGCCATCAATTTCTTTTGCATTGTGACATTATTGATCCCACACACTAGCCAATCATTTAGCATCTCGCTCAGGGGTGGGCCAAACTCTCAGTATTCGGCCAGCTTCCTTAATCTAGCCAGAAATTCTGTCACAGGTTCCCCAGGAGTTCTCCCAGCCATGTAGAATTGGTAACGCTGGAGGATTACAGATGGCTTTGGGTTGTAATGGTTCCTTACTAGATCCCCAAGCTCATTGAACATTTAAGTGTCAGGGCTGCAGGATTAGTTAAAGTCTTAATAATGCTGAAAGTCGGGGGCCTGCATGCTGACAAAAGGATTACTTTATGTCTGTCATCCCCTTCTATGGGTTACGGGTATAGGGTGGATACATGGGTTTGAGTAGGGTGATCATGGCTCGGCACAACATTGAGGGCCGAAGGGCCTGTTCTGTGCTGTACTGTTCTATGTTCTATGTTCTAGGAACATGGTCCAAGTGTTATCTATAAAACAGGTGTCAGGTGTGGCCCCTACCCCAGTCAGAAACCTGTCCAGCTCTCTCTTGTAGGCAGAAAGTCAGTAACCACCACAACAGCCAGCAGCACATTCCAGAGGCTCATTATTCTCCGGGGAATGAAACACCGTCCCACATGCAGTTTATGCTCTTCTTGGCCAGTTTAACCATTTTTTGAAAATTACCTTAAAATTTTGAAAATGTAATTTTTTTAAAAATCGCTTGAATATTTCACTTTTAGCATCCTCAAGCTTCAGAATATACCTGACATCTAAAATTACTGACTGACAATTACTTTACTCATTTTTGTTCCACGCAAGCAAAAAGAAATTCTGGGTTTTGGGAAAGGACAGGAGAATGGGATTAGTTGGATAAACCCTTTCAAAGATCCAAGACTGGCTGAATGGCAAGATGGCCTCCTTCACTGCTGGCTGTCGGATTCTGCGATTCTAGGCTTGACAAATGGTTAACATATGATTGAAAATGTATCATCTCCAAAATATTGCATGGGATTTTATTTCTAACTAAAAGCAGTTTATCCTAGTGCTGTAATTAGAGACATCCAATTTCCCCCAGTCGTTAACAGAATGATCGTTTTGGTCACGAGGTATGTACCATAATTATCAGTGTTTCATAATCATGGAACTGAAGACTGCACCGAGACCCTCCTCACTGCTCACGACAGATGGCAGATGCCTGATCTCCCCTCCCACATGTAGGCCACCTAGTGCATCATACTGACTAGTTTTGAAATCTAAAGCATGACTAAAACACAGCAGGCATACATCTCTGTGCTTCTGGCAACAACAAAAAAAAACTCAACATTTATCTTTTGTTTGAATTTGACAGACATATAAAATAACAAAACACAAGGATCTCAACTGAAAAACTCTCGTGCAAGCTATTTGCATTGAAATCTTGGGCACAGATTATTACGCAGAATGTTCAGCCGTACAGGAATACTGGAAACCAGATTCAATAGTAGGTTTCACAAACAAATTGGATAAATACAGAGGATAACATAGAATTTGCAGCACAAAGTTCTGCCCAACTGGTCTGTGTTGGTGTTCCTCTTCCTCCCACCCGCTACTTCATCTAACCCCCATCAGCACTATTCCCTTCTCTCTGGTGTATTTATCGAGCTTTCCCTTGAATGCATCGATGCTTTTCGCCTCGCCTGCTCCGCAAGTTCCACATTCCTAAAAGTTTCCGGTTACAGAGGTTTCTCCTGAATTAGTGACTATCTTACAGTTATGGCCTCTGGTTTGACGATTAATGATTAGAGCCTACGCTAAAACTGGGGAGAGCAGGATTTTGTGGCAACACATTCAGAGCGTGAATTATGACCCTTTGCAAAACCAGACCATAAATTGAGTGGGATTCTCTTTCCGAGTCTGAGAATTGTTATTTTCCTGTTCCCATTTAGTGTTTGCTTTAATTGGCATTTATCGGAATAAGCATCTTGAAAATATAAAGATTCGTGGTTGTTTCAAATAAAATGTCTGATTTTTGGCACAAAAGCCCCAAAATCAGAAAGATGCATATGCACTACCTTGCTGGGTAATTGTGAGAGATGGCATTTCAGAAAATCTGCAGTAATCTGAAGCATTTGAACTAACTGAAAATCCCAGATTACAAGAATGGAGCATTCATTGCCCAAGACCATAAGGCCAGGTTACCTCGCTATCCAGATGGTGCTTTAACCAAAGAAAAAAGAGTATTCAAGTAGTGTGTTTTATTACAAGGATTTGACAGATATAGTTTTGGGGGATATCTTGTGAATTGATCTTTTAAGAGGAAAAGTGCTATTTCTTGAGAGTAATATTTGTTGGGACAGTAATCTTTCGGTTGTCACAGAGTGGATAATCTTTCTGTTTCCTTTTCCTGCCTTGTTCACTCGGTCCATCATATCCGTTGGTGTTGGTGCCTGGGAGACTTTCTCTGCTATGTGACTTGTGAGTCAAGTACACTTGGCTCAGTTTTCCATGGGGTGCAGGAGGGAATGGAAAATGTATAGGAGTGTCATCGGACAATGAGATATACATCCTACTTGGTCGGGACATGATAGTGGTTCGCCGGGCATTGTTTAAGTGAAGATTTCCAGTCTCCCACCCCACATCTGGCCAGATTGACTACCAGGCAGGATTGGAAACTTAGTGGCAGAAGGCCGCAGCTAGGGGAGAAGAAAGGAGTTGTGGGTGGTGGGTTGGGGAGGGGTGATCTCCCTGCAATTAGGAGAGGCTGAATCAAACTAGAGAGGGCCCAAAGCTTACTTATGAGGCCTGAAGGAAAAGCTTCTCCTCCTCTTCGCCCAACAGCAATAACCTATATTTATATAGTTGGACATTTGGAACATCAAGTCTGTACTGACACTCTGAAAGAGCACCCTATCCAGGCCCACTCCCCTGACATATCCCCATAACCCACCTAACCTGAACATCCTTGGACACTAAGGGGAAATTTATCACAGCCAATCTACCTAACCTACGAACCTTTGGACTGTGGGAGGAAGCCAGAGCACCCGGAGGAAACCCACCCAGACACAGGGAGAAAGTACAAACTCCACATGGACAGTCATCCAAGGTTGGAATTGAACCCGGGTCCCTGGAACTGTGAGGCAGCAGTGCTAACTACTGTGCCACCATGCCACCGCCGTTTCCACCAGATGCTTTGGTTTCCTCCCACAGTCCAAAGGTGTGAAGGTTAGGTGAATTAGCCTTGCTAAATTGTCCTTTCACGTCCAGGGCCTGAACCATCACCATTAATATTACACTGGGAAGGAATGCAAAGGCTTGTAAATTAGATTTAAGTATTTTTTGACTTAACACCTACCGGCCCACCTACCGGAGTGTTGGGGATGTTAAAAATCAAGGGCAATGTGCTATTCATAGAAAGCTATATCGATGTCAGGATCGATATATCATGGAGCTTAGACATGATACTGTGTAGAAATCATGATTTCATCTGTGTCCCATGATCCCAATATGATGCTTATTTGTCTCAGTTGGTGCACTTTGGGATGTCTTGAGGGAGAGAGGGGCACAATGCAAATGCAAGTTATTTTTTTCCACTCTGGCCCAAGTCAGAAGATTGGAGGGCACATTTTCGTATTGGTAACGTCACAGTTTGGACATAAGGTTATCAATCAAAACATTAGATAGACAACTTTCACCAATTTGCCTCTAACAAAGACTTTTACAGCACAGAAACAGGCCATTTCAATAGCTATGTCTGCCCCGCCAAAGCCAGATCAATCTTGGGATGGATATTGTATTGGATGAAGGAGTGCAGTCCTGGTAAGGCCAAAACAACATCACAATATAGAGCACATTATTCTCATCTCTTCTATCTGTTTAGTGGTGCTTTCTTTCCCGTTATAATCAACTGGGTGCTAATGGTTGCAGGAGGGGCACATGGCACAGTGGTTAGTTCAGCGCCAGGAACCCGATTTCGATTTTGACCTTGGGTAACTGTCAGTATGGAGATTGCACTTTTGCTCCCTGTCTGTGTGGGTTTTCTCCAGGTGCTCCGGTTTCCTCACACAGTCCAAAGATGTGCAGGTTATGTGGATTGAACAAGCTAAATTGCCCCCTAGTGTCCCCCTAGGTGGGTCACAGGGGTATGAGGATAGCGTAGGGGAGCCGTACTCTGCCCGGTAACAGGCGGTGATTAGATATTCCAGTGAAATGATTTTCAGAGTCCCAACGGGTTTCAGTTTTGATCCTGGAAGCACAGAAGCAAGCTCTTTCTACTCTCTCTCCAGAAAGGCTGTGACTGCTGTATTTATAAACTTGCAAATAATCTGAATGAATGAATCTATGAAGAAGACCATTACAGGCTGCAAGCAGATATCTTAATCTGCAAGCTTGCTGTGAACGAAGATGTGCTAAAATCCACCATCTTAAACAAAGACTCTTTTTAATATTGCTTATGAATTGTACTCCTTTCTACCCCTCTGTGTTTGTACATCTTGTGTGTGTGTGCATGGAGGGTGGAGACAGGTTAAAGTGGGGGTTAGGAATTACATAATAATTAACCTGTTTTTGCTGCATATTTCCTTATAGTTCTTTTTAATAATAAACAGTAATTGTGTTGATATTTTGAAACCTGGTGACTGTAATTAATGGCCAGTCTAGATCCAAAGACTTAGGGGTATTTTTCTAAGAATTATTGATTAATTCACTTGTTGTGACTCAGAGTTAAGTGAGGCTGGAATTGACCACGCACTAGCCCAGGATGTCGTAACAAGGGCAAACACAAATCTAATATATGCAGCTCATTGGATCATACAGTATGAGAGATCTGGATTGCCCCAGATTGACCTAATATGTCCATGAGGACATAGAAATAATTTAAGCAATTTATGTTTTAATTGTGTATTCGGAATAATGTATATGTTTAGGCTTGATTTGCATTTCTGTACTTAGGTGCTAAGAGTTAAAACTGCAGGTCAGCTTCATGTTAAACAAAGGCATGGTAGCAAGGTAGCATTGCGGTTAGCACAATTGCTTCACAGCTCCAGGGCGCCAGGTTCGATTCCCGGCTTGGGTCACTGTGCGGAGTCTGTACGTTCTCCCCGTATGTTTCCTCCAGGTGCTCCAGTTTCCTCCCACAGTCCAAAGATGTGCAGGTTAGGTGAATTGGGCAAGCTAAATTGCCCTTAGTCTCCAAAATTGCTCTTGGTGTTGGGTAGGGTTATGTGGATAGGGTGGAGGTGTGGGGTTGGGTAGGGTGCTCTTTCCAAGAGCTGGTGCAGACTCGATGGGCCAAATGGCCTCCTGTTGCACTGTAAATTCTATGAAATCTATGAAAGGTGCCTTCAAGCCTGCAGGCTTAGTTTCACTTTAACGTTTACCCTCATTGTAATGGAGGTTTTACATAAAGCAATAAAAATAGGGGGCGAGATTCTCCGCAAATGCGGGGAATCATAAAGGCTGCCGTGGGACAGGCCGTGACCCACGGCAGCCTTCACGTCCACTTCCGGGGCCGATTCTCCCCCCCCGGGCGGGGCTAGGAGCGCGGCCCCTGCGTCACAGCGGCGCAGCCTTGACGACGGTCGTCAAGGCCGCTCGTCAAGCGTCATACCGGCTGACGCGGCCGATGACGTCAGCAGCGCATGCGCAGATTGGACAACGCCAACCCGCGCATGCGCAGTTGCCGTCTTTTCCCTCAGCCACCCCGCAAGACATGGCGGCTTGATATTGCGGGACGGCGGAGGGAAAAGAGTGCGTCCGTTATGGACGCGCGGCCCACGATCGGTGCTCACCGATCGCGTGCCTATGCCCCCCTTGGCACGGCCGTGGTACGGCCGTGCCAATCGAGCCCCCAGATGCCCTAAACGGGCATCTGGTGCCTGTTTCACGACGGCGGCGAGCAGGTGTGTTTGCTGCCGTGTTGAAACGGGCATGAAGGCCCGGCCGCTCGTCCCATCGGCCTCGGAGAATCGGAGAATCGCCGCTCGCCGTAGAAAACGGCGAGCGCCGATTCATGGCGTGGGTCGGGCGTGGCGGGGGGGGGGGGAGAATAGCGGGAGGGCGTGCAAAAATTTTGGGAGGCCCTCCCGCTATTCTCCCACCCGGCGTGGTGGGCAGAGAATCGCGCCCAGGGTATTTTTTAAAAGTTGTTCATTAGCAACCAGAGACTGATACTGAGAAGAAGAAGAAGTTGAGTTTCAGTTTGGAACCAGGTAGCCCAGTGGCAAGGAGATTTCCACAGGAACTGTCTGTATAGGCAGGACAATGAAGAGGGTCAGAAAGCCAGTCCCCGAATTTGAAGTAGAAAGTCCCAGAAACCAAAGAAGACAGTTGACTCCAAGAATAGGAATCTGGACGATGTCCTGTTTGGTGACGTTAAAGGAAAGAGCAGAGAAAGGGCCCTGGGAGGATGCTACCAGGACTTGATGGTCTGAGTATAAGGAGAGGCTGGATAAGCTGGGGCTTTTTTTCCCTGGCGAGTAAGAGGCTTAGGGGTGATCTTATAGAGGTCTATAAAATATTGAGGTGCCTAGATAAGGTAGATAGTCAACATCTTTTCCCAAAGGTAGAGGAACTAGAGGACATAAGTTTAAGGTGAGAGGGGAGGTACAAAATAACCAGAGGGGAAGTTCTTTTACACAGAGGGCGGCGAGCATCTGGAACAGGCTGCCAGAAGCGGGTACAATCTTTTCCTTTAAAAAACAGTTAGCCAGTAACATGGGCAGGGTGGGTATAGAGGGATATGGGCCAAATGCAGGCAAGTGGGACTAGCTTAGTGATAGAAACTGGGTGGCAAGGACAAGCTGGGCCAAAGGGTCTGTTCCCATGCTGTAAACATCTATGACTCTATCACTAAAGAGGCAGCTGCATGAAGCAGATTTGAAGTTGGCTACCGGGAAGCCAGACATCTGTGGTGATCCTAAGGTTGGTGACACATTAATGTGGAGCAGTGGTGTTCTATTGGCATGGCTGGCTACCATAGAGATTGTGTGGATGCTTGAAGGCACAGGATGTTCCGGGTCAGAGGAATACTGAAAGGAAAGGTTGAAGCCCTGGATGTAAATTCTTGTTGAAGGTATCCAAGAGAAAGCGTTGTTTGAGAGAAGATCCCAAGCGTGTTCTTTGAAAGTGGAGTTTGGAATTCTTTGTATGCAAGTCGGAGTTCCAGTGATACCAGTTATTTAAACATTTTATGATCTCTTTCATGTCTTAGGGACATGACACAAAGCCGATTCCATTGTATTAAAATTGGTATCATGTGCAAA
Source organism: Scyliorhinus canicula (assembly GCF_902713615.1). Lineage (NCBI taxonomy): Eukaryota > Metazoa > Chordata > Chondrichthyes > Carcharhiniformes > Scyliorhinidae > Scyliorhinus > Scyliorhinus canicula. The sequence continues at coordinate 52,682,713 of NC_052160.1, read as the reverse complement.
GAAATTGAAATTCCAGAACAAACAAAATTGTCAAACTTACTTAAATTCATAACTTAAAATTTTTACATAATGTGACCACTGGTTCAGAAACAGGAAAAGCAGCAGAAGCCACAATTTCTCTCCTTGACCCTGGCTGCAGAGCACTTTTGGACATCCCAAAGCAGTAAGATCCTTATGTAAATGTAAATTATTTCTTTTTTTAGTAAAGGACTGAGTGGGCCAAGCCAGGTGCTTGGATAGCGGCCGAGGCAAACTCAACCTGGTGCTAGGTTAGTGGTTCCATTTGGTTTAAGCCATGGCCAGCACCTTGAACTGGACTGGGCTGCACTAGCCAGGTCCGAACTGAACCAGGACCAAGCCAGCTGTTGCAGCATCGTGTTGAACCAGTCATCGGTCATGATCTAAAATGGGGAAAGTTCCTCTGCAGAGGCTAAGATCATGATTGGGAAGACTGCAGTGTGGCCTGGAAAGTTTCAGCCGATACAGGAACTCTCCTCCCAATTGTATCGCAGCCTCAACCATCTGATAACAGCTCTGATTCAAAATATTATGCTTCAGCTGCCATAGGCTCCTCTTTGATCAAGATGGCAAACCGCTGTTATCCAGACTTCAGGGCAACATCAACCAGCTAATTATTTGCACGTTTTCTATATTTATGTGTGTTCGTGTATAGTTCAGTTTCAATAACATACCATATAAATGAAAGCAGTTTAATGCTGATTGTGTGAAATATGTTGAAATGCAGCGAAAAAGCGAACGGGCTATGCTCTTTTCTTTGGAAATAGTTGTTGCAGAAATATAGTTCTCAAAGGTGCAATAAATAAAGATAGATGGCAATTGTTTTCCTGACCTTTCACTCTTGCTTCATAACTTCCCCACGTTAAGGTGCAGTTCCCTGGAACCAAGAACATATTAGCATGAGTGCTTGGGAATTGGAAGCTGCCAGTGGCTGGCAATTTACTGTGTGATAGCTGAATGAATTGCCTTTTAAAAAGAAAAATATACAAGCGGTGGAGGGTGATGGCTGTTGCGATTTACCACACATCTATACAGAGGAAATCTATAAATTATTTGACCCACTGACACCATCTTCATCAAGCACTTTCCAGCTCCACTGTGTCGAGTTGAACTGACAGTATGAGCTGGATGGATACTTTCATGTCTTACATCAAATGTAACTATTTGGGGTTTCTCCCTGCCCATTTTTCTTTCCTGTTACCCACTCCCTTCTTCTGTAGGCACAATATCTTGACCACTGGCAACCAACTGGTTCCTTGTCCAGCTAAAAAGATATTACATGGAACTTGCAGCGTGGAAAGGTCATTCAGCCTAACCTCACTGTTCAAGTTTGCTGCAACCACCCTACTTCATCTGAGCCCCATCTGCATTTTCTTCAAGTTACAGCTTTGATGGTGAGTGTTGGTATGGTGCTTGTAGAATGCATCATAGACAAATGAAACCAAAATTATTACCAACATGAACACATATGCAATATCTTTTTATTTGGGTTTCTTGTCTGAATAGTATTGCCAGAAATGGAGGAGGTGGGTTCCCCCATTTTCAGTGTGTGTACGTTATTCAGCTCATTCCTATCCAGCACATCTTCACACCCAGCTCCTGCAGTTGTGCATTTGCACTGCTGGCAGTTATACTGTATCTTCTATTCTTCGACTGGGACATTCCATGCCTAATTCTGGGGCTTATACTGTGCGAGATCCCAGACTCTTCACAAGTGACTGACCATATTGCCTTACTGAACGTTATGACTGTACCTTGAGTGTGTCACACACCTTGGTGGCCTTCCATCTTCTGAGCCATTGTCCTGTTAAGCTTACCTGCTGGGAGCTTCTGCCTCTTTCTCTGTTCCCAGCCGCCATGTACGTTCGAAAGCGTAGCATCCATACACCATACCAGCTGAGATTGAAACTTAGTTTTTGCACGACTATCAAGTTGAGACCCTGAGGCATAGCCACTGGTGTCAACAACCATCAGCTTAGAGTCATAAGTGAGAGTCGTGGGACATGGATTTCCCCAACTCATGCTTGGCATGGGATCAAGGACATTAACCCTCGCAAATATTTCCCATATACACCTTTAGTGTAAACCAAAGTATTTCCTATAGCTTTCCATATCTGGCTCAGAGAGTAAACACAGTATAACTTTTGGAACTGATCTATATCGTTGATTTTACTGCTGATAATGTGCTGAATGTCTAGCACTCAGCTGATGCTTTATGCTGTAACATATGTGGACAGGGAAGTGGAGAAATCACTTCCCGTTCACTACACTTGACACCAGCTGGTGGGCAAGCCTGTGGATGCCGAACAGGAATTCCATTGATTCATTACTCATGCCCACCAATCTCCGTGTGTGCGCTTGACACATGGAAATGAAGCTCTTTGACCTTGTTTGCAAGTCCCACCAGCAACCTACCTCAGAAGCCTTCCCAAACCCACATCCCTACACAGGTTCTGGTGTTTTCTGACTCTAACCTTTTGTGTGTGAATTCCTTGCTACATTACATAAAGATAGAACCTTCAGTTACCCAAGTCCTAGTTTCTCAATTCTCTCCCTCCTTAGATTCCTCAAACTTGCTGATTCCTCCCCCTTTCCTCAACTCCCCGATCCCCCTTCCGCCGCTCCCCCATCCCCTGCCTCACCGTCATATATTTCCTCAAACCTATCCTTGTGGTGCACCTTTTCTAAAAGCCCTCAGTAACACATTTGAGTGTTGGCCTGGATTGTACAGTTAAATCGTGTTGTGGAGCTCTTCTGGATCAGACGCAGCAACTGAGGAACACGAATAGTAATGGTTTTGGACCCCCTTCTAGGAAGCCGGTACATGGCCCTAGTATCGGTGCAGAGCTGTTTATGGGACCAATGCTCAAATCAGAAACGTGCCTTGTTCCACTGCAGTCTACAGTTACCATGAAGCCTTGACTATCGAATGACACTGCAGTGTCGGTCCTGGTGCAAGCCGCTTCTCACCAGCACCAAGGCTGCATTGTAAATGCATCTTGAAGGAATACTGCAGTCGCCATCATCCCACTGTTTTACCAGAAAGTTTTCCAGCTGTTAGTTGCATGAGCAGTAAACATGGCAAAACACAGTGGCAGGGCACGCATGCCATGTCTTCCTTTACATGTCTGTACAGCTGCTTCCAAATAGTAATTATAAACGTTGGAAAAAAAACCACATGGAATTTAAGAAGGTCACCGCAGCTTGCTGGAAAGAATATCGTGTGGTCATTTTCACATTCATCAGATGGGCATTGCTTGAAAGATTAAAACTCAGTAGTTAGTATGGAAGCACCATTATTGCTCAGAATGCACAGCAACAAACAGTACATTCAGCCCATCGAATCCATGCCAGTTTTGTGGTCCCCAAGAACCTCCTCCCACCCCTCTATATGCAATCCTGGCAATATTCTATTCCTTTCCCTGTCATGCACTTATTTAGCTTCCTTTCTCTGAAATGCATCTGGATTATTCACTTTACGTAGTTTTGAGTTCCTTCTTCTAACCACTCTCTGCTTGAGAAGATTCTCCAAAATTCCATATTGAATATTTTAGTGCCAAGTTTAATTTGATTGTCACATTTATCAACACAATGCCCACTGAGATTCTTGGTAGCGAACTTTCTGTACAGTGTATGTCCTCGTTGAATTCATACAAGGAGTTAACTCAGAAAAGGCTGGTGTAATGAGTACAAAAGACGAATTATGGTTTGTAGATAATGAGCACGGAGGAGGATAATTTTAAACAAGTTGCAATCTCATTTTCTACTTTTTTTTCTGTCACAGAAACTCCTGGCAGAAGGTTTTAGTTTAGACTCCTACATTGTACCTATCTATACTCTGCACCCCATTGGCATTTATTTTCTTGCACCAACATACAAGCACCCCCCCCCCCCCCCCCCCCCCCCCCCACCCAACATTTCATCTGAACTGTTAAAAAAATTCTCACAAATTGTAGACCGGTATTACTTTGATCTCAATTGGAGGGAAGCCACTGGGAGTTTAATGGCATTGCAAGGGAAGGTTGATCATAAAACACCAACAGCTCCAGTGAATTACTTGCTGCCCGAGCCAAACACCCATTTTCTGTTTGGAGTGATTTCATCTCACTATTCATTTGTTAAAATCCTAAACAATGGCAATAACACAATTGGAATACCAGGAGTAGCGTTGTTATGGTCACTATCTTACATCGCACTGAGTTAATTTAGCAATTTTAAATACTTTTTCTTTAAAAACCTCTTCTCTTCATTCTTCTACAACTTTGCATCAGGCATTTTTAAAGCACAAAAAAAGGCCAATCATGTGGCCTCACCTAAACCTCAAGCTCCTGTGAAATAATTTTATGGGTGTTGCCTTCTTTAAATTTCAAGGACAAGGTTTTCACCACGACAGAAAGCCTTTCCATCGTGGGGGGGAAAATGGCAGACGAGCCCCGAGCCCTACTTCCAAACATGAGACTTCCTATTTACGCGCATCGGGAATGGGGTCGGGCCAGTGTGCATGTATGCTCAGTTTACGGAGGCCAGCTGGCCATTTAAATCACCAGCTCCTCCTCACTAAAGTGGGATTTTTGTAGGCAAGGAGTGTGAGATTAGATCATGCAAAAGGAGGTCTGAACTTGGTGGATTCATTTGGTTAGCCAGGAGACCCTTTGGAGAGGTAACCCCTTGGACCCCTTTTTGGGAGATGAGGCATTCTTTGGGATTGTTAAAACATGATTGTCCATTAAACAGTGCATAAACTAATTGGAACTATCAAGGAACTCACAACCCTGTCAAATAATTATCAAAGCTTCCAAAGAACTGTCAAACAATGAAAGAACTAGCTGGCACGGAGGGGGCGAGTAGGGGCCATGGGTTGGCATGAATTGGCACTAAGTTAGCATAAGGGTTCTAAAGAGCCATGGGGTTTCGGAAATATGAGGCATCATGGGGTAGGTAGAAGGGCACGGGTTGGCATATGGGATATGAAGGGCTATGGAGATGGGTATTGGCAACTGTATTTGCATAGGATATGAGAGGTCTTTGAGCATGGGTAGAGGACCATTTATTGGCTTAAAGTGTATGAAGGGCCATGGGATGAGTAAGGGGTAATGAGGTGGCATAGATTGGTATAGATGGGGCATGGGGACTATGGGGGGGGGTTGGTGACGGCTGTTTTTTTGTTTTGATTTTAAAAATTCAATGCAACAAAGTTCCAAACTGCACAGGTTTCTGCGCATTTGACCCAGGCCGATTGTGGCCGTAAAAGCACTTTCCTGTCTGCCCTCTCCCCATCACTATTGTCTCCCTTGTCAATTAAAAATCTGTCGAACTCAGCATTGAATATGCTCAATGACCCAATCCTTTCTCGTCTCCCTCAAAGACTGGCACATGCAGAAGTACAGTTTCACAGGAGCTGGCAGCATTCTTCAGAACTATTCTTCAATCACACACTCAGAAGCAAGAAGCCTGCCTGATTCCCTCCACATCTTTATTCCTACCCCCGTCAGGGGCCCACTTGCATGAGTGCAAAGTCTGCCAAAGGTGAATTGTGTGAACTCAATACAGATCTAGCACCTTCCAGCTTGCGTGGCTTGAGTGCTACACCGGAAATGGTCTATCCCACTGGGCTATCGACAGAGCTGAGAACGTAGTGTTTATGGACAGTACAGGTTTCACCCACTTAGATCAAATGGCGCCAATATGATTAAAATGCAGTGAACTTTGCTGCTGATTTACTGGTGTTCGTACTTCTGTAATGAGACACAGTCGACCACTGGCAGGCAAGCATTTCCTCGTCCATTAAATCTAAGACTGGTGAGACCCACTGAACCCATTTAGAAAGTAATACTATAATTCAGATTAGTAATGTATAGTCTGTTAATGAGATTCTGATCCTGTTGCAGGCATTCAGAAGCTGGGTTCAAATAAAAATAATCCAACTTGCAGTCATAGTTAGTTTCATGTACTTCAGTCGTAAAAGAAAGTTGAAGGGAGTCAACGGAGACGGGCACAGGGCTGGAAGAATGGGTTCACCTTTAAATTATCTGAACCATATTTGGTGGAAGCTCTATGGAGCAGTTTTGGAAATTTGAATCACTTTCTTTTTTAAACACATGCTTATCTTTGAAGAAGATTAGCTTTCGGCAGTCTGAAATCGTTTCAGATGGGGTAGCACGGTGACGCAGTGGTTAGCACTGCTGCCTCACGGCGCCGAGGTCCCAGGTTCGATCCCAGCTCTATGTCACTGTCTGTGTGGAGTTTGCACATTCTTCCCGTGTCTGCGTGGGTTTCGCCCCCACAACCCAAAAAGATGTGCACGGTAGGTGAATTGGACACACTAAATTGCCCCTTAATTGGAAAAAATGAATTGGGTACTCTAAATTTATATTTAAAAAATCATTCCAGACGGAGGGCAGGATTTTCCGACCATACCCACCACCAGGATCGCCAGGTCCAGCCGCAAGTCATGGATGGCCGGCCGAATCTCTCGTGGCGTGCCCGCCATTTTGGGGCCTAAAAGTCCTGGCCAGAGATTTATCCTTTTAAGAAAGAGACAGGTAACCAAAAGCTTTGTCAGGGGCAGGTTTTAAGGGGGGTCCTAAAAGGGTGGGCGGGGCGGGAGGTGGAAGAGGTGGGGGTGAGGTGGGAGGTTTAGGAATTGGAATTCCAGAACTGCGGTTCTAGTCGACTGAAGGCGTGGCCAATGGTGATAGACGAAGGATGTGCACAAAGCCATAATAGGATATGTGCGGAGATTACAATGGCAGGGAGAAACTGCAGAGATATTGAGGGGCAAGACAAAGGTAGAATTTGAACATAGAACATGCAGAAGGAGGCTATTTGGCCCATCAAGTCTGCAGCGACCCACTTAAGCCCTCACTTCCACCCTATCCCGGTAACCCAATAACCCCGCCTAACCTTTTGGACACTAAGGGCAATTTAGCATGGCCAATCCACCAATCCACAGTCTTTGGACTGTGGGAGGAAACCGGAGCTCCCGGAGCAAACCCACACAGACACGGGGAGAATCTGCAGACTCTGCACAGGCAGTGACCCTGCGGGGAAGCGAACCTGGCGCTGTGAAGCCACAGTGCTAGTCACTTGTGCTCCCTGAACATGCGGATGAAATCTCAAATCCAGGTGTTGAGGATCAAACAACAAAAATTTAAATGGGGCTTTTAATGTTGTAAAATATCCCACAACACCTCATGCAGATGTAAAATAGACGTCAAATAGTAGGAGGAAAAGAAGTGACGAGGCAAAGGAATTTAGAAAAGATTTGCAGTTAGGAGTGTTTCCTTACAGAAAAGAAGGCTGAGGAGATTTGAGAGAGGTGTTCAAAATCGTGAAGCATCTGCACAGTGTAGACAGAGCTGTAAGGATCGAGAATGAGAGGGCACAGATTTCAAATAATTGGCAAGAGAAACAATAGTGATGCGAGGAAAAACCTTTTTACACAGCGAGTGGTTACGATCTGGAGTGCACTGCCTGAGAGTAGTGGTGGAAGATTCGATGGATCACTCAAAGAGGAATTAGTCTGTTACCTTAAAAGGAAGAATGTGCAGGGTTACGAGGAGAAGGTGGCAGAATGGCATGAAACCAATTGCTCATTCGGAGAGCTGAGCCGGGATTCTCCCCTACTCGGGGGCACGGGGGGGCCCGCCGACCGGCGGGGTGCGATTCCCGCCCCCGCCAAATTTCGGGGGGGGGGGGGGGGCAGAGAATTTGGGACACGGCGGGGGCGGGATTGACGCCGGCCCCGGGCGATCCCGGGGGTCGGAGAATCCCGCCCCTGGTCTGGACACAATGGTCTGAATGGCCTCCTCCTGTGTTTTAATAATTCGGTGATTGTCTGCGATTCTGTACAGAGTATGGAGCCAAGATGGCTGAAGGTTCTACAACCAAAGGTGGTTTTGCTTTAAAATTACTTCAATTTAAACTAATATAAAGTTTAAATTAAAAAAAAACTGTAGAACTAACTGAGTGAGGGACTGCTGCAGCAAGATGTTAAAGTTCCACTCTGATAAAGCCCCCTTGGTGTGACCTTCATCGCCACAGATTCCCATCGCCACAGAGTCCCAATCTCAGCCCAGTCATGATGAAGACATCAAGCAGAAGCAAAGTGTTTACCGATTGGACAAAGGGGAAAAGCCAATGAATTACCTGTCCTGACCTACTCATTGCATCTTACAGCAGCTGGTAGAGGCCTGTCTGATAACTTTCTCTGAATTAATTCTCAGATGTGGACACCACGAGCAAGACCAGCATTTGTTGCCTATCCCGCGTTGCTCTTGACAGGGTGTCTGTGAGGTGGCTTCTTGAATTTTGCAGTCTATGTCGTGAAGGTGTTCCCACAGTATTCTTAGATGGGTAGTTCCAGTATTTTGACCCAGCAGTGATGAAGGAACACTGATACATTTCCAGGTCAGGATGGTGTGTGACCTGGAGGGAGTTTTGCAGAATGTGGTATTCCCATGCACCTGCTATCCTTGTTTTTCCACATGGTGGAGGTCGAGGATTTGGGAAGTCTTGACTTTTCTCTCATAGTGTAATACGAGAGATAGAATTAGAGAGGAAGATGGAGGGAGGATATAATTCCCTACAAAACTAGATTAGAAAAAATGCAAAGACTTGCAGTTGTTAATGTGTTTAGTAGACAAGTTAAATTACATATTGAACAATAAAGCAAAGTGATTTTGGCTTCTCCATGTAGCAAAAAGAGTAGACATCAATAGTAAAAGATGCCAAATTGCAATTTATGGAATAACACAAGAGCCTCTCAAGGGAGAGCTGGTTTGACAGCCACTCGGCTTCTCTCTGTCCCTGATAATATCAGATTCATTTTTCAAATGTTACAAACAATGTAACTTTCATTTTATTCAACTTGCAAAGGCCAAAGAACTGTCTGAAGTTAGAATGTAATCAGCATTCAAATGCAGTTGCCCAGTCTTTTGATGGCCCAAGTGCAAAGTCGTTCTGGCAGTATAACTCCGATCTCCCAGCCATGCCTTATTCCAGATCAGATACCAGCCTCAAACTCGCGCCCTGAACTCTCCAGGATTGACCTGACGTCTTCTGAAATTAAAGGTTAATCTGTAAGGCTCTGCTGCAGGAAAGAAAGGCCACGGGAAAAATCACAGGGGGCCCTCAAAAGAAATTGTGATTTTGTTTTTTTCATTTCCATTCACTAGTTGTATAAACATGAGGATCAGGCGGTCTTGTGGCACAGTGTCCTACCGCTGGACCAGTAGCTCTGGGTTCAAGTCCAACGCAAGGTCTTGTAGGCCATAGAATGAGTGTTCATAATGCGGTTCAATAGGCTGACTATTAGCTCAGGAATCCTTGCACCACTTTCCCCACTATTCTTCAAAACAACGAAAAAAGTGTGTGAAGATGTACGAGAAAGAAAAATTGGGGAATGCTCGGTGTAGGCTGTTTGACTGACGTCAAGGAGCATTCAACTGGATACTAATGTTTTTTCACATGGGAAGGTGGGAGCCTGCAATGATGAACATGGTCGGCACAACATCATGGGCCGAAGGGCCTGTACTGTGCTGTACTGTTCCATGTTCTAAGTCAGACGACCAATGATGTGAGCGTGACAGCTGGAGATAGGAAGCCATGTGGTGAAATCTCCAGGAATAAATTCATTTGGAGTTGGCAACCGGTCAACCAGTATCTGTAGTATGCCCTTTAAGCAAAAGGGCATATTTTCCCTTTAATTTTAATACAGTGATCCTCCTGTAATTTTGAAGAGATTAGCAGTCTGCTCTCTCTGGAAATGATGATGTCAAATCAATTCAGAATAAAACAGTGAAATTAATTTAATCTTTGCCATGTGCTTTTTGTTATTAAACAAACTCCAATGGTTAATCTGTGCAATTTCAGAAAATTCCTCTTTCACAAATAATAATTTATTGTATCTGTTATTGTTACTGCAAACTATCGGAGTTCAAGTTTCCTTCGTGATTCTAATTTGCGGAAACCAAAGCTCAGATTTTGTTTTTAAGTTATTGCAATGAGCAGCAAGAGCTACTGCTTAACTCCCAAGCCATGTAGCCACAACAGCCACCATGCTGCAACCACATCTTCAGTTAATTGTCTTTGCTAGCTTTTGGCTCGAAGCATCCTTTCAGATAAACCACTCCACTACTGGTTGTGGAGGATAGGGGGGTAGTTGGGGGGAGAGCAAGAGGGGTTTGTGGAAAACAGCTGAAAGGTCTTGACACGTGTACATTAAGGTAAGTATTTATAAGGCTCCCAGAAGAGAGATAGAATTTCTGTTATATTACAGCTTAGGTATTTGAGAAGTACATTTTGCTGTTTGTGTGGGATTTGGAGAGGCTCAGCTGTAATTACAACTGGCACATACCCTGTAACATGTACACACATACATTATAAACATACAGTAAACATGCATGCATACCAGCTGCCATGCCCAAACATACAAATGTACTAACACGTGCATAAACATGCATACACGCACACACATACAAACATATGCACAACACTGAAACATGCACTGCAACGTGTTACATCGTGCTTCTTAATTTTGGCATCTCTGAATATAGGTAGATGTTAGTGGAAGATGTATGGAAGCTCTGTGACACAGGAAGTGATGCTCCTGCCTCTGAGCATGAAGCTTTGGATTCAAGTCCCACTTCAGGACTTGTTGGCCATGGAAAGAGTGTTCGTGATGCTGTTCAAACTGGTTGGTCATCAGCCTGCTAATCCTGCCAACATTTCCCCACTATTCCCCAAAGGGGAAAAAGTGCACGTGAAGATACCAAACAGTGACTGAAGTTTATCTTTGAGTTTCTTGTTTTGTACTCTGTGTTCAAATGACCTGGATCCACTGAAGGAATAATAAGGAGAAAATTTGATCTAAATGTTCTCTTCCAGATCACTGATCACCATCACCTTAATGAGTACAAACATTTAGTCATAAACCTACTTTAAAAAGTACAAGTTGATGGGGAATGCTGATCAGAACAGAAGCATGTGGATAGAAAAGGCCATCCAATATCCCTTACATAGACCTGCCTCATCATCAAAGCGACTCATATGCCTCTCACAGAGGAGTACAAAGAACAAAGAAAATTACAGCACAGGAACAGGCCCTTCGGCCCTCCCAGCCTGCGCCGATCTAGATCCTTTATCTAAGCCTATTTTCCAAGGATCTACTTCCCTCTGTTCCCCGCCTGTTCATATATCTGTCCAGATGCATCTTAAATGATGCTATCGTGCCTGCCTCCACCACCTCCGCTGGCAAAGCGTTCCAGGCACCCACCACCCTCTGCATAAAAAACTTTCCACGCACATCTCCCTTAAACTTTCCCCCTCTCACCTTGAAATCGTGACCCCTTGTAATTGACACCCCCACTCTTGGAAAAAGCTAGTTGCTAACCACCCTGTCCATACCTCTCATAATTTTGTAGACCTCAATCAGGGCCCCCCTCAACCTCCGCCTTTCCAACGAAAACAATCCTAATCTACTCAATCTTTCTTCATAGCTAGCACCCTCCATACCAGGCAACATCCTGGTGAACCTCCTCTGCACCCTCTCTAAAGCATCCACATCCTTCTGGTAATGTGGCGACCAGAACTGCACGCAGTATTCCAAATGTGGCCGAACCAAAGTCCTATACAACTGTAACACGACCTGCCAACTCTTGTACTCAATACCCCTTCCAATGAAGGCAAGCATGCTGTATGCCTTCTTGACCACTCTATTGACCTGCATTGCCACCTTCAGGGTACAATGGACCTGAACTCCCAGATCTCTCTGTACATCAATTTTCCCCAGGACTCTTGCATTGACCATATAGTCTGCTCTTGAGTTAGATCTTCCAAAATGCATCACCTCGCATTTGCCTGGATTGAACTCCATCTGTCATTTCTCTGCCCAACTCTCCAATCTATCTATACTTTGCTGTATTCTCTGACAGTCCTCCTCGTTATCTGCAACTCCACCAATCTTAGTATCATCTACAAACTTGCTCATCAGACCACTTATACCTTCATCCAGATCATTTCTATATATCAAAAACAACAATGGTCCGAGCACGGATCCCTGTGGAACACCACTAGTCACCTTCATTTTGAGACACTCCCTTCCACCACTACTCTCTGTCTCCTGTTGCCCAGCCAGTTCTTTATCCATCTAGCTAGTACACCCTGAACCCGGTGGATGGATTCACCACTTTCAGGCACCAAAACATACATAGAATTCTGTTTAATGAATTGGAAGCTCATTCATTCATTCACCCTTGGCAAAACAAATTACCTTGGCAATCGTATAGTCCACAAGCCCTTTCAACCCCTTTAGGGCAGATTCCGCAAAGCTCTTCCCTTCCTGACATTACCTGCCAGAGGGTGGTTGACTGCCAGCTTGAATAAGTAGGTAGTGCTTACTTTGTGTCAGTTGACTGTGGGTTCAAGCCCCACCTCGGGATCTAACCTAACTCCATTGCAGTACTGAGGGAGGGCTGCACTGTTGGAGGTTCTGTCCCTGGAATAACATGTAAAACGAGACCCCTCTGCTGAGGGCAGCACGGGTAGCATAGGGGTTAGCACTATGGCTTCACAGCACCAGGGTCCCAGGTTCAATTCCTGGCTTGGGTCACTGTCTGGAGTCTGTACGTTATCCCCGTGTCCCCATAGGTTTCCCCTGCATGCTCCGGTTTCCTCCCAAACATCGTTCGATTAGGTAATTTGGACATTCTGAATTGTCCCTCTGTGTACCCGCACAGGCGCCGGAGTGTGGCGTCTACAGGCTTTTCACAGTAACTTCATTCCAGTGTTAATGTAAGCCTACTTGTGACAATAAAGATTATTATTATTATCCAAGTGGCTACAGGAAGTTCTTTTAGTTTCCCTGTCCAACATTCTTACTTTCTCCTGCCACTAAAACAGATTAATTGCTCATTCTCTTCATTGCGGATTGTAGAAGTTTGCCATGTGCTGAACAGCATTTGCTTACACAATAACATTCAGTGTACTTCAGAAAATAAATAGTAATTCATACCTTTGAAACATTCTTGAGAAATATATTGTGATAAAAGCAATCTTTCCCGTTTAATTAAATTCTGGAATATCTATCAAACCCTAGAATCTACATTCTTCACCGTTCCTTACTTGACATTTACCACTGTCACAACATCTCACCAATTCCTGCCATACTGTAAATATTTACTGTCTGTATCTGGGTCAGTCTTTTCACTGTTTATGAAATTTTTTCTCAAGAAATTCATCAACACATTAAGTACAAAATGCTTAAAGTCTTGACATGGTAAATACTGAGAGGCGGTGTTACAGACTAGTAAAGCAACAGCCTGACGTAGTCATAGTCACGGAATCATACTTTACACATGAGACCCAGACACCACAACACCATCCCTAGGTCCGGCAGGACTGACTCAGGAGAGGTGGCGGTACAGAGGTATACAGTCGGGCGGGTGCTGCCCTGGAGTCCACAACATCGACTCTGGACCCCATGAAGTCTTGTGGCTTTAGATCAAACATAGGCATTCTGATTATCCCTACCATCCACCAGCTGATGAATTAGTATTATGTTGAACACCACTTGGAGGAAGCCCTGAGGACGGCAAGGGGGACTTCGATGTCCATCATCAAGAGGGGCTCTGTACCACCTCTGCAGACAAAGCTGGCTAAGTCCCAAAGGACATAACTGCTAGAGATGGTGAGGGAACCAAGAAGAGGAAAAAGCTGACTAGCCCTCTGTTGTAACCCTACAGGAGGCCCAGGGATCTGCAACCTCAGAGTCCCCGTGGCCTCACCTGAGTACGATCCACCCAGATGAGGGGGGGACAGAGCTACCCTTTAAACCAGAGACTGCTGGGACACAAATACCCAGGCCCAAGTGTGGATCGGGTGCGGGAGACCCTTCAGAGAGTAGGAGGTATAAATATATAAAGAAATAAATCTAACTTTTTCCCTCGTCGTCGCTTCCGAGTGGTCGCTTGCCTTAAACTTTACAACCTCATCCTCACAAACCTGCCTGCTGCAGATGCATCTGTCCATGACAGTATTGGTGGGGGTGGCCATCACACAGTCTTTGTGGAGACAAAATCTTGCCTTCACATTGAGGATACCCTCCGTGTTGTGCAGCATGACCACTGTGCTGAATGGATAGGTTCAGAACTAATCTAGTAACTCAAGACTGAGCATCCATGAGGTGCTGCACGCCATCAGCAGCAGCAGAATTGTACTCAGCCACAATCTGTAATCTCATGGCCCGGCATATCCCCCACTCTATTATTACCAACAAGCCAGTGGATCAACCTTGGTTCAATGAAGAATGCAGGACAGCATGCCAGGAGCAACATCAGGCATTCCGAAAAATGAAGTGTCAACCTGGTGAAGCTACAACACCAGACCACTTGCATGCTAAACAACATAAGCAGCAACCGACATATAGAGCTAAGTGATCCCACAACAAACAGATCAGTTCTAAAATCTACAGTCCTGCCACATCCAGTCATGAATGGTGGTGGACAATTAAGCCGCTAACTGGAGGAGGAGTCTCCACAAATATCCCTTTCCTCAATATTGGAGGATCCCAGCAAATAGGTGCAAAAAACAAGGCTGAAAAATGTGCACTACTCTTCAGCCAGAAGTGTGAGTGAATGATCATCTCTGTTTCCTCCAGAGGTCCCCAGCATCACAGATGTCGGTCTTCAACCAATTCAATTAACCCCACGTGATATGAAGAAATGGCTGAAGGCACTGGATTCCGAAACGACTGTGGGCCCTGACCATATCCTGGCAGTAGTACAAAATACTTGTACTCCAGATCTTGCCGCACCTCTAGCCAAGTTGTTCCAATGGAGCTATAACACTGGCACCTACCTGGCAATGTGGAAAATTGCCCAGGTATATCCTGTGCACAAAAATCAGAACAAATCCAGCATGGCCAATTGCTGCCCTATCAGTCTACTCTCAATCATCAGTAACATTATGTAAGGAGTCATCAACAGTGCTATTAAGCGGTACCTACTTTGCAATAACCTGCACATTGACGCTCAGTTAGGTTTCCGCCAGGGTCACTCAGCTCCTGATCTCAGTACAGCCTTGGTTCAAATATGGTCAAAAAAGCTGAACTCCAAAGGTAAGGGGCGGGATTCTCCTAAATGGCGGCAAAGTGCTGACGCCAGCGTAAACACCGGAGTATTTCACACCTGCGTCAATGGCCCAGCGGGTCGCTTACCTGAAGGGGGCCAGCACGGTGCCGGAGTGCTCCGCGCAGCTCCGGCTGCCAATACGGGGCCCTGCACTTCCGGCCACGGGTCCGCGCAACATGGCGGACCCACACAGCAAGCCGGCTTCAACAATATAGATCCCTTCCCCCCCAGATCATGCATGTCCACCGATCGGTGGCCCCCAATCGAAACCCTGGCTGTTCTCAAGGACCCCCCGGTGACGGATCCCTCGCCCCCCTACCAGGGCGGCCGCAGCAGCCGCCACTCCGAGTGCCCGCCGGGTGGAACCATGTTAGAACCATGCCGGTGGGAACTCAGCCAGCTGCTGGCGGAGAATCGTTGCGTGGGCCTCTTTCAATGGCCCCCGACTGGTGCCGCATCGACCGCGCTCGCATGACTGGTGGCGATTCTCCGGCTCCCAGAGAATCGCAGGAAGACGTCGGGCCCGATCGTGGATCTGACACCCCATTCTCCGCCCCCACGCCGAGTGCGATTTCGATGTGGAGGCTCGGAGAATCCCGGCCAAGGTGAGAGTTTCTGCCCTTGACATGAAGGCAGCATTTGACTGAGTATGGCATCAAGGAATCCTAGCAAAACTGGAGTCAATGGGAATCTGGGGGGGGGGTGGGGGGGAACTCCCTGCTGCTTAGAGCCATACCTGGCATAAATGAAGATGTTTGTGGTTGTTGGAGATCAGTCATCTCAGTTCGCGACATCACTGCAGGAGTCCCTCTGGGTACTCTCCTCGGCCCAACCATCTCCAGCTGCTTCACCAATGACCTTCCTTCTGACATAAGGTCAGATGTGGGCACGGTCGCTGATGACTGCACATTGTTCAGTACTATTCGCACCTCCTCAGATAATGAAGCAGTCCATGTTCAAATGCAGCAAGACCTGGATAATATCCAGTCTTGGGCTGACAAGTAACATTCACGCCACACAAGTGCCAGGCAATGACCATCTCCAATACAAGAGAATCAAACCATCACCCCTTGACATTCAATGGCATAACCATCACTGACAACCTCACTATCAACTGAACTGGATTAGCCACATTAATGGTATGGCTACAAGAGCAGGTCAGAGGCTAGGAATCCTGTGGCAAGTAACTGACCTCCTGACTCCCCAAAGCCAATCCACCATCTGCAATGCACAAGTTCGAGTGTGATGGTATGGCTTCCCACTTACCTGTTTGAGTGCAGCTCCTGTAGCACACAAGAAGCTAGACACCATCCAGTATAAAGCAGCCTGCTTAATTGGCATACCTTCCACAAACATTCACTCCCTCCACCACTAATGCACATTAGCACTTGGAAGTTCCCCTTCAAGTTACTCGCCACCCCGACTTGGAAATATATCCCCGTTCCTTCATTGGCATTGGGTCAAAATCCTGAACTCACTCCCTACACCACTGTGGGTGTACTGCGGTTCAAGAAGTCAGCTCACCACCAACTTCTGAACAGCAATTAGGGATGAGCAACAATTGTTGGCCTAGTCAGCAAAGCCCACATTCTGTAAAATTGAATAAATAAATAAAAATTCTGAAGACTGTAATGCGCGTTTTATTAATTGGATGTGACTGTCACTGGCTACGCCAACATTTGTTATCCACCTCCAATTGCCCTTCAACTGGCTTTAGAGCCATTTCAGAGGACGATTTAAGAGCTGTAGGAATAAGATGTAGGCCAGACCAGATAAATGTGGCAGATTTCCTTCCCTGAAGGGCATTTGTTTTTAAGACTATCGCAACGGTTTCATGGTCATCTTTAGCCTTTTAATTCCAGATTTTTAATGAATTAAAATGTCACCATCTGCAGTGCTGGGCTTCTAGCCCTTCTCCCCAGGGCATTACCCTGGGTCTCTGGATTGCTAGTCAAGCGACAATACTGCTACATCACCACCTCAACTCTCCCTGAATTATTATTGTCTGTCCCGCTCTGTGGTAAGTTTTCTGTCACTCCTGTGATATTCTGGACCGCGTCGAGAGATGAAAAGCTGGAATCGTTTTCCGTGGAGCAGAGACGGTGAAGAGGAGATTTGATAGAGGTGTTCAAAATTGTGAATTGTTTTGATAGAATAAATAATGTTTCCAGTGGCAGAATGCAATGTCTTCACATGTTGGTGGACCAGAGGGCACAGATTTAAGTGATTGGTTAAATAAAACCACAGGCGATATGTGGAAACCTTCTTTTACACAGTGAGTTGTTGTGATATGGAATGCACAGCCTGAAAGGATGGTGGAAGCAGATCCAATAGCAACATTCAAAAGGGAATTGGATAAATATTTGAAGGGAAATAATTTACAGGGCTATGGGGAAAGAGCAGAAGAGTGGGATTAATTAAATAGTTCTACTAATAGATTCGGCAGAGGAACAATGGATGAATGACCTCCTTCCGTGCTGTATCATTCTCTGGTTCTATGCCTGCTATTTTTTTGTTAGCTTAGGGATTGCAAGTATCACCATTGATGTAATACAACACTTTGCGCTAACCAATATCATCAGGGAATTGAACCAATGTTAGATCATTGGATCAAGTCCAGGAAAAAATGATCTTGGTCCAGTGAAAACAGGCCTCACACTAGCAGTCTGTTAGCGATTCATGCCTGCTGTTCGAGAACTTTCTAAAAACAGAATTAAATTAATTGGATGCCTTTGCAGTATGTGACGGTTGGTATGTCGCAAATAAATAAATAAATTTGTGGAAAAAAATTGGACTTGTGTTCTGAAGGATTTGTTGAATCTCTCATGCATCCGTTCAGACTGGGTCAATTGAAAATGTCAAAACTAAGACTTCTAAGCAAGGGTATTCGGTTTTATAGAACCAAGGTGGATCGTTGGAGATAAGCTGCATATTAACCCTGGTCTCATGGAATGGCAAAACAAACTTCTGGGGCTAGGTGACCTTCTCCTATTCATATGTCCCAATCTCATCCCCCCCCCCCCCCCCCCCCCCCCCCCGCACTCCCCCACCCCAGACTCCGCAAGCCATACACTATCACCAGCTGAATGCTTAGCCAGAGAAAAGACAGTGAGAATGATTCCAATATGACTTAGTCTCCCATTAGCCTGCCTGCAGAGATATTGTAGCTCCACTCACTGCCATCCATAGCAGGGCTGACATGAGGAACTCACCATTATAAGGATTGTTGTCAAAAACCCAATCCTTTTCACTCACCTGAATCATTCTGAAACATTCATTCGCAAAGGCAGTTCATACCTTATTGAGGAGAATTGAGCAATGCATTGCTCACTGCCTACTTTGATAAATGAAGGAGCATATAGTTATATAGCACTTCCACCTCCCCGATTACTCGATAGCAGGTTTCTAAATACAAATATTGATGTTATGTTGGTGTGATAACCATAAGATAAACAAAGAGCCAGTTTGTTTTTTGTGATGTTGGTTGAGGGGTAAATGTTGGGCTCCATAATAGGCAAATATCCCTGCTCATTTTTGAATTGTGCCTTGGGATTATCATAGATAGATTATCATAGAATTTACAGTGCAGAAGGAGGCCATTCAGCCCATCGAGTCTGCACCGGCTCTTGGAAAGAGCACCCTACCCACGGTCAACACCTCCACCCTATCCCCATAACCCAGTAACCCCATCCAACACTAAGGGCAATTTTGGACACTAAGGGCAATTTATCATGGCCAATCCACCTAACCTGCACATCTATGGACTGTGGGAGGAAACCGGAGCACCCGGAGGAAACCCACGCACACACGGGGAGAATGTGCAGACTCCGCACAGACAGTGACCCAAGCCGGAATTGAACCTGGGACCCTGGGGCTGTGAAGCAATTGTGCTATCCACTATGCTACCGTGCTGCCCAGGATCTTTTGCATCTAGCTCAGAGATCAGGCAGGACCTCTGTTTGATGTTTCATCTGTCCTTATGTGAGTAGACCTACATCGCTCAACCTTCTGACTGAGGGATACATCAACATATGTTTATATTTCACCTTTAACATAATGAAATGTCCGAAAGTATTTCACAGGATCATTAAAAAACAAAATATGACACCGAGCCACATAAGGAGATAATAGATGGGAGTGTTTTAAAATAGAAATGTGAGGTCGGGAGGCAGGGAGGCGTGGGGAGGGCATTCCTAAACTTATGCAACTGAAGACACAGCCATCAGTGGTGGAACAATTATAATTGCGAATGCACAAGAGGCCAGAATTAGAGGAGCATAGACATCTCAAAGGGTTGTGAAATTGGAGGAGCTTACAGAGGTAGGGAAGGGAAAAGCCACGGAGAGATTTTAGAGAAAAGATGGGAATTTTAAAGCTGAGACATTGCTCAACCAGTGAATCAAAATAGGTCAGTGAGCACAAGAGTGTCAGCGGAACAGGACTTGGTGCGAGTTAAGATGCAGTGTTTTGAATGACATCAAGTTGATGGGGCTACCCACTGAGCAGACGACACCTGGGGCCATCATTTCTTTGGAGTGGCAAGCAAATCAATGCCGGATTGCCACTCCGGGCCTAATTAACTACTTATGTTAAATTTCACATGATCCTATCAGGTGGGGCCCAGGTGGGAGCGGGGGTGCAAGGAGTGGGTATTAGGAGCGGCAGAGTTTGGGTCAGATAGGGCTTGCGGGGGTGGATTTGGTAGGACCGGTCAGTGGGTGGGGTTGAGTCTCGGGCCGGTGAGGGGGTGAGAAGAATCCTACCCAGTTAGATTGAATTCTATTAGGGATCGGGAGGGGATGGGGAATACTATGGGGGGGTGTTTAGTCAGACGTGTGGGGAGTGTTCCCTTGGGAGGGTGAGTGGTGTGGGGGGAGTTCCATGGGGGCATCGGGGGGGGGGGGGGGGGGGGGGGGCAGTCCTGGGAAGTGGGTTCAGTCTGGATGTTTACAGTGGTTAGAAGAGGTTTCAATTCTTCTAAATTCTTCTGGTTAACAATTAGTCGAAATCATCCAACGTTTGTGATTTTAAGTGCATTTTTGGATGGTTTCCAGCACAGGACAATGGCCCGGAGGAAGTTGGTGCTTTTGGGCAATTGCCTGGGGCCGCCGAAAATCCCGCCCCCGCCGTGGCAGAGATTCTCCGCCACCCGGGAAGTGGCGGGGGCGGGAATCACGCCACTCTGATCGACGGGGCCCCTGCGGCGATTATCCGGCCTGCGATGGGCCGAAGTCCCGCCGCTGGGAGGCCTCTCCCGCCGCCGAGGTTTGAACCACCTCTGGTGGCGGCGGGATCGGCGGCGGGAGCGGGCCCCCGGGGTCCTGGGGGGGCGTGGGGCAATCGGACCCCAGGGGGTGCCCCCACGGTGGCCAGGCCCGCGATCGGGGCCCCCCGCTCAGACGACCTGGCCGCTGACGTCACCACCGGCGCATGCGCGATGTGGGTTTCTCTTCCGCTTCCACCATGGCGGAGGCCGTGACGGCCGCGGAAGAGAAAGAGTGCACCCAGGGCACTGGCCCGGAGTCTGAGCGGGGGGCTCCGATCGCGGGCCTGGCCACCATGGGGGCACCCCCCGGGGTCTGATCGCCCCCCCCCCCCACCCCCCAGGACCCCGGGGGCCCGCTCGCGCCGCCGATCCCACCGCCACCAGAGGTGGTTCAAACCTCGGCGGCGGGAGAGGCCTCCCAGCGGCGGGACTTCGGCCCATCGCGGGCCAGAGAATCGCCGCAGGGGCCTCGCCAATCGGAGTGGCGTGATTCCCGCCGCCGCCACTTCCCGGGTGGCGGAGAATCTCTGCCACGGCAGGGGCCGGATTTTCGGCGGCCCCAGCCGATTCTCCGACCCTACTGGGGCTCGGAGAATTTTGCCCCTTATTTGTGACATTCCAAGAGGGATTCTCCAGCGTATCTTTGGGATACTCCACAATCCGGTGCTTGTAGCTCGGAAATTATAGCCCTAATACTTAACCAGAAACACTGGCATATCTTTCAAGTGTCAATTTTCCGTTTGCCACTCAAGCCAGCTGGCATTGGAACCACTGAGGTAAATAAATCTTTGCCAAAGCCATTGAATGATAATCAGGCGCACGTTGATCATTTC
The DNA here is from genome assembly GCF_902713615.1 of Scyliorhinus canicula. Taxonomy (NCBI): domain Eukaryota; kingdom Metazoa; phylum Chordata; class Chondrichthyes; order Carcharhiniformes; family Scyliorhinidae; genus Scyliorhinus; species Scyliorhinus canicula. Next base: position 52,661,468 of record NC_052160.1, on the reverse strand, counting down.
CCCGCCCAGAATAAAATCGTAGCCTATTCCCTGCTATCATGGCTGAGAATAACTAACTCAACATTTACTCAGAATTAGACATTCATGGTGTATGCTGGACCTCCTTGTTCATTATCACTGAGGAAATTGAAGTACATACTATTTTTTACTAACAATAAATAAATAAATAATTGAATTTTACATAGTTGTTTTTTCAAGATGAGATATCTTCAGATGAGATATTTATTTCATATCTCAGGAGTCCAATCGCAGTCTATTGGCAAAAGTCCATTATGAATCCTTGGAATATTTCTACAGCCGATTAAAACATTTGGCTGTGGCCTCTGTGCGCCACCACACCTCCATTAAACATCGTTAAACTCTCCTGCATCCAGCTTTTTGATCAGATGTTAAACCGGGCCTCATCTGCCCTCTCAGGTGAACATAAAGAATCCTACACTGCGACCACGAAGCAGAAGGAAGTTTAATCTTACAATATTTATCGCTCAGCACATCAATGGAAATAAACTGAGGATCTGCCTCATTATTCATTATTGTGTGTGGGAGCTGGCTGAGCGCAAATTAGCTGCAGCATTTCCGACATTACGATAATAAGTACACTTCAAAAGTACCTCATTGACCGTAAAATGCTTAAGAGCGCCCTGAGGTTGTGAAACTGACCATGTAGATGCATGGTAGCACAGTGGTTGGCACCTTTGCTTCACAGCGCCAGAGTCTCAGGTTCGATTCCTGGCTTGGGTTGCTGTCTGTGCAGAGTCTGCATGTGTCTGCGTGGATTTCCTCTGGGTGCTCCGGTTTCCCCCCACAAGTCCCAAAAGGCTTGCTTGCTAGGTGAATTGGATATTCTGAATTCCCTCTCTGTGTACCCGAACAGGAGACGGAGTGTGGCGACAAGGAGATTTTCACAAAGCCTATTTATGACAATAATAATGATTATTATTATTTATTTCTTTTTCTTGATGGTTTACATCGGACGCACAATGCTATCAGTATATCATCTATTTATTTTCTGTGATAAATGTAGTACAATTACAGTTACACTTAATCCACTTGGTGGCACAGTGCATGTATCATGCAGTGCATATTGTCTTAAACCCTATCACATTTTGGGAAGTAGGAGTACATAACTTACAGCCGAGGTTAAAAAGACATCCTTTGCAATTATCATGAGGTATGAACAACAGTGGGTCATTTCACTCCTTGAGCCTGTTCTGCCAACCTTTCCTTTTAAATTCTTGAAACTTTGATCAGGTCATCCCCTAATGCCCTAAAGTGGCTGGTTTAGCAAAGTAGGCTAAGACAGCTGGTTTGTAATGCAGAACAAGACCAGCAGCGCGGGTTCAATTCCCGTTCCAGCCTTCCCGAACAGGTGCCGTAATGTGGCGACTAGGGACTTTTCACAGTAACTTCCTTGAAGCCAACTTGTGACAATGAGCTATTATTAATCTTCGAAATTCCAGGGAATACAAGCCTACTTTGTGTCATCTCTCCTCATAATTTAAGCCCTGGAGCCCATTTCATTCTGGTAACTCTGCTCTCGTACTCTCTCCGAACTCAGTATATTTTTCCCAAGGTGTCGAGAGTTGAACACTGGATTCTCAAATCATTGCTTGTGGCAAAGTAGCTAATTCTGACATGGCAATCAAGAGAATCACTGTTGTACTCCCAGGAAGTGAACTTGGTCCTCAGAAATAGGAACCCAAAGATGCCGTAGGGGTGGACTTGACCAGTAAATCTGGGTAGGGTGAGGAAGCTCCTTGGAGCATAGCAATGAGATATGGAAATCCTCAGATAACCCCGAAATGACTGTTTATGGCCCGATTCCACCTTTTCTGGGAAAGTGGATGTTGGAGAATATTTGGCCCATCCATGAAGAATCCTGATTCGGACAGCATGAAGTAGGCTTTCAGTCTAGAGTGTGTCAACAGCGAGACTTTATTAATAACACATAACTATGTACATATTTACAGTAGAAGGTACAGAGAAAGAGCCGACTCCATTCTAGTTCGTAACCCAACTGTACCCATTTCCTGGCTCTGGTTCAGGTATCTTCTTACATCAGTGTGGGTGGTACTGTCCTGAGTCCCACATTAGCCCTTTTTGTGCCAGACCCTGCGACTACAATCCAGGTCATTCTATCCTCCAATTATTGGATAATAGAGAAGGAGGGATGGCAGGTTATATTTAAAATTTGCACTGGAACATTTGTACCACACATTTTGATGCAGCAAATATAAAATCTTTACGATCCTGAGGGGTTTTGACAGGATGGATGTGGAGAGGATGTTTCCTCTCATCAGAGAATCTACAACTAGGGATCACTGTTTAAAAATAAGGGCTTGCTCATTTAAATCAGAATAAGGAGAACATTTTCTCTCAGAGGATCGTGAGCCTCTGGAACGCTCTTACTCAATAGGCAGTGGAAACAGAGGGCGCAATTCTCCGCCCCCCACGCCGGGTGGGAGAACTGCGGGAGGGCCGGGCGAATCACACCACGCCGCCCTGGCACCTCCCGCGATTCTCCCATGCTCCCCAAAATGGCGCGTTTTGCGACAAGCCGCTCGGAGAATCGTCGCTCGCCGTTTCTAACGCCGACCGGCGATTCTCCGGCCTGGATGGGCCGAGCGGCCTGCTGAACCCGACCGGTTCACACCGGCGCCAACCACACCTGGTCGCTGCTGGCGTGAACAGCGCGTGACCGCTGTGTGTGGGGCCTGTGGGGGGCGGAGGGAGGATCGAGCACCTCGGGCGTGCTCAAGATGTGTCTGGTCCGCTATCGGTACCCACCGATCATCAGGCCGGCGTCTCTAAAAGACGCACTCTTTTCCCTCCGCCGGCCCGCAAGATCAAGCCGCCATGTCTTGTGGGGCAGCGGTGGGGAAGACGGCAACCGCGCATGCGCAGGTTGGCGCCGGCCAACCTACGCATGCACGACTGACGTCACTTAGGCACCGCCGGCCGCGTCATTCCCGGCGCGCCGCTTTGACACAAGCGTCAAGGCCGGGCGCTCGGAATTCACACGCCACCACTCCTAGCACCCCGGGGGGGGGGGGGGGGGGAGTGGGGGAGAATAGAGGGCGAGGAGCGGCCTCTGACGCCGAGTGAAACACTCCGGGCGAGATTCTCCGCACTCCCGACGTGGCGGAGAATAGCGTGGGCTCGTAAAATTTTACGGCCACGCTGTTCCGACGCCCTTCCGCTATTCTCCCCCCCCCCCCCCCCCCCCCCCCACGCCCGACTCCCGATACGAATCGCTGCCGCCGTTTTTTTACAGCCTTACGATTTCTCCCGGTTTGGGAGAATCGCGCCCTCTGGGTTTCACTCCGGCGTTGGCTGTTTGTCTCCCTTTGGGAGAATTGCGCCCAGAGTCTTTGAATATTTTGAAGGGGGAGGTCGATAGATTCTTGATTACCAATGGGGTGAAAGGTTATCGGGCATAGGCAGGAATGTGAGGCTGAAGTTACAATCAGATCAGCCATGAACTTATTGAATGGCAGAGCAAACTCGAGGGGCCGAGTGGCCTGCTTTGTATGTTCGTATGTGTCTGCCTGCAAAACTGCAACAACGTGAGATCAGATTAATTAATAGCCAATTGCAACTCGGCAGTATTCTATCACCAGAGCAACTGGCCCCTCCTCAACAGACACGGCAACGCACCTTGTACTAGTGTGTACTAATATACTGTAGCATTAATCACCCCAATTTCAGCTGCACAACAGTTAAGCTGATTTTTAAAAAAATTAGATTCATAAAATCTACTATCACTAGAGTTACGTTCTGCCTGGTACCAGCACGTTTCATATAGCTTTACACTCTAACCAGTAAGCAAAGCTCACAATTAACACATCAACACTATTACACCCCCAGATACCAGCGTGGAAACTTAGTTTGAACACACGCACACTGGGCCCAATGGCCTCCTGTGTTGTATGATTCTAAGTGGATCAAGAGTTCAGCTATTTCTCCCTGGGAAGCACCTTTGGGAATGTTGTGTGAGGGTTGCAGGTGACATGTAAGTCATGGTGTTTGAAGTTAGCCTAATAGAATAAAGGTATTTACTCCATGCTGGCTGGAAGGATCCTGGTAAAAATAATATCTTGATCAGAGTGCTACAGAGTGACAGAGCAAAGCACAAGTTAACTCAGTACTAATTAGAGAAGGGAAAACAATCATTTTGATGGGCTGCTTGGAAGGAGGAGGAAGGGAAATTAGTATTCTTTGTATTCTCGTGGTAATTGCTTAGATATCTGGAGATGGAGCTTAAAGTAGTTTGCATTTAGTGTGAAGCACATATTCTTAGGTGTCCAGATCACCAACAGCCTGTCCTGGTCCCCCCATGCTGACAATATTGTTAAGAAAGCCCACCAACGACTCTACTTTCTCAGAAGGCTAAGGAAATTTGGCATGTCACCAACGACTCTCACCAACTTCTACAGATGCACCATAGAAAACATTCTTTCTGGTTGTATCACAACTTGGTATGGATCCTGCTCTGTCCAAGACCGCAGGATCCATACCAAGACTACAAAAGGTCGTGAATGTAGCCCAATCCATCACGCAAACCAGCCTCCCATCCATTGACTCTGTCTACAATTCCCGCTGCCTCAGAACGACAGCCAACATAATTAAGGACCCCACGCACCTCGGACATACTCTCTTCCACCTTCTTCCGTCAGGAAAAAGATACCAAAGTTTGAGGTCACGTACCAACCGACTCAAGAACAGATGCTTGCCCACCGGACTTTTGTGTCCTGATTGGACACTTGGTAATATCAAGTTTGATGCACGATCAATTACACAAAGACGAGAGTTGGATGCAATCGAGGCTTTATTACACAGAGATGGGTGGCCTCCTACAGCAGCTGACGAAGTGGCTGCTCTACTGGGAGCACACATATTTATACTCCACCTACTGGGCAGAGCCAGCAGGCAGGGAACTACCCCCGTACCTGTAGTACAGGGCCTTACCACAGAACACCTACATCAACATCCTCTATATACAATATATACATCAGTGGTGACTACCACAAAGTTGTCCTTGGAGAATTTTCTAGAGAACTTTAAAGTAGAGAGCTAATGGTGCCATCAGTTACTAAGTGTAGAGCAAAGGGTCATCAATGATGTGAATGTGGCAACGTTGTTTAAAGTACTGCCTCAGGATAGGGTTATTAGGAAAATACTGTGACCATCCATTAAGGCAGTCTGTGCATTTAGTGGTTAAGCTCATGAAGGCCTCAAATTCCTCAATGAAAGTTTTATCTCCTTGTTCTGGCCAGTTGGGGGATATTCATTACTGAGTGTTGGCTGCAGTTTGGTATTTACCCTGCACTGTGTAATAGTGCAGTATTGCATGAGCCTCAATCTGAATCTCGGGATTTAGGGTGGCAGCTTTGTGATTTCTTGGTGTTCAACAAGGTTATGCACGGTTTGTGAAGAGTTTCGATCTCGAGCTACAAGCCCAAGATGTAATCAGAAAATGTTTCCCATGCCCGGGTTGCTGAGAGGGCTTCTTTCTCTGTGACAATTTAGCACTGTTCGGTCCAGGGGAAGGACCTCGATGTATAATAGACAGGTCTCCTTGTTCCATTAGTCTGGATCTGGAATAACGCTGCTCCCAATCCTGTTGCTGATGCATCTGCCAGTACAATAGTTGGAAATTGAGGATCATAGTGAGCTAGGGGCTCCAAAGCTACCAACTTAGTTTTGATTTATTCAAAGGATTGCTATTGTTGCTCATTCCAGACCACTCCTGTCTTGTCACAAGAGTTGTCTTCGAGGTTAATTTATTGAGCGAGGTGGGTATAGGTTTGGTTATATTCCTGGGTAGAAAGAATTCTGTTACGAATTTTGCCCTCTGCGTGTCTGCAGTGACCCCTATTGCTTGTATAATATGGCTAGGAATATTATTATATGTTTAGAAAACTCACACTTCTCATTAAGTGTTAAGCCTACAGTGTTCTTAGTATTTCTCTTACTCTGTTGTCTTGTTCTTCCTTCGTTGATCCCTGGATTAAAACACCATCCGTGCAGCATTTGATACCTTCCAAGACTTCAAGTATTTTAGGCACGGTCCTTTGGAAAATCTCCAGTGCAGACATGATGCCAAAAGGCAGACGGTTAAAACAGTAACATCCAAAGGTTGCCATGAAGACGGTGGTTCGAAGTTTTGACTTCGGATCCAGCAATAATTGCCAAAATCCACTGTTTATATCGAGCTAGGTAAAGATTGTACCAGATTCAGATGAAGCCACTTGGTTTTAGAACTGGGACCGTACCAGAGCGTCACCTGGTTGGTTCAGTGATTGGCAAAATAACCCCTGTTGACCCATTGTCTCAATATCACTCTGTTTTAGAAATGGGTGTGAGCTCTTCCTGAGGGAATAGACAAATGGCTCCGTCATGAGCCTGATGTGATACACAGTTTCAAAATACCCAAGCCTCCGAAGAGGTTTCGAAATTCTCTTCTAAATTTGTTGTCTTGTTCTTTTTCGTTGACTTCATCCACTTCAAGGATTTGTTTCAGATCTCAACAGGCTTTCCTCCACAACAAAGAGCATTCTAGTTCTGAATCACGTCTGGGCCAGAAATCTCCGGCTGTTCACTGGCGGCAAGATTCTCTGGCTCCGCCGGCAGCGTCCCCCTGCCCGTGGGTTTTCCCAGCAGTGTAGGATGTCTTCAATGGGAATCCCCATTGACAACGGCAGGTGCCGAGAATCCACAACTGGGGAATGGAAAATCCAGCCAATAGAATCTCAGAGTTTTCTATCTTTGTTTTTCAATGTTGCATCAAGCTGACCTTTGACATTTGACTCGATTCCTCCTGCACCTTGGAGTTGGATTGGTGAAGGTTTCAGAGTATTTCTTTGCAGCCACTAAACTCTATCTGCTAAAACTGAGACTCCAACACCTGTTAGTGTCCGTTGTCTTCGATGTTAAGAATTGGCTTTTATTTTCTTATATTTCCCCCAGCAAGTGATTGCCTGGTTGTCTGGTTCCTGCATTTTGTTTGTAGTGCTTCTTTGAAAATGGGTAGGATTGACCGTCGGCCGATCCCAGAATCGGGAAACACAATTGGGCAGAGAATCGATTCTGAGGCCCAAATTGCGGCGCAACTCTCCGTCGCCTTGACAGCGGCGTTAATGCATTTCAGATCGCATATACAGTAAACACCGTTGACATATCAGTAGCGGGCCCGACCCAGTATTCTCCGCGGCCTCTGAGATTCTCTGCCTCCAATAGGCCGAATTCCCGATGGCGAGGTTCACTTGTGATTTTAAAAATCGTGAAACCGGCGTTGTGGCTCATGGAGAAGAGAGAGGAGGTAGGACATGGAGAGGCGCGACTGTGGGCTGCAAGGCCGGACACTGGCCAGGAAGGCTGGCTAGTGAGGGGGCCCTGCCAGGACTGGGTGGGGAGGGGGGGTGGACCTTGTTGCTGGGGCAACCCCCTCCCACAGGATTGGGGCAGTACCTAAGCACGAGCCACCTTTGACACAGCCTGCAACACAGCCATCTGAAAATGAAAATGAAATGAAATGAAAATCGCTTATTGTCACGAGTAGGCTTCAAATGAAGTTACTGTGAAAAGCCCCTAGTCGCCACATTCCGGCGCCTGTTCGGGGAGGCTGTTACGGGAATTGAACCGTGCTGCTGGCCTGCTTGGTCTGCTTTCAAAGCCAGCAATTTAGCCCTGTGCTAAACAGCCCCTTGTTGCGCAACGCACTGACCACCCAACTTTCCTTCATTCTGCAGAGTGACACCAGCTGTATGGGTGCCCCCACCCCACTAACCTTGCACCCCACACTCCACCCCATCCTATGCCATACCACCCCCCCAGGACAATGCCCACTGTAGCCCCTACAAGGGCGCCGGTGGGGGAAGCGGATCATACCACTGGCAAGGGCAGCACCAACCGACAGTACTACTGGCAGCAGGTATGGGCACCAGGACCAGAGGCCCACATGGTGCCAGGCAGTGATGGAGCCCAGGGTGCGGAGCGGTGGAGCAAGGCAGACATGCGGGGGCAGGGTTGACAGTGTCAGCCGGGGCCTCCGTGTACTTGGTGGGGTACACACCATGCTAACATGTTGGCCTTTAACCAATAGATATTGGTTAGATATTGGCAAACAATAGATATTGGAATTGAACCAACAGCTCCCTGCTAGTCACTGCAGCCCTGGTGGATGTCCTGCAGCTGTATGTCCTGTGGCTGTATGACCTGCAGCTTCTCGAAGAGGAGGAAGCTGCAGCAGTAGAGTGGGCAGCAACAGAGCGTGCAGCAGCAGAATGTACAGCAGCGCAACGTGCAGCAGTGGAGCGGGCAGCAGGGGAACAGGACGCAGTCACTGAAAATGGAGAGGCTGCCGGCCAATAGGCCGAGGAGGAGTTCCCACCGGCTGCGAGCAGGTGTGGACGGCGTTGGCGGGACTCAGCATTTTAATTGTGGCCCACGACCGGCACCGCGCCAAACATGCTGCCGCCAATTGCGCTGATTCTCCGCTCTGCTGGCGTCGGGGCGGCGTGGCCCAATCGCAGGAATTCTTCGGCCCAGCCCTGGGCTGAGAGAATCCCGCCCGGGATATACAAAAGTACACAATGTAAATACATAGGCACAAGCATCGGGTGAGCATAGGGAGTGTAGTACTACTCCGTGTCGAAGATGTGTGAATGAAATGAAATGAAAATGAAATGAAATGAAAATCGCTTATTGTCACGAGTAGGCTTCTAATGAAGTTACTGTGAAAAGCCCCTAGTCGCCATATTCCGGCGCCTGTCTGGGGAGGCTGGTATGGGAATCGAACCGTGCTGCTAGCCTGCTCGGTCTGCTTTAAAAGCCAGCAATTTAGCCCAGTCAGTCCATAAGAGGGTCATTCAGGGGTCTGGTAACAGCGGGGAAGAAGCTGTGTTTGAACCTGTTAGTGCGTGTTCTCAAACTTATGTATCACCTGCCCGATGGAAGAAGTTGGAAGAGAATAACCCGAGTGGGTGGGGTCTTTGATTATGCTACCCACTTTCCCAAGGCAGTGAGGTGTAGACAGAGTCAATGGATGGGAGGCGGGTTTGTGCGATGGACTGGGCTGTGTTCACGACTCTGTCTGTAGTTTCTTACGGTCTTGGGCCGTACTAACCTCTCTCTCTCTCTCTCTCCCTCTAAACCTCTCCAACGCCAGGCCTCCTCCGATGAGGAGGTTCCGGGGAGGGCGAGAATGGGCAGCATATGGGGCCTAGGTGGCACGGGAGGCCGCACAACGTGTGAACCATGGCCAACATGCACGGGACGTTCTGATCGTCTCCCGGTTCACTGACTGGAGGGGGTGGTGAGACTGACCAGGGGCACAGACATTTCTTCCCCCCCCCTGCTGGCTGCAACCCCTCCTTGATACATACCTGCCACACTATGGGGGTTCGGGCCCTGGGTTGACAGTAAAATCTGGTCTAGTCCATGGGATGGAGGATGATGGCAGCCCGCACTGCGATGAACTCCATCGTTTGACAATGTCTGATTCCTGCCCATGGTGACACTTTCCACTATCCACTGGATGATCCCTGCCTGCAAGTTGGCTATTCCATCACAGGGTGCCATTGGATCCCTGGGGTGGTGGTGGCGAGGACATTGGGTGGGGTAGGGTGTGGAGCCCAGCCCACCCACAACATCCACTCATCCCTGCCTCCCCCCCCCCCCCCCCACTGGCCAGCCCAGACCAGTCCACCTCACACACACCATCTGACAGAGCACCAAGACAGGTTGTAACAGTGTGAACAGGTGTTTAATGTGCACAGAAATATACATGTACGTAGCCTAGCCCCTATAAACTGTGCTCTGCACCCGTGCCAACTAAATTGGTATATAGCTTTCTGGCCTTACAGGCCCTAACATCTAGGTGGATCCCCAGATGGTACATCAGGAGTGGAGGCGGCCTGCTGTGATTCCCGCCCTGTGACCTGGGTCCCCATTGGCGGCTGTCCTCCGGGACAACCGGCCTGCTGGTATCCCAACTGGCATGGTGCCCCTTGTTCTGCCCGCTGCCCACCAGATGCTCCAGGGACAGGAGGATGGGAGTCCGAGGTGCCGCGGTCTTCCAGCACCTCCCTTGCGGGAGTCACCGGCGGGGCCCCATCACCTCCCCCTCCCTTGGGGAGCCCGATGGCCCCCCGGGCTATTCCATGGGACGGGGCTGCGAATGGAGCAATCCCCTGAGGCACCAGGGGATAGATGTCTCAGAAGACTTAGGGTGTCTCACTCGAGCAAGAGATCTAGCTGACAGCAAAATACTTTTATTTACATAGCCAACTATATTCAACATTACAGAACAGAGCAGGAGAGCGCCACTGCTTCTCTCTTCAGTTCCTCTCACTCATCTGTCTCTGAGTGACATGATTAGAACATAGCTCCTTATGCACATGCTTAGTTGCTATTAATAGAGCAGTATTAGAGTTAACCCTTTACTCTGCAGGGACTGGCACAGAATGGACAGGTAACAAATTGCCAGCATAGTTTACATAGCACCTGTTTGCTTCCTATTTTATATCCTGCCAGTTTTTACTTCCTGTCAATATGCACCCCGTCCATTTCATACTGTGCCTGATTCTTTTGTTAAAAATTGGACATTGTTTGAACAGAGCTGTCACTTTGCTATGAGTCCGTTTTGCACAACTGGAGTAAGCCAATTACACACCCCATTCTCCCCGCTCCCAACTGAAAACTTCCCTTGCAGTTAATCGTTGTTGGATTTGTTTCAGGATTACTTAATTTCGACATAACTACAAATTGGAAAAACACTCCATCATCCAGTGTTGACATATTTACACCTTTATTTGTTAATCTTCTCCAAACATTGGGCATACCAGACAAAGGACCATCTGGACGATGAATTTGGATCTCTTTGAGTTGGAATTCAATACAAATTTTGCCAAATTCAAGCACAGCTGATTGTTTACTTGGCCTGGAATGCACAGCAGGCAGAAGGTTGCACATGCAGCAAAAATAGTATAAATCTACTCCACAAACAAACAAAAATGCAAGAACAGTGGGGGGAAAAACAGTTAAAAAGAAAAAATTGGTCCATTAGCAATGGAATACACACTATGATTACGGTTGAAGAATGAGTGTTGAAGGTAATACGATAAGGTGGACAGCGAAAGCAAGACAAAAATGGGTCAGATTAAATCAAGCAATGAGTTGCTCCCAACAACTTTGGTCTTTGTAAGCTCCAAGCTCATTAAAGCTGTGGAGGGTTTAAAAGACAAACAAAAGCTAGGATCTGCACAAATCCAAAAAACAGACGGCACTTTCCACTCAAGGATAAAAAGGACAGGAAAATTCAGCCAGTACTGAAACCTAAGACTTACCCTGTGGTCCCTCATGCAATCCATGATCCAATGGATTGCGCAATATCTATACACAACTTAAACCGCAAAAGTCAAACCAGGAAGACTCACCCTTTCTCTCAGGAATGAAAAATAGATGGCTATTTATAATCACTTTTACAACAACAGTGATTGAGCTTCAAAGTAATTCATGGATACAAAGTACTTTGGAATGTCCCTCAGAGGCCGGAAAAGGTATTATATACTCCAGGATCTTTCTTATATAAAGGCATAATTACATCAGAAGTGCCTCAAAAGGCTTCGCCAAATTGTTCATAACAACTGATCCAACAACAGCAATATGAATAACCAGTTAAATTATTCATTAGCGAATAGAGAAGAGTGTTGGATCAGCACACCAACTCTTCAGTGCCGCAAGACTTTGGACATCTATTCAAATTATCTGAATAGAGTTATAGAATTCCTACAGCGAAGAAGACCATTTGGCCCATCAGGTCTGCACCATCCTCTGAAATAGCACCCTACCTAGGCCTATTCCCCCTCCCTCTCCCTATAACTCCACCTAACCTACACATCCTTGGATACTAAGGGGCAATTTTAGCATGGCCAATCCACCTCACCTGCACATCATTTGACTTTGGGAGGAAAATGGAGCACCTGGAGGAAACCCACTCAGACACAGGGAGAAATTGCAAACACCGCAGTCACCCAAAGCCAGAATTGAGCCTGAGTCTCAGGTGATGTGAAGCAGCAGTGCTAACCACTGTGTCGCCCAACAGGCCAATGGTTTAATGTCCCATCTTAAGACAGTGCAACGCTCCCCCAAGACTTCCTGACTCACCGAGAATGCTACCAAATGAGCCAGTGCCATCAGGGAGCAAAAGGTTCGCTCTAATTCAACATGAAAGCAGCGGGATTGAACATATAGAGACTGTGGTGCTTATAAAGCGATGTTTGGAGTGCAAGCATCCAATCAAACAAGTAGGTCTCAGCAACCTGCCAGGAATACATTGTTGCCAGTGCAAAGTGGCCATCAGGTCACATGACAAATGTCTGAACGCAGCGGTGCTGCTGTGATTTTGTGCAAATAAAATCATCATTCCGGGTTGGGGGGGGGGGGCAAAAAACGGCTTGTGGCTCCGTATGTCCCTCCTCACCTTCTCCTCCCATCCCATCCCATTCACCACACCCCTCCCCCAAACCAAACTGACTGGCTGGTTCATAACGGGAACTGTCCAATTTTTCAGCTTCCCACAAATAGCGAGCTGCAGGAAGCTTCCCGCACAACTGCAGCCGCAGTTAAATGAGGCCCCTACATCCAAGATGGGCCACCCAAAGGTGGCTCTGAGTGAGCATCGCCAGCACTTCACCAATTCACCTGTTGGATCGAAGTTGAAATCTCACCCTTCCTCCCCACCCTGACCTCCCCACTGCCACCTCCTCCCTGCCCCCTCCCCATCTACAGCTCAGTTCCCCACTGAGTTGTGACTTCAACAATAAAGTCATCAAAGAACCAAATGAATGCTTTTCAAGATTTACTTTTATACACAGCACTTAAAAAGCTTAATAATAGTAACCAAAATAATGCACGCAGTGGCCTCACCCTCACTAGAAAACAAGTGGCTCTAACCTTGAGGGGAGGCATGATAACCCCATAGTCAAACCAGAGAGCTGGAACATAATCCTCACACCAAACAGAAGTTTTGAAAGGAAGCTATAAAAACGATAAATGTCACTGGCCGAGTTATTTTTATGGGTAATAAAATAAAAACACTGATGAACAGTTAAATATTTATTTATTATTTACACTTTGGGCAAAGGCTGACTATAACTCGTGATGAATATAGCAATTTTTTACACAGATTGTATTATTTATATATCTGTTGCAGTAATGTTAATAAAAGCATGAGTGAATGTGTGTAATATATATCTGTTGTAGTATTTTTAAAAAAATCTTGGTTCAACATACAGGCAGGTGATGTGTCTGCTCAGGCTGTAATTAAGATGTTGTAAAAATGGGATCATCATTGATTACAACCATTTACTTGTTTCACAAAGGAATGCCTAATGGAACCTTGCTATGATTTTTGGAGATTCCCTGGAGTGTAGATCATTTGTGACATTGTGTTTAGTGTTGGTTAAGCAGGTCCTGGGATCTGAGTGGGAGAGGATGATGCAATTAATGGGAGGAACCAGGTCTGACTGTAGGATTTTTTTCAACTGACAAAGGCTGAAGGATTTGCAGGCTGTTCTTGAAAGCGTCTCTCTCTCTCTCTCCCTCACCAGCTGTCTTTCTAAGAAAACTCAACACAAGAGTACAGTAAGTATTCATGTGCTTTCTAACTTTATTAACCAGTAGCTTTTGACCTATAATGAGCTTTGCTTAATTGGACATTGAGAAGGTATAAGTTAGAGTTATAGTCTTTCCTTTTACTTTAAGAATTGTTTAATTGTTCATTTAAAAGCTATTTCTGTGATGTTAATGTAGTTACTCCTGTGTTAATAATAACGTTTGTTTTAAAATAAAGAACCCCATTAGTGGAATCACTCCTGGGGCAAAGTATCCTTTGCTCACAGTTTACAAATTGAAAAAATGTTGGGGTTTCATGTCCAGTTTTCTAATATAAATTGGAGTCTGTCCTGTATCCTAATGCTCACAAATGAACATCTAAGTCATATAAACTGTTTAAACGTTCACTATCCTCCACTTGCAAGTCAAAGAAAATTTGACCCTTCACCTGTTGACGAATTATCATAGAATTTACAGTGCAGAAGGAGGCCATTCAGCCCATTGAGTCTGCACCGGCCTTTGAAAGAGCATACTACTTAAGCCCATGCCTCCACCCCAATCCCCACAAAACAACCTAACCATTGGACTCTAAGGGGCAATTTAGCATGGCCAATCCGCCTCGCCTGCACATCTTTAGACTGGGAGGAAACCGTAGCACCCAGACAAAACCCACGCAGACATGGGGAGACCATGCAAACTCCACACAGTCACTCGAGGCCAGAATCTGGGACCTTGGAGCTGTGAGGCAACAGTGCTAACCACTGTGCCACCAAATTATGACAGTTTACACAGAGCAACCACTAGGTGCAGTCTTGATGGCCCATTTCCTACTTCAAGGTGAATGCATTGTCGAAGGTTCTTTTCTGAAATACTTCCGCGCATTTATAGGCATCACTGAAGAAGCATAACTGCGTTGCTCTTTGGCAGTCTGTAATCTGGTTCATTTTGGGAATCATCAGACAGTCTGCCCCTGTTCATAATCCCGGGACTGCTTCACAGCTCTTGTCAGCTTGGACTGGCAGCACTTTCTTACCTCTCACAGAATAGACGAATCCATAGCGTGCAAAAGGAGGCCATTTGGCTCATCGGGTCTGCACCAACCCTTGGAAAGACCCTACATAGGCCCAATCGCCGTCCAATTTATGCAACCCCACGCTAAGGGGCAATTTAGCATGGCCATTCGCCTAACCTTCACATCTTTCGACTGTGGAAGGAACCCGGAGGAAACCCATGCACAGGGAGAATGTGCATACTCCACACATACAGTCACCCGAGCTCGGAATCGAACCCGTGTCCATGGCGCTGTGAGGCAGTACTGCTAACCGAGCCACCTGGTCTTTTAATTCCAGAATTTATTGAATTCTTATTGCACCACCTGCAGGATTTGAACCTGGGTCCCCAGAGCATTATGCTGGGTTTACCAGTCCTGTGACAATATCACTACTCCTCTGCCTCCCCCACCTCCCTCCTCTGAGTTGGACAATTGTGGTTGCGGGCTTTACTTCCAGACTTGAAAGTTGACAATTCAGTACAGTGCCGAGGGCAAGCTGCACCGTCAAGAGTTGCTGCCCTCCATATAAAACCTTGTTTTAAAATCCCCTCGCTTTCTATTTGGATTGTAATTAAACAGAAGAAGAGCAAAATGTCTGATGAGGGTTTCTAGGTTGTGTTTCTAGGTTCTTCTTGACCATTGGGGTCTGGCTGTGCTCTGTCCCCTTCTTGAGGACCCAAAGCATCCTGAGCTTCCCTGGGTTCACTTATTCCTCTTCTCTTTCTCCAACTCCTCTTTCTAAACCCTTCTCTCTTCCTCAGTGAAGGGTATGTCTCCAACAGAAACCATGATGCCCATCTGGCTATGAGAGTTTTGCTCAAAAGATAATATAAATCTACCAGCCCGGTAGTATCTTGATTGGGATACATTGTGGATCTCGGTTTAAGTCCGGGTGGTGACTAAGTCATCAGGCAGTGCGAGTCACAAAAACAGCAACCACAACTTTATCAAAAGTTGGCATAAATTAGCATAGCTTATGCCCTCAAGCACTGAATTGTTGCTTCAGAGGTAATTATGGTACAGTGAAAAGCTGCACACAAATTAAATTATACATTAACATGGCTCTCTACCACATCCTCTATCATATTGAAAATGTACGAGGGGGAAATGATTAATTCCAGTCCCTGGACTTTCACATTTAAGTAAACATTTGCTGCCGTCTTTTTAAGAAACAATCCTTTTTTAAGATCGTTTGTACAGGGTCAGAAGCAACTATTGCAATGAACAAGACCAGTTTAAAGTTGAACTTTTGGTTGACTATTTTGACTGTCTCACTCGCCAACCACTTTCTCTAACAGCCAGCTGCCCAGTTCCCTCTTGAGTTGACTGAAACGATAAGGACAATTTTAACCAAAGCCCCTTGTAGAGCTCTCGACCCTCCAGGATTGGCCTGAACTCCGCAGTCCAACCTCCTGGACATTGGTTCGAGCCAACAGAAGTCAAAAAGATGTTGAAAAGAATTGTGTTTCCTGTCAATTTCTCTGAACTCTTCCACTTATTTTAAAATAATTAGGAGATAGGGAAAATGGCTGTTTGATTAGATCGGTCATATGGAGGTGTGAAACCATGAGGTGGAACCTCCAGGATTAACAGCCAACCAGAATCGGCAACCCTGTCTGCTTGTTGGGAATCAGTTAATATTGACTGCAACGCTAATTTTCCATCCATTCGATTTGATTCTTGATTTTTAGTCAACGAAGGATAGGGCAGGTTTTAAAACAGAGCCCATGCCCGTCCCCCCTCCCCCCACCACCCAGCCCAGCCAATCCACTGGGCATGTCAGATTAAAATTATCCCGCTATTATACTCTGTTCAACATGCAGTAGGTCAGGGGAGTCTTAACCCACCTTCTAATTGACCCTTTTTTTTTTAAGGTGTAAGCTGAGGACTTTCTTTCTTCTTTTTCGATAAATTTAGAGCACCCAATTCTTTTTTTTTCCAATTATGGGGCAATTTAGCATGGCCAATCCACCTACCCTGCCCATCTTTAGGTGTGGAGGTGAGACCCAAGCAGACACGGAGAGAATTGTGAAAACTCCTCGCAGGCAGTGACCCGGGGCCAGGATCGAACCCAGGTCTTTGGCGCCTTGAGGCAGCAATGCTAACCACTGCACCGAGAAGTTTTTTTTTAGGGAAGATATTCAAGACTCCTTTGCACATTGTGTCAGTTTCATAAGCATTACAAAGATTTGTCAATGGTTCATTGGTTCTGTATAATGATGGATATTGAGAGTATACAGGATGTATGGGGAGGGCATGCATGGAGCATGGGGATTTGAGGGGGCAAGGGAGATATGGGAGGCATGATTCAACCGGGAAAAAGTCTATGTCCAGTTTTGGGCATGTTTAATGGGCTGTTCCTGGTGGCTGCAGTGTCTAGAAACACCCCGCTATTCAACAGCACTTTGCCAGTTTTCTTTGGCCTCGGGAAGTTTCTGCCCAGGCAGCACTTGCATCATTTCAGGGTGGCATGCAGTAAAGGCTCCTCACAAATCGAGGCGCCATTTTGGAAGGCTGTCGGGATCTCTCCTCCCCCCCACGGCCACCTTTCAGCCCTCCCCACCGTTTTCGACACCCCTGCCTCTCGGGGAGACCTCTGGGATCCCCTCCCCCCAACCTGGTAAGGCTCCCCCAGGCCCGATTCATGGCAATGTCAACCTCGCACCTGTGCAGCTTGGCACCACCACCCTGGCACTACTAATGTCAACCTGGAAGTTCCACCCTAGCACACTGGCACCAGGGCGGCACTGCCAGGGTGCATGGGTGGCACTGCCATGGTACCATGCTGGCAGTGCCAAGGTACCCGGGTGCCAGAGGGAATGCCAGGATACCACTCTACCCTGTCCCCGACCACCCGGTGGTCTCCAATGGCCTGGGAGACGCCCCCATGTGGTATTTCAACTGGTCCACGTTTATGGAAACTGGTACTAAACAGTGCCCTGGCAAGGTCTCCCAGGCATGGCCTTAGGTCCCGGGCACAGGAGAATCCCACTAATTCATATTTAATTGAGCCAAATGGCTCATTTAACTGTGCAGATTTGGACCATGCCCAGTGAGAGCGTGGTCCAGATCATGACATCTCGCGACATTTTGTTAAATCTCAGCAGGTCAGGGCAGCACGGTGGCGCAGTGGGTCAGCCCTGCAGCCTCACGGCGTCGAGGTCCCAGGTTCGATCCCAGCTCTGGGTCACTATCCTTGTGGAGTTTGCACATTCTCCCCGTTTTTGCGTGTGTTTCACTCCCACAACCCAAAGATGTGCGCGGTAGGTGGATTGGCCACGCTAAATGGCCTCTTAATTGGGAAAAAAAAACTAAAAAAAAAAAAATCTCGCAAGGTGTTTCAAGTGCCTCATCTCTAAACCAAGTCGAATGCAACAACGTCATTAAATGGCGCCCAGGGGTATGGGAAATATGAGGGTTCATTGGCAACCATGGAGGGGACATGGACTTTAATGGCATGGTGAAGGTATGGGTGATATGAGGGATCTCAGATGTTGTGGAGTGTGCACCTTGTCCCTCCATTCCAAAAATATGTCGTTGCATTCAATTTCTACTGTGGCTGATCTCAGAAACATTAATCTGTAATAAAAAAAAGGTTCTTGGCAAACAGTGTGAAGATGCCCTCCCTCAGAGTGGGATTACTTTTTTTTTTAAATGTTAAATTTAGAATACCCAATTAATTTTTTCCAATTAAGGGACAATTTAGCGTGGCCAATCCATCTACCACACACACCTTTGGGTTGTGGGGATGAAACCCACGCAAACACGGGGAGAATGTGCAAACGCCACACGGACAGTGACCCAGAGCCGGGATCGAACCTGGGACTGCAGCACCGTGAGGCAGCAATGCTAACCATTGCGCCACCGTGTTGCCCTCAGAAGCTATTACTTTATTAACAAATGCAAATACAAGTAGCGGAAACTGAGTAGCTGTTATGGGGAATAACAAACAATACCTGCCTACAAATAGGACCAGTCCTGAGGTGACAACTTATGAGGTTTTAATTCTTATGTTCAATAAACAGGAACTCCTTTGTGATTAACTTAGCAAATTAGTCTGGGACTTCAATAAGATCAAGTTACATCCAACCTTATGATTGATTTGACACCCATTGTGGAAACCAATATTTCCTTATTGCTTTGTTCTTCCCTGGTCAGTTGTTTATTCAACATTTGTTCGAAAAATCAGTTGGAGCAGTAAACCCTAGAGGGGCATTATCCTTGAAACTTAATTATTGTAATCAGTTGCACATTTATTTGTACTGTGGAAGTTCCTGTTCAACCACCTGACTCGGGCCGAAAATGAGCGTTACCGACAATCACAAAATGTTTCACTGGCTGTAACGTCCGCAGAGTCTACAGTGACTATACCTCTCGAATGGTCGTAGAAAATCCCATGGCACTAATTCAACAAACATTGAGGGAGTTCACCTTGATGTCCTAGCCAATATATATCCCTCAACCTCCATCGCTGAAATAGGTCATCTGGTCATTATGGCATCGCTGTTTGAGGGAGCTTACAGTGCCCATATTGGCTGCTGTGTTCACTTCCTTGCAAGTGATTGAATTTCAAAAGTATTTCAACAGCTGTAAAATGCTTGGGGATGCTCTAAGATCATGAAAGGCATTACATAAATGCAGGTCATTCTTTATCACCAATATATTTGTTTCCAATTCTCAAAGCTATCAGGAAGGAATCTGTACATATTTGATGAATGCTGTTTGTCACTGAAGAATCCTCGGCTGGATTCTCCGATTTTTAGGCTGTGTCCTGTCACTGGCATGGGAACGGTGGCGTTTTACGACCAAAAATTTGGTGCAAAGCAGCCACCGATCCTCCATATGGTAGGACACTGGGAGGCAGGCAGCGTAGAGCACCCGGCTCTCGCTGCCGATACTGCCGGAGAATTGCCGTGTCCGTGGCTGCGCACGGCGGCGGCCGCGCCATGCAACATGGCGCCGGCCGCACGCCGACCCGGCCTGCCAAATAGTGACTCCCCCTTTGGCTGGCTCGCGACCCCCGGACCACCCTCCGAAAGAGCCCCCAGCCCCTGCCAAAGTCCCCCCTCCCCGCGGATCGGCTCTCCCCCGACTGTGGCAGGGCTGGACTGAGTCCACAGCTGCCACACCGAATTCCCGATAATTGCATGAGACACCAACGCCGTTGGGAACTCAGCCGGTCGTGGGTGGAGCATCGGGGGGGGGGGGGCCTCTGGCAACGTCCTGAGGCCGTCGATATGGCGTGTGGCATACTCTGTACGCCACTTTGGAGGGGGCAGAGCACCGCGAAAGCAGTGCCGCCCCCGATTTCAATGAGAACATTGTTTCTCTGGGCGATCCCGCCCCCTGTTTCAAACCCCATGAAGTAGACCTTGTAGTCTTGCGTATATTAATAGCAAGTTTTTATTAACAATTTATAACTATATACATTTATACAGTGGAGGGTACAGGTACTGAACTGACTCTATTCTAGATCTTTACACATCTCCATCCATCACTAGACTGACACTGGCTCTGGGTCATGTGCCTTCTTACATCACTGTGTAGGCGGTACTGTACTCAGTCCCACATTAATCCTGTTTGTCCCACATCCTCATACTACAGTCACGATAGTGGCATTATACTTCAACCACTTGTGAGAGGTCTTATATAAAAGCAAGTTCTCTCTTTATGCAAACTTTGTGTTGAACACCCCAAAAAATGGAATACTCTGTGGTCATTTCTCCTTTGTGGTATTAAAAGTTTCTGTGCATTTTGTGGATTTTACATTTGTTAAACGGATGCATATGAGTGCTGAGGAAAAGGACTCCTTCCTTTTCCAGGCGCCAATTATCAGCATCATGCACTCCCAAATCAGGTATCAGAAAAATAACATGCATTTATATAGCATCTATAATGTCATGAAAATGTCCCAGCTTTTTCACAGGATTATTATCGGACAAAACTTAACACCGAGCCATCTAGAGAGATGTTAGGATAGACCAAAAGCTTGGTCAAAAAGGTAGATTTTAAGGAGTGCTTGAAGAAGGAGGGAAAAAGATAGAGAGGTAGCAGGGTTTAGTGTGGTAATTTCAGAGCTTAGAGCCAAGACAGCTGAAGCCACAGCACCAATTGTGACGCACTGAAACTCAGCAATGTGCAAGAGACTAGAGAACTGGAGGAGTGTAGAGATCGTGGTGGGTCGTAATGTTGGAGAAGGTTACAGAGATAGAGAAAGGTGAAGCCATGGACACTAACTAGACAGAGTAAAATTTAACTGTTCTGCCTCAGAAGTATCCTTCACTATCAGCAACATTGGGACCTTCTACTGCCATGATGTGATATATTTTTATTTCCCACATAAGCTGCCTAAAGGTCTTTCATAATGAGGTGACCGGTTCAAAGCCAAATAGCACATTCTTGCACGGGCCCCGAGCCACTCTGTACTGAATTGAGCTTGTCGAGACTCATTCCTCTTGCAGCTAACAGACATTTCCTGCAGAATGTTTGAGGTGAGGGACGCCGTCAGTGTCCCTGCTGATTTCATCTGTGGGAAGTGCACTCATCTCCAGTTCCTCAGAAACCGTGTTAGGGAACTGGAGCTGGAGCTGGATGAACTTCGGATCATTCGGGAGGCAGAGGTGGTCATAGATAGAAGCTTCAGGGATGTAGTTACTCCGAAGAATAAAGATAGATGGGTGACGGTGAGAGGGGCTGGGAGGAAGCAGTCAGTACAGGGGTCCCCTATGGTCGTTCCCCTTACTAACAAGTATACCGCTTTGGATACTGTTGGGGGGACGACTTACCAGGGGTAAGTCATGGGGTTTAGGTCTCTGGCACAGAGTCTGTCCCTGTTGCTCAGAAGGGAAGGGGGGAGAGGAGTAGAGCATTAGTCATTGAGACGCCATAGTTAGGGGGACAGATAGGAGATTCTGTGGGAACGAGAGAGACTCGCGGTTGGTGTGTTGCCTCCGTGATGTCTCGGATCGTGCTTTCGGGATCCTTAAGGGGGAGGGGGAGCAGCCCCAAGTCGTGGTCCACAGAGGTACCAACGACATAGGTGGGAAAAGGGATAGGGATGCAAGGCAGGAATTCAGGGAGCTAGAGTGGAAACTTAGATCTGGGACAAACAGAGTTATTATCTCTGGGTTGTTACCCGTGCCATGTGCTAGCGAGACAAGGAATAGGGAGAGAGAGCAGTTGAACACGTGGCTACAGGGATGGTGCAGGAGGGAGGGTTTCAGATTCCTGGATAATTGGGGCTCATTCTGGGGTAGGTGGGACCTCTACAAACGGGATGGTCTACACCTGGACCAGAGGGGTTCCAATATCCTGGGGGGGGAAATTTGCTAATGCTCTTCGGGAGGGTTTAAACTAGTTCAGCAGGGGATTGTGAACCTGAATTGTAGCTTCAGTATACAGGAGGTTGAGAGTAGTGAGGTCATGAGTAAGGTTTCAAAGTTGCAGGAGTGTACCGGCAGGCAGGAAGGTGATTTAAACTGTGTCTACTTCAATGCCAGGGGCATCCGGAATAAGGTGGGTGAACTTGCGGCATGGATTAGTACCTGGGACTTCGATGTTGTGGCCATTTTGGAGACATGGATAGAGCAGGGACAGGAATGGTTGTTGCAGGTGCCGGGGTTTAGATATTTCAGTAAGCTCAGGGAAGTTGGTAAAGGAGGGGGAGGGGTGGCATTGTTAGTCAAGGACAGTATTACGGTGGCAGAAAGGATGTTTGATGAGGACTCGTCTACTGAGGTAGTATGGGCTGAGGTTAGAAACAGGAAAGGAGAGGTCACCCTGTTAGGGATTTTCTACAGGCCTCTGAAAAGTTCCAGAGATGTAGAGGAAAGGATTGCAAAGATGATTCTGGATAGGAGTGAAAGTAACAGGGTAGTTGTTATGGGGGACATTAACTTTCCAAATATTGACTGGAAACGCTATAGTTCGAGTACTTTAGATGGGTCCGTTTTTGTCCAATGTGTGCAGGGGGGATTCCTGACACAGTATGTAGATAGGCCAACAAGAGGCGAGGCCATATTGGATTTGGTACTGGGTAATGAACCAGGATAGGTGTTAGATTTGGAGGTACGTGAACACTTTGGTGATAGTGACCACAATTCAATTACGTTTACTTTAGTGATGGAAAGGGATAGGTATATACCGCAGGGCAAGAGTCATATCTGGGGGAAAGGCAATTATGATACGATGAGGCAAGATTTAGGATGCATCGGATGGGGAGGGAAATTGCAGGGGATGGGCACAATGGAAATGTGGAGCTTGTGCAAGGAACAGCTACTGCGTGTCCTTGATAAGTATGTACCTGTTAGGCAGGGAGGAAGTGGTCGAGTGAGGGAACCGTGGTTTACTAAAGTAGTTGAAACATTTGTCAAGAGGAAGAAGGAGGCTTATGTAAAGATGTGACATGAAGGTTCAGTTAGGGCGCTCGAGAGTTACAAGGTAGCTAGGAAGGACATAAAGAGAGAGCTAAGAAGAGCCAGGAGGGGACATAAGAAGTCTTTGGCAGGTAGGATCAAGGATAACCCTAAAGCTTTCTATAGATATGTCAGGAATAAAAGAATGACTAAGGTAAGAGTAGGGCCAGTCAAAGACAGTAGTGGGAAGTTGTGCGTGGAGTCCGAGGAGATAGGAGAGCTGCTAAATTAATATTTTTCGTCAGTATTCACGCAGGAAAAAGACAATATTGTCGAGGAGAATACTGAGCTACAGGCTATTAGACTAGAAGGGCTTGAGGTTCATAAGGAGGAGGTGTTAGCAATTCTGGAAAGAGTGAAAATAGAAAAGTCCCCTGGGCCGGATGTGATTTATCCTCGAATTCTCTGGGAAGCTAGTGAGGAGATTGCTGAGCCTTTGGCTTTGATCTTTAAGTCGTCTTTGTCTACAGGAATAGTGCCAGAAGATTGGAGGATAGCAAATGTTGTCCCGTTGTTCAAGAAGGGGAGTAGAGACAACCCCGGTAACTATAGACCAGTGAGCGTTACTTCTGTTGTGGGCAAAGCCTTGGAAAGGTTAATAAGAGATAGGATGTATAATCATCTGGAAAGGAATAATTTGATTAGAGATAGTCAACACGGTTTTGTGAAGGGTAGGTCGTGCCTAACAAACCTTATTCAGTTCTTTGAGAAGGTGACCAAACAGGTGGATGAGGGTAAAGCAGTTGATGTGGTGTATATGGATTTCAGTAAAGCGTTTGATAAGTTTCCCCATGGTAGGCTATTGCAGAAAATACGGAGGCATGGGATTCAGGGTTATTTAGCAGTTTGGATCAGAAATTGGCTAGCTGGAAGAAGACGAAGGGTGGTGGTTGATGGGAAATGTTCAGACTGGAGTCCAGTTACTAGTGGTGTACCACAAAGATTGTTTTGGGGCCACTGCTGTTTGTCATTTTTATAAATGACCTGGAGGAGGGCGTAGAAGGATGGGTGAGTAAATTTGCAGATAACACTAAAGTCGGTGGAATTGTGGACAGTGTGGAAGGATGTTGTAAGTTACAGAGGGACATAGATAAGCTGCAGAGCTGGGCTGAGAGGTGGCAAATGGATTTTAATGCAGAAAAGTGTGAGGTGATTCATTTTGGAAGAAATAACAGGAAGACAGAGTACTGGGCTAATGGTAAGATTTTTGGTAGTGTGGATGAGCAGAGAGATCTCGGTGTCCCTGTACATAGATCCCTGAAAGTTGCCACCCAGGTTGAGAGGGTTGTTAAGAAGGCGTACGGTGTGTTAGCTTTTATTGGTAGAGGGATTGAGTTTCGGAGCCATGAGGTCACATTGCAGTTGTACAAAACTCTGGTGCGGCCGCATTTGGAGTATTGCATGCAATTCTGGTCGCCGCATTATAGGAAGAATGTGGAAGCATTGGAAAGGGTGCAGAGGAGATTTACCAGAATGTTGCCTGGTATGGAGGGAAGATCTTATGAGGGAAGGCTGAGGGACTTGAGGCTGTTTTCGTTAGAGAGAAGAAGGTTAAGAGGTGACTTAATTGAGGCATACAAGATGATCAGAGGATTAGATAGGGTGGACAGTGAGAGCCTTTTTCCTCGGATGGTGATGTCTAGCACGAGGGGGCATAGCTTTAAATTGAGGGGAGCTAGACACAGGACAGATGTCAGAGGTAGGTTCTTTACTCAGAGAGTAGTACGGGCGTGGAATGCTCTGCCTGCAACAGTAGTGAACTCGCCAACACTAAACACATTCAAATGGTCATTGGATAGACATATGGATGATAAGGGAATAGTGTAGATGAGCTTTAGAGTGGTTTCACAGGTCGGCGCAACATCGAGGGCCGAAGGGCCTGTACTGCGCTGTAATGTTCTATGTTCTATTGGAAACTTGTCAGCCTGGGCTGGATTTGAACTCGGATTCCAATGGATAAAGTTCCCATACAACACGAGCAAACACTTCAATATTGCAAAATGAACTTCCTCGACATTCTAGATTGTTACAGATTTCAGACGAAAGGTACTTCTGTGTACAGTTGGGGTTAATTTTTCCACATGGCTCAAACGCAGTCTAAAGAAATGCAAAGCAATTCACAATGTAGGAGAGGCATTCCCTGAGAATAGCTTTGGGATTCACAAAGTAATTGGTCAAGAATGAGCAGACTGGTTTTGAAAAGATAATTGATAATAATAACAATTAATAATAATTAGTCAGGTAATTGAGTTTGGTTGAAATCTGAAGGAAGCACCTATGAATGAATCATAGGATTTCACTCATTCCCTTTGACAGATTGCAGCGGAAAAATGCCCCACTTGGGTATTTTGGGGAGATTTAAGCTAGAAGAGAAAATAAAAGAGACTCACATTCATACAAAGCCTTTCATGATCTTAGGCCCTATCAAATTGCATTACTGCCAATGAAGTCCTTTCTTTTAAGTGTGATTATTGCATTGTAAGAAATATGACAGTCGATTTGCACAGAACAAGGTTACAAAACAATCACATTACGATGACCAGGTAATCTATTTTTAGCTAATGATTGAAGGATAACTTTTGGCCAAGACAATGCGGAGAGGGAGTGGAAGGGAGGGTTTTGCATATTGAAGCAGTACATGTCAAGGGTATTAATCCCATGTATGGGATATTAATGCAAATTCCCCACCTCACACAAGGCCATCTGTCTTTTGTTCTGAAAGTTGCTACTCTTGGTTACAATCTCTTACAGCTCTAACTTCTCTTTAGTTCTGATGGAGAGTCGAAGAACTTGAAAAGTGGTTTGCACTGTTGCTTCACAGCACCAGGGTCCCAGGTTCGATTCCCAACTTGGGTCACTGTCTGCGCGGAGTCTGCAGGCGAGATTCTCCGCAAATGCGGAGAATCGTAAAGGCTGCCGTGGGACAGGCCGTGACCCACGGCAGCCTTCACGCCCACTTCCGGGGCCGATTCTCCCCCCCCAGGCGGGGCTAGGAGCGCGGCCCCGTGCGTCACGGTGGCGCGGCCTTGACGACGGTCGTCAAGGCCGCACGTCAAGCGTCACGCCGGCTGACGCAGCCGATGACGTCGGTCGCGCATGCGCAGTTGGCGTCTATTCCCGCAAGACGTGGCGGCTTGATCTTGCGGGGCGGCGGAGGGAAAAGAGTGCGTCCGAAACGGATGCATGGCCCACGATTGTTAGGCACCGATCGCGGGCCTATGCTCCCCTTGGCACGGCCGTGGTACTGCCGTGCCAATTGGGCCCCCAGATGCCCCAACGGGCATCTGGCACCCATTTCACGACGGCAGCGAGCAGGTGTGTTTGCTGCCGTGTTGAAACGGGCGTGAAGGCCCGGCCGCTCGACCCATCGGCCTCGGAGAATCGCCGCTCGCCGTTTTTGGCGTGGGTCGGGCGTGGGGGGGGGGGGAGAATAGCGGGAGGGCGTGAAAAATGTTGGGAGGCCCTCCCGCTATTCTTCCACCCGGCGTGGGGGGTGGAGAATAGCGCCCTGCATGTTTTCCCCGTGTCTGCATGGATTTCCTCTGGGTGCTCTGGTTTCCTCCCACAAGTCCTGAAAGACATGCTGTTAGGTGAATTGCTGCCGCCCTATTTTCCTACCGTTCTGCCAGGAAAGGCTGCTACCGCCTAAAGAACCCCTGTACTGATCCCCTCAGGGCAAATTTCACCCTCTCCAATTTGATGAACCCCGCCATATCATTGATCCAGGCCTCCATGCTTCGGGGCCTCGCATCCTTCCATTGAAGCAAAATCCTCCGCCGGGCTACTAATGACGCAAAGGCCAGAACACCGGCCTCTTTTGCCTCCTGCACTCCTGGCTCCACTGCAACCCCAAAAATTGCGATAACCCCAACCTGGCTTGACGCTGGATCCTACCACCCTCGACACCGTCCTTGCTACCCCCTTCCAAAACTCCTCCAGCGCTGGGCATGCCCAGAACATATGGGCGTGGTTCGCTGGGCTCCCCGAGCACCTAGCACACGTCTTCGCCTCCGAAAAACCTACTTATCCTCGTCCCGGTCATGTGGGCCCTATGTAGCACCTTGAACTGTATGAGGCTAAGCCTCACACAGGAAGAGGAGGAATTCACTCTTTCCAGGGCATCCGCCCATGTCCCCTCCTCAATCTCCTCACCCAGCTCCTCTTCCCATTTACCCTTCAGCTCCTCCACCGAGGCCACATCCACCTCCTGCATGACTTGGTACACGTCCAATATCCTACCCCTCCAACCCACACTCCCGAGAGCACCCTGTCCCGTACCCCAAGTGGGGGCAGCAGAGGGAACCCCTCCACCTGCCGCCTGGCAAACGCCCTAACCTGCATGTACCTAAACATGTTCCCCGGGGGGAGCCCAAACTTCCCCTCTAACTCACCCAGGCTGGCAAACCTCTCATCCACAAACAGGTCCCGCAACCTCCTAATACCTACCCTGTGCCAGCCAAGAAACCCACCATCGATGCTCCCTGGAACAAACCGGTGGTTCCCCCGTATCGGGGACTCCATTGAGCCCCCCCACCTCCCCCTTATGCCGTCTCCATTGCCCCCACATTTTGAGGGTAGCCACCACCACCGGGCTCATGGTATACCTCATTGGAGGGAGTGGCAACGGCGCCGTTACCAGCTCCTCCAGGCTTGTGTCCACACAGGACGCCATCTCCATCCTCTTCCATGCTGCCCCTGCCCCGTCCATTACCCACTTACGCAGCAGTTGGCAGCCCAATAGTGCCCACAGAGGTTGGGCAATGCCAGCCCCCCCCATCCCTGCCCCGCTCCAAAAACACCCTTCTCACCCTCGGAGTCCCATGCGCCCATACAAATTCCGTAATACTCCTGTTGACCCTCCTAAAAAAGGCCTTCGGGATAAGGGTGGGGAGGCACTGGAACAGGAACAAAAGCCTCGGGAGCACCGTCATCTTGATGGACTGCACCCTGCCCGCCAGCGACAGCGGCAACATGTCCCATCTATTAAACTCCTCCTCCATTTGCTCCACCAGCTTAGTGAGGTTAAGTGTGTGGAGGGCCCCCCAGCTCCTAGCCACCTGGACTCCCAGGTACCGAAAGCTCCTCCCTGCCCTTTTCAGAGGGAGCCTACCAATCCCCTCCTCTTGATCCCCCGGGTGCACGATGAACAGCTCACTCCTACCCAGGTTGAGCTTGTACCCAGAAAAGCCTCCAAGTTCCCTAAGGATCTTCATCACCTCTGGCATTCCCCCCACTGGGTCCGCCACATATAGCAACAAGTCATCTGCGTATAATGACACTCGGTGCTCCTCCCCACCCCGCACCAGACCCCTCCAATTCCTCGACTCCCTCAACGCCATGGCCAGGGGCTCAATTGCCAACGCAAAGAGCTAGAGGGACAGGGGACACCCCTGCCTCGTCCCCCGGTACAACCGAAAGTACTCCGATCTCCTCCTATTCGTGGCTACGCTCGCCATCGGGGCCTCATGTAACAGCCTCACCCAACTGACAAACCCCTCCCCGAACCCAAACCTTTCCAGCACCTCCCACAAGTATCCCCACTCAACCCTATCAAAGGCCTTCTCCGCGTCTAATGGTACCACTATCTCCGCCTCACCTTCTACCGCCGGCATCATGATAACATTCAGAAGCCTACGTATATCGGTGTTCAGCTGCCTTCCCTTCACAAACCCCGTCTCATGGTCCTCATGAATGACCCCTGGCACACAGTCCTCCATCCTTGTGGCCAAGATCTTCGCCAACAGCTTGGCATCCACATTTAACAACGATATCGGCCTATGTGATCCACACTGCAGGGGGTCCTTGTCCCGTTTAAGGATCAAGAAAATCAGCGCCCGTGACATAGTTGGGGGCAAAGCCCCTCCCTCCCTTGCCTTGTTAAAGGTCCTAACCAACAGGGGGCCCAGCAGGTCTGCATACATTTTGTGAAATACGACCGAAAACCCATCCGGCTCCGGCGCCTTCCCCGACTGCATGCTACCTATCCCTTTAACCAGCTCCTCCAGCTCAATCAGCGCCCTGTCCAAAAAGCGCCCCATCCCCCCCCCCCCCCTTCCACCGGGGGCTCGGACCGGTACAATTCCCCATAAATGTCCCTGAAGACCCCATTAATGTCCACCCCCCTTCGCACCACATTGCCTCCCCTATCCGTCACTCCACCAATCTCCCTGGCCGCGTCGTGCTTACGAAGCTGATGCGCCAGCATCCTACTCGCCTTCTCCCCATATTCGTACACCGCTCCCTGTGCCTTTCTCCACTGAGCTTCCGCCTTTCCGGTGGTCAGCAAGTCGAACTTGGCCTGAAGGTTACATCGCTCCCTCAACAGTCCCTCCTCCGGAGCCTCCGCGTATCTCCTGTCTACCCTCACCATTTCCCCCACCAACCTCTCCCTCTCTCTTTTGTCTCCCCTCTCCCTATGGGCTCGGATGGAAATCAACTCTCCTCTAACCACCGCCTTCAATGCCTCCCAAACCGTCCCCACCCGGACCTCCCCATTATCATTGGCCTCTAAGTACCTCTTGATACACCCCCGAACCCGCCCACCCACCTTCTCTTCCGCCAGCAGTCCCACCTCCAGGCGCCAGAGCGGGCGCTGGTCCCTCTCCTCCCCCAGCTCAAGGTCTACCCAGTGCGGGGCATGATCCGAAATGATTATGGCCGAATACTCGGCATCCTCCACCCTCGAAATCAGGCCCCTGCTCAGGACAAAAAAATCGATCCGGGAATAGGCTTTATGCTTGTGGGAGAAAAATGAATACTCCCTGGCCCTCGGCCTTGCAAACCTCCACGGATCCACCCCTCCCATCTGGTCCATAAACCCCCTCAACACCTTAGCCGCCGCGGGCCTCCTGCCCGTCCTGGACATGGATCGATCTAATGGGGGATCCAGCACCGTGTTAAAATCCCCCCCCCAGTATCAGGCCCCCCGTCTCTAGATCCGGAATGCGGCCCAACATGCGCCACATAAAACCCGCATCGTCCCAATTTGGGGCATAGACATTCACCAGCACCACCCGCTCCCCTTGCAACTTGCCGTTCACCATCACATACCTCCCTCTACTCTCAGCCACCACCTTTGACGCTTCAAACGACACCCTTTTCCCCACCAGAATCGCCACCCCCCAGATTTTTTGCATCCAGCCCCGAATGAAACATCTGGCCTACCCAGCCCTTCCTCAGTCTAACCTGGTCCGCCACCTTCAGGTGCGTCTCCTGGAGCATAGCCACATCCGCCTTCAGCCCCTTCAGGTGCGTAAACACCCGGCCCGTTTGACCGGCCCATTCAGCCCCCTCACATTCCAAGTTATCAGCCGGATCAGAAGGCTCCCTGCCCCCCTCCCCTGCCGGCTAGCCATAACCCGTCCCCTGCCCGCCCCAGGCCAGCGCCCCCCGCTCGGCCCGTTCCCCACGGCGGCAAACCCCCACCCCGGCCCCCCCCCTGCATACACCAGCTCCTTCCTGGCCATTTCAGCAGTAACCCGGTACCCCCCCCCCCCCCCCCCCCCCAGGCTAGGACCTCTCCCAGCTGTATTACTCCCTCCATAGCACTCCCGTGAGCCAGCTAACTTCTGCTGACCCCGGCAGCTCCCGCCACACCTCCGACCCCTCCCAACGTGGGGCTACTTCTCCTCCCCCAGACCCATCAGCAGACCCTCCTCCTCCCCCTCCCGCTCATGCGCGGGAAAAAAGCCCGCGCTTCTCAATTCCGACCCCGCCCCCATCCACCCTCAGTGCGGGAAACAGAAGAAAAGCCCGCGCTTTCCCTCTGCCCGATCCCGCCCACGCAAAAAAAGACAGCAGCCCACCCGCCCTAGAAATAACACACAACCAACTTAAAACAGCATGAAACAACATAAAACGGAGACCCTTCCCACCAAAACTTAAAACAGTTATTTACAAACCCCCGACCCTCAGCCAGAGTCCAACTTCTCGGCCCGCACAAAGGCCCACGCCTCCTCCGGGAACTCAAAATAAAAGTGCCGGTCCTTGTAAGTGACCCACAGACGTGCTGGCTGTAACATGCCAAACTTCACACTCTTTCTGTGGAGCACCGCCTTCGTCCGGTTGTACCCGGCCCTCCGCTTAGCCACCTCCGCACTCCAGTCCTGGTAGATCCGCACTACTGTGTTCTCCCACTTGCTGCTCCGCTCCTTCTTGGCCCACCTAAGCATGCACTCTCGGTCAACGAACCGGTGGAACCGCACCAGCACCGCCCGTGGCAGCTCATTCGGTTTGGGCCTCCTGGCCAGTATTCTGTGAGCCCCCTCCAGCTCCAGGGGCCCCTGGAAGGACCCAGCTCCCATCAGCGAGTTCAACAAAACGACCACATAGGCCCCCAGGTCTGACCCCTCCAGCCCCTCCATGAGGCCCAGATCCGCAAGTTTTTCCGCCTCGACCGGTTCTCCATCTCCTCGAACCGCTCCTGCCACTTCTTATGGAGCACCTCATGCATCTCCCCCTTTACCGCTAGGGCCTCTCTTTCGGAGGCTTGTTGTCGGAGCTCCCGGATCTCTACCCCCTGGGCTGTCTGCGTCGCCAGCAGCTTGTCCATATTCGCCTTCAGCGAGTCTAGCAACTCCACTTTTAGCTCCTGAAAACAGCACTGGAGAGTCTCCTGCTGCACCTGAGCCCACTGCCTCCATTCCTCGAGGCCTCCGCCGGCCGCCATCTTGATTCTCTTCCCCCGCTTTTTCTTAGGCGCTGTTATTTTGCTGGCCCCCTCCTGGTCAAGATCATAGACCACTGGGGATCCGCTGCAGACACCTTCCCACGTCGGAAACCGTCGAGCAAGTACCGCTGGGGGCCCTTAAAAGAGCCCAAAAGTCCATTCCTGGTGGGAGCTGCCGAACGTGCGGCTTAGCTCCGCATAGCCGCAACCGGAAGTCCAAAGATTATTATTATTAACATTATCACAGCTTTCTCTCCTGACAGATGCTGAGTTTTCCCGGCATCCTCTGTTCTTGTTTCAGATTCCAAGATCCACAGTATTTCGCTTGTTTTCGTTAAGTCTAGCTCCTCGTTCAGCTCACCTCTTACACTGGTAGTCATGAAGACTGCAACTTTGCAGTTGATCCACATGGTCGACTGCTGGTGCCAGAAGCAACTGGAGATTAATAACAATCGTAGTCATGGCAATAGCGATTTTCTAAAGCCCAGAGGTATATTCTGTTTATACTCCTGGTCACCATCAAGTAGATAATCTTATTTGTTGGCTCCTGTTCTTTTTTTAAAAATTCTCATTACTTGGGCAAAATTATTTTTGCCAAAATTCCTTCCATTCCAGAGGGAATATTTTTAACAACTTCTCAACATGTTTGTAAAGTATCAAGCAAAGGCAAAATTGATGCCTGATCTAATTCTTTACACAGAATTGGCAAGTTGCATACTAAGAGCTATATTATAGCTATGAAAGAGAAACTTAATAAAGTGGAAACAGTAATTACTGGAAATACAGAACAGATCTGATAGTCAGCCACTGAAAGGAAGAAGATGCCTTGTTGTAGAAAAGACCCTTCACCTCAGGGGTGTTGTGGCACAGTGAGTTGCGGCCCTGAGCCAGAGCCAGGCCTTGATTGCCAAGGAAGGTGCATTTATAAAGCAGCCAAAGGGTTTGACTATCAACCACCAAATCCTTCCAACATATGCCAATGGCAGGCAGTAAGAGCGGGAGCGATTCCTGGTCACCCATACAATGCAAAGCAAGTTGGAGCCATTGCTATTCATCACTCCAGACCTCAACATGCATGTACACGTTGCCACAGCAACCCAAACGCCTGAATTTGCTGTAACAAACCACCTCCTTCACCTCAACTGAAAAATCCCACCCAAAACATGAGCATTTCTTTCCCTTCAGGCACCAATGGACCTGTTAAGTGGTTCTGGTATTCTCTGGATCTCCCAATACATATCCTTCCTTTTTTCATCCAATCACACAACAATTATTGATTTTCTATCGTTTCTGCAAATTTAATTTTTCTTTAAAAATGCTACGGCTATTGCTTTGCCTACAATGTAATCTCAATGTAAAATATTCTACTTTAAATGCCTTCATAAATTTGAATGTTGCAGATTTGCATAGTAATGCTGGTTAAGGCTGATGGAGATAATGAATAGGTTTCTACATCCAGCGAATTTCCAAAAAGTAATTTGGTAAACAAAGTTGTTCCGAGAGCATTGTGCAATTAAAAGTAATTGTATGTGTGTGTCTGTACGTAAAAGGTTGTCTGAATCAAAACTTTTTTGAGTTTAACTTTTCCCTGCAAAAGGACAAAATATTAACACACAGCGCAGTAACCAACATGTCTAGCAAGATCTGATAGGATAGATAGGAAAAAAGTAGAAAGACTTACATTTATAACTGCTTTTGCAACCTCAAGTGTCAAAATACTTTATAGCAAGTGAAGTATTTTTGAGGTGTAGTCACACAAATGGAAATTCTTTCTTTTATTGGGGAATGTTATAATATTAATTTAATCTTAATTTATGAAAGAATTTTGAGGGATATGTGGAATCGAGGTGGCTTAATATAGTTAAAGTACACATCAACTGTGATATAATTGAATGGCAGAACAGGATCAAGGGGCTGAATGGCTCACAGAAGTGGCTAAACTGTGAACCAGGGTGTTATTTGTTGGAAAGGAACTCAGGAACGTCATACCATAAGGACGTTATTCTTTATTCTTCAAAAAACTATCTATCTTTACCTTAAAAACATTTAATGAAGGAGCCTCAACTGCTTCACTGGGCAAGGAATTCCATAGATTCATAACCCTTTAGGTGAAGAAGTTCCTCCTAAACTCAGTCTTAAATCTACTTCCCCTTATTTTGAGGCTATGTCCCCTAGTTCTGCTTTCACCCGCCAGTGGAAACAACCTGCCCGCATCTATCATAGCTATTCCCTTCATAATTTTAAATGTTTCTATAAGATCCCCCCTCATCCTTCTAATTTCCAACGAGTACAGTCCCAGTCGACTCAACCTCTCCTCATAATCCAACCCCTTCAGCTCTGGGATTAACTAGTGAATCTCCTCTGCACACCCTCCAGTGCCAGTATGTCCTTTCTCAAGTAAGGAGACCAAAACTGAACACAATACTCCACGTGTGGCCTCACTAACACCTTAGACAATTGCAACATAACCTTCCTAGTCTTAAACTCCATCCCTCTAGCAATGAAGGACAAAATTCCATTTGCCTTCTTAATCACCTGTTGCACCTGTAAACCAACTTTCTGTGGCTCATGCACTAGCACACCCAGGTCTCTCTGCACAGCGGCATGCTTTAATATTTTATCTTTTAAATAATAATCCCGTTTGCTGTTATTCCTACCAAAATGGATAAACTCACATTTGTCAACATTGTATTCCATCTGCCAGACCCTAGCCCATTCACTTAACCTATCCAAATCCCTCTGCAGACTTCCAGTATCCTCTGCACTTTTTGCTTTACCACTCATCTTAGTGTCATCTGCAAACTTGGACACATTGCCCTTGGTCCCCAACTCCAAATCATCTATGTAAATTGTGAACAATTGTGAAATATTGTATGAATGAAGTTACATGTAGGCCAGACTAGGTAGGGACAGCTGGTTGCCTTCCCTCAAGGACATCAGTGAACCACTAATTGTGTTCTTAGCCCCTTTAATGGCCATTTTATCTAATGCCAGTTTTCAAATTACTGCATTTATTTATCTCAACTTCACAAGCTCACCAATCAAGAAGCCAATTTAAATTAATTAAACACCAATGACCTGGATTTTAATTGGCTGGTCTGCGTTTACGGTTAGCGAGCGGACCAATTGGCCAGACAGCCTTCAGCTGTGGGGTGAAAGGTCAGGGCTCAAATATAATTAATCAATGTGCCTGAGGACTGAGGTCGGTCTATGTTTGTGCTGCCTAGACACTCGTGGCATAGTTTTAACACTAATATTTATTTTTCACGGTCAGCAGCTCCCTGAGACATCCCCACAGAGGCTGTACCCATCGTGGGAGCACACTAGAAACGCCAGCCGCACCTTGGCACCTGACCTCGCCGGCACCGCTCAGCCCTTCACAGAGTGCATTTCAGAGTGCAGCCGGGAAAGCGTTTTGTGACCCCTTCTGGGTCCGCCAAGTGCTGCATTCGGTGACAAAAAATTCAGGCCGAAGTCTCTGAAGTATGGTTTGATCGAATACACGACTGACTCACAGAATGTAACATTATCTGAGCCAAGTACTGCATCCTAGAAGGGTGCCCTGAACCAAATCCATTATTTGAAATTTTCCACGCAACACATTACAGCTTGCTGCTGCTTTTGTTCATGTGAGGTCACATCTGATCATAGATCTAAGAATTTACAGTGCAGAAGGAGACCATTTGGCCCATCAAGTCTGCACCGTCTCCTGGAAAGAGCACCCTACCCAAGGTTAACACCTCCACCCTATCCCCATAACCCAGTAACCCCACCCAACACCAAGGGGAATTTTGGACACTAAGGGCAATTTATCATGTCCAATCCACCTAACCTGCACATCTTTGGACTGTGGGAGGAAACCGGAGCACCCGGAGGAAACCCACGCACACACGGGGAGGATGTGCAGATTCCGCACAGACAGTGACCCGAGTCGGAATGGAACCTGGGACCCTGGAGCTGTGAAGCGATTGTGCTATCCACAATGCTACCCTGCTGCCCCCTGATGGGAATGCAGTTCAGAGAACTCGGTAAAGAGCAGGGAATCTTTCCTAGTTTTTACTCCTGCCATGAGTGGCATGGTATGGGCATGGGTGGCAGGGTAGCACAGTTGCTTCTCAGCCCCAAGGACCCAGGTTTGATTTCTGTTTGGGTCAATGTCTGTGCGGAGTCTGCACATTCTCCCAGTGTCTGCGTGGGTTTTCTCTGGGTGCTCCAGTTTCCTCCCACAAGTTCTGAAAAACGTGCTTGTTAGGCGAATTGGACATTATGAATTCTCCCACTGTGTACCTGAACAGGCGCCAGAGTGTGGCAACTAAGGGCTTTTCACAGTAACGGCATTGCAGTGTAAGCCTGCTTGTAACAGTAATAAAAGATTATTAAGATCGTGGGGCGGGATTTTTCACAAACCGGCGGGGCGGGCCACTCCGGCATCGGGCTGCCCCGAAGGTGCAGAATCCTACGCACCTTCAGGGGCAAGGGCGGTG
Organism: Scyliorhinus canicula; assembly: GCF_902713615.1. Classification (NCBI taxonomy): domain Eukaryota; kingdom Metazoa; phylum Chordata; class Chondrichthyes; order Carcharhiniformes; family Scyliorhinidae; genus Scyliorhinus; species Scyliorhinus canicula. The sequence goes on along the minus strand of NC_052160.1, from coordinate 52,625,234 downwards.
CTGGAGTGTTTGACGTTGCGCCAGCCGGCGCGGAAGGGCTTGAGCCACGCCAACCGGTGCCAAAGGGCCTCCGCCAGCCAGCGCGAGTTGGCGCATGCGCGGGTGCGCCAGTGTGTGCTGGCATCATCCCAGTGCATGCGCATGGGGGTTCTTCTCCGCACCAGCCATGGCGGAGGTTGACAGAGGGAAAGAGTGCCCCCATGGCACAGGCCCGCCCACGGATCAGTGGGCCCCGATCGCGGGCCAGGCCACCGTGGGGGCACCCCCACGGCGTCAGATCCTCCCGCGCCCCCCCAAGGACTCTGCAGGCGACCTGTGGAGCCAGGTCCCGCCGGTAAGGACCTGTTGTGATTTACGCCGGCGGGACCCGCCGAAAATGGGCGGCCACTCGGCCCATCGCGGGCCGGAGAATCTCCAGGGGGGGACCGCTGTCAGAGCCGCCAACCGGCGCATTGTGATTCCCGCCCCCGCCGAAACCCCGCGCCAGAGAATTTCTGAGGCCTTTCTGAAGACCAGCTTTATATCTGCACCCTGGTCGCTCGACCAGTGTTGGCCTGCCTCTGACCCCTCACTACTTCTGCCCAAACACCTATGCCGGCCTGGCCCCCAGGGCTAAAAATTGGAAGTTCAGGCAGCCATTTTCAAGAGGTCAGTTTCACAGAGCCAAGAATTCTCCCCTGTCTGCACAAATCATAGAATCATAGAATGTACAGTCCAGAAGGTGGCCATTCGGCCCATCGGGTCTGCACCGGCCCTTGGAATGAGCACCCCACTTAAGCCCATGCCTCCATCCTATCCCCATAACGCCACCTAACCTTTTTGGACACTAAGGGCAATTTAGCACGGCCGATCCACCCAGCCTGCACATCTTTGGACTGTGGGAGGAAACCGGAGCACCCGGAGGAAACCCATGCAGACACGAGGAGAATGTGCAGCCTCCACGCAGACAGTGACCCAAGCCGGGAATCGAACCTGGAACCCTGGAGCTGTGAAGCAACTGTGCTAACCACTGTGCTGCCGTGCCTGCTTGGGTGCAGAATTTGGGCTCCTTCTTGGCTCAATCGATATAGGCATGAAATCTTCTGGTCCTGCCCGTCCACTGAAGGGATCATCGTGGGCAGGACGGAACATTTGACAGGCCATTGAAAGGTCTGTTGACCTCGGGTGGGAATTTCCGGTCTCGGTGTGAATGGAATAGGAAAATCCTGCCCCTGGTATCGGATTCACACTCTACACTGCCTCCCAAAAAAAGATTGTGCTGGAAGACACACAACCCGTGCTTAATGTGAAGTTCCACTCACCATTTAGTTAAGTTCAGTTTTGCGAAGTTAAAATGTATGCTCACTCGCAACATCAGTGTGCTTATTTATCCATCCCCACTCTATTGTTGTTTTTTCCTGGCTTTCTTCATACAATCGATCTTTTCTGGCCGCATGTAGCTTCTAATTTGCTAACTTGTTATCTCTACCAAAGGATTGTTTGTTTCTCTTTGAGAACATGGAATCATTTGGAACAAGCAAAAGCATTCCTTTCATCCCACCAATTCCTCCTGACTGACCTTGGACAGTCTATGTTTTCACTGACTCTTTCTGATTTAATTAAATTAATTTCCTGAGGGAATATGAATAATCACAGAGTAACACGATAAAAAAGCAAAACCATCATCTGACACCACCCTCCCCCCCACACCCGCTGCCGAATGTAACTAAGCAAAACAATGAATCACAATGATCAATTTTATATTATTCAGTACAAACCAGCTGCATGTCGCAGGGTCCAAGCCGTAGGGTCAACAGAGCCGTGGGGTTGGGGGTCATTACGGCATCAAACAAGGTCATTCAGCTATCTATAGGGATGTTCTTATTTGGAGCAATTCAATCAGTACCATTACCCCCATACACAGTAGCACAGTGGTTAGCACTGTGGCTTCACAGCACCAGGGTCCCTGGTTCGATTCCCGACTTGGGTCACTGTCTGTGTGGAGTCTGCACGTTCGCCCTGTGTCTGCGTGGGTTTCCTCCGGGTGCTCTGGTTTCTTCCCGAAAGACATGCTGTTAGGTAATTTGGACATACTGAATTCTCCCTCTGTGTACCCCAACAGGAACTGTAGTGTGGCGACTAGGGGCTTTTCACAGTAACGTCGTAGCAGTGTTAATGTTAGCCTGCTTGTGACAATAAAGATTATTACTATTACTATCCCTTGTCAGTTTATTTCCCTCAAGTGCTCATCCATTTTCCTTTCAAAATCATTCATTGTACTTCCACCACCCTCATTCCAGACCATTCCCACCCACGGCATAAAAAAGCCTTACCTCACTTACTCTTCCCCTGCCACCCATTTCTTGCCAAAAATTTTCGACCTCTGTCCGATAATCCTTGTAGCACCAATTCATGAGAAAGCTTTTGTTGATTTACCTATAGTCCCAGATTTTTAGCAAGACAAGCATGTACTCTTTTGCAGTCAGTGTTGTGATCTGCGAAGAATTAAAAAGAGGCAAATTCCCCAGCGACAAACAGAAATAACCCAAAGGACAAGATTTTGTGTTTTAAGACTTTGAATGCAACAAACAAACTAAAACCAACATGCACTAAACATTATTAATAATCAACTAATGCACCAAACTAAAGAAAATGTAACTATTACAACTAAAATATAATTTATACATTTTAACATTATGCCGCACATCCAGCAGATGTGTAGCCAAAATTATTAAGGACGCGATTCGCCAGAAAGATTTCTGAGCCTGGAACTGACGCGAGCTTCCCGGCGCTTGGCCCGGTGAGGCCGGGAATGCTATTCAATGATAATTGGTCCACGTATCGAGATCCCACAGGATTTGCAGCAGCAAATGAAGGCTCAGCAGCTGATTCACCGAGACCGTGTTCGCCAGCACCCCCCCCCCCCCCCCCCCCCCCCCCCCCCCCCCCCACTAACAAGGTCAAGCAACACTTAAACAGCACTTGGATGGCCAACCCCCCTCAGCTCGCAGCCATGGCGCCGGGAAGACTGGTCCCAAGATTCGGAGATGGAGACCTGGGGAGGCTCCTCGCTGTGGTGGAGGCCAGAGAGATTTCCTGTTCCATCGAGGGTCCCGGATGGTGAGCAACAGGGCAGCCAGTGCTGGCTGGGATAAAGTGACAGCGACCATCAGCTCAGAAACCATGACCAGGAGGACTGGCCTCCAGTGCCGCAAGAAGATCAAAAGCCTACACCGGGCAGCACGGGTGGGTTGACACCAACCCCACCCCACACCATCCCCCCACCCCGGAACCCCCCAATACAACCAGCACTCCCCAACCCTCATCTGTCCCCCCAACCCACCCTTAAACATACCATTCCATTCACCTCCACCCTCCCTTCACACCCCAGCCCCCAGCACTGTGACCCACACATGTGCCCAATGATGCCCTCTCTGTGCCTCTGCACGAGAAGCTCTCCCACAATCGGCGGGAGATGGCCCAGACCGGCAGAGGAATGACAGATATAAGAATCCTCATGACCTACGTGGAACAGGCCCTAGACGGGGGTGGCTCGAGCAGTCACCAATGCGGAGGTCGGCGCACGCCGCATGGGCGAGGATCCACCGGGCCCAACCCGGGGGACCTATCAAACGTTAGTTGTTAATGCCATGCAGACTGGCCCATCCCTGCCCAAGACCACATGTTCATTCTCCGGCAGGTCCTCCAGTCAACGGTGCTGACCCATCTGGGATGGCCCCCTCACTGCCTCCTATGAGACCACCTCAGAGGAGAGCTCCGAGGATAATAATAATAATAATCGCTTATTGTCACAAGTAGGCTTCAATGAAGTTACTGTGAAAAGCCCCTAGTCGCCACATTCCGGCACCTGCTCGGGGAGGCTGGTGCGGGGATTGAACCTGCGCTGCTGGCTGTGTTTTACATTACAAACCAATGATTTAGCCCACTGTGCTAAACCAGTCCCTGGCACAGTCACAGTCAATGCGTCACAGCTGTCATCCTCCCCCCCCCCCCCCCCCCCCCCCAACACCACACCACCAACGCAGATACACACACCTTGGTGGGAAATGTTAATGGTCACGCTTCTGGGCACAATCTGCTGAGCACCACACTGCTGCTGATGTACAACAGGTGGAGGCAGGAACGCCCAGGAGAGAGAACAGTCAGAGGTCCGCTGGATCCTAGGACCCAGCTGGGTCCCAGTCAGATGCTGAGCCTCCAGGACAGGTTTACCCGGAGCTGATGGAGACAATAGCGTGCGGCCATGAGATTCAGATGAAGATGTCAGAGACACACCAGCAGATATGTCCTGGACAATATTTATACTTCAACTAAAAAGCCATTCATCGGACCTTGTGTGAAAATTGACTGCTGCATTTTCTCCATAATCACAATTACTGCATTTAAAAAAAAATCATTGGCCAAGAAGCACATTGGAATGTCCTGAAATTGTGAAAGTCACTATATAAAATTCAAATCTTTCCTTCTGTGCTTCCCATCCTCAGGCAAAAACTGCATTCTGCGTACGTTGTCTGATTACTGGGAAGCATTGGAACAAAAGGCGCGATTCTCCCAAAGGGAGACAAAGTGCCGACGCGGGAGTGAAAACCGGAGTGTTTCACTCCGGCGTCGGAGGCCGCTCCTCGCCCCCTATTCTTCCACGCTTAGGGGGCTAGGAGCGGCGGCACGTAAATCCCGCACGCCGGGCCTTGGCGCCTGTGTCAAAGCAACGCCGCTTGAATGACGCGGCCGGCGGCGCCTAAATGACGTCACCCACGCAAGCGCAGGTTGGCCGGCGCCAACCCCGCATGCGCGGTTGCCGGCAGCGACCAGGTGTGGCAAAACGCGACACGCCGTTTTGGGGGGGGGTGGGAGAATCGCATGCGGGTGCCAGGGCGGAATGGCGTGAATCGCCTGGCACTCCCGTAATTCTCCCACCCGGCGTGGGTGTCGGAGAATCGCGCCCAAAATCTTCAGATTGATGACATTGCAGTGAGTAAAATGCACAGTGGAGTAGCAATGCTATACATTTGTGTCACGAGAGACCTTACTGTCCTTTGGAATTGTTGATCAATTGTCCATTTTGTCCAGTGAAAACTAAGTCCACACCTTTGCTCTTCTGTTGATTCACAGGCCAGCCATGCTTTCCACTCACAAGCCTCGCATGCACCGATAATCAGGCTAGCTGAATGTTTGCCAGGTCCATCTAGTAATAGGAGAAGTAACCAGTTGTAGATTTAAAAGCATGATAGCTTGATGCAAATTGACCAGATGTTGTGCGTAATTGCTAACTCCGTTTTTGCCCTTGGGCACGAAGCTTTGAAGGAACACATGTGGAGGAGTGAATATAATGATGTTTGTGCTTTATTACTAAAGGAACATATGAAAACTTTATTCTGAACATCCATTTGGAACCGAGAAAGTTAAATAAAACATTTCCTTTGGAAGATGTATTGCATTGTTAAGGGTTAGACCTCCTTTTCCTATTTCAAAAACGATTGAAAAATAAAATGAAATCGTAACTGTCATGAGAGCATAGAAGTAAAGAATTATAATCACCTGAAATGTCCTAAAATAATCGCTAAACATATCAGTTCAGTGATGGTCATGTTTCAGCTCTAGTTAACACTCAGATTATTAAGATTATGAAGTTTGTAAAGTTTCTGAAACTGGATGGCAGCTGACTCTACCAAAGTGGCATTGAGCAAGTCTTTAACTGCAAAATAAGAATCTAGAAGTTTTATAAGTGCATAATGTTGCAGGGCTGGCTACACCGGCACATGAAAACCAGCCTAATGAGAAGGACCTAAATGGGAAATGGTCTAGGAATGAACCACACCAAATACTCCAGAAGCATATTTAGACCCCTTGAAGAAATTACAAGACTCCTTCCAATAGATGCGCTTTTCAGAAATCTTCGAGTTGTACTGTATGATCCAAGGGAAGTTAAAGTTTTTCTTATTTAGCAACTCAATATATCGCCTACAATCATTACATACCTCAACCGTTACACGGCATTTCTAACAACTGTATGCTTTAGGTGATTGTCCTGGTATCCCAAATAAATGACTTTGAAGTGACTAAATGTACAGTGGAGTAACTGTACAGTGGAGTAACAATGTTAGAAATTTGTGGCACGACAGGCCTCACTGTCTTTTGGAAATGTTGAACCAGTTAACATACTACTAATAATAATAATCTTTATTAGTGTCACAAATAGGCTGACATTAACACCGCAATGAAGTTACTGTGAAAAGCCCCTAGTCCCCACATTTCGGCGCCTGTTCAGATAGACTGAGGGACAATTCAGAATGTCCAATTCACCTAACAAGCACGTCTTTCAGGACTTGTGGGAGGAAACCGGAGCACCTGGAGGAAACCCACGCAGACACGGGGAGAACGTGCAGACTCCGCACAGACAGTGACCCAAGCTAGGAATCAAGCAGGGCCGGCCCAAGGTACCGGCAACTCGGGCAGTCGCCCGGGGCGCAATATGTTAGGGGGCGCCAGAGACTCGGGTCCCGCGCATGCACAGTTGGGCCGGTGCCAACCAGCGCATGCGCGGTGGCCGCCCTCCCCAGGGCGGCCCCCTCCGGCCCCCCCCTTCCTCCACCCCCCTCCCCCGCCTCGGTCCCGCCCCCCGCCTCGCCCCCCCCCCCCCCCCACCTCGGCCCCGCCCCCCCCTCGGCCCCCCCTCGGCCCCGCCCCCCTCACCCCCCCGGCCCCCGAAGGGCGCTGAAGTTCAGCTTGCCCGGGGCGCCAGCAACCCTAGGGCCGGCGCTGGAATCAAGCCCAGGTCCCTGGCGCTGTGAAGCGACAGTGCTACCTTGCCGCTTTTCCTCAGGAAAAAGCTTATGGCCCTCTTTTTACCAGCTAACCTCAGTTCCTGTTTTACCATCTTTATTTCTGTGCAGTAGAAATTACTCTTGGAAACAAAATGGAATGACTGAAACATATTATGTAAAAATACTGTTTTTAATTGCATTTGCCTGGTGCTGCTGTCACTTAAATTGTGTTGTAAATGTCCGCTGGACCGCATGCCAATGCAGTACTGGCTGATAAGGGAGATGATTGATTACTTTCTATACATCTTCAGCATTGCAACTTCATACAGAAGTGTCAATAACTTGTTTTGGAATCTACAAGAGGTATTGAAAGCCAATGTTATTAAAAAATGTAAATGTTGCCATGGTCCCAGAGGTCCATAGAGGCTGCTCTCCCCTTTGAGAGCTGACAGGTGGTGATTTAACCTGAGGGTCAGCACGCCTCAGGTAAGGGGCAAGGCTGAGTAGATTTGTAATCTTACAAATAGCCTCAGCTGGTACGGGAATTGAACCTGTGCTGTTGGCACTCCTGCATATCACCTACCAGGTGTCCAGCCAACTGAGCTAACCCAATGAAGGGGGTGGGTTAGCTCAGTGGCCATTTCAGAGGGTAGTTAAGAGTCCATTACATTACTGTGGGTCTGGTGGGACCAGAAAAGATAAGGACAGTAGTAAACCAGATGGGTTTTTACGCCAATTGATGATAGTTTCACGGTCACCATTACTGAAACTAACTTCATATTCCAGGTTTTATTAATTGAATTTAAATTCTACCAACTGCCATGGTGGGATTTGAACCCATCTATCTTGGGCTTTAGCCTGGGCCTCTGGATTACCAATCCAGTGACATTACCACAATGCAACCATCATTCCTCAATGTTTTTTTTTGAAGAGGTGGCAATCCAGCAGTGAGCCTCAACTTCAGGAGAAGAAGGACTTCCGGTTGCGGTGATGCGGAGCTAAGCCGCACGTTCGGTAGCTCCCGCTATTTTTGGTCTTTTGGGCTGTGCTGGTTGGACTTTTCCCCATGTGGGAACACTTCCACTAAGATTATCTGCCGGTGGATGGACTGGACCAGGAGCGGAGCGGTCAAAAAATCGGCTTTGGAGCAGAGAAAAGTGCGAGGCAGGAAAAGCAAGATGGCGGTGGGCGGGGAACCAGCAGTGTGGCAGCAGTGGGCGCGGGAGCAGCAGGAGCTGCTTCAGCGCTGCTTCAGAGAGCTGAAGGCCGAGATCCTGGAACTGTTTAAGGCCTCGCTGGACAAGCTCACGGCGACTCAGACGGCTCAGGGTGCGGAGCTCCGAGAGCTACGGCAAAAGGCCTCAGATAGCGAGGACGAATTCCTGGGCCTGGCAGTGAAGGTGGAGTCGCACGAGGCGCTCCACAAGAAAACCAGGGGCAGCAGGGTAGCATAGTGGTTAGCATAAATGCTTCACAGCTCCAGGGTCCCAGGTTCGATTCCCGGCTGGGTCACTGTCTGTGTGGAGTCTGCACGTCCTCCCCCTGTGTGCGTGGGTTTCCTCCGGGTGCTCCGGTTTCCTCCCACAGTCCAAAGATGTGCGGGTTAGGTGGATTGGCCATGCTAAATTGCCCGTAGTGTCCTAATAAATGTAAGGTTAAGGGGGGGGGGGGGTTGTTGGGTTACGGGTATAGGGTGGATATGTGGGTTTGAGTAGGGTGATCATGGCTCGGCACAACATTGAGGGCCGAAGGGCCTGTTCTGTGCTGTACTGTTCTATACTGTTCTATGTTCTAAGTGGTTAGCGAAGATGGAAGAGATGGAGAACCGCTCCCGTCGAAAAAACCTGTGGATTCTGGGCTTCCCGAAGGGGCTGGAAGTTTCGGATTTGGAGGCCTATGATGGTTATGATGCTGAACTCGCTAATGGACGTGGGGTCGTTCCAGGGACCCTTGGAGCTGGAGGGTGCCCATCGAGTGCTGTTGAGGAAACCCAGGCCAAACGAGCCGCCTCGGGCGGTGCTGGTCCGTTTCCACCGCTTCGTCGACCATAAGTGTGTCCTGAGATGGGCGAAGAAGGAGAGGAGTAGTAAGTGGGAGAACGCAGAGATCAGGATCTATCAGGACTGGAGTGCGGAGGTGGCAAAGAGAAGGGCTGGTTTTAATCAGACAAAGGTAGAGCTTCACAAGAAGGGAGTGAGGTTTGGCCTGTTACAGCCGGCACGCCTCTGGGTCACGTATAAAGACCGCCAGCTATACTTTGACTCTCCGGAGGAGGCCTGTGCTTTTGTCCAGGCAGAGAAGCTGGACTTGAACTGAGGACTGAGGACTGGGGAATAATGTGCATGGTCTGGAGGCTTTGTCCTCCTTGGTATCCTTTCGCTTTTATTGGTTGTATTTGATGATGCCTTTTTGTTGTTCTGCTTTTTCGCTTTTTGTGACTGTTATTTTTTTTACTTGGTGCTTTTTCGTTTTTTTTTACACTGGTGGACGGTTGGGGAGCGGTTCGCAGTCCTGTTGGGTCATGTGCCCGTCTTTTCCCGCGTGTTGGGTCGGGGGGCGGGGTTTGGGATTGAAGCGCGGGCTTTCCTCCCGCGCTGGAGGAGCAGTGGGCGGGGCCGGCACTGGGTGGGGGGGGGAGTGGTGGTTGTGTTGCATCGGGGGGGTCGTTGGGATGGCGGGAGCAGCCGGGGTCAGCAGGAGTCGGCTGACTTACGGAAGTACAATGGAAGGGGTTACGCAGCTAAGGGGGGCCCTAGCTTGGAGGGGGTGGGGGGGCTTGGGGGGGGGGTGGAATAGGGGGGGGTACCGGGTTGCTGCTGTAGGGGCCGAATGGGAACTGCTGGTGATGGGGAGGGTTGGGGGGTCTGCCACCATGGGGAATGGGGGCGGGGTTCTGCGGGCACGTGGTGAGCCATGGGAGAGCTATGGCTGACCGGCACAGAGGGAGGGGGAGGACACCCCAGATTCGGCTGGTCACATGGAACATGAGGGGGCTGAATGGACCGGAGACGCGGTCCCGGGTCTTGGCGCGTCTGAAGGGGCTGGGTGCGGACGTGGCTATGCTCCAGGAGACTCACCTTAAAGTGGCGGATCAGGTGAGGCTGAGACGAGGCTGGGTTGGAGAGGTATTTCATGCGGGGCTAAATGCGAAGAATCGAGGAGTGGCGATTTTAGTGGCCAAGAGCTTGTCGTTTGTGGCGTCGGGTGTGGTGGCGGACAGCACAGGTAGATACGTAATGGTGAGTGGTAGGCTTCAAGGGGAACGGGTGGTTCTGGTTAATGTGTACGTCCCCAATTGGGACGATTCGGGCTTCACCCAGCGAATGTTGAACCGGATCCCGGACCTGGAGACGGGGGGGCTTGATCTTGGGAGGGGATTGGTGAGGGATTCATTAGCTGGGTGAGGCTGCTGTATAGTGCCCCGGTAGCGAGCGTGGTGACGAATGGGAGGAGGTCGGAAGACTTCCGGCTGTACCGGGGGATGAGGCAGGGGTGCCCCTTGTCTACTCTGCTCTTCACGTTAGCGATTGAGTCCTTGGCCATGGCACTGAGGGACTCGAAGAACTGGAGGGGGATTGTGCGGGGGGGAGGGGGGGGGGAGCACCGATTGTCGCTGTACATGGATAATTTACTGCTGTACATTGCGGATCGGGGGTGGGGGGGGGGGGGGGGGGGGTGCCAGAGGTGCTGAAGATACTTGGGGAGTTTGGGGATTTTTCAGGCTATAAGCTCAACATGGGGAAGAGTGAGCTTTTCGTGCTGCACCCGGGGGACCAAGAGACGGAGATAGGAGAGCTCTCATTGAAGAGGGCAGTGAGGAGCTTTAGATATCTTGGGGTCCGGATAGCTAGGATCTGAGGGGCCCTACATCGACTAAATTTTTCGAGGTTGATGGAACAGATGGAGGAGGAGTTCAGGAGGTGGGACGCGTTGCCACTCTCTTTGGCGGGTAGGGTCCAGTCAGTTAAGATGACGGTGCTCCTGAGGTTCTTGTTTCTCTTCCAGTGCCTCCCCATATTGATCCCGAAGGCTTTTTTTAGGAGGGTTAACAGGAGTATTCTTGGGTTCATGTGGGCGCACAAGACCACGAGGGTGAGGAGGGTATTCCTGGAACAAGGCAGGGAGGTAGGTGGGTTGGCATTGCCCAACTTGTGTGGATACTACTGGGCTGCAAATGTGGCAATGATCCGTAGGTGGGTGATGGAGGGGGAGGGTGCCGCATGGAAGAGGATGGAGGCAGCGTCCTGTGTGGGCATGACTTTGGAGGCACTGGTGACGGCCCCGCTCCTACTCCCCCCGGCAAGGTATTCTACGAGTCCAGTAGTGATGGCTTCCCTCAAAATTTGGGGACAGTGGAGGCGGCATCGGACGGAGGTGAGGGCCTCAGTGTGGGCCCCGATATGGGGCAATCACCGATTTACACCAGGGAGAATTGATGGTGGGTTTTTGAGTTGGCATAGGGCAGGCATCAGGCGGATGGGGGACCTTTTCCTCGATGGGAAGTTTGCGACTTTAGAGGAGTTGGAGGGGAAGTGGGGTCTCCCCCCGGGAATACTTTTAGATATATGCAAGGGGGGGGGGGGGGGGGGGGGGGGTGGGTTAGGGATCTGTTAAGGGGGTTTGTTTTTGCGACTGTTTGTTTGCTACTTTCTTGTTTTTTTGTATTGTTATTAATTTATTGCTTTGTATTGAGTGGGGTGTTATTTCTGTTTATTTTTATACTGTTTATTTTATTGTTGGGAGAAAATTTGTAGTTGAAAAATTTGAATAAAAATTATTTTTAAAAAAACTTCAGGAGAAGAAATGATGGGAGAAAAGTGCAACGGAAAATTTAATTTGTGCATCGACCCAGCTGCTCCAACCCCGCCCTGAAAATGGTGGAGTTTGTGTGGTTTGAAATTTGTACAATCACTTGTGAAACCTGAACAGAGACAATCAAACCAGCACAAACTGAAGAATCTTTTGAAAATCTTATCCCCAATCCTGGAGATTTTTAAAAAAGGCAAATGGCAAGGGAATGAAATTGGTCAATTGCAGTAACATGAAAATGGATTAACAGTAACTCAGCAGCCTGATTTACAAGGCCTGATTCTCTTCAGCATTGATATGCTACCAATTCACTATCAGACCATTTTGCACGACTGATATTGACTGCTAACACCATCCCTGCCTGCGCCCCCCACCCCAGCATCCCTAATATCCCCACTAGGCTTCAAAGTAAATGACAGATAGATGGATTTGTGATACAGATCATCCATAATCTAACTGAATGACGAGACATGCTGAATGGTCTGTTTCTGTCACGGTATCAACAATAAAGTGCTTGTTGTTGATGCTGATACTAACTGATCAGAAGTATTAAGGATTTGTTTAGACCCCATCCACACAAGGTCAGGAAGTTAATCAGCATGGTCGGAACTGAAACAGTTTAAATTACAGTCCAGAACTTTTCATTGTAATTTTTTTAGATTCACCCACAACTGTGATGGTGCAGAGTGCTGTGAATAAGAAAAATTTGCTATTGAACGACTTCCGATGGCGGCCATGGAGGAGTAGGTCACACATTTGATAGCTCCCGCCTGTGACGGACTTTTGGACCTTTTTCCCCCATTTTTTCCCGGATATTATTGGATAAATCGGTGAAGAGTGAGACAGTGAGGAGAAATCCCCCTCCGGTGTATGGAGAATTTAGACCAGAAGTAGCCGTGTGAGAAGACAAAGTCCTATAAGGAAGACATGAGCAGAGCTGGTAACGCGGGAGAGCATGGCGTAGAACAAGGGCTATGGGGAAACGGCACAGTGGTCGATGGAGCAGCTGGTGAAGTTTTTCAAAGATTGCTTCACCAAGCTGAAGAAGGGCACGCTGGACCCGATTAAGTCTTCGATTGATCTAGTTGTGCAGAATCAAGAGATCCATGGGAGAATGATCCAGGAGGTGGAGAAAAAGGTGTCAGAGCATGAGGAGTACATAACCGTGCTGGAGACCAAGGTGGAGATGATGAACGACCGCCAGAAAAGGATGCAGGAGAAGCTGGAGGACCTGGAGAACAGGTCCAGGAGGCAGAATCTTAGAATTGTCGGCCTTCCTGAAGGCATGAGGGATCGGATGTGAGGGCCTATGTGACGGGCATGTTGGAGAAGTTGATGGGGGCTGAGGCATTCCCTTAGCCCCTGGAAAGTGGATAGAGTGCCCAGAGCCCTCTCGAAGAAGCCCTGAGCGAACGAGCTGCTGAGGGCCATGGTGGTACGCTTTCACCGTTTCCTGGACAAGGAACACATTCTGCGGTGGGCCAAGAAGGAACAGAGCAGCAAATGGGAGAACTGTGAGATGTGCATTTATCAGGATCTGGGCGCGGATCTGGCCAAGAGGCGAGCTGGATTTAATCGGGCAAAAACGGCCCTCTTTATGAAGGGGGTGAAGTTTAGGATGCTGTACCCAGCCCGTCTGTGGGTCACACATGAGGAACGAGACTTCTATTTTGAAAAAACAGATGAAGTATGGACTTTTATTAAAGAAAAGAGGCTGGGGGTGAATTAAAAGACACTGAAGCCTTGGAGAAGTACTGTGGCGGCGATTTGTTGTGCTGGGTTGTATAAATACAAGCAGTGCTATGTGTAATAAGGGGCTGTTTGGATGGCTAAACATAACTTTGTCTTGCAAGGAGCTGGTTAGAGAGGAGATGGGCTTTGGGGTTGGTTGTGCTTTTTTGGGTGATTATTTTTCTAAAGTGGCTGTTTCCTCACTGATTTTTCTGATGCTTGTCCATGTGGGGGGAGAGGGGAGAGAACAATGGGGAGACAGACTGCTTGGTGCCAGGGGCAGGGGCGGGCGCTATCAAATCAGCATGGGTCAGCTGACTCTCGGAAGCGCAGTGGGGGGTGAGCAGGTGTTAAGATGGAGCTTGACTTGGGGGGGTTGGGTTTCTAGTGTTGTTGCTGGGGGGAGGGAGAGGGGGGAGCTGCTTTGCTGACAGGGGAGGAACTGTTACTAGGGGCAAATGGGAGGTCGGGAACTAGAGGCTGGTATAAAAAGCATGATGGCTAGTCGGCGGGGTGGGGGGGTGGTTAGCCCCATGACCAGGCTGGTTACATGGAACGTCAGAGGGCTGAATGGGATGGTCAAGAGTGCTCGCGTGTTTGTGCATTTGAGGGGGCTGAAGGTGGATGTGGAAATGCTACAAGAGACATACATAAAGGTTACGGACCAGACGAGATTGAGAAAGGGGTGGGTCCACCAGGTATTCAATTCAGGGCTGGACTCAAAGACCATGGGGTAGCGATCAACAAATGGTGGCATTCGAGGCAGGGATAATTGTGTCAGACAAGGGAGGTAGGTATATAACGGTGAGTGGGAAGTTGGAGGGGGTGCGGGTGGTATTCGTGAACATCTATGCTCCGAATTGGGATGATGTGGAATTTATGAGACGGGTTTTAGGTAAGATCCCAGACTTAGAGTCACATAACCTGATCATGGGAGGAGACTTTAACACAGTCATTGATCCGGAATTAGACCAGTCAAAATCCAGGACAGGGAGGAGGCCGGCTGTCGCAAAGGAATTGAAGGGGTTTATGGAACAGATGGGGGGAGTACACCCATGGAGGTTTGCACGACCAACGGCGAAGGAGTTTTCCTTTTTCTCACATGTCCACAAGGTATACTCTTGCGTCGACTTTTTTGTTCTGAGCAGGGTTCTAATACCGGAGGTGGTGGCTACTCGGCAATCTCAGTGTCTGATCGTTCCCCGCATTGAGTGGATCTACGGGTTAGTGTGGAGAGAGGGCAACACCCGCTGTGGAGACTGGATGTGGGGTTGCTAGCGGACAAAGCGATCTGTGGGCGGGTTAACAAGTCCATCCAGAACTACCTGTAAACCAGGGGTGGGCAAACTTTTCCGTGCAAGGGCCACATTCAGAAATTCACAATTTTAAAGGGCCGCATAGTATACTGTATTAAGTAAAATAATTACTTCACCCGGTTATGATTCTGGGCGCCTCATATAGAACATAGAACAGTACAGCACAGAACAGGCCCTTCGGCCCTCGACGTTGTGCCGAGCAATGATCACCCTACTCAAGTCAACGTATCAACCCTATACCAGTAAGTAACCCAACAGCCCCCCCCCCCCCATTAATCTTAAAAAAAAAAATTTTTTAATTTAAAAAAAAAATTTAAAAAAAAATTTTTTTTTTAATGACTTGGTGGGCCGCATAAAGACTTTTGGCGGGCCGCATGCGGCCCGCGGGCCGTAGTTTGCCTACCCCTGCTGTAAACAAATGATATGGGGGAGGTCTCTGCAGTGACGGTTTGGGAAGCTCTGAAGGCAGTGGTCAGAGGGGAATTAATCTCGATACGGGCCCACAGAGAAAAGGCGGAACGGGCTGAGAGGGATAGATTAGTGGAGGAGATACTCCAGGTGGACAGGAGATACTCGGAGGCCCCGGACACGGGGCTACTGAGGGAGCGGTGTAGTTTACAGGCGGAGTTTGGGCTGTTGACTACAGGGAAAGCAGTGGGACAGTTGAGGAAGGAGAGGGGGGAGATTTATGAGTACGGAGAAAAGGCAAGCAGAATGTTGGCGCACCAGCTCAAGAAAAGGGAGGCGGCCAGGGAGATAGGTAAAGTGAAAAGTAGAAGTGGGAATAGCGGGGTTGAATGAGGTGTTTAAGGACTTCTATAGTAAATTATATGAGTCGGAACCCCAGCCTGGGGTGGAGGGGATGAGGCAGTTTTTGGATCAGTTGAGGTTCCCGAGGGTAGATGAGAATCTGTTGTGAAGGGCTGGGAGCCACAATTGAGATTGAGGAAATAATCAAAGGACTGGAGGGCATGCAGTCGGGCAAGGCCCCGGGGCCTGACAGCTACCCGGTGGAATTCTATGAGGTTTTCAGAGATATTGAGCCCACTGCTGGTGAGGACATTTCATGAAGCAAGAGAGAAGGGAATCCTCCCCCAACAATGTTGCAGGCCTAGATTTCATTGATCATTAACGGGAGAAGGATCCGGAGCAATGCGGGCCATACAGGCCAATTTCTCTACTGAATGTGGACGCCAAACTGCTGGCTAAGATACTAGCCACAAAGATAGAGGACTGTGTCGCGGAGGTGATAGGGGAAGACCAGATGGGATTTGTAAAGGGCAGGCAACTCAAGGCCAATGTTCGGAGGCTTTTCAATGTTATTATGATGCCCTCAGAAGGAGAGGAGGCGGAGGTGGTGGTAGCGTTGGATGCGGAGAAGGCTTTCGATCGGGTGGAGTGGAATTACCTGTGGGAGGCGCTGGGAAGGTTTGGGTTGGGTGAGGGCTTTATTGACTGGGTGCAGTTGCTCTATCAGGCACCAGTAGCGAGTGTGCGTACGAACCGGCTGAGGTCAGGGTACTTTAAACTACACTGAGGGATGAGGCAAGGGTGCCCCCTCTCCCCGTTTACTGTTTGCTCTGGCCATAGAGCCATTGGCCATGGCGTTAAGAGCCTCTAGGAACTGGAAAGGGCTGGTTCAGGGGGGTGGAGCACCGGGTCTCGCTTTACGTAGATGACCTGCTCTTGTATATTTCAGACCCGTTGGAGGGGATGGGCGAAGTAATGATAATCCTGGAGGAATTTGGTAATTTTTCGGGGTATAAATTGAACATGTGGAAAAGCAAGATGTTTGCGATCCAGGCAAGAGGACAGGAGAAGAGACTGGGAGAGCTGCCGCTTAGAATGGTAGGGAAGAGTTTTCAATATCTGGGAATCCAGGTGGCCCGGGAATGGGAGGCACTGCACAAGTGGTAGAATAAATGGAAGGGGACTTTAAGAGATGGGACATGCTCCTGTTATCATTGGCGATGGTACAGATCGTGAAAATGACGGTCCTCCCCAGATTTCTGTTCGTCTTTCAGTGCCTCCCCATCTTCATCCCTGAGGCCTTTTTCAAGCGGGTGAATAAGGTTATTTTGGGCTGTGTGTGGGCGGGTAAAACCCCGCGAGTGAAGGAAGTGTTGCTGGAGCGCGGTCGGGGGGAGGGTGGGTTGGCGCTGCCAAACTTCTGTAATTACTACTGGGCAGCTAATATAGCCATGATTAGGAAGTGGGTAGTGGGGGAGGGGTCGGTGTGGGAGCTGATGGAGGCAGCGTCATGCAAAGACACCTGTTTCGGAGCATTGATAACGACACCTCTTCCGTTCTCGCCGGCCCGATACTCCTCAAGTCCGGTGGTAGAGGCGGCTCTGAGAATCTGGGGGCAATGGAGGAGATATAAGAGAGTGGAGGGAGCATCGGTTTGGACCCCGATTTATAATAATCATCAGTTTGTACCGGGTAGGCGAGATGGTGGGTTCCGGAGATGGCAAATGGCAGGAATTAGAAGGATGGGGGATCTATTTATAGATGGGAGCTTTCTCAGCTTGAAAGCCTTGGAGGATAAATTTGCATTGCCAGCAGGGAACGGGTTTAGGTATTTGCAGGTGCGAGACTTCCTGAGAAAGCAGGTTTCGGCCTTTCCGTTGCTGCCACCACGGGGGATACAGGATAGAGCAGTCTCCAGTACCTGGGTGGGAGAGGGGAAGGTATTGGATATTTACCAGGAGCTTTCGGAGGCGGAGAAAACTCCGGTGGAGGAGCTTAAGGGCAAGTGGGAGGACGAGCTAGGAGGAGAGATAGAGGCGGGGCTATGGTCCGATGCCCTATGCAGGGTTAATACCTCCTCATCATGTGCCAGGCGTAGCCTGATACAATTTAAGGTAGTCCACTGGGCACACATGACAGCGGCTAGGATGAGCAGGTAGAAGATAGGTGTGCGAGGTGCACGGGAAGCCCAGCAAATCATGTCCACATGTTTTGGGCATGCCCGAAGCTTAGAGGGTTTTGGCAGGGTTTTGCTAAGGCAATGTCCACGGTACTATAAAGTCCGGAGGTAGCGATCTTTCGAGTGTCGGAATAGCCGGGAGTCCAGGGGGCGAAAGAGGCCGACGTCTTGGCCTTTGCCTCCCTGATATCCCGGAGATGGATCTTGTTAATGTGGAGGGTCTCGAAACCCCCGAGTGTAGAGACCTGGGTTAGTGACATGACTGGGTTTCTCAGTCTCGAGGAAATAAAGTTTGCCTTAATGGTCGGGTTCACCCGGAGGTGGCAGCCGTTCGTTGACTTTCTCGGGGAAAATTAAATTTCAGCAGAAGCAGAATTCCAAGGGAGGGGGGGGCGGATTGTTGTTTTATGGTTGGGGTGTGTGAAGATTGAGATGGGGGTAAATGTTTATTATACCATGTTGATGTCATTGTCTATGTTATTTTCAAATACCTTAATAAAATATATATATTTTAAAAAATATATTTGATATTGCATGACCCGGAGCTCCGAATCCCTCGACCCCACAAACAGAAGATGAAAACAGGTAGAGTTCAAGTTGAAATAAAAGAATAGTGTCAGGAAAACACAGTGCAAAATATTCCCTGGATTCTTTGGATTGATTGGATTGGATTTGTTTATTGTCACGTGTACTGAGGTACAGTGAAAAGTATTTTTCTGCGAGCAGCTCAACAGATCATTAAGTACATGGGAAGAAAAGGGAATAAAAGAAAATACATGACAGGGCAACACAAGATCGGGCAGCACGGTAGCATTGTGGATAGCACAATCGCTTCAGAGCTCCAGGGTCCCAGGTTCGATTCCGGCTTGGGTCACTGTCTGTGCGGAGTCTGCACATCCTCCCCGTGTGTGCGTGGGTTTCCTCCGGGTGCTCCGGGTTCCACCCACAGTCCAAAGATGTGCAGGTTAGGTGGGTTGGCCATGATAAATTCCCCTTAGTGTCCAGGATTGCCCTTAGTGTTGGGTGGGGTTACTGGGTTATGGGGATAGCGGGCAGCATAATCAAAGATCCCTCCCACCCGGCGTACTCACTCTTCGAACTTCTTCCATTGGGGATAGGGTGGAGGTGTTGACCTTGGGTAGGGGGTAGGGTGCTCTTTCCAAGAGCCTGTGCAGACACGATGGGCCGAATGGCCTCCTTCTGCACTGTAAATTCTATGATAATCTATGAAGATATACAGTGTAACTACATAAGCACCGGCATCGATGAGCATACAGGGTGTAGTGTTAATGAGGTCAGTCCATAAGAGGGTCATTTAGGAGTCTGGTGACAGTGGGGAAGAAGCTGTTTTTGAGTCTGTTCCTGTGTGTTCTCAGACCTCTGAATCTCCTGCCCGATGGAAGAAGTTGGAAAAGTGAGTAAGCCGGGTGGGAGGGATCCTTGATTATGCTGCCCGCTTTCCCCAGGCAGCCGAAGGTGTAGATGGAGTCAATGCATAGGAGGCAGGTTCGTGTGATGGACTGGGCGGTGTTCACGACTCTCTGAAGTTCCTTGCGGTCTGGGCCGAGCAGTTGCCATACCAGGCTGTGATGCAGCCCGATAGGATGCTTTCTATGGTGCCTTTCCACAGCCTCTCTGGTGAAAGAGGGTGTCTCAAATAGAGGACAGCGAGGCGGAGAGGTTTAGTGAGGGAATTCCAGAACTTAGGGCCTGAGCAGCTGAGGTAAGGCCAGCAATCCACAAAACAGGGGCGCGATTCTCCGGACTAACGACGTTTCGGAGAATAGCAGGCGTCGCAAATTTTTATGGCGACGCTGTTCCGACGCCCTCCCGCTATTCTCCGAACCCCGCAAAATCTCGGAGTCGCCATTCCCGACAAACGCCTCCTTCCCGCCCCCGACACAACCAGATTCGCCACGAATAGCCCCCCCCCCCCGCTATTCACCGGCCCGAATGGGCCGAAGTCCCGACATCATCGCGCCCTGTTTGCACGGCGTGAAACACACCTGCTATTTAAGTTCGTCAACCAGTCGGGCTGGCTGACGATAGCTTGGAGGAGGTGAGCGCACCGCTCAGCGCACCGCTCAGCGCACCGCTCAGCGCACCGCTCAGCGCACCGCTCGAGTCTGGCCACAACGGAGAAGGCATCCCTGAGAACGGGAGGGGGGGTCCAGAGCGGGGTCAGTGGGGGAGACGGGGGGGCAGTGGGGGGGACGGGGGGGGGCAGTGGGGGGGACAGGGGGGGGCAGTGGGGGGGACGGGGGGGCAGTGGGGGGAGGGGGGGGGCAGTGGGGGGGGCGGGGGGGAGACGGGGGAGGGAGTAGGGGAGACGGAAGGGGCAGTGGTGGGGACGGGGGGGCAGTGGGGGGAGTGGGGGGGGGAGTGGGGGAGACGGGGGCAGTGGGAGGGACGGGGGCAGTGGGGGGGACGGGGGGGAGTGGGGGGGGAGTGGGGGAGACGGGGGGACGGGGGAGTGGGGGAGACGGGGGGGGAGCGGGGGAGATGGGGGGGGGAGTGGGAGTGGGGGGGGTTAGGTAGAGAGTGAGCAAGTGAGCCGTCCAACCCCGTTACAAAATGTCTGCCACCATGCCATGGTGTGCCGGTCACGAGGACACGGCCGCTGGTTGCCCTGTGGCTTCCGGCCACAGGCCACTGACGCACCTGTGAGGAGGCCATAGTTTACTGGCCGTTGGATGCAGAAAGTGACCAGGGGTTAGGCTGCCCGCGTGTCAGCAGAGCGACCAGGCCACCGGGACACACAGGTATCCCGTGGCAGGCAGCTGCCGAGGTGTCGACTAACCTCCGTCTAACATGTCCCGTTTCTCTGCCCCCGACCACCCTTCTGTAGGTTAGCACAATGTCTGCGAACAGAACGGCTATGTTCTGCGCAGTGGTTGGGGCCGCTACACTGCATTTGGCGATGCAGCAGCATCCACAGCCACAACCCGCAGTGGATGCAGGGCCAGCTGCAGCAGCAGAGGGAAGGGCCGAGGAGTTGCCAGTCGTCGAGCAGCATGGGGAGGAGGAGGAGGAGGAGGAAGAGGAAGAGGAGAGAGTGAGGGTGCAGCCACGGCGCCAGAGGCGACGACCAAAGCCGAGGGTGTACCGTGTCCGGGTCTCTTTCCTAACAATGACGGACATCATCTGCAGGAGGAGACTCCGGCTGAGTAGGCAGACGGTGATACATATCTGCCAACTCCTGTCGCACCTCGCCCCACGTGGAACGGGGGGAGGACACGCGATCCCGGTTGCCATCAAGGTGACGGTCGCTCTTAACTTCTATGCTACCGGTTCCTTCCAGTCTCCGAGCGGGGACCTCTCCGGGATCTCCCAGTCATCGGTCCACAGGTGTATCCGGGATGTGACCGACGCCCTCTATGCCATCGCGGACCGCTACATCACCTTTCCCGAGGACCAAGCAAGTCAAGACTCACGAGCTCGTGGATTTGCCAGCATGGCCGGGATACCGAGGGTGCAGGGGGCAATCGATTGTGTTCACGTCCCCATGCGCCCGCCTGCAGGGGACAGGGATGTGTTCACAAACAGAAGGGGGACATACTCCATGAATATCCAGGTGGTATGCGACCCCCACATGAGGATCATGAACGTCTCTGCAAGGTTCCCAGGGAGTGTGCATGACTCCTACATACTGGCGCAGTCGTTCATCCCTGCGATGTTTGAGGGACGTTCCCCCCGGCTGAGGGGCTGGTTGCTAGGCGACAGGGGTTATCCGCTGAGGTCTTGGCTGATGACGCCTATACGGAGGCCTCAGACCAATGCGCAAACACGATACAACGAGGCCCATGCAGCAACCAGGGGTGTGGTGGAGCGCTGCCTTGGCCTCCTGAAGATGAGATTCAGGTGCCTGGACCGCTCCGGAGGGGCCCTGCAGTACCAGGCCGAAAGGGTCGCTCGCATTGTTGTGGTCTGCTGTGCGCTGCACAACATCGCGATGCAGAGGGGAGATGACCTGCTGCAGGAGGCGGAGGGAGAAGCCAGTGGCAGTGGTTACAGCACAGAGGAGGAGGAGGAGGAGGAGGAGGAGAGGGAGGAGGAGGAGGCTGGTGGAGTGGCGGGCGCAGCACGCAGACACAACCCAGGTGCTGGTGATGTCCAGGAGGCGGCACGACAGACCCGGCGAGGATGGCGGGCACGCGACGCCTTGGTGGCAGCACGGTTCACGCGCCGTATGCAATGTCCCCGCTGAACACCAAACCACCACCTGCATCGCTAGTCGTGCAGAGGGTCAACACACAACTTCCACCAGCACAACCCCCCCACCCCCTCTCAGTGTACCCTGCTCCACTTCGACATCACCTTACCACTGGGTCCAGACGGTATGGCACAACATTGATGGCTGTGTAAGCGGGTGTGATCAGTGCCATGTGGAATGATGACAGCCCGCTCTGCGATGAGCTGTGAGCTCAGAATCGTTAGAGAGAGTCTGACCCATGGCAATAGCTGAACCATCCACCTTGGTGGCCGCTGAGATCGTCACTGACACTCCATCACGTGCCCGCGTGGGCTATCTGTGGGAGGGGTTGGGGGGGGGGGGAGGGGCAGGGACTGCACACCCGGCATCGAAGTTTCATCACTCGTCAACCCCAGCGACACTCGGTCACCATCACAAATCCTGTGGCTGTGGAACAATCACACGGTATTACAAGTAAGGTGGAACAGTGCGTTTAATGTTAACAATTATTTACAGGTGCCCTAGCCCCTACAACTAAACTGTGCCCTTCACCCGTGCCAACTTACTCAGTGTCTATCTTAGTTGCCTTACGGGCCCTACCACTACGTCTAAGTGACTCCCCAGATGATACAGCAGGAGTGGAGGAGGATTGCTGCGAATCGCCCCCCTCGACTCGTTTCTCCTTGGCCAAGCGTTTCCTGGGGCGACCCGGCCTTGATGGACCAGGCTGCTCTGCGGGCATCTCGGGTGACATTGTGCCACCCTGCTCTGCCTGCTGCCCACCCAATGCACCAGGAATGGGACGGGGGGAGGCCGAGAATTCCAGGACGTCCCGTGATGGACTTAATGGGACGGGCCCCGAAACCTCCTCCTCCCTCGGGGAGCCCGGTGGCCCCCGGGCCTCACTTTGGGACAGAGGTGCGAGCGGGGAGGTGCCCCGTCGCACCACCGACACCTGGCGCTGCCAGTCCTGGAGGCCTGCAACAGTATCCACCAGGATCCGAAGGTTTGCAGAGACAGAGTCCAGGGAGTTAGACATTCCCGCCAGGGACTGTGCGATCTCAACCTGTGAGTGCACGACGCCATCCAGCACATGTGTCAGGCGGTTGATGCTCTCGGCGACTGACTGCTGCGACTGGCCAATGACCTGGTGAGACTGGGCCAAGGCCTGCAGGGCGCCGGCAATGTCGTTTTGCCTCTGGCACATTGCTGCCTGTGAGAGGGCAACCCTGTCCAGAGCCGAGGATGACGCGTGCATATGAACCCCAATGCCTTGCATCACCTGACCCATTGCCTCCACCGCGGATGCCACCCGTGCGGTGTCGGACTGGGTCTCTGCCATGAGCGGCACCACTCCCTGCTCGTGGACGCGGTTCGACTCCTCTAACAGCGTCTGCAGAGTCTGGAAGGAAGCCCTCATCCCGTCGTTGTCTCCCTGGGTTTCTTGAGGCATCGGCTGTGCGGGTGGGTTGAGAAACTCCAGGAACTCCGAAAACGTCTGGGAGCCAGCTGCATCCTGGGCCTGGTCTGGCCTCCGCGAGTCCGGGCCCTCGGTTGCTCCGACCTCCACCTGCTGTACCTGCTCAGCTGTGATGTGCGAACCAGACTGTGACCCAGGAGACTCATCACTAAATAGGCCCGCCGGGGTGAGTGTCTCTGGGATGATGGATGTTGTGGGATTTAGCAGTGCCGCAAGCCCGATGTTTTCGCAATTTAGCCCCTCCTCAATGGTGTGGGGCCGCTCAGAGTCCGGAGGGTTATCCCTGGCCATTTCCGTGGCTTGTGGTCTCGCCACCCTCTGGGCGTCCTGATCCGCAGATTGGGTTGGGGAGGATGGGGCTCCCCGCTGATCGGGCACCCTCTGTCGTGCGGCCCTGGGTGAAGTGGGGGCAGATGCCTGTGTCCGTCTGCAGCCAGACGGCCCTGGTCGTTCGGCATCACGTCCTAGGGAAGAGAATGAAACGGGTTATTTAGATTTGCTCGGCAGGCCGCTGGACGGTCCCAGTGGGCAGCGTGTGAAGGGACAGAGGATGGGGGAGGTATCCCAGTGGGCAGGGTGTGTGAAGGGACAGAGGATGGGGGAGGTATCCCAGTGGGCAGGGTGTGTGAAGGGACAGAGGATGGGGGAGGTATCCCAGTGGGCAGGGTGTGTGAAGGGACAGAGGATGGGGGAGGTATCCCAGTGGGCAGTGTGTGTGAAGGGACAGAGGATGGGGGAGGTGTCCAAGTGGGCAGGGTGTGTGAAAGGACAGAGGATGGGGGAGGGGTGGGTGTTTGTCAAGGAGGGTTGTCTCACTTGTTGCAGCTCCGCCAGCCTCGCATAGCGCGACATCCCGGGTGGCAGACTCCCCAACAAGGTCCAGTGCCCTCTGCTCAAAGGTGGTGAGGGGGTGCAGGTTGGGCGAACCCCCTCCAGTCTTGTGCCGCTCACGGTTGTTGTGAGCGGACTTGGCCTGTTGGGGGAGGGTACATAGGTAGATCATTACAATACGGCAGGTATCAGCAGTCCGTTCAGATACTGGCACAGTTTGGGGGTCAAGTTGTCATAAGACGATTGCATCTCTCCACGGGGCCAGAGCGCTGGGTCTGTGACAACTTTGTGACCCATCCTCAAATAACTCTGGCCCAATCCCCCTCCACCCCCCGTGCCGGGGGGGGGGGGGGGGAGGTGGGTGATTAGGTAAAGGGGGGGGGGAGGGATGGTTGTGACCAGGGGGCACCTTCTTGGCACTTACCCTGGCAGCCCTGGTGAGGTCGTGTAGATTTTTCCGGCACTGCTCTGCAGAGCGAGGGTTCTGCCCCACAGCACTGACGGCAGCGGCCACCTCACGCCAGGCCTGGCGTACCACGCTGGCAGGTTGGCGATGCCCTCTCCGCGGGCGGAGGATGCCCCTCCTCTGCTCGACAGCATCGAGCAGAGTCTCGACATCGGCCTCCACAAAACGAGGTGCAGCTCTCCTGGACTCCGACATCATGGCCGACAGATTCTGTGCTCGCCCGCGCCTTTTTACGACGTCGGGCGGCGTCACGTGGGCGTGTTCGTGTCGTCGCCGCGTTCCGTCGTCATCGCGCACGTGATTGACGCGGCCGCATTACTAGCCCATTTCCCGGAAGTGAATACGTCGGGAAATGGACCCTTCACGACCGTCGTAAAACGCGCCCGTTTTTACGACAGTTTTGCGATTTTTCGCGGGTGCGGAGAATCGCGCCCCAGATGTTGTCATAGAAACATAGTAAATAAAAACAGGAGGAGGCCATTTGGCCCTTCGAGCCTGTTCCACTATTCATTATGATCATAGTTGATCATCAAGCTCAATATCGTAATTCCGCCTTCCCCCCATGTCCCTTGATCCCTTTAGCCCCAAGAGCTATATCTAATTCCTTCTTGAAATTACACAACGTTTCAGCCTCAACTACTTTCTGTGGCAGCAAATTCTACAGATTCACCACTCTCTCCTCACCTCAGTCCAAAAAGGTTTACCCCCTTATCCTCAAACTATTAGCCCTAGTTCTGGCCTTCCCCACCATCGGGAACATTCTTTCTGAATTTACCCTGTCTAATCCTGTTAGAATTTCATACGTTTCTATGATATTCCCTCTCACTCTTCTAAACTCCAATGAATATAATCCTAACCAATTTAGTTTCTCCTCACATGACAGTCCCAGCATCCCAGGAATCAGCCTGGTCAACCTTCTCTGCACTGCTTCCCTAGCAAGAACATACTTCCTCAGATAGGGACACCAAAACTGCACACAATGCTCCAGGTGTGGCCTCACCAATGCCCCATACAATTGTAGTAAAACATCTCCATTCCTAGCCTCAAATCCTCTTGCTATGAAGGCCAACATACCATTCGCCTTCTTTACTGCCTGCTGTACCTGTACTTTCACAAGAACAATCATCGAAACTAGTCAAAAAAACGGCACTCTTCATTCCACAAGACATTGAATGAAAGGAGTTGTGCATCGCAAAGAACAGATAAGGTCTGCCATCAATTACCTGAGTCTTCTTATCAAAACTAAAATGCAACAAATACATTTCATAAGCGCAGGCCAAAGCTGCAAACTCCAATTCTAATTCTGAGCATCACTTAGCTATCCAAAATAAAAATATTTTCATTAATGTTGTTAATTGTTCTGTTGCTGAAAATTGTCTTGTGCTGGTCTAACTGTCGGAAGCAGAAAATGAATTGGACGTCCTTTTTTATTGGAGTGTTACGAGTGCCAACATTTCATTCTGAGCAATGTCACTGACCCCACAGCTTCATGTGATATTTATTTTTTTAGGGAGGGTAGGTCAAATGTTTCTCCAATCCCAACTGTTTATAGTTATGCTGAAAATTCAGAGGAATTGCTGTGTGCGCACATTCTAATTGTTTCCGACTGATTATATTCATTCGATAACAAGGTCCAGCTCTTGTATCCAAAATGCAAAGCTTGACTGCAATCTTCACAAGTGGCACTACCTATAGCAAGCTGACGATAAAGACATCTCACATAATGTCACTTCCATTTACAATCCTTGTATTTCATGCAGCACTTACAAAATATTTTTTTTTCGTCCATCATTCACATCAACCTCTGGACATACATTAGTCAACCTCCTGGTTTTGTTGTTTCCTATTATGTGGAAAGAGTCTGTTACGTTTGCACAGGGCCATGCCCATATTGGTTGTAACATACAAATGTTTGCACATTTTTCTGACATGTGAGAGTTATGTTCTGTCTTAAGAGGTTAGTTTAGAAAATTATTCTTCAATAAAATAGCTCTTCAATTGTCGGTTATACATGGGACTCGGGGTGCCTGTTGCAATTGCTGCCTTGAAGGATGTCACCCATTTCCCTCATGATTGATGGAGGGAAAGAAAAGATTCTCTGATCCCTCCGGCAGCTCCTCTTCACCACAGGTTTCCCGGTGGTGTGTAGTGGCTTCACTGGCAATTCCCATTGACAACGGTTGAAGCAGAGCATCCCACTGCCAGTGAACAACACTGTGCCCCTCCCTACTGGAGAATCCCACCCACTGTCTCTGGTGAGGAGGAGAAGGCGAGTTTATTTCAGCGTCCTTGGTTATTTTGCGACCTATTTTCTTCACATATATTTTTTCGTCGAACTTCATCTTCATCTTTTTCTACCTTCTGGGCGGGATTCTCGGAGCCCAGGGACGGGACGGAGAATCCGCGCGACCGGCGCGAACTGCGCCACACCACCCCGTGGCGCCAATCTATGCTCTGCAGAAAATCGCGTGCCGGCGGGGTTGGCGGGGCACCGGTCGGGGGCCGCTCTACACGGCCGGCCCGCTGATTCTCGGCCCGGGATGCCGTCGTAAATCGCCAACTCCCGCAGGCGCCGTCCACACCTGCTCTCAGCCGGCGGGACCTTGGCGTGGAAGGGTCGGAGGGGGCGGCCTGTGAGGGGGGAGGTGGGGTCCGACCCTGGGGGGGTCCTCCTCTCTGGCTAGGGGCCTCGTTTCTCCCGCGCTGGCGCCTGTAGTCCTGCGCCATGTTGCGTCGGGGCCGGCGCGTTGAAGGAAGCCACGGCACATGTGCGCGTTGGCGCCACTGCACATGCGCAGATCTCGCGGGACCCAGTTTGCGCCGGGATCAGCAGCTAGAGTGGCGTGAACCGCTCCAGTACCGTGCTGGCCCCTTTTGCGGGCCAGATTTAGTCGTCGGGTCGGCCCGTTCACACCGTCGTAAAGCACGACGGCGTTTTCAACGACGTGGACACTCTGCCGCGGGATTAGAGAATCCCGACCAGGGTGTCTAGACTGAGGAAATTCAAAGGCTAGATCGCGCAAAGGCATATAGAGTCCAAAGATGTGCAGGTTAGGTGGATTGGCCATGAAAAAATTGCCCCTTAGTTTCCAGGAATGTGCAGGTTGGTTGGGTTTGCAGGGTAGGGTGGGGGAGTGGGCCTACATGACGTGCTCTTTCAGAGGGTCGGTGCAGATTCGAAGGGTCGAAGGGCCTCCGTCTACACTGTGGGGATTCTAGAATTCGATGTCTCATTCGCTACATTGTTTACTATCACGTGAAGAGTGAAGCCAAAAGAATTAAATTATGGGGAAATATTGTCGACTGTAATTTAAACTGCATAATGGAGTCACCCATCTGAATAATTTCTTAAGAGGCTCAGTGCCTAATATTATTTGATAAACTCCTGGGAAGCACTAGAGGAAGTTTAACTTCATTAAGTGCTACATAAATGCAAATTATCGACCATTGTACAGCAATGGCCAAAGTTAAAATTACCCCATTGGCACTGTTCCCTTCTTTTTAAAAATGTAACTACCAGAATAATCACTGTTGATAGCTCACTGACATACAAAAATACATGTATTTTTGTTGTTATCTTAAACTTAGGCATTACATAGTAACCAATATTTTACTCTTGTAGCAAATCTTCTTATTTAAAATCTATCTTTGCCAAAACCAAAAATGAACAGAACCTAATGTTTCCAAGTATGGTCAAAACTTACTTTAATTGCTGAAATGTCTCTGCCCCCAGCCAGTAGTGGCGGGAACCCAATTTGAATACAATTAGATATGACTAGTGGGCAATCTCCACTGTAACATCCTCCCCTCCAACCTCCCCCTCCCCCAGCAGTGTGGCGTACTTTGGTGGATTTTCCAACAGGTTTTAAAAACGGGAAACTGGCAAACAGAACACGTCAGGGGTGAACAGGTAAGTACCGTGCCCGGGGGGGGGGGGGAGAAGGTCATGCCCGGGGTGTAGGTGGAGTGGGTTTCCATTGAGGAGGTTCAGGATGGGTTCCGTGCCCATGGGAGCCGGATTGTTCCCTCGGGGGCTCCGCATCCATCGGGTTATTCCTTTTGTTTTAACATCAGGGCACAGGTGTCTGAGTTGCTGGTCATTCAGAGTCCGCCCCACCTGCATGATATTGTGGGACCCACCTCCTGGAATTTTGTTTTCAGAGCGTTCAAAGAACCAGTAGGAAAATCCGGCAGCGCAGCCAAGGGGCTGCACGCCACTTTTCCCACACAAATTAACACTTTGAATAAAAATGCGAAGGTTTCGCCCACCTGTTTACATGTTCAGTTTAGTGAACCGTATTTACTGTTCATGATGTGGTCTCTTCTACATTAGGGAGGCCAGATGTAGACTGGGTTACCATAGAATCCGTAGAGTGCAGAAGGAAGCCATTTGGCCCATCCAGTCTACACTGGCCCTCTGAAAGAAACCCCTACCAAGGTCCACTACTCTGCCCTATACCCGTAGCCCTACCTAACCCGCACATCTTTGGACTGTGGGAGGAAACTGGAGCACCCGGAGGAAACACAAGGAGACACGGGGAGGGGGGCCAAACTCCACACAGACCATCACCCGAGGTCAGAATTGAACCCGGGTCCCTGGCATTGTGAGGCAGCAGTGCTAACCATTGTGCCATCACTTTGTGGAACCCTCTGATCCAGTTGCCTGCCATTCTGTTCTTGGCCTCCTGCATTGTCCCATTAAAGTTCAATGTAAGCTTGAGGTGCAACATCTCATCTTCCAATTAAGCACTTTTCCACCTTCTGGACTCAACATTTATGTTCAACAATTTCAGCTTAAAATCACCGACCCACATTATTCCAGACTGAAGCTGTTGTGATGATTCTGCTGTTGGCAAACAATATGCCATAGAATCCATGAACTCAAGTTTTTTCTTTCTAAATGCCACACGATTTGGTGAAGAAAGCCACCATTGCTGTCAGCATCTTCAATGTCGAATTTCATACCCAACACCGGCCTTTGCCGACATTGGAGGAAATCCACATCATGGACCTCCGGTGGTCACCATGAGTTGATCTGTCGCACGCAAGGTGACTCCTCCTTGGAGAAGTTAGATTTGGTCCTTTATACTGAGTTACTGGGTGATTTTTGTGCAAAAAGTGCAGAGTGAGTGGATGTGTTGGTTTCTCCCTCATTGTGGGATGTCGAGGAGTTATCACAGCCAGCGAACGTTGGTAAAAGCTCTGGCTCAAGGTTTGGAGGAGCGCAATGGAGAAAATGGCGGTTGGGGGAAGCAACGTCATCAACCACACTACCTGTGGAGCAGTTGATGGAATTTATCGGGGGGGAGTTTTGGCAACAGCAAAGAAAGATGCAGGAGTACTGGCGAAGGGTAATTGAGGGAGCAGTAACCCCAATTCGTGAGACTTTGGATGGGGTGGAGAAGTGCTTGGAGTCGTAAGGTGCGACGATCCGAGAGGTGGAAAGGGTGGTGTCGGACTATATCGAAGGGATCGTGTAATTGGAGGCAGAGATAGCGGTGCAGGGAGAGGCCTGTAAGGTGCTGATGGCAAAGATGGAATGACCAGGAGAATCGTCCAGGTGGCAGACTGTGCAAATGGTAGGTCAGCGGGAGGATGTGGAGGGAATGAGAGCCACAAGCTACGTTTCAAAGATATTCGAGCTGGTCAAGGCAGGGGTCTTTGAGAAGGCCCCGGAGGTGGATCATGCCCATCGGAAAATCCGCAGTCGTGAGTGCGCTGCCAACGAAACAGAAGGCTGGGATTCTCCGGTATCTGGCAGGCAGGCCGTACCAGCGCCAAAGAACGGCGTGAACCACTCCGGCATCGGGCCGCCTGGAAGGTGCGGAATCCTCTGCGCCTTCGGGAGCTTGGCCGACGCTGGAGTGGTTGGCACCGTGCCAACCGGCACCGAAGGGCCTCCGCCAGCTGGCGCGAGTTGGCGCATGCGCAGGAGCACCAGCGTGTTCCCAGAACCACTGGCGTGATTCCTGCGCATGCGCAGGGGGTTTCTTCTCCGCGCCGGCCATGGCGGAGCTTTACACAGGCCGGCACAGAGGGAAAGAGTGCCCCCATGGCACAGGCCCGCCTACAGATCGGTGGGCCCCGTTCATGGGCCAGGCCACCGTGGGGGCACCCCGCAGGCCAGATCCCCCCGTGCTCCCCCGAGGACTCCGCAGGCCACCCTCAGAGCCAGGTCCCACCGGTACAGACCTGGTCTAATCCACGGCGGCGGGACTGGCCGAAAATGGGCAGCCGCTCGGCCCATCGGGAACCGGAGAATCACCGGGAGGGCCGCTACCAACGGTCCCCGACCGGCGCAATCCCCGCCCCCTCCAAAAAACCGGCACCGGAGAATTCGGCAGCCAATGTCAGAGTGGCGGGATTCACGCCACCAACCGGCGATTCTCCAACCCGGCAGGGGGTCGGAGTATCCCGCCAAGGATCCTGCCGATGGAGAATCCAGTCCAAAGTCTTTCAATTATATAGTTTGGGCAGTTTGAGTGGGGTCCTTTGTGTTGATCTCCAGATGGGAGTCGCCATTCTGGCAGGGAATGCTAGTAAATGGAAGCAGCGTGGGGCTGGGGGCTGTGGCAGGTAGCCAGAGGCATGGGGCGGGGGCAGTGGTTATAGCATGGAGGGAGGGGGGAAAGGATGAAGGGGAGGGGTTTGAGGATAGGGCAGGGGGAGGGGAGGAGGCTGTGATGCAGATGACTTTCTGGTTGGGTTTGGGATGGGAGGTACTCAGTGGTTCCGACGAGGGAGCTGTTGGCTGAAAGGAATAAACCACAGGGGCAGTTTGACCTATTGGCAACAGGGAAGACGGTAGGTCAGCCTTGCCTGCGACAGGAGGCTGTATGGGAGAATGTGCAGGTGAGGGAGGCATGAGGAGGGAGACGTATAGATCCTGAGGGGAACACGTGGATATGGGTTCAATACGAATCTTGCATCGCCCAAGTTCCCAAATTCCAACATTCCTTTCTGAGTCTGTAGCAGATACAGACAGTTCTCCGCTTTATGATGTTCAAGTTATGATGTTTAAAAATTGACACAGTTTCAAACTCATGTCGTCGATTTCGACTTTACGGCGCCACACCAGCCCGTCTTTTCTATTTTTTATAAATCTGATTTATAAATTTGATATGCTCTGAATGAGCCGGGGTGGTAGTTGTGAAACCGCCTGCTGAAACACCGGGCCTCCTACATCCTTTACTCACTCAATGTAGCTCCAGGCCGGAAGGTCGCTACGGAGAACGGTCATTGTGGCCCACTGGCAGCACTCTGCCAGGCCGAACTAGAGCATGAGACCGGAAAATTGTTCTTGTAAACCAAGAAATGTGGTCGCGAGTTGCTGGTGAAAATGACCCGTTGGCTGATTGCCCATTGATTGCAATGGGATCTTTCATGGCTGCAGTTCGAAGATTTTTATTCGACCAGAGATGGAGAGTCTGTGGCCCGCCTAAATAGGTCTGAATGCATCGGGACCAACATCTAAACCCATGGGGGAGTGAGGTTGCAATTTTCCCCACTAACGGAACCGATCCCTCATTTTTAACATTGTTTCCAATGGGGGAAATTGGTTCCAACTTACGCCGCTTCGACTTCCAACGCGGTTTCCAGGAACTAATTATGTCGCAAGTCCGAGGGCTGCCTGTATTTAATTCTGTTTCAAGAAATTTGACATCTAATTTACTTGGCAGCTGGAATGCCCAGGGGTTTTGCCACTTGAGTCTAAAGCACTTACTATTACCTAAAATAGCCTTAACAATTCACATCCAATTTAATCAAGTGCAGCGTATGTGAGACCGACATTCTCCAGTTTCTGTTCCGAGACTTTGCTGCCTATAAACTGTTTCATATTTGGGAACATTGGGCAAGAACACAATTTTTCTGATTCAGCACCAATGTGAAAGGAGTAAATAGCCTTGTGAATTTTTAGCTGATTTCAGGATGAAGTGGCCTGTAAAAGGGTTTGGGAAAGCTTTCCAAGTTTGTTCACTGCAGATAAAATACGAGATGGAGAAGGGTAGGTTTCCAAACAAAATAACTCACAGGATGATGTCCGACTACATAATCTATGAGGTCGGAAAGGGGGTGGGTTACACAATCAAACATCGAGAACTGGTTGCTTTCAGTTAAAGCATTCACAACGGGTTTCAAACTCTCATTGTAAAAGCAAATGTGCCTGCATTTTTGACAAACAGGAAGGATTGAAGGATGTGCCAAAGGCTGGCATGGAGTGAAGCAGTCTTGGGCATATTGGCCCCATACCTGGTTCAGTCTTGGCAGGTGTCTCAGTAGGGCAGAAAATCCTGCCCTTAATGGGATGTTATTTAAGGTTTGTGCATGTGACTATACCATGGGGTTCAGATCATGACTTGGGGGATTTTGAGTCATCCCGTTTATCAAGTCCCCTCACCACGCCCAGGTCATCGTCTACAGTCACCTGAAATACTCTACAGAGAACAACAGAATCAGAGGCAACTTACGGGCATCATTTTTAATCATCTGTGTCAGATGGTATTTTACAAACACAGCAGGTTAAGTTCATATCCCACCAACAAAATCAAGGCTGTGAAGGATGCATCATTTGGCTGTTTAGAATTAATTATATTCTAAAATCCTTTGTTTTATTTTCTTCTCTTCCCTTTTTTTAAATCAACGTGTTTAATTTAAGGTAAATTCAAATAGCCGTTCGGTAGAACAGAATGAGTATTGCTGAAAAAAAGAGACATGCTCTCGAAGCTTTTCATCTTACACTCATCGGGACAATTCATAAGAATACAGTACCAATAATCACATAATCGCAGAATCATTACAGTGCAGAAGGAAGCCATTTAGTCCATCTTGTTTGCACTGGCTCTCCAATTAAGTATCTTGATTTAGCGCTACTCCCCTGCTATTTCTACATACCCCTGCATATTGTTTCTATTCAAGTAATCATCTAATGCCCCCTTGAATGTCTTGATTGATCCTTCCTCCACCTCACTTCCAGGCAGTCCCTTCCAGAATTGAACCACTCGATGTGTCAAAAGGTTTTTTCTCAGATTATATTTGCTTGTTTTGAAAATCACTTTAAATCTCGTTCTTGATCCTTTTACAATCAGGAACAGTTTCTCCTTATGTACTCTGCTCAGCCCCCTCATGATTTTGAACACCTCTATCAAATATCCTTCTCATCTCCAGAGAGAACACTTCCAACCTCTCCGATCTATCCTTAGAACTGACGT
Organism: Scyliorhinus canicula; assembly: GCF_902713615.1. Taxonomy (NCBI): domain Eukaryota; kingdom Metazoa; phylum Chordata; class Chondrichthyes; order Carcharhiniformes; family Scyliorhinidae; genus Scyliorhinus; species Scyliorhinus canicula. The sequence goes on along the minus strand of NC_052160.1, from coordinate 52,591,507 downwards.
TTTTACATCCCTGGAACCATTCTTGTAAACCTCTTCTGCACTTTCTCCATAGTGATGCACCCAGAACTGTACACAGTATTCTAGCTGTGGCCTAACTAGTGTCTTGTTTAAGTTCAGCATCACCTCCTTGCTCTTGTACTCTATGCCCCCATTACAAAACCCAGAACACTATGTGCTTTATTAACTGCCCTCTTCACCTGTCCTGTCACCTTCAATGATCCATGTACATATATACCCGGGTCCCTCTGCTCCTGCATTCCCTTAAGAATTTTACTCCTTATGTTATATTGCCTCTCCATGTTCTTTGTGCCAAAATGCATCACCTCACATGTCTCTGCATTGAACTTTATCTGCTACCTATCTGCCTACTCTACCAACTTGTTTATGTCCTTTGAAGTTCTGCACTATCCCCTTCACTGTTTACAGTACTTTCAAGTTCATTCGCAATGGCTGAAATTGTCCCTTGCACACCAAGATCTAGATCATTAAGATACATCAGGAAAAGCAAGGATCCCAATACCGACCCCTGGAGAGCATCACAACAAACCTTCCTCCAGCCCAAAAAACATCCATTGACGATTACTCTCTGCTTCCTATTATTCAACCAAATTTGGAATCAATTTGATACTGTCCCTTTTATTCTATGAGCTATAATTCTTCTTACAAGTCTGTTGTATGGCATTGTATCGAATGCCTTCTGAAAGTCTATGTACACTGCATCAACAGCATTACCCCCATCGACCCTTTCCGTGACCTCCAAAAGAACTCCAGCAAGTTAACTAAATACGATTTCCCCTTTAGAAATCCATGCTGGCTCTTCCTAATTAACCCACATCTTTCCATGTGACTACTAATTCTATCCCTAATAATTGTTTCTCAAAACTTTCCACCACTGAGGTTAAACTGGCTGGTCTGTAATTGTTGGGGCTTTGCAACCTTTTTAGAACAAGGGTGTAATATTTGCAATTTTACAGTTCTCTGGAACCTCCCCTGAGTCTAGAGAAGCCTGAAAGATTATGGCTAGTGCCCATAACCTTGCAGTCAGTCAGTAAAAGGAACAAGAATTTATACTGCATGGGAAGAGAGTGCTGATTGGTTAACAAGTGGATTATGATTAGAAGAGGCATTGTCATGGAGAATTGCCTGCTTCATTCACCAAGACAACGCCTTGGCCAATCAGCGTCAACCTGCCTGCTTTGAACTTGATCAAGAGGTTGGCAAATAATTGTTCCATGGTGCATTCTCCATGCCAGTATCTCTACCAGTCAGAGTCCATATGCCAACCAATCAGCATTCTCTTCTCACGCAATGTAAATTGTTGTTCCCTCTACTCCTGGTATTCTTTCAGACTGTCCTGATGAATGCAAGACGAGGGGAGGTGAGAGTGAACAGCCCTTGTCATCAAGGTGGCATCTGACGGGGTGTGACATCAAGGAATCCAAGCAAAACTGATGTCAATGGAAATCAGCCAAAGCTGACCCAAGAGCAAAGACTGAAGAACATTGACCTTTGGACCATTACGCTACCATTCAATAAGATCCTCATTGTGCCAGGCACCCGGCTTTGATTCTGGCCTTGGGTGACTGTCTTGAGTAGAGTTTGTACATTCTCACCATATATGCATGGGAATCCTCTGGGTGCTCCGGTTTCCTCCCACAGTCCAAATATATGCAGGTTGGGGGGTTATGTGGATAGGGCAGGTAAGTGGGCCTAGGTAGGATGCTCTTTCAGAGGGTCAGTACAGACCTTATGTACCAAATGGCCTCCTTCTCCACTGTAGGAATTCTACCTATTCTATCACAGCTGATTTGACCCTCAGTTTCTTTATCCCTTAATAACATTGCCTAACAAAATGTATTAATCTCAGTTGTGACATTTTCATTTTTTATATATATTTTTATTATCCGCCTTTTTCACATTTTCATCCAAATTTACATTCACCAACAAACCATCAACGGTAACAAATACAATGCCAATCCCCTGGCCAACAATTCCTTTCTCCCACGACCCCCAAACATCCCCAAAATGTTAAATGCAAAAATCAAAGAAAAGGGTTCAGGAATCCATCATCCACCCATACATAGTAACCAACAACATACACAGTCCACCCCCCACCACCCCCCCCCCCCCCGACCCTCTCCCCCCCCCCCCCCCCCCATAATGTTCAATGCCATCCAATTCTTAAAAGTGCATAATGAACAAAACCCATGATTTGTGGAACCCTTCCATCCTTCCCCTCAACTCAAACTTCACCTTCCCGAGTGTTAAAAAGTCCAACCCCCCCCCCCCCCCCCCCCCCACACCACCACCACCCACACCAGGGCACAGAGTGGAGAGACTGACCTCCACCCCAACAGGATCCGCCTTTGGGCAATTAGCGAGGCAAAGGCTAAAACATCTGCCTCCGCACCTGCTCAGTTGTGACATTTTCAATTGATCCTTCTTTTGACAGCTTTTTGAGGGGGAGAGCTAAAGACTACCACTACACTTTTTGTGAAGAAGTGCTTCAGGGCATCTTCTAGTGAACAGCCCAATAAATCCTAAGGAATGTATCTTTGTTCTGGACACCCCCATTAAAGAAAATAAATGCAATGTTAATCACCTTAAACATTTCAGTCAGATCACCCTTAATATTCTATACCCATGTGTGAAGCTTCATAATTTGACTCTTTTATGCCCAGTACGGATTGCTGTCCTCCTAACCAGTGTATGTTTCCTAAGATGCGGTGCCCAGTCTGAACACTGTACTCCAGATGGTGAAATAGAAAACCGCAGCAGGATGTTCAAAAATGATTTGGTGAACTCGTGCCAGGGGAAAGGGGATACAGAGCTCTTACATTTTGATAATGGGGTGCTGCCCAAAACATTACTCATTTCCAATGTAATAATTCATTTATCCATGTGTTGCACAACGTGAATGCACTTGCTACTTCCATGAAAATCTTTACATTGTAAAGAATTGCGTCAACATTATGGCAACAATTAATTACTTCACAACGAAACTCAGCTCACTCGCAGACCAATGCATCTTGCGAATACATTTGTGTTGCTCAATATTGTGGGCTTGTATTTTGCTCCATCGAGTGGGATGTTTTTCAAACTCGAAAGCATTTCCTTATCCATACAAATATTTTTTTAGCGTTTTGGGTTTAGTAATCTCTAATTTAATAAGCATATTTTTCTGGGCAGATGCCAGGTGCTTGGCTCTGTTGGTAGTTCCTGTCATAAAACACATGAAAATATGGTTCCAGACCCATTTGAAAAAAGATTAAATACCACTATTAAAGGCAGAGCTCTTTTACCTTCAGTTTCTTAAGTCCTTCAACTCAAGCAGTCCAACAATTATTTGGCACAGTGGATGAACTGATTTAATATTTATATGATGCAACCAGACAATTCTATGTAAAGGGATAGGTAAGCAAATGTTAGTGGCAACGCGGAGTTTAAGAAAAATTTCACAAGGTGTGGCACAGTTAGCACTGCTGCCTCACATCTCCAGGAACCCAGGTTCATTACCAACCTTGGGTGACTGTCTGGGGTTTCCTCTGGGTGCTCTGGTTTCCTCCCACAGTCCATAGATGTGCAGGTTAGGTGGATTGGCCATGCTAAATTGCCCCTTAGTGTCCAAAGATGTGCAAGTTAGGTGGGGTCGCGGGTTAGGGCAGGAGAGTGGGTAGGGTCGGCTGACTTAATGGGATGAATGGCCTCCTTCTGCACTGTAGGAATTCTATGGTTCTAAGAATCCATGCTTTCAGCTGCGTAGGCTCCAGCCTCTGGAATTCTTTTCCTAAACCGCTCCACCTCCCTATCCTTCAGGAACATCCTTTAGAATGTTTCATAAAAACTAGAGGTAAAATTCTCCACTTCACGCATTCCTGAGTTATCAATGAGGCGGAGAATCCAACATCGTGAAGGAAAATGGGATCAGTTTCTGAAGTTCATTAAGACCCATTTGCATCCACTTTATGGACCAGGCACCATATTCTCTGTGTCTGCGTGATTCTCCAGTCTTCTGGGCCGGGAATCACATGGGCGAGAATCACTACTGCTCCTAACAAGCGTGGCCCTGATGTGGTGGACCCCGTGGTGGGCAAAGAGGGGGGTAACTCTTTAAGGGAATTGCCCCCAAAGTCCATCCAAAGGCCACGTTACCACACCCCCCACAATGCAGCATCTGCCCACCCCTACCAGAGACTCCCTAAATAAAGAGAACCTCAAGAGACCCTCGAAATAAAGAACTCCCCACAGACTTCCTAAATAAAGAGACCCCCCCGAGACCCCCGAGGTAACGAGACCCTCCTCAGACTTCCAGAAAAGTGGCCCCTGTCAGGAAGCTTCCTAGAAAACGGACAACGTCTGGAAGCCCCCAGAAGAAAGACCCCTGTCAGGAAGCCCCCAGAAGAAAAAACCCTGTCAGGAAGCCTCGTAGAAGAGAGACCCCTGTCAGTAAGACCCTCGGGATAAAAAAACCCTGTCAGAAAGACCCCCCCCCCCCTCCCACCCCCCCCCCCCCCCACCCCCCCCCCCACCCCCCCCCCCCCCCCCCCCCCCACATCCCGAAGAGGGACCTCTGTCAGGAAGCTAGGGAGAAGTCCAGGCAGAGGCAATGAAAAAAAAATACTTCTTTAACACTCACCTGGGCAATGCACCTGCTGACTCAGACACAGAAAGCACCAGTTGTCAATTCCTAGAAAGAGTAAAATAGTCAGCTGTGTTTAAACTCGTCAGATCTTTGATCTGCAAACTATTCATTCATTTCTCTTTGATAATGATTTTACTAGGCTGTGATTGACAGATTCCACACACCACAGTTGTCAGCATTGTTCCAGTCATCTTCCTGCACGTTTGAGTAACTTTGAAGTGCTCTAACTGCAATTTTATAAACATCAAGCTCTGTTTGACAGCTCCTGGACCACTTTGGAGTTAAGTGCTGTCAATTTCCACCTGACCACTACAACATCACTCAACCATGGAGAGATCATTGGAAAACACTTAATTCTGTTTGATGTGTTCCTTTCACTGCGTGTCTGCCTGGGCTGCTCTCCAGCTTCCTGACAGGGGTCTCTCTTCTGGGGCGGGGGGGGGGGGGTTGCTTTCTGAGAGGGCTCTATCTTCTGGGGGCTTCCTGACAGGGGTCTCTCTTCTGGTGGGGGCTTCCTGAGAGGGTTCTCTCTTCTGGGGGCTTCGTGAGAGGGCTCTCACTTCTGGGGAACTTCCTGATAAGGGTCATTTTTCTGCGGGGTCTGTCGTGAGGTCTCCTTATTTAGAGGATCTCTGTGGGGGATCTCTTTCCATTGGGGGTCTCTAGGGGACCTTATTTAGGGGATCTCTGGGGGGGTGGGGGCGGATCAGGTCACCCCCGTACTGGGGGGAGGGGGTAGACCCAGAAAACCTGGGGGACACTATCTGGCAGGTCGGATCCTCCCACAGCCAGCACCATGTTGTACGATGTGACCGCTGCAGGTTGTCGCCAGGCTCATACGCGGCCACGGACCTGGCAATTCTCCGGCCTTTTGTTTCATAAAGACCGTACGTGGCGCGGCTGCTCGACACTCACCAGTCGGAGGGTCGGTGCTGGGGCCTCGGCGATCTTTTTCATCGCGAGCGTGACACTTGGTCCTCAAAATCAGAGAATCCAGACCATAGTCTCCCAAATGGAGAATTTTGCCCGACATCTTTGACCAAGATTTGAGTCACTTGGCCTTGCCATCGAATCATGGACCAGTTACAGCACACAAGGAGGTTCTTCTGTCTATGCTGACAGTCTACAAGAACATTTCAGCTCGTGCCACTCGCCCATCTGTGGGCCTGCAGGCTTTTCTTTTTTCAGATAATTTTCCAATTCCGTTTAGAAAGCCTCCATCGAAATGCCTCCACCGCACTCTCAGGCAGTCCATTCCTGTTCCTAGCCACTTGCTTTCCTCATGGTCCGTCTGCCGTTCCCCTTAATTCAGTGTCCTCTTCCACCAATTGGAACAGTTTCTCACTGTCCAGATCTGCCATGGTTTTGAATATTTCTGTCAAATTCCCACTCGATGTTCTCTTCTCTGAAGAGAAAAGCCTCAGTTCCTGAAATCTGTCCATGAAGTTCCTAATCCCTGGAACCATTCTTGCAAAAATCTTTTCTGCAACATCTCTAAAGTTTTCTCGTCCTTCTGAAAGTGTGGTGCCTAAAATTGAACTCAAACTCTAGTTGAGGCCGAATCAGTGTTTTACAATGATTCACCATAATTCCCTTGCCTTAGTAGACTATGCCTCGACTAAGAAAGCCCAGGATTCCATATGCATTCCAAATCACTTCCTCAATCTTTCTTGCCACCTTCATTTATTTGTTCATCCTGCCCACCCCAGGTCCCTCTACTCCTGCATGCCTTTCGAATTATATCTTCTATTTTCGATTGTCTCTCCTTCCCACCAAAGTTTTTCACTTCACACTAATCTGTATTAAATTTCATCTGCTACGTGTCGTTTGTCACATGCCTGCCCATTCCACCAGCCTATGACCACCCTCACAGCCCACAATACTTCCAACTTTTGTGCCATCTGTAACTTTTGAACTTGTGCCCAGTACACCCATGTCTAGATCTTTAATAATCAACAAGAAAAGCAGTAACCCCACTGCCAGCCCCTGATTTATCTTCTTCCGATCTATAAAATAACCGTTCATCGCTCCTGCAGTTTCCTATTATTCAGTCAATCAGTGCTGCCACTTTCCTTTTTATTCCATGGGCATTAAACTTGCTGACCAACCTGTTATGTGGCCTTTTGGAAGTCTGTGTACACCACCTCAACCCCGTTACCTTCATTAACCCTCTTGCTACGTCATCAAAAAACTCAAAATTTGCCTTTAACAAAGCTATGCTGGTTTTCCTTAATTAATCCACATTTGTCCAAGTGACTGTTGATTGTGTCAAAAATTATTATTTCGGAAACATTTTCTACCACTGAGATCAAACTGTCTGGCATATAGTTTCTGGGCTCATCCTTGCACCCTTTCTTAAACACAGTTTAGTTCTCCAGGTCTCTGGCACTACCCCTATATCTGAAGAAGATTATGGTCAGTGCCTTCACAATTTCCACCCTTACATCCCCCAGTATCCTCAGATGCATTTGATCCAGTCCATGTCACTAGTCATCTTTAAGTGCAGCCGGGTGGCACGGCGGCGCAGTGGACCCGGGTTCGATCCCGGCCCTGGGCCATTGTCTATGTGGAGTTTGCACGTTCTCCCCGTGTCTGTGTGGGTTTCACCCCCACAACCCAAAGATGTGCAGGTTAGGTGAATTGGCCATGCTAAATTGCCCCTTAATTGGAAAATATAATTGGGTACTCTAAATTTTAAAAAGTAGATAGATCATTTAAAAACATTTAAGTGCAGTCAGCCTTTCTAAGCCTCCTCTATCAACTTATAGCTTATGCAGCGTCTCAACTATCACCCCTACCACTATCACTTCAGCAGCATCTTCGCCTTTGGCAGAGACGGATACAAATTATTCATTTAGTACCCCAACTATGCCCTCGGCCTCCATGCGTAAAAAGGGGATTGGGGGTGTAGGCTGGATTGAAGTCGAGCCTGCTTTCCCAGAATGAGTGCAGATGCTGCTCTGTGCAGAGGCAGGCTGGACGGAGTCCCAGTCTCTTGATCTGGCATTTTGTTGAATTACATTTTTTTTAAACAAACCTGACCCTTCACTTCCCCTCACCCTCTCATACACTCCCCATGCCCCATCCATGCCAACCTATGCCATCTCAAACCTCCACGACCCTCCATGGGGGGTGCTATACCAGCCCATGCCCCTCTATCCATATCTCAAGGCCCCTTGTACTTCCATGCCAACCAATGACCCTTTATTCAACTCCATCGATCCTCATATCCCACACTCTCTTTACAGCTCTCAGGCCGAACCATGCCGCCCACCCACCACCCTTTGCCATTCCCTCCTCCATGCCAACTCACATAGTATACCTTGACAGTTCCTTGACAGCTTTTTTAGTTATTTAGCAGCTTGACAGTTATTTAGCAGCAAGACAGTTCCAATGAGTTCATATATTGTTACGCACCATCATGTTTACTTTTAACATTCCCAAAAGGTGCCTTATGTCTCCAAGATGGTGCTTTCCCTTTCCAAAATGGAACCCAGGATCATACCCATTTGAGGGAGATGGTGACAGTCACTGGGCTAGTAATCCAGAGGCACAGGCTATTGCTTTGGGGACACAAGTTCAAAACCCACCACAGAAGTTGGTGGAATTTGAATTCAATTAGTAAATCTGGAATACAAAGTTAGCCTCAGTAATGGTGACCATTAAACGATCATCAAATGACATAATCTACAAGGAAAACTAGTCTAGCCTACATGTGACTCCAGACCCACTGCAATGTGGTTTGTTTATAACTGTCCTCTGAAATGGCCGAGCAAACCATTCCATTCAAGAGCAATAAATGCTGGCCCAGCCAGTGACGCCCACATCCCATGAATGAATAAAACAAATTGATGCTCCCCAATTAATTAGTTTTAACTCTGGACTGCTTCTTGTCCTTTTCTATTACCAACCTAAATATCATGATTCCATGATCACCGTGCCCTCAATGTTCCCCTGTTCACATTTGATCTATTTATTCCATCTCATTTTCTAGAATGAGATGCAGAAATGCCTCCTTCCTCATTAGACTGGAAACATATTGATCGAGGAAATTCACCTAAACACATCCCTCTCTACCCTTTTATACTACGACTATCCCAGGTTATAGTCAGAGCAATACCCCACGAATCAATGGAACATTACCGTATTTTTTTGCTCAGCAGGGAACACCCCACTGAGGTCACACTTACATAATTTCCTGCACTGACGAGCTCAGCTCACCCATGCAGGAAGAGCAGTCGCAGATGGGGACGCCATTTTTAAAGGCCGCCCTTATTTTTCAACTCCCGTCAGTATCCCAACCACAGTTTCTCGACCCCCCCCCACTGCTTCCAGCTTATCTCTTTTGGGGTTAGCAAGCCACGTCCCTCACCCCACCTCTTATGGGCCAGGCAGTCTGGGCCAGACCCCTGTCACGGGCAACCTGGCACCTGGGAACCTTGGCACTGCCAGCTTGGCACCTTGGCAGTGCCCCTGCCTACCTGACATTGCCACCAAGGCACCCTGACAGCACTAGGGTGGCAATGTCACCCAAAGTGCCAGGCTGACAGTGCCAAGGTGCCCAGGTGCCAGTGGGAGTGCCAGGGTACCACCCTGTCCAGAGCCCAACCATCCAGAGGTCTCTAATGGCCCATGAGACCCCCAGGTGCTGTTGTGACTGGTCCACATTTGTGCAAACCAGTGCTCAACGGTACCCTGGCAAGGTCTTCCGGGCGCAGCCGTTGGGCCCCAGGTGCCGGGGGATCCCAGTGCAAACGTTTTTAAGTGAGCCCAATGGCTCACTTAAACTTGCTAATCTGAAGATTAATTCCAAGATCCAGATTGCGACATCTCGCGAGATTCAACGGCCTCGCCACGTCACCAAGTCGGGTGCGACGAGGCGGGTAAATCAGGCCCATTGTATTCAGGAATATTTAGTGCCCGGTCCTGCCCTTTTTCAAGTCAGTCTCCATTATCACCATGGCTTCATACTTCCATGTTGCTACCTGAATCTGCAGCTCATCAACCTTATCTACCACTCACATTCACAAACATCCACAGTTTAGACATATATACCTGGCTAACCCCGACTCAAGCGCAATCTGTCTTTTCCAATTCTTGGAAGACAAGTGGTGAGATTGACACAAACAATCTACAGGGGGTTATCGACAGGTTAGGTGAGTGGGCAAAAAACGTGGCAGATGGAATACAATGCAGGAAAATGTGAAGTTCTGCACTTTGGTAGAAAGAATAAAGTTTGAAGGAGCTGAATATTATTTAAATAGAAATAGACTGCAGAAAACTGCAACACAGAGGGATTTGCGGGTCCTCGTGCATTAATCACTAAATCTAACTTGCAAGTTTAGCAGGTAATTGGGAAGTCTTAAATAAATAAAGACTCCGCAGCTACTCACCAATCGGCTGCTCCTCTTATGGTGACATTGTTTCATTTTATGAAGAGTTAACTTTATATATTTTATGAAATCTTATCATCTATATATCTCAGATTTTAAATTAGTGTTACTATTCCTTCCTAAATATTTTTAATATTATGATTCATCTGATTATGTAATTGAACACTGATTGTAGTAATATGATAAAATTATCAAATTAGTTTTTATGTGAATTAATTCATCTAATCTTACTTCATAGTTGATTAAATTAGAATTAATTTAATGCAATTAGAAGCTCACTCCGTGTGACCCTTGCTTCGCGATATTTATTTTCCTTGAATTTGATCACAGAGCTGCCCTGCTCCACTCCGAACCTCTCCTTTTAAACTGCTCCCCTGCCACCATTTTCCTTCACACAGCTCTGCTCCTGTTATGGTTCTATTTTCTTCAACATGAACATCCCAATCCTGCACAAGCATTGGTGAAACAAGGAGGGATTTAAGTTAGATTTATTGAGAGGCATAATGTGGTGCATCTGACTTCTCCCCTGCTATTTGCAGACTGTCGAACAAGTCATGGGACTAATGAACCATATCCTGTTGATGTGGGTACTGACTGACAGTAGTTTACGTATTGCTTCCTTGAAGGTATATACACATCATGGGCGAAATTCTCCGACCCCCAGCAGGGTCGGAGAATCGCCTGGGGCCGCCTAAAATCCCGCCCCCGTCGTGGCAGAGATTCTCCGCCACCCGGGAAGAGGCGGCGGCGGAATCTCGCCACTCCGATCGGAGAGGCCCCTGCGGTGATTCTCCCGCCCGGATGGGCCGAAGTCCCGCCGCTGGGAGGCCTCTCCCGCCGCCGAGGTTTGAACCACCTCTGGAACGGCGGGATCAGCGGCGCGAGCAGTCCTGGGGGGGGCGGGGGGCGATCGAACCCCGGGGGGTGCCCCCACGGTGGCCTGGCCCGCGATCGGGGCCCCCCGCTCAGACTCCGGGCCAGTGCCCTGGCGGCACTCTTTCTCCTTCCGCGTCCACCATGGCGGAAGTGGAAGAGAACCCCACATCGCGCATGCGCCGGCAGTGACGTCAGCGGCCAGTTCCCCACCTTTGGGGAGGCCCGACCCCTGAGTGGTTGGCGCTACTCCCCTACTCCGGGACCCTCAGTCACGCCGGGTAGGGGAGAATGCCGCCAATCACAACATCGCCCGTTTTACCTGAACAAAAGGTTTAACCTTCAAGAATAAAAAATGGCAACAAAGAATCAAGGAAATAACATTGGGCGGGATTCACTGTCGGTCGACATCGGAATTGGGAAACACGATTGGGCGGAGAGTCGAGCATCAGCCAAAAATCGAGGCCAGTGCCAGGCGCCCGATGGAATGCCATGCTCCAGTGCCTTGACAGCAGAGTGAATGCATTCTACACCTTACATACAGTAAAGGCCGTTGGCATATGATTAACGGGTTTGTTCCGATATTCTCCTGGGCTCGCACAATGGTCCGTACCTGTCAGGAGGAATTACCAATGGAGAGGTTCACTTGTGGTTTTAAAAATTGGAAAACAGGCCCAGTGGCTGCTGAGGGTGAGAGAGCGGGAGTAGGTTATGTTCCCAAATGCACTACCGTGGGCTGCCGGCCCTGCCGCTGGCATGGCTGGCTGGGGGGGGGGGGGGGTCTGCCACAACTGCAGGGAGTAGCGTGGGGTGACTAGGGGATGGGTCGTGGCACCGGGGTGACTCCTGGGACTGGGATGTCCAGGCATGGATTGCCATTGCCACGGCCTGTAAGGTAGCCATCTTGCTGTGCACCCCACTGACAGCCCACCGTGGCCTGTGTTGGATGAGCCACGTGATGTCCTGCCGGCGGATGGGGCCCAGTTGTGGGTAGGGAGGGGAATTGGTGGGGTTGAGGTGGGGTGGACGTCGGTGTTGGGGTTGGGGTGCACCCATACGGCCTGAGTCACTCTACCCAACTCATATACTCTACACTCTACCCATATAACTCAGTGCATTGGCAACTTGGTTGTCTCTGGTTCCTTGTTCAAAAGCCTTATTCACAAATTTACACCTCTAGTTGCAGATCTTTGTGAATGTAGGGGTGGAGAGGGTCTGGGAAGGAGTCTTAATGGATCAGCTGAAGGCTTGACCAATCAACTGCTGCAGAGCAAAGGCAGCAGCAAACATTGCTTAAAAAGCAAAATACTGCAAATTCTGGAAGTCTGAAATAAAAGCAAAGTTCTGAAAATACTGAGCCAGCCTGGTAGGATCAGTGGAGAGAGAGTCAGAATTAATCTTTCGGGCAGGAAGGGTATAAACATATAAACATGGTTGGCGAGAATCTCCATTTCTGACACAAAGGGCTGGATTCTCTGATTTTGAGGCGATGTCCGGAGTATGTGTCTAGTATTATGACCAAAATGTCGGTGCCCCCCCCCCCCCCCACACACACACACACACACACACACTGCCCTTACCGCCCCCCGGATGACCCCCCACCAGACCACCAGACCCCCAAGCCCCCGCCAAAGACCCCCTAGCCAGTGGAGCTCCCCCCCGCCCCCACACCGCACCGTGCTCCTCCCGGTGAGGGGCCAGCAGCTGCCGGCTTTACCTGTACGTATGGAGAATTTCCGCGTCCATGGCCGCGCATGCGCATGGCAGCGACCTGTAGCAGTCGCGCTGTACAATATGGCATCGTCCGCACATGGACCCGGCCTGCCAGATAGTGCCCCCCCCCCCCCCCGTTACCTCCCTTACCGCCCCTTGGACGACCCCCCACCAGACCCCCAAGCCCCCTCCAAAGACCCCTTAGCCAGCGGAGCGCCTGTCCCCCCCAACTCTCTTTCTCTCTCCCCCCCCCCCCCCCCCCCCAACTGTGGCGGCGCTGGACACAGTCCGCAGCCATCACGTGAGGTTGTCAAAACCTCAGACCACAAGTGATCCACGCTATTGGGAAGTCGGCCCATCGGAATTCGTGGACTTTCATGACAGTGTGCACCTGGAACAATTTTGCTCCTGTTAAGGGGCTAGCACCGGCGCCATGTGGAACATAATCGATTCTAATGAGAAACGGTGCCGGATTCTCGGCTTTCATGATTGACACTCAGGAGGCTGAAAAGCTGCTGCCGCATACACACTTCACTCCCCACACACACCAGCCCAGCCAACAAGATGGCAGTAAGGAGAGCGGCTCCAAAGTTCACGGACGCAGAGCTCAAGGCTCTCTTGGTGGCCATGGAGGAGATGAGGATGACCCTGTACCTTAGCCCAGGAAGGAAGCTGCCAGATGCCGCCATTCACCATGCCTCGGCACAGGTGGCAGAGGTGGTGGATGCCGTGGGTAATGTCGTCCGGACTGGCCAGCAGTGCCATAAACAACTGCACGACCTACTCAGGGTGGCCAGGGTGAGTAGTCAGCACTGTGCCACTGGGACCAACCTCCCTCCCACACACCCATAACCCTACACACCCCTCCTGGGTGCATGTGAACCCCCACCCTGCACCACATGCCGGTAGCCATACCGACCACCATGGCCGGGTGCCCCAGCCACTGAGGCCTCCAGCTACCCACCCCCTGGGCTGCATGCGTCGGACTGTCTAACACTGTCATTGTCTGTTTCCCCCACCCCAGGAGAAGACCGCACACAACCACCGAGAGCAAGAAAAGACAGGAGGAGGACCGCTGAACCTGCGGCCCCTCACTGTGGCAGAGCAGAGGGCCCTGGATGTGGTCTGCGGCCCAGAGGAAAGGGAGGTCGCTGAGGTGGAGTTCGGCCCTCACTACCTCTACCCTCACCCCTGCACTACTGTCACCCCCAAACCACCCCCACACCACCCTCACCGCCTCACCACCCTCACCCAACACCACCCCCACCCCACCACCCCCCACCTCCACCCACACGCTCAACCCCACTCCACCCCGACCCGCAATATAATCATGCGTCTTGTCGTGTGTCTTTACAGTACCTGTTGGTGATGGGGTGTGTCCATCTCGCATCCCCCCCTCCCCCAGATAGTGCCACAGCTGGAGCCCCCACCCATGAGCCGAGCAGCAATGGGAGCAGCTTGAATACCAGCCCTCCGCCCGAGACTCAGGAGACTCCGGAGCTTGGGTCAGAGGATGACAGTGATTTTCTGTCACAGCTATCTATACTTTCTATACTTCCTCAGGAACCTAAGGATATACGGCATGTCCACATTACCTCTTACCAACCTTTACAGATGCACCACAGAAAGCATCCTATCTGGCTGCATCGTAGCCTGGTATGGCAACTGCTCAGCCTAAGACCGCAGGAAACTTCAACGAGTCGTGAACACAGCCAGTCCATTACACAAACCTGCCTCCCATCCATTGACTCCATCTACACCTCCCGCTGCCTGGGGAAAGTGGGCAGCCACTTTCATCTCAGATTTTTGAAGTCTCCGTACCTTCCGAGAATGTTTACAACCGTTGAAAAGCATTGAAATCCACGGAGAACCTTTGACTTGGGCACATGGTTGCCTGTGAGTCGGAAACCCTGCCCTGGGCCTCGGCCAGCGCCCGCAAAGAACGTCCCAGGCCTTGGAAATGCTGATCCATAGCCGAAACCTTCGACCCCAATGCCTCCACTGCTGATGCCACCCGTGCAGTGTTGGCGTGGGTGGCTCACATTGCTGGCACCACCTCCTGCAAAGACGCCACCCACCCGGCTTACTCACTCTTTCAACTTCTTCCATCTGGCAGGAGATACAAAAGTCTGAGAACACGCACAAACAGATTCAAAAACAGCTTCTTCTCCACTGTTACCAGACTCCTAAATGACCCTCTTATGGACTGACCTGATGAACACGACACCCCTGTATATTTCACCCGATGCCGGTGTCTATGTATTTACTTTGTGTGCCTTGTGTTGCCCCATTATGTATTTTCTTTTTATTTTATTTTATTTTATTGTCATGTAGTTAATGATCTGTTTGAGCTGCTCGCAGAAAAGCAGTTTTCACTGTACCTGGGTACACGTGACAATAAACAAATCCAATCCAACACCCTCCACCATCCCAGAGGCACTCACTTCGGTTGGGCACTTTAGTGAAGAGGCTCCCAGGACACTCTCCTGTGCGCACCACACAGCCGATCCTGTACATCAGGTGGAGGTAGGAACACCCGAGGGGCGGACGGTAGGAGGGCTTCTGGAATGGACAGGCCCATCAATCGTGGAGATGCAGTTGCAGAGCCAGGGAGTACATGAGGGGTTGTCGGCGACCATCCAACACCTGCAATGCGGTTGGAAGAATCCAACCGCCTGCAGGAGGTGGTGCCAGCAATGTGAGCCACCCACGCCAACACTGCACGGGTGGCATCAGCAGTGGAGGCATTGGGGTCGAAGGTTTCGGCTATGGATCAGCATTTCCAAGGCCTGGGACGTTCTTTGCGGGCGCTGGCCGAGGCCCAGGGCAGGGTTTCCGACTCACAGGCAACCATGCGCCCGAGTCAAAGGTTCTCCGTGGATTTCAATGCTTTTCAACGGTTGTAAACATTCTCGGAAGGTATGGAGACTTCCAAAATCTGAGATGTTAGAAGTATGTGGCTGAGTGAGCAAACATGGAGAAAGGGCAAGCACTTGAGGCTCCCTGGCTTGTATCTATAATGAACTGATCTGCTAATCAGCTGTCAGGCACAACAGTTCAAAGTGAGGAAGCCACTTCAAAGTTTTCACAGAACACAGACAAGGATGAAGATTTTGATCAAAGACTTGCCTGAAGGGGGTAGCACGATGGAACAGTGGGTTAGCCCTGCAGCCTCACAGCGCCGAGGTCCCAGGTTCGATCCCAGCTCTGGGTCACTGTCCATGTGGAGTTTGCACATTCTCCCTATGTTTGCGTGGGTTTCACCCCCACAACCCACAGATTTAGAATTTAGAACAGTACAGCACAGAACAGGCCCTTCGGCCCTCGATGTTGTGCCGAGCAATGATCACCCTACTCAAACTCACGTATCCACCCTATACCCGTAACCCAACAACTCCCCCTTAACCTTACTTTTTTTAGGACACTACGGGCAATTTTATCCTGGCCAATCCACCTAACCCGCACATCTTTGGACTGTGGGAGGAAACCGGAGCACCCGGAGGAAACCCACGCACACACGGGGAGGACGTGCAGACTCCGCACAGACAGTGACCCAGCCGGGAATCGAACCTGGGACCCTGGAGCTGTGAAGCATTGATGCTAACCACTATGCTACCGTGCTGCCCCTGTGCAGAGTAGGTGGATTGGCCATGCTAAATTGCCTCTTAACTGGATAATATGAATTGGGTACTCTAAATTTATTTTTTAAAAAGACTTGCCTGAAATCATCATGCAAAGTAATGTTCAGGTTCCCCAGGGCTCAAAGGGGCAGTCCAACCACAGGACCCTTATCTCGAGGGTGAGCCCCGAGGTCAACCCCTTACCCCCAGCCCAAGCCCACCTAGCCCCCAGGACCATTGGGACACCCTCCCTCTAAACCTGGTAGTGGCAGAGGGGCACATGGGCATTGAACATACAACCTTTGCACTCCTCAGTGCCCAACACACCAGGCCATCACTGCCATGGTGTCAGTACCAGGATGCCGGGGGGCATCATTGGCAATGCCAAGGGGTGGGGCCAGAAGGGGGATGGCCGAGGGGGGGTGGTTGAGGGGGAGGGGTTGGCGGTGAGGTATGGGAGCAGGGGGGTGACCCATTATTTCTGTGGCGGTGGGGCAGAGGGAGCTCCCCTTGTCAGCGGGGAGGAGTGGGTCACACTTTCCATTTCGGTTGGGGAGATAGGCCTGTCTCTGGGTGCTGGGATCGGAAGCCCATTAAAAATGGTGCCCCAAAATTGTTAAATGGCAGGCTGGCCAGTGTGCTACCCGCTATGCATATTTTAGCATGAATCCCACCTTGGCGACGTTCCTAGTGCCAGCAGGTACCACTCCGGTTTTCACGCTGGCCGTGAAACTTAGTTTTGTAATGGGAGACCCACGACCTCCATTTCAGAAGCGCTTCATTGCGTGTAAAGCACTTTGGGACTTCCTGTGCCTCTGAAAGGTGCTATAGAAATACAAGTCTTTCTTTCCTTTGGCCAATTTCTGTCAATTTGGAAAATAACACATCCTATCTTGGCCTTCTTTACACTGAGAAGAATACATTATAGTTCCTGAGCATGTGAAACAGTTTATGAGCATTGGAATAGATTTCCGCCCCATTGTTTTGGTTGCTGCAGCCTTCAGGGCTGGGTGGCACAGTGAGTTAGAGCAGTGCACTTGCACTTCCTGGGGACTTGGTTCAGATCCAACCCTGACTCTCTTCTCTGCCAAGTGTAAAAGCCTCATGTCATCGCAATCCAGTCCCCTGTGAGCTTGAGGCTGTTCTATTACATCACCCTGTAAGTCAGCAGGAGTCTCCCCTAGAAGGCTTAGTTTCTGTAAAATAGAGATGTCACACGAGGAAAGGGTACATTTCGGAGATTCCATTTGATGCGTTTTAGTAGAGGCTAGCTTTACCCTGCATATGACCCATACTATGTTAGAGCAGAAGTGTTTGATGGTGACCCTGGATGCAAATGTGGAAAATATCCCATCCGCACTTGTCATCTCTCCTGTTATATAAATAAATGTTGCCTCCATACAAAAGAAACACCTTCAGCTTTAGCTTTTTGAAGCTTCTTCAATGGGCAGCACGGGAGCACAGTGGTTAGCACAGTTGCTTTGCAGGGTCCCGGGTTTGATTCGCGGCTAGGGTCACTGCCTGTGTGGAGTCTGCACGTGCACCCTGTCTCTGCGTGGGTTTCCTCCGGGCGCTCCGGTTTCCTCCCACAGTCCAAAAATGTGGGGGTTAGGTGGATTGGCCATGCTAAATTGACCTTAGTGTCCAAAAAGGTTGGGTGGGGTTACTGGGTTACGGGAATAGGGTGGCGATGTGGGCTTGGGTAGGGTGCTCTTTCCAAGGGTCGGTGCAGACTCCATGGGCCGAATGGCCTGCTTCTGCACTGTAAATTCTATGATTCTATGAAAATCACTTTTTGAAATCCTAGTTCTCTTTCCGTGTGTCGGTGGAGTTTTCACCTTCTCCCTGTATCTGTGTGGGTTTCCTCCAGGTGATCCTCATTTCTCCCATAGTTCAAAGATGTGCAGGTTAGGTGGATTGGCCACGATAAATTGCCTCTTAGTGTCCAAAGGTTAGGTGTGGTTACAGAGACAGGGCGGCGGACTGGGCATAGGTAGGGTGCTCTTTCAGGGGGTCGGTGCAGACGATGGGCTGAATTGCCTCCTTCTGCACTGTAGGGATTCTGTGGGCGCGATTCTCCGGCCTCCTTGTGCTCTCGCTCAAGCGTAACGAGGCCAATGAATAGCGAAAGAGGCCAAAAACGAAATCCACGTCAGCCGCCAAACAGTTTGCGATGCAACCAGCCTGCTCCTCGAGGCAAAATCTGGATCTCACTCCGCAGAACCTGGCAAGAAACCAATTATCACTACTTAAGCCCCATTCAACAGAATCAACGAGAGCGACCCCATATCCAACGGCTTCCCATCATTCAGTGGCCTCTTCAGCAAGTGGTCACGCTGGTGCCGATTAGTACTTTTGAAAAACGTGAACCTGGCAGAAGGGCTTCTGTTGGGAGCCAAGGGGGTGAGTAGCCATCTTTGCTTATAGGCAAAGAGCTCAGTGGTGCTGGGATTTCCACCTCAGTGCTTGGCAGAAGGGGAGGGGGAGCTCGGCTGCAGCTGGGAGACACTCCACAGGGGTGGGGGGAGGCACTGGGTGGGGCAACCGAGGGGCAACCATTCTCGCCACAACCATGCCAACCCCTGGATCATGTGTACCTGTTCCGGGGCAACCCTTGTCCCTGCCTGTCTGCCCCACCGACCACTCATTACCCCCACCGACTGCTGATGCCTCTGGCTGCGCGGATGAAGGCTATTGCTAATGGGGAATTGGCAATCGTGGTTAAGTTAGCAGTTCACACAACCCAAGTGAATTCCCGTGGGTGAGTGGGCCTTGGAGCTTGTGGGAGTCATTGCCTCACATTCCAATCACACCCTGATGCCTGGAGACTGTGGCTGAACACCGCGGGAGGCAACAGCACAGTAGCCAACATCCGAACACCCAGGGGATGGGACACAGCTCTGGGGACATGACCATGGCCGGAGGCTGGGTGTGTGCCATGGGGAGGGGGGAATGCCTGGAGAGATGGGCAAATGGCCCGGAGGTTGGTCCACAGTGCGGAAGAAAGTCACAGCGGCATCATAATGGTTGTGCAAAAAGGAGCTTAATGTGCTGTACAATACCCGACTCCTGGTGGTGCCGCCCGCCCCCACCCCGAGCCCCCAACACCCCCCCCCTCTCGCCACCTCCTAACTAGCCCCCTGACCCCCGCTCCCCCGGTGCCCTCAGTGACCCTCAACGTGCTTGGCCCTTCTAGCTCTATCACTATGTTGAGGTGTTTCCCCTGACTGTCAGCTCCCTACATCGTCCTGTTATCTTCGATGCCCCTGGCAGGTGTCCTCTGGGAGCTCTATGGCCAGAAGGCCCTGGCTTACTTGTCATTGTGCTGACCTCGAGACGCGGTCTCATCAGAGGAGTGGAACTTGGGGGAGCTGGTGCCTATTGTTGCCACTCCATGGGATGAGTCCTGGTTGGCACCCAGCACCACCTCTGCCCGGTCGGTGTCCATAGGACCCTGGATTTCACCTTGAGATTGAGGGGCATTTGGCACTGCCAGCCCTAGCGGCTCCCCATGGTCCGCACCATGGTGTTGATGCCCTCAGTGATGCTCCTCAGTTTTTGGGCCATGCTCTGCAGCGCCTCAGCCATGCCCACCTGCGACTGTGACAAGCTGCGCAGTGCCTCGACCATCCCATCTGAGAGCAGGGCATGTCCTGCTGAACCTCATCAAGGTCGGCCTGGTGTTGGGTGACATCGCCCAGCAAGGCGGTCATTCTGCCGAGGCCCTCAGCCATGCCCTGGCGACACCTTGAACACCTTCACTCATGGTGCAGATGTCATGCACCAGGCTCTCCCCTGTGGTCGCCACCCCGCAGTGTTGGCCTCAGTTCCACTCATTGCCGACGCCTCCTTCTGCACGTCGCCTCTGGGACTCCTCCAATCGGCTATAGGTCGGCTGGAGCGATGCTGACATCTCCCTCTGAATGTCCTGGCTGCTCCCTATATGCATCAGCTCTGGGTAACCCACTTCCACAAGCTCAGCATCTAGCTGGGACCCAGCTGGGTCCTGGGATCCAGAGCCCTCCAACTGCTGTCTCACCTGGGGGTCCCTGGCTCCACCTAATGTGCATCATCAGCAGTGTGGTGCTCACCTGATTGAGAGTTGGAGGGTGGATGCTCCCGTGGGGGTGGAAGGGTCTCAGGGGGGTGGGCCGTTGGTGTCTACTCACTCATGCTGCCCGATGTAGGCCCTTCTTCCTGCACTGCTGGCCATTCCTCTTGATCAAACTAACTAGCCGCCACCTCAACCCAGGCAGCACTGGTTGCCTTGTGGCTCACCCTCCAGGACCCTCGGGGGAATAAGACAACCCTCCTGGCCTCCACTGCATCTAGCAGCCTCCCCAGATCAGCGTCCCCAAACCTTGGGGCTGGTCTCCTCGGCGCCATTGTTGCGAGCTGGCTGGGGTTAGCTGAGCAAGTGCAGCTTAAGTGCCGCTCGACCTTGTTAGCGGGGGGCTGGCAAGTGCAGTCTCGGTGAATCAGCTGGCGAGCCGTTATTTGCAGGGCGAAGCCTGTGAGGCCTCGTTAAGTGGACCAATTAACATTGAGTAGCGTTGCCGGCTTCGCTGGGTCGAGCGCCGTGAAGCTTGCAGCAATTCCCGCTCGCCACAACACTTAGAAATCTTTCCGGAGAATCGAACCCTATGATTCTATGAACAAAGCAGGCACAGAGGACCATGTGTGATAAGTTGGAACACAGATCGGGGAGTCAATTAAAGAAAATTATTAAAACCGCAGCGGGAAATAGATGCCAGAACCGAGTGCCCAAACTCACTGCTCAGATCGCTCCATCGCTTCTGGGAAACAGGTTATAGCAGAGCACAGGTTAATGAAACTAGGGTTATAACCACCCCCCCCCCCCCCCCCCCCCCCCGCCCCCAAGCTTGCGTTCAAAATAACTTGCAGCACTTATGAACTAAGTTCCTTCCACCGCCTTCGCAGCTGAATGGAAGAAAGAAAATGCAAAGCAAAACATGTTGAAGCCTGGAGAGCTCTTCATAAAAGTTGTAAAGTCTAATGCAGGCGGCTGAATAATAAAATTCTTTTGGATGGTAAATCATCTCTTTCTCTGCTCAATTAATGTTAACAGCCCACGGATTAAAAGTAAGAGATTATTGAAAAATGCAATAGCTGGTGGCAGAATTTACATGTTCTGGAACAACATTCCTTCACAACTTGATGTCCGTCCTGAAAAATGAAATGCAGTTGAAATTCCGCCCACGTGTGCATCTAATCAGCCATACAGAAGGCATTAATGACTTGTCAGTTATATGCCCTGCCATTTTCTGTCCAATTAATTCTCTCATTGTGCTCTGGGTTAAAAAAAAAACAAAGGCCTTTTTGCACACAATAACCGATCATTAAAATTCAGCAGGTTCCCCTTAGTGTGCGCTTGGCTTTTTGCCAACCGAGCACTGCCTCCTTTCCTTCTGTATACTAACAATGTTTAAAATTCAGCTTACCCCAGCAAAAGCATCAGTAATCATTCCCTGGAGTATACCTTCCTGCAGTGTAGTCTTCCTCTGCGAGCAGTTTAGGCATCTGGTAAACAAGAAACACAATGTATAAGTTTGAAAACAAAAGGCACAAAAAGAAACTGCAGACGCAGTAAGCATGAGAAAATATGAATATGCATGTGAATTTAACCTTTTCTTGATACTCGGTATCTAAAATAATGGATTATTGCATCATGGTGTAATCAATAATTTAATAATTAATCATCTTTATTGTCACAAGTAAGCTACATTAACACTGCAATGAAGTTACTGTGAAAAGCCCCTAGTCGCCACCCTCCGGCGCCTGTTCGGGTACACAGAAGGAGAATTCAGAATGTCCAAATGACCTCAACAAGCAAATCTTTCGGGACTTGTGGGAGGAAACTCGAGCACCCGGAGGAAACCCACGCAGACACGGGGAGAACGTGCAGACTCCGCACAGACAGTGACCCAAGCCGGGAATCGAACCTGGGACCCTGGTGCTGTGAAGCAATAGTGCTAACCACTGTGCTACAGTGCCGCTTCTCCCATGTTACACTTTTGATGCATTTTCCTCATGTGATGTGATTTAGAATCATATCTACACAACTATTTTGAAAGCAAAATGTAACGACATTGTACAAAGAATCACTTGACAAACCACTATACAGAGCTAGTGTAGGTTAGTGCAAGTTATGACATGGACAGCAGAATCTTTGATGTATTCAATTTTACAGAGGGTGCCACAGTATGATTCCAGACCACGCCTTGCTTATACTTCTTAAACTTCACTTCCAATGACAGCATAGGGCTAAAAGGGAAATCGGCTCTCCGCTAACATTAAAATGAAACTTGTGGCTGGAGGTCTGGGCACGAGTTTCATTGATGGTCAGCAAAGGACAATATGGAGACAGCAGAATGGTTCAGGTCTTTGAGACCGTGTGTCGTGCTCAGTGGATATTGATCTAAGTCTGTGGCATAAATGGTTCCTTATTGGTCCTGAGGAGATGCAGTAGGGTGTGTTGTGCTATGAATCAGTAGCCACTGTTTTTACTCTGACAATTGCTAGGGCTGATGAACGGTCCCACTGGGAGGAATTGGAAGGTGGGATACTTTGTGCCCAGGAAGGAAGGACCGGAAAATCCTGCACTATATGTGGAGCAACATACCACATTCTAACCACTCTCTGGATAAAGACATCCCTCTTGAATTCTCCAGTGACAATCTCATACAAATGGCTTCCTAGTTTTGGTCTCCATTGCAAGTGGACTCTTGTGTTATGAGTGGGGCAGCCAGGGAAGTGGAGCCACCACAATAAGAGCAGGTTCGATGGGTCAAATGACCTAGTCCTGCTCCTTTCTCTTATGTTCTTCCCCATGTCTACCCTATTTTCAAATGTGACAAAATGCCTCTTGCATTATCTGGCTCAAACAAAAACCTTTAAAAATAAGGGGGAAAGATTGAATATTCTAAAGCTGCGTAATATCGCGGAATAAACCAGAGGTAATGATCCGGAGGTAGCACTGCTCAGCATGCTACAGAACTTACGTTAATCGTTTACTTTTGCCCCCGAGTGAGTCCAAACTTTGAGGTTTACCTGTCAGGAAAGGAACGGAACAAGCTTGGCTCTTTTTCTTCAAAAGAGGGGGAGCACAGTAGCACAAGTGGATAGCACTGTGGCTTCACAGCACAAGGGTCCCAGGTTCAATTCCCCGCTGGGTCACTGTCTGTGCGGAGTCTGCACATTCTGCCCGTGTGTGCGTGGGTTTCCTCCGGGTGCTCCAGTTTCCTCCCACAGTCCAAAGATGTGCAGGTTAGGTGGATTGGCCATGATAAATTGCCCGTAGTGACCAAAAAGATTAGGAGGGGTTATTGGGTTACAGGGATAGGGTGGAAGTGAGGGCTTAAGTGGGTCAGTGCAGACTCGATGAGCCGAATGGCCTCCTTCTGCACTCTATGTTCTATGTAAAAGAAAAGGGCTGAGGAGAAACCTGACAGAGATGTGTAATATTATTGAACAGCGTCATCGGGTAGACATGGGGAAGGACATAAGAAAAAGGAGTAGGACTCGGTCATTTGACCTTTCCAGCCTGCTCTTATTGTGGCTTTAGCCCCACTTTCCTGGCTACACTGCTCATAACACATGAGTCCACTTGCAGTGGAGGCCAAAACTAGGAAGCCATTTGGATGAGATTGTCACTGGAGAATTCAGGAAGAATGGATTTATCCAGAGAGTGGTTAGAATGTGGTACTTGCTACACATATAGGGTAGGACTTTCCAGCCATCATTCCCACCAGCAGGATGATCCGATCGTGCCGGCGGTACCCCCGGTCCCTGCCCCCCCCCCCCGGCCATTTTGGTGGGCCCCCTCGGCCCCTGCAAAACACGCCGGGGTGCAGAAAATCCCCCCCCCCCCCCCCCCCCCCCCCCCCCCCCCACACACACCCATAGTATTTGAAGTGAAGAGCATAAATACGTTTAAGAGGAACCTAGATAAAACTTGAGAGTGAAAGGAATAAAGGGCTATGTTGGTGAGGTGAGATGAAGACTCGTGGGTGGCACCCAGGTATTTATAGGGAGCATTGGATGAGACCTGGAGGGGTTTATGGTAGTGAAGTGGCAAAGAGGGAAGAAAAGGAAGTGGGGACTAAATATAATTTAATGTTTAAACAAATCACCGCTGGCATAAAATGTGGCAAAAGCTTTTACTGCAGTTCCACAACTCTCCTAATTTCTGAAACGCAAATCACTGCCAGCTCCCCATGTTATGTTTATGTAGCCTTGGTTTATCTGGTTGCAGTTTTATATGTCTCTGTATACAAGGACACTTTGTACAGAAGAGAATATGAATAAGGGGGGTATTCAGAGTCCCAGTGGTAGCTGTTAGGCTATGAGGTGGCCCCAAACAGAGCGTTGAGTGTTGCATTTATACTGCAGCACAGGCTTCAAAGGGATGGCTAATATAAATGAGGCACCGCACATGCCTAAGATACAGAATATCATTTTCTGAGATTGTTTGACCCTGTGGTTTCACACTTCTGGTGCCAAACACAAACGGTCACCTTCTTCTCGGCTGACTGTATCAACCGAACCCCAATGTCATCTGATCGGTTCATTCTCAGGATGTGGTCGCTGCTGGCGTGGCCATCATTTATTGCCCAGCCCCCGTTACCTTGAAAACTGAGTGGCTTCCTAGGCCACTCCAGAGAAAGGCTAAGAATCAACCATCTCTGTGTGGGCTGGAGCCACGTACGGACTAGACTGGGTAATGTGGTTTTTGCATAACTAGCTTGTGTAGACCACCCACCATGAATGTAAGGCAATGGTTGCCATCCCAAAGGATGCTCAGTTATCATGGTTGCCACTGGGCCTTTGTGTCAATTCTAAAGTGCTACTAACAAATTGCATCTATACAGCACTATTACCACACTATCATGGTGTCTCATAGGACCGTTATCAAACACAATATGACCAAACCACATAAAGAGATATTAGGATAGTGATCAAAGGCTTGTTCAATTTGAGAATCAACTTAAAGGAGGAGAGGGAGGTTGCAAAGTGGGGAGATTTAGGTAAAGATTCCAGAACGTAAGGCTCAGGCAGCTGAAGACACAGCCTCCAACTGGGACTGATTAAAATTAGGAATGCACAAGAATTCAGAACTTGAAGAGCGCAGGGATCTCAGGCTGGAGAAGATTACTAAGATAGGAAGGCCTGAGGTCCCCGGGGGTTTGGAAAACAAGGATAAGATTTGAAAATTGAGACTTTTAGGTCAGTGGGCACAGTGGTGAAGAATGAGGGAGAATCATTGCGGATGAGGAAATGGGCAACCATGGTTTGGATGGGCTTGAGTTTACAAAGGGGGAAGTCGGCCAGAAGAGGATTGGAATAGTCAAATTAGGAGGTAACATAATCACAGCCAAAATCCACTGGGTTTATTTAGCGATATACGTGGGGTATAAGGTGGAAAGTCGCAAAGCTGCCTGTCCATCACCTGAATTCACCTGCTGCTGTTTGGAATAATGAAGTTCCCAACTGCACCACTAGATGGAGTGCCTCACTTTAGTGAGACAGTAAGGGAAATTTTGATACGGTTATCATCTTTGTGTAAGCACATTACCAGACGAAAGATTGCAGTATTATTGTTGTCCTTCATGGTACTCTCTGTAGTTTACCCTACTGGACCAAATGTTCTTCAGAACAACAGACATGGTGGTGTTCTTCCGTCGAAGGGTTGCAAGGCCATTCAAAATGTTGTCTATACTTAAAAAAAACTTAATGGGCTGCAAAGCTCTTTGGAAAATCCTGAGTTTGTGAATGGTGCTGGATTCTTTTTTCTAATTTAACATTGGGAAGAGAGAGAAATATTTTAAAGTGAAAATATGAAGAAATAAATGGGACTGCTCTGGTGACTCTAACACAATGCAGCTTGGCATTGACATTCTAAACAAGCTGGTTGGCCTTCTGAGGAATCACAACTCTTACACTGGGCTGGAAAAGAGCCACTTGTGACTAAGAGAAGCTTTGGTGTATCATGAATTGTTAAAGATTGTGTTACAACAGTGAAACAAAGATGAACCTTACTCATAAACGGGGCATGGGTCAGGAAATGAGCGTGTGAATGTGAAATGGTTGCAATGTGGAGGAGGAAATCAACAGTAAAGTAATGACCAGGAAATGTTTTGATGCAAATGGAAGCAGTAATGATCTACTTTGATCAGTCTTCCAATTGAATGTCCATTTTAATCTCCATTTAACAAAGGTCTATGCTAATACTACTTATATAATATTAATATTTAAGCATGGCCAATAAATGTTAATGTAACAATAAATTGAATTTCAGTCTCGATGAAAGGTCATCAACCTTGAAATGTTAACTTCTGAAGTGTTATGGGCGGCACAGTGGTTAGCACTGCTGCCTCACAGCGCCAGAGACCCGGATTCAATTCCGGCCTTGGGTGACTGTCTGTGTGGAGTTTGTACATTCTCCCTGTGTCTGCGTGGCTTCCTCCGGGAGCTCAGGTTTACTTCCACAGTCCAAAGATGTGCGCATTAGGTGGAATGGCCATGCTAAATTGTCCCTTAGTGTCCAGGGATGTGCAGCTTAGGTTACGGAACAGAGCAGAGTGGAAGGGGGAGTATAAATGGGTAGAGTGCTCATTCGAAGGGTCGGTGCAGACTTGATGGGCTGAATGATCTTCTTCTGCACCGTAGGGATTCTATGGTTCAACTGTCTCTCTCCACAGATGATGTTGGACTTAGAACATAGAACATAGAACAGTACAGCACAGAACAGGCCCTTCGGCCCTCGATGTTGTGCCGAGCAATGATCACCCTACTCAAACCCACGTATCCACCCTATACCCGTAACCCAACAACCCCCCCCCCCTTAACTTTACTTTTTAGGACACTACAGGCAATTTAGCATGGCCAATCCACCTAACCCGCACATCTTTGGACTGTGGGAGGAAACCGGAGCACCCGGAGGAAACCCACGCACACACGGGGAGGATGTGCAGATTCCGCACAGACAGTGACCCAGCTGGGAATTGAACCTGGGACCCTGGAGCTGTGAAGCATTTATGCTAAGTATTGCTGAGTATTTCCAGCATTTACTATTTTTATTTTAAATAGAATTGAATACTAGAATGTATTTTGGATGTGTACAAAAGTGCACACTTTCAACTTGACTCCATTGGCTTGGGTCCAGTCATTGTTCAAACTTTGTTAAATTCATTAACCCAATTCCCCTTGTCTGTGACCTCCTGTAAAGCCAGTGTGATGGCATTTCAATGTTTCACTTCACATCAGAGCAACTATCTATACATATTGGTCTTGGCCCCCCTGAAATATACAAACCTGTTCAGTCAGAATAACAGCATCTTACAGGTAACTGAGTAAACTGCTATCTTTTCTATTATCATTTCAGGTGTCAGCCACCATTTAATTGTAACACACGCACCTCTGAGTCATAATGTTGTTGTTTTCGGTCCAACTCCAGGAACTGGAACACAAAATCAAGGTTGAAGGATCTGTATAGTACTGAGGGGGTGGTACTCTGCCAGAGGTGCCAGGTGCGATTTAATGAGACAAAAACAGAGTCAATTTTGGGTATGTTTAGCAGGGTGTTTCTCAGAGCCTGCAGTGCTGAGAACACCACGGGTATTAAACAGGACTTTACTGTTTTTTGGGCCTCGGCGAGGAACGCCCAGCTGAGGCCGCACTTACCTCGTTTCCTGCACTGACGAGCTCAGCTCACCAATGCAAAAAGAGTAGGCATGGATCAGGGCACCATTTTTAAATGCCGGCCCCATCTTTCGACCTCCTCTACCACCACAGTGCGGCCTCCAGACCCCTCCCCCCCCCCGCCCCCTCTTAGGGGGTCCTCAAGCCTCCTCCCCCCCCCCCCCCCCCCCCAACTCGCCCTACCTCTTATGGGCAAGGCACGATGGGCCCGATCACTGGCATGGGCAACCTGGCACCCAGGCACATTGGCACTGCCAGGATTACACCCTGGTACTGCCAGGGTACTTGGGTGGCAGTGCCAAGGTGCCAGGCTGACAGTGCCAAGTTGCAAGGGAGAACCCCCCCCACCTCCCCACCCCCAGGTGCAGTTACGTCTGGTCCACATTTGTGGAAACCAGTGCCAAACGGTGCCCTGGCGTGGTCTCTCAACCGAGGCCTCATGGCTCATTTAGATATTTAAATCTGGATCTTGCCCAGCGAGTGCGAGATCCAGTTCCCAGCATCTTGCGAGAACTCGTTAAATCTCATGAGGCGTTTTGAGCGTTGCGAATCTTGTGAGAGGCCTCTTGTGAGATTCAGCCTCCTTGTCGCATCACCAAGTCGGGCACGACAAAGCCATTAAATTGAGCTCACCGTCTTTCAGATGAGATATGAAACTGGGGACCGGCCAGCCCTTTCAGATGCCAGTAAAATATTCCGCAAGAGCAGAGGAATTCTTCCCAATGTTCTGGCCAATATTTATCCCTCAAATCTAGCATCACTATGACAAATTATCTGGCTATTAGATATGGACTGGATGGATAAACTGATGAGAAAGAGTAATTGCTGATAGTCTCGGAATCTTTTGATAAACCTGTGGCAAACCTGGGGCTGGTTTAGCTCACTGAGCTAAATTGCTGGCTTTTAAAGCAGACCAAGGCAGGCCAGCAGCAAGGTTCGATTCCCGTACCAGCCTCCCCGGACAAGCGCCTGAATGTGGCGACTAGGGGCTTTTCACAGTAACTTCATTGAAGCCTACTCGTGACAATAAGCATTTTTCATTTTCAAATATGCAGTAATATTGGTTCACTCTGATCAAAAGGGAAAAATAGCTCATGTTATATAACCTTATTATGGGTGGGAGCTATTCAATATATTAGTTGTGCAAATAATTACAGTTCTCAATCATCAAGCAAGCTGACAGTGTCCACTAACGTTCCATTGTTCATTGCTCATTCGAATACAGAAGAAACTTGTCGGTTCATGTATAACAATAAAATGTATATGTCTTTTGAATGAAATATTAAATCAAGACCCATTCTGTCCCCTTGAGTGGACATAAAATATCCCATGGATCTACTCAGGTAAGAACAAGGAAGTCCTGGGCAATACTGTTGGTAGTTTGAAAATCATCCATTTTAGTGTGGCTATTATTTTGTAGTTTGAATTAATATGTTCTTACCTGAAACTGCTGGAAGCAATTTTAATAAAAGCTAAACAGAAGTATTGGAATCTAGATTAGTTAAGTAGACAGTGTAGACATCCTTAATTGTGAGACAATTAAAGAATAAGTAATTCATTAATAGATATTAATTAAAAGGCTGGAAATGCAATTGGGAACATAAATATTTATGACTTTTGTCATTTTAAGCATACTCGGTTATTGATGTAAACTTTTAAAGTGCTGTGAGAGAAAAAGATTCATGTGTGTTTCTCATGACACAGAATAAAGAGATAACATAGATGTTAACCTTGACTTGGAGCAGGACAGAATAGGCTCTGGTTTAATGATGACGGATGACAGACAGCTATGTTGGTCAATTATTGGTCGAGACCTAGGTCTGTCTCAATAGATGAGATAGTTTGAGACAAGCATTGCCTTGAAACTAAGACATTATGCGTAATTAGCTAAAGCCAATGGACTAGCTCTTATTTTATTATTGACGTTATCGACCAATTGGCTATTTTTCCCACATTTGGCTAAGGTGGGATTTCGATATTTTACAGTATTAAAAGTAGTGTCCCGAGAAGCCATTCTCAGGAGTTAGGTCTGCCAGAGGCCGAGAGAAGAAGAGAGCGAAGTTTAGGGAGAGGTGCTGAGAGCTGCCTTTAATGTTTTTGGAGTTGTTGCTTCATGGCCTGGTCTGAGAAGTGGGGGTCTGTTCAATTGTTAAAGTTTAGCTTTCTCCTCTTACTGTTAATTACTGCTAATTGCTGTTGATTGATACTTTGCTCTTTATCTGACTTGTTACCTTTTTAATGGTTAATAAACTTTCTGAATTCATCATTTGAAGCACTCTCTCTCTCTTGCCATATAGTTAGGTTACTAGAACATGATGTGGAGGGGTTAGTGCAATCTTAGTTAAACCCATAAATCTTACAGCACTTCTTCCTCAACTAATACTGATTAAAATCGTACTATCTGGTCATCATCATGTTGCTATTGGCGGGAGCTTGCTGTGTACAAATTGACTGCTGTGTTTCCTACGGCACAACAGTCATTAGCATTCAAAAAAAGTGCTTAATTGGCTGTAAAGTGCTTTTGCATGTCCTGAACTCATGACAGGTTTGACACAAATGAAGGTATCTTTTTGAGTGTATGTATTAAAGGTCAGCGTACAGTGTCACGTTGTGGCGCAGTGGGTGGCGTTCCTACCTCTAAGCCAGAAGCTCCGGGTTCGAGTCTCATGCCAGGATTTGATGACCAAGGTACGTTCACAATGTGGTCAACCTGCAAAATCCTTCCAAATATGCCAATGGCTGGTGGTAAGAGTGGAGAGACCCCTGGTCAGCCAGACTTCATATGGAGTGATGCCCTTCAAGGGCCAGACTAACGACATGTTCCAGGAATTATGAGAGTGAAAGTCTGCCTGTCTTTATCTTTATTTCTTCATGGGTTGTGTGCACTGGCTGGGCCAGCATTTATTGCCCATCCCTGAGGGCATTTAACATATTGGTGAGGGTCTGGAGTCACATGTAAGCCAAACCAGGTATCGATGACAGATTTCCTCTCCTAAAGGGCATTAGTGAACCAGATTGGTTTTTACGACTGTGGTTTCACGTCATCAGCAGACTTTTAATTCCAGATTATTGAATTCAAATTCCACCATTTGCCCTGGTGGGATTTGAACCCAGGTCCTCAGAGCATTACCCTGGCACTCTGGATTACTAGTCCAGTGACAATACCACTACGCTACTGCCACCCCATAGTGCACCACCATGTGCGGAAAAGGTGTTGCACTTATTTCCTGTAAAATTTTGTCCACTATACACCCCAATTATTGTACTAAAAAAATAATCTGAGTCACGATGACACGTTGTATCCTGCTGTATATATCAGCTTTGTGGTGTATGCGCTATATTCCCACATGGAAGCTATTAATCCCTTGTAAATACACTTCTAGTTCTTCATAAGAATAAGGGTAGCATTGAAGAAGAATTTGTGGAGTATGTCAAGGATTGCGTTTTAGAGCAGTACGTTCTCGAACCTATCCAGGAACGGGTTCTTTTAGATTTGGTTTGGTACAATGCGGAAAGATTAATAAGGGATCTTGTGGTTAAGGATCCCCTAGGGGTTGGTGACCACAATATAATAGAATTCCAGATACAGTTTGAGGGTGAACGCCATCGGTCCGTAACCAATGTCTTCAACCTAAATAAGAGAAATTGTAAAGGAAGAAGTTGTCTAATATGAACTAGGTAAACAGGCTCTGTACTGCTCTGTAGTTGAGCAGTGGCAGATATTCAAATTGCTGGTCCATAATGCTCTGCAAAATTGATTGGAGTTTAGTGGTAGACCAGAAGACTGGGAGGTTTTTAGGATCCAGCAGCAAAATACTAAAAAGCTCATAAGAAGGGAGGAAATTAGTTTTGAGGGAAAACTTGCATGCAGTATAAAAACAAACAGCAAGAGTTTTTATGGATATATAAATAGGAAGCGGGCGGCTAAGGTAAATGTGGGACCTCTACTGAATGAGACTGGTGCATTAATAACAGCAAACAAAGAAATGGTGGATATGCCAAATAGATTTTTTGCATCAGTCTTCACTGTGGAAGATATTGCAAATATCCCAAAGTTATCAGATGGACAGATTTCAAATAACATGGTAGAACTTACAAAAATCCCAATCACAAGGGACAGAGTATTAGAGAAACTCAAGGGGCTAAAGGCAGATACGTTGCTCGGACCTGATGAGCTGCATGCTAAGGGTTTAATGGAAGTGGCTGCAGAGATAGTGGACTCATTGGTTGAAATCTTTTGCAACTCGCTAAATTCTGGAAGGGTTCCAGAAGTTTGGAAACAGCCAATGTGACTCCCTTGTTCAAAAAGCAAGCAAGGCAAAAGGCAGGGAACTGCCTTACTACTGAAGGGTAGATCATGCCTCACAAACCTTATCGAGTTCTTTGTGAAGGTGACTGAACAGGTAGACGAGGGTAGAGCAGTTGATGTGGTGTATATGGATTTCAGTAAAGCGTTTGATAAGGTTCCCCACGGTCGGCTATTGCAGAAAATACGGAGGCTGGGGATTGAGGGTGATTTAGATTTGTGGATCAGAAATTGGCTAGTTGAAAGAAGACAGAGAGTGGTAGTTGATGGGAAATGTTCAGAATGGAGTTCAGTTACGAGTGGCGTACCACAAGGATCTGTTCTGGGGCCGTTGCTGTTTGTCATTTTTATAAATGACCTAGAGGAGGGCGCAGAAGGATGGGTGAGTAGATTTGTAGACGACACTAAAGTCGGTGGAGTTGTAGACAGTGCGGAAGGATGTTGCAGGTTACAGAGGGACATAGATAAGCTGCAGAGCTGGGCTGAAAGGTGGCAAATGGAGTTTAATGTGGAGAAGTGTGAGGTGATTCACTTTGGAAAGAATAACAGAAATAAGGAATATTTGGCTAATGGTAAAATTCTTGGTAGTGTGGATGAGCAGAGGGATCTCGGTGTCCATGTACATAGATCCCTGAAAGTTGCCACCCAGGTTGATAGGGTTGTGAAGAAGGCCTATGGTGTGTTGGCCTTTATTGGTAGAGGGATTGAGTTCCGGAGCCATGAGGTCATGTTGCAGTTGTACAAAACTCTAGTACGGCCGCATTTGGAGTATTGCGTACAGTTCTGGTCGCCTCATTATAGGAAGGACTTGGACGCTTTGGAACGGGTGCAGAGGAGATTTACCAGGATGTTGCCTGGTATGGAGGGAAAATCTTATGAGGAAAGGCTGATGGACTTGAGGTTGTTTTTGTTAGAGAGAAGAAGGTTAAGAGGTGACTTAATAGAGGCATACAAAATGATCAGAGGGTTAGATAGGGTGGACAGTGAGAGCCTTCTCCCGCGGATGGAGGTGGCTAGCACGAGGGGACATAGCCTTAAATTGAGGGGTAATAGATATAGGACAGAGGTCAGAGGTGGGTTTTTTACGCAAAGAGTGGTGAGGCCGTGGAATGCCCTACCTGCAACAGTAGTGAACTCGCCAACATTGAGGGCATTTAAAAATTTATTGGATAAGCATTTGGATGATAAGGGCATAGTGTAGGTTAGATGGCCTTTAGATTTTTTCCATGTCGGTGCAACATCGAGGGCCGAAGGGCCTGTACTGCACTGTATCGTTCTATGTTCTATGTTCTATGTAACTATAGGCCAGTTAGTTCAACATCTGTTATTGGTAAGCCGCTGGAGTCAAAGAGGAAATAGCTAATCATTTAGGAAAGCTGAATATAATCAAACCTAGTCAACATGGTTTTATGCAAGGCAAATTATGATTGGCAAATTTGCTCGAATTCTTTGAGGATGTAACAGAGTGAATCGATGGAGGGGAATCAGTAGATGTAGTATATTTAGATTTCCAAAACACATTTGATTAGGTGCCGCATAAGAGGATGGTGCATAAAGTAAAAGCCCATGGAATTGGAGGAAGTGTGTTAGCATGGATTGAAAACTGGCTGTCACATAGAAAATAAAGTTGGTATAAATGGGTCCTATTCAGAGTGGAAAGATGTAACTAGTGGAGTACCACAGGGTTCTTGGCCTGCGATTGTTCACTGTTTACATTAATGACCTGGAGTAAGGATCAGATGTGAGGTTTACAAATTTGCCAATGATACCAATATAGGTGGAAGGGCATGTGGTGCTGAGGATGTTGTGATTCTGCAACGGGGTATAGATAGATTGGGTGACTTGGCAAAAACCTGGCAAATGGAATTTAATGAGGGGAAGTATGAGGCCATGCACTTCGAAAGGAGGAATCACAAGGCAATTTATTATCTAAATGGAGGGAGATAGTAGGTGAGTGAAGTACAGAGCGATCTAGGTGTTCAAGTGCATGAATCACAAAAAGCAAGCAGGCAGGCCCAAATAATAGTTAAGAAGACAAACGGCATTTTGCCCTGTAATGGAAAGGGGTTGGAGTTTAAAAATAGAAAGGTTTTGCGAGGCCTCACCTGGAATACTGCATACAGTTTTGGTCCCCTTATCTAGAAAAGAATATAGCAACATCGGAGGCAGTCCAAAGGAGATTCACCATGTTAATTCCTGGGATGAGAGGGTTGTCCTATCAAGAGAGAGTAAATAGGGGGGGGCTTGACAGGGTAGACAGTGAGATGTTTTCACTAGTGGGAGAGGGGACATAGCTACAAGGTAAAGGGCTGGTCATTTAAAATTGAGGTGGGTAGAAATTTCTTCTCGCAGAGGGTGGTGAATGCCTGGAATTCTCTGCCCTGGAAGGTGGTGGAGGCTGGATCATTAGAAGTATTTAAAGAGGAAATGGATAAATATTTGAAACATCGAGGAATAGAGGGCACAGAAAAAGATTTGAGTCTTGCATAGATCAGCCATGATCATATTGAACGGTGGGGCAGGCTTGAAGGGTCTGGTGGCCTGGTCCTGCTTCTATTT
This sequence comes from Scyliorhinus canicula, assembly GCF_902713615.1. Taxonomy (NCBI): domain Eukaryota; kingdom Metazoa; phylum Chordata; class Chondrichthyes; order Carcharhiniformes; family Scyliorhinidae; genus Scyliorhinus; species Scyliorhinus canicula. The sequence goes on along the minus strand of NC_052160.1, from coordinate 52,556,680 downwards.
CTTGTGACATTTTGTTCTTGTTAAATGACTACATTTCTAAGATCACTTAAAATGTAGAAATTCAGGTTTACTGAGAGAAAAATATCTCCCTTGAAAATGACACAATAGTCATTGTACTTCAATAGTACTTAATTGGCTATGAAACGCTTTGGGATATCCTGACGTTGTCAAAGGCGCTATATAAATGAAAGTCCCTTCCTTTATAAAACAAGTGAGCCGTTTTCTTCAGCATTCTCCCATGCCCTTAAGAAGTTAGAACATAGTTAGCTAATTGAAGTATTTCAATCCATTTCTCGAGATTTTCATGTTTGAGAAGATATTTCACTCAATCATAGAGTCCGACAGTGCAGAAGGAGGCCATTCAGCCCATCGAGTCTGCACTAACCTGCCGAAAGAACACCCTACCCAGGCCCATTCTCCCGCCCTATCCCCGAAACCCCACCTAACTTTTTGGACACTAAAGGGCAATTTAGCATGGCCAATCCACCTAACCTAACTATCTTTGGACTGTGGGAGGAAACTGGAGCACCTGGAGGAAACCCACTCAAAAGTCAAACATGATCTGTCTAAATCTGCCAAAAAATAGAAGTGGACTTTTGAGATATAATCAAAAATAATATACTGAGTTTTTAGATGGTAAACTTCAGATTTATCTTCACTGGATAGGATAAAACCAGAAACTGATCTTTTGATTATTATCCAGTGTCAGGTTCCCTCGTTTCAGATTTAACCTTTCACTGTCCAATATTTTTATCTAGAAATGGAATATGGAATGTAATTATTTTCTTTAAAAGTAGATACACCAACAATATACAGTAAAAAGCTTCATTTTTAATCTTGACAAATTTTACCTGTACAAAAGTTAACATTGCTTAGTCAGAAATTATTCTGCTTACCTCTAAGAGAGGTTTCTAGTACAAACACAGAATGGTTAAGTTACAGTTGATTTTTTTTTCAAACTTTATACAGAAAACGGTTTGCAAAAGAGAAAGGAATTCGCCAAGAATATCTTTGCCAAAATGAACACTTTTGTTTCCAAAAATAGAAGTAAAAATTAGCATTAAAAAAATTTTTTTTTTTTTAGTTTTACAAATATGTAAAGGCACAAGTTAGCACTTAAATTGAAGTAGAGTTTATATGCTCAGCATACAATTAAAACTGGAGAACAAAGACAGTATTAGACTATGCTACTTATCGGACAGCGTTTGTTAATATAGGTGCAGTTTTTATTGTAGAGGAGAATTAAAAGATTCACAGCTTATTGGCTAAAATATCTGGTCCCCAATAGCCCCAGTTGAAAAGGAACAAACTTTCTTAGAATTGCTCTGTTAGAAAAGTGTTACCATTTTCTCCAGAAATTCAGCTAAGGTGATAAACACAGGATTGCAAAGTGTGTAACATGTTTAGTAAGGTACAGCTTTGGCTCTGATTTAGAAAGCAGTTGGTTCATCAATCAAAATCAAGAACCATCTCTCCTCCCATGGGAAATAAGTTAACAGACTTATATTCCCTCAAGACACACTCTCCATTGTTACACACAAATTCCTGATCCCATGCGAAAGTCCAATATTTTTGCCGCTGGATGTATTCCAGATAAAAGGGGAAAAAATACATAAGATAAATATACATTTCAACAACTTTCTGAAGTTTCAGAAATGACATGTTTCAAAGCTCAAGAACTCTTCAACGCTTGCAGTACCTCCTTTCACAAAAACAAGCAATAAAACAAACTGAGGGGGAAAAATATGTTTGCAGAATTTGACCAATTTCACTTCAGCATCCTTTGTCCTCACAGAGGATTTTAGAGATTCCTATTTTTTTTGTCTGTAATCAACCTGGAAATCTGTCCGTACGTACCAAAAGCTTTGCGTTCCTTCTTTTGTTTAATCTAAAAAAAAAGGAAGAGGTGGTGTTCATTGGCCAGGATTGGCAACCTTTTGAATCAGCAGGCACTTAAACTGGAATGGCACAGTGCTCCACTTGTTCAGTCCTTCATTAGTGCATAATGCCATGGAAGACTGCTTATGTCTCAAGGTTTCTTGAGTTCGCTGTTTCCCCAACTATCCCGACTCCCCGCAACCCACCCACCCCCCAACCCTCAACCCCCACCCAACACTTTTCCTGGCAGGCGAGGACTTCCTATGGCCTGGTGAGGGTCGTGTAGACTGGTTGGTCCCAGTTGGTTGGACTGTGGGATGGAGGAATGGACAGAGTATTCAGGATGGGTGAAGCGTAAGCACGACGGGATGAATGGAAATATGGGTACTGGTAGATGCTCGAAGGGTATCCAGAGTAAGGATTGTAGTAATTGGGGCCCTGGACATCTGAATAGTCACACTGGGAGCCAGAAAAGGCAGCTGCAGCAGCATTGGCAGGTGAGCAACACTGGGTATTGTAGGAGCTATAATCGGTTTGCGGTGAAGAGCCATGCTGCTGGTCATTGTAGTGGCTTGGGCTGAGTTGTTCGGTCTTAATGTGCGGCCTTTGCTGACTTGGCTCGCTGGAAACTGATGATGACGGTGAAGAGGATGAGGCACTCTTGTGGTTCCAGACAACTTGAGCTGGGTTGCTGCTGGTTATGTAGGCGGCACTGTAGGAGCCTGCCGGGTTCGGTCCATGGCTGTGGTCAGAAGAGAGAGGCACTGCGTGGCCATTCAGCGGTAGGTACTGGTCAAACTCGTGGACATCAAAAGTCTCCATGTTGTTGATGACCTCGCTGCTCAGCTCACTGATGTCCACATTGCTGAAGTCGATGTTCTGGCGGCCATTCTCCGCCATCGGACGCCCCTCTCTTTTCAGCTCATGCTTCCCTGTGTGGAGGTCGGTTTTGGGGGTGGTGGGTGGTGTTGGGGGCCCTTGTGCATGGCCTGGTTGGAAGCAAAACAAAGAGGCAGGTCATAAACAAACCAATTACACTGTGGCTAACAAGCGTGGCCAAGAATTCAGTATTTAGAATCGTATCGTAAAGGAAGAGGTGGTGTCGCCCATCATGGCTCTTCAGAAATATTCAATTACTCTCACTCACCAGCTCTTTCCCTATAGCCTTACATTCCACCCCACACCTCACCTTCAAATTATATAATAATTCCTTTGTGAAAGTAACTATTGAATCTGCATCCAACGCCCCCCTGCCCCCCCCCCCCCCCATAAAAACCTGGTATACAGGGCATTCCAAAGCATGCGTTTTAACCAGTTTCTTCAAATCTGTCGTCTCTGTTGCCAGTTCATCCGATTTCTCCCTTTTCACTCGAATCAAACCCCTCTTTATTCTGCACCCCTCTGTTACGTCTCCATTTAACCTTCTCTGCTCGAAGGAAAACAGTCCCAGCATCTCTGAGCACTAGCCTTTGTTCTCCTGTGAACACATTCTGCTACTTTACCTGTATATCAGCACCTCCCATCGTCCTTCACATTGTCGTTAACACTGCCTCCGCTTTGTGCCCGACACAACTTTACTGCAATCTCTCCGAGCTCACGCCTATCACTGACCCCCTACTCTGCTCCACCCGCTGCACCCTCTCTCAGACAGTATATAATCCGTCACGTTTCTCCCTCTCTTGAGCTCTGCCAAAGAGTCAGACAGGCCTGAAACGGTAACTGTTTCTCCCTCCACAGAAGCTGCCCAACCCGGGATTTTCCAGCATTTTCTGTTTTTATTCCCACATCTTTGACCTCCCCCCACCTAACCAAAGTGCCGCCTCCCCTTGTATGTTTGAAAACAAAGAGCAATTCTCTGTGAAATAATTACCAGTCAAATCGATTTTAAATTAACTGCTGTAATTATCAAACCTTGCTCATTTTGCACAGAAATTAATCTAGTTTAGAAAGTTGAAAGCCTTTTTTTGCCCCTGTCGTTGACAGGTTTTGCCCCGAGGGACTGACTGGTTCTTTCTGATTTACCTCATGCAGTTCTAGGAAAGGAGGGGAAATGGTTGTTTTGACACCTGGCAGATACCAAGAATTCAAAGGAAACTGAGGGACCATTTGGGACAATGGAGAGTCTCATTGCTGGATGCAGATTCAGCTGTGGGCACTCTGATTTTTTGTTTTCTTGAAATGGGCATCTTAATTTAATGCGGATGAACTTAACCCCTCTTCAAAAACACTACCTTGCAAACGCAAGGCAACAAACGGAAACCCTGAGATAAAAGCAAATTACTGCGGATGCTGGAATCTGAAACAAAAACAGAAAATACTGGACCATCTCAGCAGGTCTGACAGCATCTGCGGTGAAAGAAGGGAGCTATCCTTTCGAGTCTGGATGACGTTTTGCCAAATTAAACCCCTAGCCCGCCTGCTAAAATTCCCGGGAGGCGGCGTTGGTCTAATCATTGCAACCCCATCGCTGCCTTGTCCCAGATTCCCTGCCACTCACTCCCCTCGCTTTAGGCATTCAGTCTGGTGTGCAATTTTTCCACAGCTCCCCTCCCTGCCTTTTTTTTTGTCCTATTCTGCCCTTCTCCCCTCTAACTCGTACTACCCCCATCGGAAACTGCCCACCCTCACCTGTGTGTTCAGAAGGGTGGTGGCCATCGGCAAGCGCTCTGCCTCCGGGGAGGCTGTCTCCGGGGTGGCCGCTTTTGAACAGCTGGCTGGCGGGCAGGTGACTTTGCTCGGCGCCCTGCTCCGAGTCCGCCTGCCCGTTCTTCACGCTCTTCCTCCGGCGGGGCTGGTACTTGTAGTCGGGGTGGTCCTTCTTGTGCTGCACCCTCAGGCGCTCCGCCTCCTCCACAAAGGGACGCTTCTCATTCTCGCTCAGCAACCTTTTAGTTTCAAACAAGACACACCAAAGAGTCTTAGAAATGGAAGTTCCCCCATCACCACACTCCTCCCGCAACCTCAAACACAGGGGGAGGCTCGATCTCCCCGCTCAATTTCCTCTTCAAATATCATCCAAACCCCTCCAGAAAGCTATTACTGAATAAAACGACCAGAGGTGACTGCAGTCCCTCAGCGCCTCTCCGATAGCAATGCCAGCACTCATTGTACCCAGCACATCCAGTCGAAGGGACCATGCTTTCTGGATTCCAGTTAGTTTGATGAGAAATCGGACCGGGTGATTGTGAGGGCACAACAATCCTTATTCGAATCTGAATAGCACTTGTGTGGTCTGGGGCCACTCAAAGATGTAACCTGGTCTTAATAAAGGGATCAAGTGGCCGCCAAAGTCTTGCTTCCTGATTAAGGAGTCAAATATTTTTTCCAGGGTAAAACTGAAGTGTCCTCGCCCCCACCCAACTACAATTGCTGGATATAATGAGTATTGTTTAATGAGCTAAACGCTAACAGATGGGTGCCTCCTACTCACAGAGGAGGGTAGAAGCGACATGGAAGCGGGGAGATGGCTGGATACACCCAGCCCTGGTGTGCCAGTCAGCTGGAGAAGACAGGGGCGGTTCCCCCTCAGAGGACGGGCAGCCCCCTGGGGACTGGGATCCATGCCTTTCGCTTAGGGCACAGCCCTGACCATTGAATTTCCTCTTAGGATAGAAGGGAGCAAAACGGGCGCCAAAGCCCACCAACCCATTCCAGCAATTATGACCAACTGGAAACTTCTCCGTTTTCAAAACCGTCCAACATCTGGCTCAAAGCTCCCATGGATGACCCATGAATTAACACTGGGAGTTCAGTCAAATCTTAACAGATTCAGAAAGAAGGTCCTTATTCATCCTGCATTACATGGGGTGTGACAATAGAATAACCGAGCGCTTGGGTCCCTTATTCGCTGTGACTTGGCAAACGTCTTCATGAACATATAAACTGTGATCGGTATTCCTGGAGAAATGCTACATTAAGGGCAGGTGAATTTTCAACCTCCCGCAAAAAAAAGATCGCCAGATATTGCCAGCTGGGTTCATAACCTTTCGCTTTGATGATCACAGGGCCGAATGAGCGGCTATTTATCAACGTGAGATTGAAATGATTATCCAGAGCGGATATTTAACACAATATTTATATCGAATAGTATCACTTGCATTTATATTGTATCAGTTCTCTCAGCTACATCATACATATATTGTATCAGTTTCGATTTCTATTGCGCCAGTTCTCTCAGCTATATCACACTTATAGTTGGATTTTCACAGTAACTTCATTGCAGTGTTAATGTAAGCATACTTGTAACACTAATAAAAATTATAGTTATTATTATTGTATCAGTTTATATTCATATTGTACCAGTTCCCTCAGCTACATCATTACTTTTTATTCTAATTTAAACTGTTTCTATTCTATCAGTTCCCTCAACTGTATCATATTTATATTGTATCGGTTTATATTTATATTCTATCATTTCTCTGTTATATCATATATTTTATATTGTATCAGTTTTATAGCGAAATCATATATTGTATAATAATGTATTTTATATCGACATTACGCCAGTCATCTCAGGTTTATCATATTTGTTATATTGTATCGGTTTATATTTCGATTCAATCAGTTCCTTTCCAATGTAATGTTATGTGGGTTAATAATTGAAGTTGTCAGTTTGACGCTGTATTGGCTGAATGGACACACACACACACATCGAAAGGCGTACTTACCGCCAGAGTTTGCCCAGGGTTTTGCTGAGCTCGGCGTTGTGTAGGTGCGGGTACTGGTCGGCCAGTTTCCGGCGGGCTGCCTGCGCCCACACCATGAAAGCGTTCATGGGTCTCTTGACATGGGGCTTGTTCTTGGACGTGCCGTTAATCCGCACAGGCATGGGCACCAGGGTCCAGTCGTATCCCTTCAGCACCTGGCTCACTGCCTCCCGGATGCAGGCCGGGAAGCGCTCGTCCTCCTCACCGCTCAGCTTCTTGCCGTTGGCGGAAGAGAGCGGGCGGCCGCCGCCGTCCTCGGGCTCGGACATGCCGGCGTTCTGCGCCTCGCTGTCCGACAGGGAGCCCGGGGAACCCACCGACTCGCTCTCGGAGCCGCTGCAACCCGGGCTGCACGCCCCCTCCGCCACCACCTTATCGTGTTCTTCTGCCATGTTCAGCATCGACTTGGCAAATCCGACCGTCTTATTGCAGCCACAAATGGGTTTTTTTTTAAGACAAAACTGCAAAGAGACAGTTTGCAATCCAAAAAGTAAATTGCAAAAGAAAAATCTTTGCAATGATGTGTCATTAAAATTGCTACGCAAATAACACAAGTTCAACTTCGCAAAATGCGAGAGTTCAGTCAAAATCAGGATCGTAATTTAAAGTCATGTTTCGATTTGTGCATTTGAAACACAAGGTTAGATAAGAACTCCTTTGAGCAGAGAACTAGCGGGCGACGTCCATGTGAGTCACTCAGTGAGATGGTCTCAGTGCGGGACAGGCTGTCAAATCCCCCTCGGTAGTGGCCGCGCAGCTGCCTCACTGAAAACTTGCAAAAGAAACTTTTTTTGCCAGAAGTTTGTTTACGGCTACACTATATCAGTCTCTCCTGCGGCTCTCTGATTGGTTGGGGCTGCCGTCCCTCTGATTGGCCTACCTTGTTCAATGGGTGGGATTTTCTTAAAGGAACGATCGCAGATTTTCTCTCTCTCTTTCTGCCTTTGTCAAATTCCAACTCCCCGGAAAACCTTTTTTTAAAAACTTTTTAAGTCTTAAAAACGGCAGGTCGCCACAAATATCCTGCTTCAAAGCTGCTGTCAAGATGAGAGGTAAATTGTAATACAAAAGGTTTACGGTCCATGGACCATAATTAGCTTTTTTGCTTCTTCCTCCTCATAAAAAGGTTATAGGATTCGAAGCCCACTCATTTCATTGGTTTGAAAGATGTATAAATATTTATATTCAAAGGTATGCATTCTTTAAAAAGAATTAAGTTGCAATATACATTTCCCACGCTAAGCGGCTCGCTGCGTCCCCCGCATTGTTCGTAGCTTGTATGTAACCCATTCAATTTTCAAGCATATGGCCATTCAGACGATCCCATTTGTAAATCAGATCCCTTAGAAATGAGTATCTAATTATCCTTAGATGTATGGATCAGTCAATCGGCGCCAGCCTGCCAAAGAAATATATGGTTCACCTCTAAATGAGCTCAGATATCAAGGACAACTTTCCTATCAACTTTCGTCCACTTCGATTGTTTTATTGATTTAAAAAAACGTAAGTAACTCACATGCAGGACAATCGGTGTGGATGTGGATGCTTTATTTGGTTCATTGCAACGTTTGAACCCGTGTTAAGCACTGTGGACTTCAGGTGCACACAAGGGGGTCTTTAGACTTTGTTTAGTGTTAACAATTTGCAGAAGTTGGTTCGGTAAGTGATCGTTTAATTGTTATATCGCGCTTCGGCTGAGTTCCCAAATACCAGACAGTGTTATCAAACACTTCAAGCCACATTATTGTACAGGAGAGGAGTTGATGTGTAATCTCTCCCCCTCCCCCCAAAAAAATAAACTGTGTTCACTGACCTAGACGGTGCAATTTAGAGATTTCGGCATCTGCTGAAACTCTACTGGCACTTTCCAGCCTGGCGATATAAATATGGACAGATTTATAATTTACAGCTTTTGGTGCAGCTAATAATAACTTGTGCTTTTTTAAAAATAACATTCGAATAGATTTGTGAGCTGAAACCAATATTACTAAATTGTCAAATGTTGCATCTCAGGCAGAAGACAGACAAGAGCTGTATTGAGTTGTTTATTTAAAAATGTTCCTTTTTTTCCCCCTGCGCGGTTTCCAGTTAATTTCACGTTAATTTCTGAAAGGTTTGCTTTTGGATGTTTATCTGTCTTTCTCATTTGCGGTTTATTTCATTTCCTCTTTCCCTCGCTATCGGGCCCTTCTCGCTCATATCATTCCCATCTGGAGTTCTGTTGCAGCCGGAAACATTGCGATCAATCGCGCGCAATAGAACTATTGGGAGGCGGATTCATATCTAAGCGAAATTGTTTTTATTCGAAGTTTGAGCGTGGGCCTAAAAATAGAGGGCAGCGCTCTTATCTTTTACTCGGGTCCGTTTGGAAAATACCTCAACATCAATTCTCCGGGCTAACACTCCAATAACACCTGTCATTAGTGTTTGGGTAAAACGCGCGCGAAAAGAGTTTGGACAATTTGGAGAAGGAGGTGTTCGAATTCTGCTGCACTCCCTCACTACTTTCCTACAAGGAACGTTATTCGGTTTTTTTTTAACCCTTAAATTTATTGTCTGAAGCGGGAAAGCCGGCTGTACAGTTAAAAGGCCAACATTATTTGTTTCAAGCGTAAAGCATAGGGGGGTGGTGACAACTGAAGTATAATTGTCTATTCATTAATTAGTAAACATCTAACTGACACATGACTTATTCGTGTGTTCATATACACCGGTAATTTTAATATAGTCGTTTTAATGTAAAGTTATGTTGATACATGCAATATGCCCATAATCCACTGGCTAATAAATATATTTCAGAGTTAATATGAACTAAATTAATGAGGCATTTTAACCTAACGTGAATATTTCCTCCTACTCTAGTTAAGTCTGACTGGATTTAACAGCGCATTGCAGAGTGATCCCGTGTGCCCAAGTAAAGGGAAGAAAACATGAAGTGGTTCTGTCAATTTCAGCTGATATATGCATAATACAGAGCTGAAACTGACAGCCAAATGACGTTTATTGAATATAGTGTTCCTTTTTAAATTAGGAATAGTCATCATAAGACTTGGTCTAACCGGTTCTAATATGTGTGTCTGTGTGTCGGTTACCAAAACCGTGCTTTAAAACAAAACTTTAGACACCCGGTCGAAATTGATCAATCTAAACTTTGTAAAGACCCAGGTCTCAATCAGAATCTATTTTTCTGCTCGCCGAACGATCCAGACTTACAGCTTGCCTTTTTTCTTCTCGTGTTGGAATTGAGAATCAAATCAATGGCAAGAGAGAAGTCTTCGCAAATGCTGTGGTTTGATGCCATTTCTGGGGTGTTTGGCAAGCATTGGTGAAGAAAGCGCCGACTCCGAGTGGAGAGAGTGCGAGATTTCCGCAAGGGTTGATGCTGACAATCTTCAGCCAGTTTCCTTACAGAATCTTTTTTTAAAAACACGGGTCACGTACAAAGGAAGTGCTGTGAATATGATTGTCTTTTTTCCCCTCCCCTCCAGTTATACATTGACTTGATTGTGGAAAATATCCACGAGGCAGAATCGATCGAATGCCTGCGAGTGAATATTCTGTCCAACTTGGAGAAGGGTCAGAGGAAACGGAAACGATCTTAAGAATCGCCACTGCTGGGTTGCATAATGAGTCGTTTGTGCGGATTCCCCATACTGGATCTATCTGTGTGTGGACAGACAGCAAGCAGGCAAAACTAATAATAAGTCCCCGATGTAGTTGTTTAGATGGGATTCGAAAGGTGATCTTGGGGGCGATGTGGGACGGGTGGGGAGGGGGCGGGTGGTGTTGAAAATTATGAATGGTTGAGGACATGGATTTGGAGGAGGGGGAGAATTTCCCGGGGGTAAATGGGGGGTCACAGCCGCTTATAAACGTCTCACACATTTATTTCGCTTCCAAGCTTCAGATTTATTTTGTTTGTCACTGTTCGATTTTTCCAGCTGTGTTTACGTTCGATTTTAACTTCATCCCGGGGCTGCGCTCTCTGCCCCGCTATCACCACTTAGTCATTTATTCTGATCCATTGAATAGCTTTTGTCGACAGGATTCTGCCGAGCCCGCGTCGTACGTTTGTGTTCCTTCACGAGTGGATACTGTAAACACACATGTGTTTACAACGCACATGTTCCCAGGGCATACTCGCTTGTTGGTGTTTGCTGCAGTGGTGATGGGGGGGGGGGGGGGGGCGCAGGAGTTTTGATGTTAGTGTATGTCTAATTATCTCCCTTTGGGCCTGCCTGCATGTCACCCAGTGTCACGGTCCTTCACAACTCTGTGTGTGTGTGTTTTGAGAATCTTGTCTGACCTGTAATATGATGCTCAAATTCAAGATGTAGTCAAAAAAAAGAACAGCAGGTCCGGACTGTGAGTACATTTTATCCCCGCGTTTTTCTGGCAAACTATTGGGGCACCATTGCAATTAGGTGGTGGACTTTTATGTATATAATACATATATCCGCAGGGAAGGCGGACTCCCACTAATGCACGGACTTGGCAACCAATCCCTTCCCACAAATTGGACGCATGGCTTGTTATTTTAAACAAATAAAAGACCTGCTCTGGAACGAGAGGAACAAATACGATTTTATTCTTCTGACGAGGTTCCAGTCGGAGTTATTGACATCATACAGTATCTTCAGCCCAGCAGTCGAAATATCAGAGCATACATCCCGCAGATCATCTTGTGCTAAACCCTGCAGCTCTGGCCCAGAACTAAAAAGCCTTCAAGGACAATACATGTTGTCCAACACACCCCCCCCCCCCCCCACAAACACAACAATACGGATCATCGTTTTATTTGTATCATGTAATATCATTATTCAACAATAAACGCAATATGCATATGACTTTAAAATCCCCGTCAGCATTCTCCTTTTGTTATTTCTTAACTATATACGAATGTTAACTAACATCTAGCCACTAATAAACGCATATTGTGTACAGTCATTTCAGTATGCAAATTCGAAAACGGGGAATAAGATCTATTATGTGTTTTGTTTTGGAAATTAAATTTATTACAAATGGAAGCCTTTTACTTTCCGCAGTCAAATCTGTCTGATCTAGTTTGTGGGCGATGCATTGCCAATGAGGGGCTTATTCGGCCTCATTCTGTCGAACAACAAGAACAACATTCCGCTTTTGTTTTTGTTAAGGAGTTAAGTTTCCAGTCATTTTGGAAATTGGCTGTTCGGCTCAAACGTTTCTGCAAATCCACTTCATGCTGTCCAATATTCCTTCCTCAAATCTCAGGAGAACCTTCTGAGCCATTCTTACAAGAGCCCTCTCGTGAATGATAGCTTTCCAACTATAGTATAAACCGATGGGAGAGAATTCCTGTTATTTCTACCCAGTGCTCTAATTTTCAAAGCTGTTCTCCATTAATTGATGACATTTAGTTTTGGACGAAGCCCAATTCTTCAAAAGATTTATTTTGCGGAACGGAAGCCCTTTCACAAATAAGTAGGGACGGTACATACAGCAAACTATGTTCAAAATATCAGCAAGGTTCATCAGCTGCCAATGGATGGTGGTTGATTATGGTTATTTCATGTATCAATATTTGTCCACGACCTGAAATTAATCAGATGTTGCATTGTGTTTGGCGGCACAGTTTCGGAAAGGGATGTTTTGTCAAATGAAAGACAGAAAAATAAAGCATACTCTTGTCAGAAAAAAAAAATACTTGTGTTTATTGATAAGCATTGTTGTGAGTTTTCTTTCTGAATTGTACGACAGCCATTCCAATATCCCATCCCACTCAATGGCGGGGCTGTTTCAGTACAGACCGATTGCTGAATGACTCCGATGACTGTCAAACGAAAGGACTTGAGGGTGGGGGTGGGGGATAGATTTCCGACATTTGTGCATCTGCACAGGCATTCGATTGGATAATGTGCACTCGAAACTAAATGGAAAATTTACGCCCGCCTACCTGTTGCTAGTGCCTTTATATTGTTGAATTAATTGTCGCATTTCATAATTATTTACGGTATCTTAATTTCGTTCTTTGATTTTGATTTATTGGTAAATTTCAAGACAGTCACCGTGGGAATGATAGCGCGTTTGGACGAGAAACGGACGGCAATGGTTAGCAAACGATGACAGAGATAGCTGCAGAACTTCTTTAACAGGGTCCTCCACCGTGTTCCTACCCACATCCACACAAACCAGAAACACATCTATTAGAAACCCAAGTGTTTGATGTTCGCCACAATAATAATGGAATGTAATTTACAGAGGTTAACAACCGGGTCATCTAACTTAATGGCGACTTGGGGCAGATTTTGATTATTTTGGTCTATTTGATCGTTTGCATGTGAGAGTGAGCATATGAAAGAAACTGGGAGATAATTGGGCCTGCTGCACTTGGTGGAGGGCTCTGCAATCCACCCCCACTCCCCTCCCCCTTCCCAACGCCATTGAATGAATTTCCAGGTGCACAGGTGCCCAATGTTTTCGTTCTTAACTTCAGAAGCAGAATGGGTGAGCAAAAAGCAATCTGGGGGAGTTTATGCCCGTGCTGCATTATTCAAAAGTCACTTCATCAAGCAATCCGAAATAATAAATAATCAAGCATCCACACACACGTTATAAATGAAAATTGGCAGTGGTTCACATTGCTAACTCTGAACTAACACTCGAGGTAAAAGCTGAAGTGATGTAACCCGGCCGCATGGAACAGGACAAGAGGAGTTCATTCAATTTAAGAAGAATAAAGGTTTCCTTCCAGACCTAGACTGATGCAGCCTCAGTCCTCGTCGGCCCAGATATTTGTGGAGGGCTGTCATTCTCGCGTTGCATTAGATTCCCTGTGTCTGAGTCTCCATTTGAATGACCTCTGTGATCCGCTTGCTGACTCTTATCCTTCGAGAGACACCCTCATTGCAGCAGAAACAACCAGTGTTCACCAAACTCTTCCACGCTTACCAACCTGTTCAGGAATGGTCAGCGGCTGTCACAAACCTCTGCAATTCTAGCAGCGATAAGAAGACAGCACCGGTGTGGGGGAGGTTAACAAAGGGAGCATTCAGATATTGGGTTCGGGGGGAGGGGGGTCGCCAGTGGTACAGGAGGGCTTCAAAAGCTTAAATCCGTTTCATAATTTAGATTTCGGTCAGCCCTATTGTAAATTGCCAGCTTCCGTGAGTTCCTGAAACGTGTTTGCATTAATTGAAACGGTGCCATTTTTAATGTAGAGATCTTTTGGCGTTGGGACGGGGAATGGGTTTGCGATCAACAAGGAATGCAATTGTTTTGTGATGCGATTCATTGAACTATGTTACATTTTTGCTTTACATACCTGTCAACCTTTAGGGAACACGGGCCCGCTTGCGTCATTTCACTAGATTTTTTTAAAGACTTGACAGTTACTCGGGGGTTTTACGTTTAAAAAACGAAAACAAAGAAAATTACAGCACAGGAACAGGCCCTTCGGCCCTCCCAGCCTGCGCCCGTCTGTTTAGTTGGCGCATTGTTTCGTAAACCCACCGGCAGGAGAAAATTGAAATCAATTCCTTTCTATCAATAAAAGCAAAATAGTGCGGATGCTGGACTTTTGAAATAAAGTCAGGAAATGTTAGAAATACTCAGCAAGTCAAGCAGCATCTGTGGAGAGAGAAACAGCGTCAATCTCGGTGGTCAGTCAACAGAACCGTGAGTAGTTAGAGATGCCATGGATTGTAACCAATGCAATGTCTTCATTGCATCAGTATTGCTTTTCTATCTCATTGGATAAAGAAAAGACCGCACGGATACACATCACGCACACATATAATGTGCAACTTGCAACATTTGCCATTTTTATTAAAGGAGAATGTGCTCACTGAGTTATTATATTAAGAAGTCTTACAACACCGGGTTAAAGTCCAACAGGTTTGTTTCAAAAACGAGCTCTCGGAGCACTGCTCCTTCCTCACCTGAGGAAATGCTAGAAATACTCAGCAAGTCGGGCAGCACCTGAGGAAGGAGCATTGCTCCGAACGCTCGTATTTGAAACAAACCTGTTGAACTTTAACCTGGTGTTGTCAGACTTCTTACTGTGCTCACCCCAGTCCAACGACGGCATCTCCACATCATGCGTTATTATATGCCTTCGCATCCTGAGGGAGGTGCGAATTTTGTAATTGTCCATTTGGGAAGCACTGCGCCTCTGGGGAATACTGTCTGTTACTAAAATGTGCCGCCAGGGACGAGCCAGACAGACTTACAAGCTGCACCTTAACCTGCAGGCCGGTTGACAAAGCACCATGTTCACGCGGGATGCGGCGAGCTGTGTTCCGAAGCAGCCAAGGCTCGACATGTTCCGAGAATTGGCAGGTGCTGTGTTCCCGTCGTTTTTTTTTTAAGTATCAAAAGTTAGCCAACGACTTTCCCAAGGAGCTCACGTGTCAACCTGGATAGTCTTAAAATGTGGCTTTGCAATTACCTTGGGCACCAGAAACGTTGACAGAACAAGTAATAATACAACCACTAAGTCTTAAAAGTGTAACAGTGGCTTAAACGAATTGTGTCTCCGGATTGGATCTGTTTATTGTCACGTGTACCGAGGTACAGTGAAAAGTATTTTTCTGCCAGCAGCTCAACAGATCATGGGAAGAAAAGGGAATAAAAGAAAATACATAATAGGGCAACACAAGGTATACAATGTAACTACATAAGCACCGGCATCGGATGAAGCATACATGGGTGTAATGATAATGAGGTCAGTCCATAAGAGGGTCATTTAGGAGTCTGGTAACAGCGGGGAAGAAGCTGTTTTTAAGTCTGTTCGTGTGTTCTCAGACTTCTGTATCCCCTGCCCGACGGAAGAAGTGGCATTACCGGGAAGAGCCTTATTTGCCAACACTTTCCTCGATTGGTTAAGAAGGGAAAGGGTTTTGTTGCTTATTGCTCATTCTATAATGGTTGATGTCAGTAGAATCTCGCTCCAACATTTAAAAAATTATAACCGTGTCATTCAGCCAGAAAGTAACTGCGTGACACAATTCATCCATGACTGGTAGATCAGAGTAATATGATACTAAAGCCCTGGTGGCCTAAGTGAATGAGGACACAGTGTTCTAAGTAGCTGAGTGAGCAAACAATTGGAAATCCCAATAAAATGGGAAGAAACACAAGGAATGCATGGAAAGGAGTGGTTAGGTGTTGGATTTTATGTTTCAAAAACGGACATTCGGCCCATCAGTTTTTTGCCACTGTTTCTGCTTCGCGCTCCCACACTTTTTCGTCTAACAGATGGAATGTAATGTAGGAAAATGTGCATATTATGCACTTTGGTAGGAAGAATAAAGGAGCTGAATATTATCTAAATACGAGAAGTCTGCAGTAAAATGCATAAATCACAAAAAGCTAACATGGAAGTTCAGCGGGTAATTGGGAAGGCAAATGGAATGTTGGACTTTATTTTAAAGGGATTGGTGTATAAAAATCAGGAAATCTTGCCCAAACTGTAGAAGGCACTAGTTAGACTACACCTGCAATACTGTGAACAGGTTTGATCCCCTTATCTAAGGAAAGGTGTGCTGCCATTGGAGGCAGTCCAGGGAAGATTCACAAGGTTGATCCTGGGTATGGATGGATTTTCTTATCAGCAAAGCTGAGTAGATTGGGCCTGTACTCATTAGAGTTCAAAAAAAATGAGAGGTGACCTTATTGAGACATATATGATTTCAGGGCCCTTGATAGGGTAGATGCTGAGAGTTGTTTCCCCTGGTGGGAGAGTCTAGGACCAGAGGGAATAATCTCAGAGTAAGGGGTTGCCTATTTAAGACAGAGTTGAGGAGGAATTTCTTCTCTCACAGGGTAGTGAATCTGTGGAATTCTATACCGCAGAAAGCTATAGAGGCTGATTCATTAAGCATGTTCAAGGCTGAGATAGACAGATTTTTTAATTAGTAAGGGAATCAAAGGTTATGAGGTAAGCAGTAAACTGGGTTTGAGGATTATCATATCAGATCAATCATGATCTTGCTGAATGGTGGAGCAGACGCGATGGGCCAAGTGGCCTACTTCTGCTCCTACAACTTATGGTAACCCTATCAGCATATCCTTCTATTTGTTCCTCCCTTCCTACCTTCACCTTAAACATTGCAATGCCATTGGCTTTAACTACTCCTTGTGGCTGTATCTATTGCATCCCTCTAATCCCTCTGCCACAGAACCCAGAGGGCACTTATCAAAGTTACAAGTAATATATTGTCACTGCAATAAAGGTGAACTTCCCTGGCTCTGTCTGAGATAGTTGGCCACACCATCCTCCTCCAACACTTCTCACTGTCATCAAGCCTCGTGGGACTGCATTCACCTGATTCCACTCTTATTCACATAATCAAATCAAATAATCATTCGCAATAACTTATTTTTCTACCCCTGTACGGTTATCTCTGGTGTTCCCCCCCACACCCCGCACATGGATACATCCATGCTCCCCCTCCAACCCCCACACCTATTTCTCATTGACCTGTTGCTCCTGGACAAAATCACCTGAAAGCACAGTGTTAGTTTCCAGCTCTACCTCACCATCACCTCTCTCAGCTCCTACACTGTTGCTAAACTATCAGACTGTTGAACCGACATCCAGTACTGGATGAACAGAAATCTCTTCCAGTTACATATTGGGAGACTGAAACCATTATTTTGGTTCCTGCTGCAAACTCCACCCCCAGAGCTACTGACTGCATCCCTCTCCCTGGCAGCAGTCTGAGATTAAACCTGCCTGTCCACAACTTGTGCCTTCATTACCTCGAGCCTCGATTATTCCAATGTACTCTTGGCTGTCTCCCTTGTTCTACCCAATAAAAACCTGAGATGATGCAAAGCTCAGCTGCCTGAGTTTTAACACTTCTGCCAAGTTCCATTCCCCTATCACCCATGTGCTCACTGATTTACATTGGCTCTGCCTTGATTTTAGAATTCTCATCCTTCCTTTCGAACCCTCTGTGGTCTTGACCCCTCCCTCTCTCTGTGACCTCCTCTGGCCCTACGGCAATATCTGCATTCCTCTAATCCTGGACTCTTGTGATTTCCCAATTATATTCGCTCTGCCATTGATGTCAGTGCCTCAGTGTGTGGGCCCCAAGGCCCTTCCTACACCTTTGCACCGCCTCACCTCGCTTTCTTCCATTTCAATACACTGCTTAAAATCATAACACATTGACAAAGCTTTTGGTCATCTGACCTGATTTCTCCCTGTGTGGATTGCCCTCATGCTTTGATTTTTCATGCCCCTGGGAAGTTCCATTAGGTGCAAGGGGCTATATAAATATAAGTTATTTTTCTCTTATAAATTATCTGCACTGAATTCCACACATAAACAATGAGGGATTTGGCTGAGGGAACTTAGAGGCAGAGATGTTACAGACAAAAAAACATCCAGAGCAACACAAGTGAATAGCATTAGAAATGTCACATTTTCCAGAGATACGTTGATCTTTTTGTTTTCCATTTGAAGGCCGCATCTTGGCAATCCTCCCCTTTGTAACATTTCTTTTAATGGACAATATGGCAATGGTTTTGGTCCATTTTCACTCCATTCTTGCACTGAAGGCTCCAACAATTTGACCACCTCACCTGGGTTCGGAACTATAATGCTAGACGGCATGGTGGCTAGCACTGCTGCCTCACAGTGCCAGCGACCTGGGTTCAATTCTGGCCTTGGGTCGCTGTCTGTATGGAGTTTGCACTTTCTCCCTGTGTTTGCGTGGGTTTTCTCCAGATGCTCCACAGCCCATAGATGTGCAGGTAAGGTGGACTGGCCATGTTAAATTGCCCTTAGATGGGGTTACAGTGATATGGTCGGGGCATCGGCCTAGGCAGGGTGCTCTTTCGCAGGGGCGGTGCAGACTCGATGGGCTGAATGGCATCCATCTGCACTGTATATTCTGTGTTAATTGAAACTGTATAGGAAGGTGACATTTTCTGTTTGAATTTCACCAGGATTGTACCATAATCAAGTGTTTGTTCTACATTTTGATTAAAATAGTGGCAATATACCTGTCACTTGTAATTTTTTGGGAGGGTGATGGGGCAAGACGTTGGAGAATGCAATGTTGGAAAAGTGTTTTTCAGCACTTTATTAGTTGAATTTTGGAGTAGCTTTGTATATACATATATAAATATTCCCTTATTTGGGATCTATATTTTCTTTTCTATGAAGGACTAAATTCAACTAAACTAGGCTGAAAACTATCCAGGCGAATTATGTGTATTGTGGTAATCCATTAATGCATCATGGGCGGGATTCTCCGTTAGCCGATGCTGAAATCGGGAAAGGTGATTGGTCAGAGAATCGGCAGCAGGAGGTGGCCAGGAGGTGGGCTATGGGGTCAGGATGGACAAGCATAGAACATATTGCCACAGATGGCAAGGCAGCCATGCAGCTGCGCACACCACTAACAATCCACTTTGAACTTAGTGCCACGGGTCATATAGGTGTCCCCCCAGGGGTGTGCACTCTGGCCCCAGCCGATGCATCAGCTGTATGGGCACGCTGCAGCGTAACCAATGCCATCTTGTTGACTGGGATGAGTACGTGTGGGGAGTGTAATGTGTATGTGCGGCTGCAGCTTGTCAGCCTCCCGAGTGTCAATCATGGACCCGGCGAATCCCACACCATTTTTGATTGGAATCAATTGTGTTCTACGTGGCACTGGTGCTGGCCTCTTAATAGTAGCAGAATCGGTCCATGTGTGGTGCCAGTTTTTCTGTTGTGAAAGTCAACGGATTCTGCATTGGTATCTACACTTAGTCTCAGAAAAGGAGAATCCCACCCCATATGCTTGCTTATTCACCTCTCTTGCTTTCTACAATAGTATACTTCTGACAGAAAGTTACTATTTGTGACATTGGAAAGGTGCCTATTCGACCACCATCTGGATCCAGCTTCTTTAAAATAAATTTAGAATACCCAATTCATTTTTTCCAATTATGGGGCAATTTAGCATGGCCAATCCACCTACCCTGCACATCTTTGGGTTGTGGGGGCGAACCCCACGCAAACACGGGAAGAATGTGCAAACTCCACACGGACAGTGACCCAGAGCCGGGATCGAACCTGGAACCTCGGCGCCGTGAGGCAACAGGCTGGACCCAGCTTTTAATCTAGTTCAGCACGGTAGCACAGTGGTTAGCATAGTTGCTTCACAGCTCCAGGGTCCCAGGTCCGATTCCAACTTGGGACACTGTCTTTGTGGAGCTGCACGTTCTCCCCGTGTCTGCGTGGGTTTCCTCCGGGTGCTCAGGTTTCCTCTCACAAGTCCCGAAAGACGTACCTGTTAGGTAATTTGGACATTCTGAATTCTCCCTCTGTGTACCCGAACAGGCGCTGGAATGTGGCGACCAGGGGATTTTCACAGTAACTTAATTGCAGTGTTAATGTAAACCCACGTGTGACAATAAAGCTTATTATAATGAGCACAGTAAGAAGTCTTACAACACCAGGTTAAAGTCCATCAGGTTTGTTTCAAATCAATAGCTTTCGGAGCACTGCTGAAGTGTTGTAAGACTTCTTACTGTGCTCACTCCAGTCCAACGCCGGCATCTCCACATCATATTATAATGAGATGATTGCGCCAAATGCCGAAAAATTACATTACTATGCAGTATGGCTTTGAAGCATATGGCTTTATCCACGTTAAATGGTTTGCGAATTAATTTGCCCCGCAATTTGGAGGCAAATTGGACAATAAAGTCATTAGTTCTTATGTAAGGTCTATGCCAAAATATTTTGAATTTGGGTAGGATCAATAAACCAATAACATAGAAATCTATAAACCGTGGCGCCAAAAGG
Source organism: Scyliorhinus canicula (assembly GCF_902713615.1). Taxonomy (NCBI): domain Eukaryota; kingdom Metazoa; phylum Chordata; class Chondrichthyes; order Carcharhiniformes; family Scyliorhinidae; genus Scyliorhinus; species Scyliorhinus canicula. Next base: position 52,536,310 of record NC_052160.1, on the reverse strand, counting down.
CGACCTGCCTAAAGATGTAATGAAGGCATAGTCTGCATGAGAAGGTATTTGATAAACTTCACCTACCCCTTTTGTAAACGCAGTGTTCTGGCATGAATCAAATCAAAATGCATAACAGCATTGCAAAAAAAAACTTGCCCACGCAAAAAAAACTTACAGTGCAGGGCACAGACAAGGATTAAACAAAACATGAATACAAGTTAACTCAAGCAGTAGCGAGTAGGTGAAAGGAGGATGAATGTTAAAGGTCTGAAGACTGCAGGGAGAAAGGACAGCGAGACGGAGGTAGGTTTAAAGTCTTGGGGAGCGGTGCATTGGATTGAGGCTGTTCCATGATTCTTGAAACGAACAGGGAGAGGACGTGCAGAGAAGCGTGCAGATCGGCACATTTGCATCTTGTGAGAAAGAGAGGGAATTTCAGATCACTGAGACTTAAGTGACAGATCTAGTGTCATGCAAGTATCACAAATTCAGGGGGATACACACGTGGATTATACTAATTCTACTTTTTAATGTTCAGATAAGATTGAACAATTTTTTTGCATTATTTCCTATTATTCTACTAACATACGACTGCCAGAACGAGAAAGAACAAACGAAATCAACAAAGATGCGCAACATAAACGATGAACTAGGACAACAACCTTAAAGTGGATTACTTTGAAAACAACCTTAAAATGGATTACTGCAGACATAAACGAGTGATATATTAATTATTTCAACAATACGAAAAATATAAATAATTTGTAATTATATTTAACTTCAAAGGAGCATTTACCTTGAGCAAAATTTTTCATTTGTTTAGAAACAGTTGCTGCAGAGCTGGAGAAAATATGTAAACAGCAGGATATTTGGGGCATAAAAGGTTTTGAACAAACGCATTGAAATTAGGCATGTTTTCAACTCAAGTCAACGATTCCCCCTCATTCCGATCGGTGTGATTTGTAAATTCCATTAATCCCAAAACAATACACACCTTCTGCCTTCAAGACACTTGGTGTCAGTTTTGTGTGAATTTATCATGTTCAATAACCTGCCCCTCAAAATGTTCCTCCAAAAATGTTTTGTGCAAAGTAAACGCATTACTACAAAAATATCGGCGTGAGGATAGATGGTGGAGTCTTTAACGTGAGCAGACAGAGTGAGAAGGGACACAGGAGGACCGAGCAGCTTTGCATCAATCAGCCAGTGTGACTGCTCGGGGCCGGCAGCGCGCAGGCGCGGACCAGTGAAGATGGCGGCGGCAGAGCTGAGAGGCCGGCGGGTGGGCCCAGCACAGACAGGCGGCAGCCGCCGGGAGCATCTCCTCAGCCAGGGCACCAAAGGCGGCCAGCAGGAGCAGGGAAGCGCTGCTGGGCCTGCTGACGGCGGCGTGCAGGTGCAGCCGGGCACCTTCTGGCTGACCAGGATAGTTTTGCTGCGCTTCATAGCATTTATTTACTGTGAGTGGAATGGATGGGGATATAAATAGGTCTACCGATTTGAATCGACCAGCAGCACCTCCGCTCCCCCCACCACCCCCATATCCGCCCCCCCCCACCACCCCCATCTCAGGCCCCCCACCCACCCATCTCCGTGCCCCCCCCCCATCTCTGCCCCCCACCACCCCCATCTCCGCCCCCCACCACCCCCACCACCCCCATCTCCGCCCCCCCACCACCCCCATCTCCGCCCCCCCCCACCACCACCATCTCTGCCCCCCACCACCCCCATCTCCGCCCCCCCCACCGCCCCCATCTCCGCCACCCCCACCACCCCCATCTCCGCCCCCCCCACCACCCCCATCTCCGCCCCCCACCACCACCATCTCCGTCCCCACCACCCCCATCTCCGCCCCCCACCACCCCATCTCCGCCCCCCACCACCCCATCTCCGCCCCCCCACCACCCCATCTCCGCCCCCCCACCACCCCCATCTCCGCCCCCCCACCACCCCATCTCTGCCCCCCCACCACCCCCATCTCCGCCCCCCCACCACCCCCATCTCCGCCCCCCCACCACCCCCATCTCCGCCCCCCCACCACCCCCATCTCCGCCCCCCCACCACCCCATCTCTGCCCCCCCACCACCCCCATCTCCGCCCCCCCACCACCCCCATCTCCGCACCCCCACCACCCCCATCTCCGCACCCCCACCACCCCCATCTCCGCCCCCCACCACCCCCATCTCCGCCCCCCACCACCCCCATCTCCGCCCCCCACCACCCCCATCTCCGCCCCCCCACCACCCCCATCTCCGCCCCCCACCACCCCCATCTCCGCCCCCCCACCACCCCCATCTCCGCACCCCTCACCACCCCCATCTCCGCCCCCCCCACCACCCCCCCATCTCCGCCCCCCACCACCCCCATCTCCGCCCCCCCCCCCACCCCCATCTCCGCCCCCCCACCACCCCCATCTCTGCCCCCCCACCACCCCCATCTCTGCCCCCCACCACCCCCATCTCTGCCCCCCCACCACCCCCATCTCCGCACCCCCACCACCCCCATCTCCGCACCCCCACCACCCCCATCTCCGCCCCCCACCACCCCATCTCCGCCCCCCACCACCCCCATCTCCGTCCCCCCCACCACCCCCATCTCCGTCCCCCCCACCACCCCCATCTCCGTCCCCCCCACCACCCCCATCTCCGCCCCCCACCACCCCCATCTCCGCCCCCCACCACCCCCATCTCCGTCCCCCACCACCCCCATCTCCGCCCCCCACCACCCCCATCTCTGCCCCCCACCACCCCCATCTCCGTCCCCCCACCACCCCCATCTCCGCCCCCTACCACCCCCATCTCCGCCCCCTACCACCCCCATCTCCGTCCCCCACCACCCCCATCTCCGTCCCCCACCACCCCCATCTCCGCCCCCTCACCACCCCCATCTCCGCCCCCCCCACCACCCCCATCTCCACCCCCCACCACCCCCATCTCCACCCCCCCACCACCCCCATCTCCGCCCCCCCCACCACCCCCATCTCTGCCCCCCCCACCACCCCCATCTCTGCCCCCCCACCACCCCCATCTCTGCCCCCCCACCACCCCCATCTCCGCACCCCCACCACCGCACCCCCACCACCCCCATCTCCGCCCCCTCACCACCCCCATCTCCGCCCCCCCCCACCACCCCCATCTCCACCCCCCACCACCCCCATCTCCACCCCCCCACCACCCCCATCTCCGCCCCCCCCACCACCCCCATCTCTGCCCCCCCCACCACCCCCATCTCTGCCCCCCCACCACCCCCATCTCTGCCCCCCCACCACCCCCATCTCCGCACCCCCACCACCCCCATCTCCGCACCCCCACCACCCCCATCTCTCCGCCCCCCACCACCCCCATCTCCGTCCCCCACCACCGCCATTTCCGCCCCCCCACCACCCCATCTCCGACCCCACCACCACCCCCATCTCCGCCCCCCCACCACCCCCATCTCCGCCCCCCCCACCACTCCCATCTCCGCCCCCCCACCACCCCCATCTCCGCCCCCCCACCAACCCCCATCTCTCTCCGCCCCCCCCCACCACCCCCATCTCCGCCCCCCACCACCCCATCTCCGCCCCCCCACCACCCCCATCTCCGCACCCCCACCACCCCCATCTCCCGCCCCCCACCACCCCCCCCACCCCATCTCCGCCCCCCCACCACCCCCATCTCCGCCCCCCCCACCACCCCCATCTCCGCCCCCCCCCACCACCCCCATCTCCGCCCCCCCCCCACCCCCTCTCCGCCCCCCCACCACCCCCATCCCCTCCGCACCCCCACCACCCCATCCCTCCCCCCCCACCACCCCCCCCCTCCCCCCCCCCCCCCACCCCCCCCCCACCCCCCCCCCTCCCCCCCACCCCCACCCCCCCACCCCCCCCCACCCCCATCTCCCCCCCCCCCCCCCACCCCCTCTCCCCCCCCCCCCCCCCCTCTCCCCCCCCCCTCTCCGCCCCCCCACCCCCCTTCCCCCCCCACCCCACCTCCCACCCCCCCTCCCCCCCCACCCCCCCCCCACCTCTCCTCCCCCCCCCCCCCCCCGCCCCCACCACACCCCCATCTCCCCCCCCCCCCCCCCATCTCCGCCCCCCCCCCCCCTCACCCCCACCCCCCCCCCCCACTCCCCCCTCTCCCCCCCCACCACCCCCCCCCCTCCCCCCCCCACCCCTCTCCGCCCCCCACCCCCCACCCCCCCCCCCCCCCCTCCTCCGCCCCACCCCCACCCCCACCCCCCCCCACCCGCCCCCCCCACCCCCCCCCCCCCCCCACCCATCTCCGCCCCCCCCCACCACCCCCATCTCCGCCCCCCCCACCACCCCCATCTCCGCCCCCCCCACCACCCCCATCTCCGCCCCCCCCACCACCCCCATCTCCGCCCCCCCCACCACCCCCATCTCCGCCCCCCCCACCCCCATCTCCGCCCCCCCACCACCCCATCTCCGCACCCCCACCACCCCCATCTCCGCCCCCCCACCACCCCCATCTCCGCCCCCCACCACCCCATCTCCGCCCCCCACCACCCCCATCACCGCCCCCCACCACCCCCATCTCCGTGCCCCACCACCCCCATCTCCGCCCCCCCACCACCCCCATCTCCGCCCCCCCACCACCCCCATCTCCGCCCCTCCACCACCCCCATCTCCGCCCCCCCACCACCCCCATCTCCGCCACCCGACCACTCCCATCTCCACCCCCCCACCACTCCCATCTCTGCCCCCCACCACTCCCCCCATCTCTGCCCCTCACCACTCCCCCCCATTCTCTGCCCCCCACCACTCCCACCCCCCATCTCCGCCCTCCCACCACTCCACCCCCATCTCCGCCCCCCACCACTCCACCCCCATCTCCGCCCCCCCACCATTCCCCCCCCCCCCCATCTCCACCTCCCCCACCACTCCCCCCCCCCCCCCATCTCCGTCCCCATCTCCGCTCCCCCCACCACTCTCCCATCTCCCTCCCCCCCATCTCCGCCCCCCACCACTCCCCCCCATCTCTGCTCCCCACCACTCCCCCCCCCCCATCTCTGCCGCCCCACCACTCCCCCCGCATCTCCGCCCCCCATCTCCGTCCCACCACTCCCGCCCTTCTCTGCCCCCCACCACTCCCCCTCCCCATCTCTGCCCCCCACCACTCCCCCCCATCTCTGCCCCCCACCACTCCCCCCCATTCTGCCCCCCACCACTCCCCCCATCTCTGCCCCCCACCACTCCCCCCCCATCTCTGTCCCCCACCACTCCCACCCATCTCTGCCCCCCCACCCCTCCCACCCATCTCTGCCCCCCCACCACTCCCCCCACCTCCACCCCCACCACACCCCCCCATCTCCGCAACCCCATCTCCGCCCCCCCACCACTCCGCCATCTCCGCCCCCCACCACTCCCCCATCTCCGCCCCCCACCACTCCCCCATCTCTGCCCCCCCACCACTCCCCCATCTCTGCCCCCCCACCACTCCCCCATCTCTGCCCCCCCACCACTCCCCCATCTCTGCCCCCCCACCACTCCCCCATCTCTGCCCCCCCACCACTCCCCCATCTCTGCCCTCCCACCACTCCCCCATCTCTGCCCCCCACCACTCCCCCATCTCCCCCCCCCCATGCCCCCATCTGATTTGATTTGATTTAGTGTCACATGTACCGAAGTACAGTGAAAAGTATTATTCTGCGGCCGAGAGAACGTATACAGTACGTACATTGTAGACAAAAAGAGTAATCAACAGAGAACATTGACAAATAGTACATCGACAAACAGTGATAGGTTGCTGTGCGGAACAAGGGCCAAACAAAGCAAATACATGATTAAGAGCAGCATAGGGCATCATGAACAGTGTTCTTACAGGGAACAGATCAGTCTGAGGGGGAGTCGTTGAGGAGTCTTGTAGCTGTGGGAAAGAAGCTATTCCTATGCCTGGCTGTGCAGGCATTCACACTTCTGTACCATCTCCCTGGTGGAAGGGTCTGGAAGAAGGCAATGCCTGGGTGGAACGGGGCCCTGATAATGCTGTCTGCCTTACTGAGGCAGCGGGAGGTGTATACAGAATCAATGTGGGGGTGTGTCATGTGAGAGTACCTTTTAAGAAATGGGTGTTTATAGATGGATGAATATATAAAAATCTGTAGTGAGAGTACCTTTTAAGAAATGGGTGTTTACTACTGCAGTGGTGTCAGAGGGTGTTTACTGCTGCAGTGATGTCAGAGTGGGTGGAGCTGAGCTGTCTGTCAGCTTTTTACTTTCGTTTTAGGCTGTTTGCTGCAGGGTGTGTTTTAGTTTCATTTTCAGTGTTGGAGCTGAAGCCAGACAGAACAGGTGTACTGTTGATCTCTCTGCCATGAAAAGACTATCTCTTCATCATTTGGTGAATTCAGAAATTATAAATGTTTTCAGTAGTGACTTTAACCTGATGTGCTTAAATGGTTTGTTTTTTAAGTCATATGGATGTTAAAAGGAAAGCTTAAAGGATTACTTAGTGTTGTAGTATTTGGGGGTTGTATTTGAATTAATGGTTGCTGAGATGTTCACTATATGTTTTAAAAGGTTAACTTGAGTTCATAGAATAAACATTGTTCTGCTTTAAAAAATACTTTTCCATTTTTGCTGTACCACACCTGTAGAGTGGGGCGTGTGCTCCTCATACCACAGTCTATTAAAAGTTGTGGGTCAGGTGAATTCCATGATACACCTCGGGGTTCTCTAAACCCTGGCCCATAACAGATGGCAAGCTTGTGTGATGGGTTGGGCTGAGTTCACCATTCTCTCCACCTTCTTACGATCTTGGATCGAGCAGTTGCCATACCAAGCTGTGATGCACCCGGAGAGGATGCTCTCTATTGCACATCTGTAGAAGTTTGTGAGAGTCGATGTAGACATGCCAAATTTCTTTTGCTTCCGTAGAAAGTAGAGACGTTGTTGGGCTTTCTACTCGTGTATCAGCGTTAGTGGACCAGGACAGACTGTTGGTGATGGTGACCCCCAGGACCTTAAAGCTGTCGACCATCTCCACTTCGGAGCCATTGATGCAAATGGGAGTGTGTGTCGTGCTATGCTTCCTGAAGTCGATGATCAGTTCCTTGGTCTTTCCGACATTTAGAGAGAGGTTGTTTTTGGTACGCCATGCAACCAAGTGATTTATCTCCCTCCTGCAGTCTGATTCGTCGTTGTTTGAGATGTGGCCCACCACAGTCGTATCATCCGCAAACTTATAGATTGAGTTGGAGTTAAATCTTGCCACAGTCATGTGTATATAGGGAGTGCAGTGAGGACTGAACACATCCTTGCGGGCCCCGGTGTTGAGGACTATTGTGGAGGAAGTCCTGTTGCCTATCCTGACAGATTGCGGTCTGTTGGTGAGGAAGTCAAGGATCCAACTGCACAAGGACGGGTCAAGTCCAAGATTGCAGAGTTTGGTTATTAGTCTTGTCGGGATAATAGTGTTGAAGGCGGAGCTGTAGTCGATGAACAGTAATCTTACATAGGTGTCCTTGTCGAGGTGCTCGAGGGTTGATTGTAGAGCCAGGGAGATAGCATCTGCTGTGGAATAGTCGCGGTGATAGGCAAACTGCAGTGGATCGAGACTGTCCGAAATAAAAAAAATGAAAATCATTTATTGTCACAAGTAGGCTTCAAATTAAGTTACTGTGAAAAGCCCCTCGCCGCCACATTTCGACGCCTGTCCAGGGAGGCTGGCAGTGATCTGTCTCATGAATAGTTGCTCAAAGCATTTCATGATAACAGACATCAGGGCCACCGGTCTGTATTCGTTGAGACAGGCTACCTTGTTCTTTGGTACTGGAATTATGGTGGTCTTTTTGAAGGAGGTACGGACCTCAGAGCGGAGGAGTGAGGTCTTGAAGATCTCTGCGAATACACTTGCCAGCTGGTCTGCTCAGGCTCTGAGTGCTCGCACAGTCGAGGCCCGCAGCTTTTTCAGATTCACTTTCAAGAAGGCAGCTTACCTCCTGAGGCTGTAATAGTGGGTATGGATGTGTCCAGGGCTGTTGGGGCGGGCGGCACTGATGCATCGCATGACTGCTCAAAGCAGGCATGGAACTTGTTCAGATCATCGGGGAGGGGTGCTGTAGCCACAGATTTAGAATTTAGAACAGTACAGCACAGAACAGGCCCTTCAGCCCTCGATGTTGTGCCGAGCAATGATCACCCTACTCAAACTCACGTATCCACCCTATACCCGTAACTCAACAACTCCCCCTTAACTTTACTTTTTTTAGGACACTACGGGCAATTTAGCATGGCCAATCCACCTAACCCGCACATCTTTGGACTGTGGGAGGAAACCGGAGCACCCGGAGGAAACCCACGCACACACGGGGAGGACGTGCAGACTCCGCACAGACAGTGACCCAGCCGGGAACCGAACCTGGGACCCTGGAGCTGTGAAGCATTGATGCTAACCACTATGCTACTGTGCTGCCCCCTTGCCATATTCCGCCGATATTCCGCCTTGCCATGCTTTATAGCCTGTGGTCTTGTGTCGGCCCTGCGATCATCGTCGTGAGTTAGTGTCGTTGGCCTGGACATCTAGTTTGATGCGGCATTGTCTTTTTGCATCTCTGATGGCTTTCCATACGTCGTACCTGGATTTCTTATAGAGTTCAATGTCGCCAAACATGAACGCCTCCGTCCAGAACATCAGCATGGAGTGAGCCAGGGTTTCCGATTGGGGATTAACCCCTCCCACGCCCACATTTCCACCCCCGCGCCCCATCTACACTCTCCACCTCCCCATGCCCCCATCTCCACCAACCCACTCACCCGTCTCCGCCCCCCCCTGCGCTCCCGTTTCCGCCCCCCGTCTCCGTGCCCCCGTCTCCGCCGCCCATGCCCCCGTCTCCACCTCCCGCGCCCCGTCTCCGCCCCCCGCCGCACCCCCGCCTCTGCCCCCAAGCCTCCGCGCCCCCGCCTCTGCCCCCAGCCTCCGCGCCCCCGCCTCCGCCCCCTCCGTCCGCGCCTCCCCCTCCCTCCGCGCCTCCCCCCCCTCCGCGCCTCCCCCTCCCTCCGCGCCTCCCCCTCCCTCCGCGCCTCCCCCCCCTCCGCGCCTCCCCCTCCCTCCGCGCCTCCCCCTCCCTCCGCGCCTCCCCCTCACCATATCTGCCCACACCCATTCACCCCCATGTCTTACTGGACAGGAAGTGTTCAATTGAATGGCAATCAAATTTATGGGCTGTAAATATAGGAGATTGGTTAATTGTGGAAAACACTTATCGTATTGAGTTGTTTAACAATGCAGGCACCTTTTAAGGGGAAGCTAGAAAAGTACACGGGAGAAAGATATAGAAGGATTTACTGATTGGGTTAGATGAAGAGGGGTTGGCAGAGGCTCAAAAGAGCGCGAGAGGTGAGCCAGCCGGGACTTTAAAAAGGGCGCGAGAGGGAGAGCCATGCGGGACTTTCAAACGAGCGCGAGAGGGAGAGCCAGCCGGGACTTTCAAACGAGCGCGAGAGGGAGAGCCAGCCGGGACTTGTCCCTGCTGATTTTACCTGCAGGAAGTGCAGCCATCTCCAGCTCCTCCAAGACCGAGTTAGGGAACTGGAGCTGGATGAACTTCGGATCATTCGGGAGGCAGAGGGGGTCATAGATAGGAGCTTCAGGGAAGTAGTTGCACCAAAGACTGGAGATAGATGGGTTACTGTAAGAGGGACTGGGAAGAAGCAGTCAGTGCAGGGACCCCCCGTGGTCATTCCCCTGAGTAACAAGTATACCGTTTTGGATACTTGTGGGGGGGGGAGACTTACCAGGGGTGAGCCATGGGCCTCTGGCATGGAGTCTGTCCCTGTTGCTCAGAAGGGAAGGGGGGAGAGGAGCAGAGCATTAGTAATTGGGGACTCAATAGTCAGGGGCACAGATAGGAGATTTTGTGGGAGCGAGAGAGACTCGCGTTTGGTATGTTGCCTCCCAGGTGCAAGGGTACGTGATGTCTCGGATCGTGTTTTCCGGGTCCTTAAGGGGGAGGGGGAGCAGCCCCAAGTCGTAGTCCACATTGGCACTAACGACATAGTTAGGAAAGGGGACAAGGATGTCAGGCAGGCCTTTAGGGAGCCAGGATGGAAGCTCAGAGCGAGAACAAACAGAGTTGTCATCTCTGGGTAGTTGCCCGTGCCACGTGATAGTGAGACGAGGAGTAGGGAGAGAGAGCAATTAAACACGTGGCTACAGGGATGGTGCAGGCGGGAGGGATTCAGATTTCTGGATAACTGGGGCTCTTTCTGGGGAAGGTGGGACCTCTATAGACAGGGTGGTCTACATCTGAACCTGAGGGGCACCAATATCCTGGGGGGGAGATCTGTTAGTGCTCTTTGGGGGGGGGGTTTAAACTAATTCAGCAGGGGCATGGGAACCTGGATTGTAGTTTTGGGGTACGGGAGATTGAGAGTATAGAGGTCAGGAGCACAGATTTGACTTCGCAGGAGGGTGCCAGTGTTCAGGTAGGTGGTTTGAAGTGTGTCTACTTCAATGCCAGGAGTATACGAAATAAGGTAGTGGAACTGGCAGCATGGGTTGGTACCTGGGACTTCAATGTTGTGGCCATTTCAGAGACATAGATAGAGCAGCGACAGGAATGGCTGTTGCAGGTTCCGGGGTTTAGGTGTTTTAGTAAGCTCAGAGAAGGGGGCAAAAGAGGGGGAGGTGTGGCTCTGCTAGTCAAGGACAGTATTACGGTAGCGGAAAGGATGCTAGATGGGGACTCTTCTTCCGAGGTAGTATGGGCTGAGGTTAGAAACAGGAAAGGAGAGTTCACCCTGTTGGGAGTTTTCTATAGGCCACCTAATAGTTCTAGGGATGTAGAGGAAAGGATAGCGAAGATGATTCTGGAAAAGAGCGAAAGTAACAGGGTAGTTGTTATGGGAGACTTTAACTTTCCAAATATTGACTGGAAAAGATATAGTTCGAGTACATTAGATGGGTCATTCTTTGTACAATGTGTGCAGGAGGGTTTCCTGACACAATATGTTGACAGGCCAACAAGAGGCGAGGCCACATTGGATTTGGGTTTTGGGTAATGAACCAGGCCAGGTGTTAGATCTGGAGGTAGGTGAGCACTTTGGAAACAGTGACCACAATTCGGTGACCTATATGTTAGTGATGGAAAGGGATAAGTATACTCCGCAGGGCAAGAGTTATAGCTGGGGGAAGGGCAATTATGATGCCATTAGACATGACTTAGGATGTGTAGGTTGGAGAAGTAGGCTGCAAGGGTTGGGCACACTGGATATGTGGAGCTTGTTCAAGGAACAGCTATTGCGTGTTCTTGATAAGTACGTACGCAGGGAGGAAGGGGTCGAGCGAGGGAACTGTGGTTTACCAAAGAAGTGGAATCTCTTGTTAAGAGGAGGAAGGAGGCCTATGTGAAGATGAGGCGTGAAGTTTCAGTTGGGCGCTTGATAGTTACAAGGAAGCGAGGAAGGATCTAAAGAGAGAGCTAAGACGAGCAAGGAGGGGACATGAGATGTCTTTGGCAGGTAGGATCAAGGAAAACCCAAAAGCTTTCTATAGGTATGTCAGGAATAAAAGAATGACTAGGGTAAGAGTAGGGCCAGTCAAGGACAGTGGTGGGAAGTTGTGTGTGGAGGCTGAGGAGATAAGCGAGATACTAAATGAATACTTTTCGTCAGTATTCACTCAGGAAAAAGATAATGTTGTGGAGGAGAATGCTGAGACCCAGGCTATTAGAATAGATGGCATTGAGGTGCGTAGGGAAGAAGTGTTGGCAATTCTGGACAAGGTGAAAATAGATAAGTCCCCGGGGCCTGATGGGATTTATCCTAGGATTCTCTGGGAAGCCAGGGAAGAGATTGCTGAGCCTTTGGCTTTGATTTTTATGTCATCATTGGCTACAGGAATAGTGTCAGAGGACTGGAGGATAGCAAACGTGGTCCCTTTGTTCAAGAAGGGGAGTAGAGATAACCCCGGTAACTATAGGCCGGTGAGCCTCACGTCTGTTGTGGATAAAGTCTTGGAGAGGATTATAAGACTTACGATTTATAATCATCTAGATAGGAATAACATGATTAGGGATAGTCAGCATGGTTTTGTGAAGGGTAGGTCATGCCTCACAAACCTTATCGAGTTCTTTGAGAAGGTGACTGAACAGGTAGACGAGGGTAGAGCAGTTGATGTGGTGTATATGGATTTCAGTAAAGCGTTTGATAAGGTTCCCCACGGACGGCTATTGCAGAAAATACGGAGGCTGGGGATTGAGGGTGATTTAGAGATGTGGATCAGAAATTGGCTAGTTGAAAGAAGACAGAGAGTGGTGGTTGATGGGAAATGTTCAGAATGGAGTTCAGTTACGAGTGGCGTACCACAAAAATCTGTTCTGGGGCCGTTGCTGTTTGTCATTTTTATAAATGACCTAGAGGAGGGCGCAGAAGGATGGGTGAGTAAATTTGCAGACGACACTAAAGTCGGTGGAGTTGTAGACAGTGCGGAAGGATGTTGCAGGTTACAGAGGGACATAGATAAGCTGCAGAGCTGGGCTGAGAGGTGGCAAATGGAGTTTAATGTGGAGAAGTGTGAGGTGATTCACTTTGGAAAGAATAACAGAAATAAGGAATATTTGGCTAATGGTAAAATTCTTGGTAGTGTGGATGAGCAGAAGGATCTCGGTGTCCATGTACATAGATCCCTGAAAGTTGCCACCCAGGTTGATAGGGTTGTGAAGAAGGCCTATGGTGTGTTGGCCTTTATTGGTAGAGGGATTGAGTTCCGGAGCCATGAGGTCATGTTGCAGTTGTACAAAACTCTAGTACGGCCGCATTTGGAGTATTGCGTACAGTTCTGGTCGCCTCATTATAGGAAGGACGTGGAAGCTTTGGAACGGGTGCAGAGGAGATTTACCAGGATGTTGCCTGGTATGGAGGGAAAATCTTATGAGGAAAGGCTGATGGACTTGAGGTTGTTTTCGTTAGAGAGAAGAAGGTTAAGAGGTGACTTAATAGAGGCATACAAAATGATCAGAGGGTTAGATAGGGTGGACAGTGAGAGCCTTCTCCCGCGGATGGAGGTGGCTAGCACGAGGGGACATAGCCTTAAATTGAGGGGTAATAGATATAGACAGAGGTCAGAGGTAGGTTTTTTACGCAAAGAGTGGTGAGGCCGTGGAATGCCCTACCTGCAACAGTAGTGAACTCGCCAACATTGAGGGCATTTAAAAGTTTATTGGATAAGCATATGGATGATAATGACATAGTGTAGGTTAGATGGCCTTTAGTTTTTGACTTCCCATGTTGGTGCAACATCGTGGGCCGAAGGGCCTGTACTGCGCTGTATCGTTCTCTGTTCTATGTGGAGCACAAATGTTGGTATGGCCATTTAGGCTAAATGACTTGTTTCATTTCTGGATACTATGTAAAATCATTTGGTCTTTTTGTTTGGAAATCTATCAATAGGGTTAAAAATCGAGTGTAAAACAGGCAACCACAAAATGACTGCTGGATTTGGGATTATTATAAGTGGAAACATGACCCGTAGCAGGAATGACTAACCGGGATAAATGTCAGCACATTTGAAATTTAACACAATGCCATTATTTCTGTTGGTGTTATCTCCTTTATAGTGTTCTCCAGGCACTTTGTAGTTAGAATTGTGTTCACCCCACCCCTACACACACCTGCTCATGCCTCTGAGATACTTTATTTTGTACTAAAAGTGCATGAAGCACAAGTTATTTTTTGAATTAGTGCTGCACTAGAAAATGCACTTGCCAAGTGAGCTATCATCATGTTAGGCTTTTGTGGCTTTATGTTGGCTTGTCCATAATTTTCGCCATTTGATTGAGAACCACATCATTCTTCCATCAGTAGAGTATACCATGTTTTGTACCCTCATACATGTTGTTCTCTTTATGCCAAATAGCAAGAAAACCATGAGCATCATTTTCCTGTGATAGCGATTTTATTCTATTTGCCATCTGAGTCCAAGGGTGTTTATTCCTCTGTGTGTAGAATGCTCACATTGAGCACTGCATCTCAATAGTTGCATTTACACCATGCACATGTGTCATAAAATAAATGAAATAACTTTTATCCAAATGTCTAGTTTCAAATCACAGGCTTCCTTAACATGTACAAGCCCCAAACGTTGTCCTCAAAGTGACCTTTAGACTCAAACCCACCTAATTGTAATCATCAAAATCTAATATCAAGCTAAACTAAGTTGAAACCACAAAATCCTAATTATTGGCCCATGAAAAAACAAATGCAAATGTTCCACTCCACTCAGATAGCCATCTGAAGCTCCCGGAATAGAGTTTATTGAAAAAAACATCACTCAAGTCTTGAGTCACATGCAGATGGGCATGCACTGCCTGAATTCTCCCTTAATGCTGCATAAGTCTAGTTGATAGCTGGTCATAAATATACAAAGATAACTATATCTGATCTGAAAACCGTGCTCTTGCTGAAAATAACTTGCAAGGTCTCAAAAGTTTATTTTCCCAAAAGAACTTCATCCCATTGCATTGATAAGTTGAGCATTAATTTCATTAACATTTAAAAAATGAACAGAAAGGTGAAGTATTCATGCTGCAGTGAGAGCCGATGAACAGTGAGCTGGTGCACAAACCTGTTGTGGTGTGCGTCTTTCCCAAGATTTCTGGTTGGGTGTGTTCTAAGTGTCAACTGTGGTTCAGTAGGAGGCACTCTCGCCTCTCAGTCAGAAACTTTTGGGTTCCAGTCCCACTCCATGGAATTGAGTACAGCATTTACTAGGGCTCCAGTACAGTACTGAAGAAACGCGGCAACTCGGAGTTGTTGTCTCTCAGATGAGATTTTAAGCCAAGGTCCTATCTGCTCTCTATACCAGTGTTTTTCAAACTTTTTTTCCGGGGACCCATTTTTGCCAACCAGCCAACCGTCGCGACCCACGCCAGCCGACCTTCGCGGCCCACCCCGGCCGACCTGCGCGACCCACCATTTTCTCTTGTTTGTTGCTGACAAAAATGGAGGAAATGGTTTTGGGTCCCTTTGGCCCCAATGGTCCCTTTGTCCCTTAGGCCTCTGAACTTGGGGGAAAAAAAAGGCTGCAACCATATAAAAAAAATTGTGGCCGCACTGCGCATGCGTGCCCGATCATTGATGCACATAATTTTGTGCATGCACACCGATGATCAGGCACGCATGTGCAGTGCGGCCGAATTTTCTTAATCTGTTCCTGGCCACTTTGAAGGCCGCTCGCAGCCGGCATTATTAAAAGCCGACTGCTGCGGCTGTTGTGCGCAGACTTGCGCAATCGGGAGCGCCGGCAACTCTCCCAAAACCTACCTGTGACCCACCCACAGGTCGCGCCCCTGAGTTTGATAATGCCTGCTCTGTAGTGAATGTCGAAGGTTCTATGGCACCCAGTGTCCTGACTGATAGTTACCCAACAGCCAGTACCCAAAACAGATGATCAGGTCATCAACTCATTATTATGTGGGACATTATCTGCCACATTTCTCCACAGTACAACAGTGACTACACTTTAGAAGTGCATCATTTGCTGCAAAGTGCTTTATGATTTTCTGATGTTATGATAGGTACTACACAAATGCAAGTTCTTTCTTGCCTTCTAATCTCTTAATGTGTGTACGCAGATGTCAAACAAATGGTGCTTCCCCAGTGTAGCAATTGGAGGTGAACCTTAACCTGTCAGGAAGAGGAGGCAAAAAGTCAAATACCAATGATGCTGGAAATCTGATGCAAAAGCAAGAAACACTCACCAGGTCAGCAGCATCCCTTGAGAGAATTCAAGTTAATGTTTTAGATATTGAATCCTTCCCCAGTTTTGAGAATTTGTTCAACACCCGAAAGGTTGACTTGTGCTCTCTTGACAGATGGTGCCTGACCTGCTGAGTGGCTCAGCGGTTTCTGTTTCTGTTTCATGATGAGGAAGCCAAGAATTTGCCCAAAGGGAGGATGACTACGAAAATTGATTAGAAAATTGTATTCCTCTACTTTACAGCCGTTTGATCAAGAGCAGTATTGCCAGAGACTTGGACAAAGGTTGTGAGCAAGTGATCTTGGGAGCACAGAGTGGGATACTTGTGGTGTTTACAGTATATGCTTTATGTTATCATGAGTTGGTTTTGGTTTCATAGCAATGGAAAAAGTGCAGAAATTATGTTTAAGATATTCTATTTATAGCTTGACTTTAAAATTGCATTAATAGATAGGCTTTGCGATGGGTTAAATTTTTGGCATTGAATTATACTTCACTGCTTGTTTTCCTGTAATGTCAAGAGAGAGCAACGTTCTGCACATGATGCTTAATTGCATGTGTGAACAGATGGAGGGGTGGGGAATCTTTTTCTTATCAAGAGCTACTCGCACAAAGACAAAATCAGACGCAGGTCACACACAAAAATAAACTTAATTCATTATTTTTAAAAGAGAGAATACAGAAATATTCAACTCACCCACTGCTTCAATGCGATGCCCGAGTTTGCTTTTGCTTAATGAGTAGCACAGCCTCTGTGTCTCAATTACAGTACTGAAATTCAGCTCAAATGTTTCCTTGATTTCCTTTCCCATTCTCTCTCTCTCTCTCTGTCTCTCTCCTTTCTCAACAAGTCTCACTCCCCAAACGAGCCCAGGACAGTGACTCAACAAGCCAAGGCTCTGGCTAACTCATAGTACGAGTCTGAAACTGGGCCTGGAGCCTGGGCCCCTTGCTCAATTTGCAGGTGCTGAGCCCCTGCCCTGGGACACCAATGGAGGGATCGGAGGGGGGGGCATCCAGCTCACTTTCTCCCCTGCTCTGGGTTACTCGCTCTTCACCACCTCATCACTCACTTGCCAGCTTCCTGTCCTTGCCCTTTGATCCTGCTCCTGGATCTCGGGCCTCGCTCTCTCCCCACAAGCTGGGCTTCTGGTGACAGACATCCGAACATAGCGGAGGGAAAAAATGGATTTTGAAATATCCCTGTGGGCTGAATAAAAAAAAGTGCAATGGGCCTAATCCGGCCCTTGGGTCAGGGGTTCCCTACTTTTACTTAAGCACGGGTCTGTATAGACTTCTGCTCACAATCTAACATGGGTTCTAATGTCAGGAAAGAATAGGCTTTGTCACCACCTGTTTCCTGACCTTGAAAACTATAAACCAAACTTTGCTTTATTTTGAAAAAGTAAGCAGGTTTCATACCCAGTTGCAGTTGTACCACAGCCAATATGAAGTACAAGTCAGGCTAGTTATCACCTGTGCAAAGAATGGCTTCCAATCAGCAGTAATTCTTGATAATATAATTCTGGATTAGCTACAATGTTGCGAACTCAGTGATTTTACACCAAACATAAAATTTATCAGGTTTATATCTTTTACAGAGAACAGAATAAACTAGATGTTGGATTCAGTAAATTTACCTAGTTCTTCTTTTAATTTGCATTCCTCAGGCTATGCATCCACTATGACTTAGAAGCTGTGCAATTTTCTGCTTCCCACCATTGTCATTTAGCACTGGTGGTTGAGAAGTGCACAAAAACACGTTTCCTCATTTATCCTCCCATCTGTGCCAACTAATAATTTGCAGTCTCCTTAAAGTTACATGGCTGAGATCAACAATTTGGGTATCTGTGAAGCCTCCTCCAGCACTTTTTCAAAGAGGACCAGGGTGTTCTCAGTGTCTTGATTAACAGTCCTTCATTCCTTAATCAACATCACATGCGTCAGTACTGTTTATGAGATTTTGCGATGTGCAAATTGGCTGCTGCATTTGCCTAAGAAAAATAGGGATTTAATTTTTTTTTAAATGCAGAAGATGTATGTACATTTTTTCCTTTGTCTATTTTTTGTCTATTTTTTCCTTTGGTGCTATGACTTATTACTTTAAGGTGCTATGCTACAGTGCTATTTCCTTCTGTACTGTATAAACAGCGTTAGGAAGTAACAAATCCTGATTCTGTGCAAAGAAACTGATTGAGTCGCATTTCAGTCTTTTACATTGTTTTGACAGGTTTATAGTAAAACAAAACTCACTTAAAATGGAAACATGTTGGTTGTATTGGCTTCATAAGATGGCTGTTAAGTATTTTGTTACTTTGTGAAATACATGTCAATGCAAACTGCACAATTGGCCTTTTCAAGTCCCAGTCCAGGACCTGGCACAAAAAACAGAGCTCACACTCCAAAGCAGCATTGAGAGCACTGCACTGCCAGGGGTGCTATTCTTCTAATGTGGCATTAAACAGAGCCCCCACCTATATGTTTGGGTGGATGGAAAGATCCCAGAGCATTATTTTGAAGGAGAGCTGGGGAAATGAACCCTGGTGGGCTGGCACACGTTTATTCCTGTACATCACAGAAACAGGTTATCTGGTCATTATCACATTGCTGTTTGTGGGGATTTATTGTGTTCAAGTTGACAGGCTCAATCCCTGCACTGCAACAGTGATTGTAGTTCAAAAGTATTTCCTTGGCTGTAGCACTTTGAGACATCTGGTGGTCATGAAAGGTGTTTGGCTATATAAATACAAGTCTTTTTTATTAAAGTGCTTTTCTAGTAGTGGCTATATTTTTACGTTAAAACTAAATAAGTGACAGAATTCTAATTTCACTATCAGGTGGAGGTTGGGTTTGGATAGGTACAAAGTTCACCTACCTTTGACTAATGGCATGTATAACGCAACAGACATTGTTCTGTTACACCCACATACAAAACTTTGCTTGATACAGTATGAAACCATAAGACCTAATCCTTGACTGCATAGATTTGCCTGATGTATGCAAATTTTATTTCTGCGCAAACGGTTTGACTTTCAAATTGATGCAGTATCGGTGACAGGCTTTAGCATGCACATGAGCAAGTAGCAAAATACTGCAGTTGTTGGAATTCTGACATGGAAACAGAAATTGCTGGAAACCCCAGCAGGTCAGACAGCATCTGTGATGAGAACAAACACATTCATGTTTCAAGTGTGGACCTTTCATCAGAGCTGGAGGATGTTATGGATGAGCAGCGTGAAAAAGAACAGCACAAAGGGGAGAGGGAAAACATGCAAACATATGTACAGATGGTTCATTGACAGATAAGATATTAACTTTGCTGGAATTCTGAAACAAACCATCAAAAATTAATGCCAAGATCACTTCTCCCGTTTTAACCATCGTCTGCTTTTCAGTTGTGTTTCACACTTTTCTATTTATTTGTGTGCATATGTTCCCCTCCCTCTTCCACTTGTTCTATTGCTTTTTATATGCTGTTTGTAATATCTTCCAGTTATGGTGACAGAACCACATGAATGATAATGTTTGTTCACTCTACAGATGCTCCTTGATCTGCAGAGAACAATATTTGTTTTAGTTTACACCTATTTGCCTTTCTCAATTATTCACGTTGCTTTATGAATCCAGTACCTGAAGTTACATTATATAAACTGTGGACAGTGCCAAGAAAGCAATTATCTGAAGGGCATATTTGGAAAACTAAAAATGTCATACCTTAAATAATGACACAAACGGAAGTAATGTACTGACAGGCCGAGGAGCTGTTTGTATTGTGGAGTAATGAGGTGGACATTTGCATGTTTATGAGTTCCATCTCAATAGGTTTCTGGGTGGAACTAGTATGCAGAGAACTTGCATTTCTTCAGCAGGAGGAGTGGAGAATTGGAAAGCAAACGAGCTCCATTTGCTATAATAAAAGCAAAATGCTGCAGGTACTGGAGATTTGAAATAATGAAACAAAGTGCATAAAAACTCAGCAGGCCTGGTAGTATCAGTGGAGCAAGTCAACGTTTGAAGTTCAGTATAACTCTTCCATGCGGAAGAGTGATATTGGATTAAAAACTTTAACTGTTTTTCTCTCCACAAATGCTGGCAAACTCCATTTGCAGTGACTTTATACATTGGCCCAGATCTTTCAACCTCTGGATAGTCAGACCAGATGTACCATGGAGGTTGTGCTGCAGGACCCTTTTGAAGTCCCAACACAAGGACACTCTGGGAATTGCCTGGGAAGTTTAACCTCCTGATGGACAATTTCCCTGCTCCCCGGGATGCTCTGGAAATGTCTCTAACTCCAAGTGAGGGACAGACTCTGACCATTCTGTCTTACCTGGATAGTTACCCAGGGAACTGTCGGGCAGGAAAGAACCTAGTTTAAAACCTGGGTAACTATTACAACTGACCCTTCCCTCCTTACCTGTCTAGCCTTCATCACTCTTTCTTTCCCCCCCCCCCACCAAATTTGACCTGTCTACCCCCTGACCCACCTATTCACTCACCTGCCTGTCACCCTATCCAATTCCCCCAGCTACCCACCTGATCCACATATCCCTTACCCATCTCATCTGCTTGCCACTCTGCCCACCCTGCCTACCTGCCACTTTATCCTCCTACCCCCTTTCATGTTTTCCTTCTCTCTTCAGCTGTTCTTAAAGCAACTTTGGGACATTACCACATTTTACTAACAGGAAAACAGCAGCTGCTGCCTTGAAAGGGGGGGAATAGTTTCTGCATGGATTCCCTGCACTGCTCCTTACGTGATTCCCTGCATTGAGTCAGGTGTGACGGAGCATCCATCGGAAAATTTCTTATAAAAACTGGAGGAAGATAAATGTGTATTTTCTGTTTGTTAGGAAGATCTTTCCCATATATTAGTTGCACAGCAACAGTGGGAGCGAGTTTGGTTAGGGAGTTGTGCATGCTGTTAAGAATGAAAATAGATGAAGCAATTTGAAATTATTCAGTGTTTTTCTACCTAACATGTGACCATGCCTGTCGTCAAACCTTTTTTTTATGTGGGGTAGGAAAGTTTCCTTTTGAACTCGCAGTGTACACCACTGGTGTAGTGGTAATGTCACTGGACTAGTAATCCAGAAGTCCAGGCTAATGCTGTAGGGGGTATGGGTTCAAATCCCACCACAGCATCTGTTGGAATGTAAATTCAATGAATAAATTTGGAATATAAAGATAGTCTCAGTCATGGTGATCGATTCTTGTCAAAACCCATCTGGTTCACTAATGATCATAGATCATAGAATGTTCTTTAGGGACGGAAATCTGTTGTACTTACTGGGTCTGGCTTGCATGTGACTCCAGACCCAGGGCAATGTGGTTCATTCCTAATTGTCCCTTGAAACGACAGCGCTAAGCCACTCAGCCCAAGGGCAATTATGCTGGCATTCCCAGTGATGTGCACATCCCATGAAAGAATAAAAAAACTGCTTGAAATTCCAAATATTTAGAAGTTGCTTCTTTCCTTGAAGTGGTGGGACAACCAGGAAGAAGATGAAATTAGTTTCTCTCTTTTGGAAAAAAAGGATTAGGATTGGTGGATTTGGTTGGAAAGGATGGCTGAATGGAGAATGGGATAGAAGAGAAAATGGGTGGAATTTTCTCATTTTCTGCAGCATGGTGCAGAGGTTGGGAAAAACAGAGTGGAACCCACCAGCCCCAAGATGACTTCCTCCGCTGTATTTTTAGCCTCTTGAGGCAAAAACAAATTAAAGGCTGGGCCCCATAACATCACTTGCCAATTTAGGTTTTCAAAAGATCAGAGCACCCTTTATATAAAAAAAACGCCTCCAACCACCACTAGCGGGAGGGGACCTCCCTCCCCACGGAACTCTCCCTGGCACTTCCCTCTGGGAACTCCAACCACCACGGAACTCTCCCTACCCCCACCCTAAGGCAACTCCAACACACACAAATTCTCCACCCCCCCTCCCACGCATTGTCTGTGCACTTCTCCCTGGCACGACACCCAGGCAAGGCCGGGGTACTGCTTATGCATGTCCCTCTCTCCTCTGGGGGCTGTGCTCCTCAGGTGGGTTCTGCTCGCCAGGTGCATGTTGTGAGGAACCTGTCGTGACTCACGTTGCCATTGGGGCACACTGGCATAAATCAACAATCCAGCGTGAGAGGGAGAGGGACTATCAGGTGTAAAGGCTACAACTTTCAAAATTGGGATTCCCGTTATGTCATTGACGAGAGATAATCCCAAATGGAAATCCTGTTGGCATAAAAGCCATTTTGGGATGCTCACAGAATTTTCCAACCCAGCCGTCGTTTCCCCCCACCCCCGAAAGTGGGAGAAGTGTCGCCCTTCCTGACCTTTGTAACTTCTGAAGGCCCTGTCCTTGGGATCTCTGCATTCCTCCAACGCTGGCCATTGTGCACCCTTGAATTTAACCACTCTTGTTAGTGTACTTGCCTCCATTTGCCAAGATCCTGTGCCCTGGAATTCCCTCCTGAAACGTCTTTGCTCCTTTAACGTATTAATTAAAACCTACCTTTTTGACCAAGTTTTTTGGTCATTGTAGTTCCTGTGAAGTGCTTCAGTACCTTTACTACATTAAAGGTACTGTATAAATGTAAATTGTTGCTTTGAAGAACAACTAGGTATACACAACTAAAATTGTCATTCCGATATAATTTTGGAAAATTTGTCCACTACTTCAAAAACAGTGATTTTAAGCTGTGCATTGGCTTTGCATAATAAGGAAAGAGAAGGTAGATTGTTTTTAGAACAAAGTATTTCCATACTTCCTACAGTAAGAGAGTAATTAATCATGTTGAGAATTGGGGAAACTAAGATTAAAAAACAAAGTAAAACAGGGAGTTGATCAGAGGCAGACATCTGGAGAAATGAAGAGGTGCAAATGTGTCTATCAATCAGCATTACAAATGCATTACTAAAAGGAAACCTCAGTTATTAGCTACTGTGACTGATGTATATATATTGAAATGGATGGCCAGTACAAGAATGCAATCTCTTTTTTTTCCATTCTTCACATTGTAGCTGGAGCATTTTCTGCTACTTGATTTTAAACTGTAGCCTTCTGTGATAATGCACCTGTTTCTAGGCATTGCATAGGTTAAATGTTGGTCGATCAAACACACAGCCCTCTCTTCATAGTTAGTTTGTATCAGATATTAGAACAATGGCAGTACACATTCTGTATACAGTATGAATGAGCTATTTTTACTATTGTACTTTTAAATGAAAGGTTTTGTCAGTTAACAGTGACCTTTCATCCAGCACCGTATAGGAGCTGTTTACTTAGCACTTTTAGACAAGTTAAAGGACTTGACTAATGCCAGCCACTCCTTATTGTTGGAGAGGATTCTGCAGACAAAAACCTATTTTGTGACACCCTTCTTGCTGATTCAGACCTCACAAAGGGACCCTATGTATTGATGTTCTGTATAAAAAGATCAGGATAGTGGAAAGGTGGAGCGACAGGAAAGAATAGTCGAACTGACGGCTTGTGTTGGGAAGATCTGGCTGGTTTTGAAGAATAGCTGTAAACCTGGAGATTGTAATTGTGGATGAGCGGATGGTTTCGGTTTAAGAAGAAAATTGGTGAAAATTTATTGGAAGACCAAACTCATTTCCGATAGGTAAGAACAGGTTATTATGTCTGAAGTGATGATTTACATGTTGCACTAAAGCATCTCCTTTTTTCCTCAAAACTATTTAATATTGTATTGTATTTTATAGCAAGCTTAGGTCATGCTGAACTATGTTTGATCTTTATTGCGAGCTTCCTTATTGTAATCCTCTAAAGTTATTTTGACTTGACCTGTAACAATAGAATGTATTATGATCAGCATTATACTTGTCGTGTGTTGGACTAACTCTTCCATTGTAACTAATTCTGCAGGGTGGTTATTGAAAACCAAGTATGAAACTTAATTTATTAATATTATTGGGATCTTTGTAATTAAGCAATCTGCATTAGATGTGATCTAAAACTGGTTCCTAACTAATATACAATACACCAAGATGGACCATTCGCAGTGCCGCCCCTCTTGAATCCTCCTTTCATGTAAAAGGTCTCAAATGTGTTAAATTAGCCATCCTATATTTTCCTCTTCTATCGTCCTCTGTATGAATTGTTCCTGGTTTCAACTTGCTTGTACCACAAAATTAATTGTGGCATCCTTTATGACTGAGATGTCAAACATTTGATGGTGAAGTAGGAAACGAGACGCAAATGTTTTACTTCATACTAGATGATTTATGTACAGAGTGTAACATTACAAATGTCTGCCTCCTCCCAACCAACCACCAGTGTACTAGAGATCTCTATACTTCTTTTTGAAACTCCATAATGATGAAACCATTACCGTGTCAGTGAAAGGCCACTCTCTCTTTATACTCTTCAGAAAAAAAAACCTTATTAACTAATTGACATCCCCCCCCCACCAAGGACTCTCAATACAAGTGTCTCTTTTAACTCTATTGAGTATATTGAATAATTGAACTAATGAACAAATAACAAATTAAATAATTAGCAGTCCCCTAAAGGAAGACTGTAACAAAGCAATGGAACTCTAAAGAAAACTTATGAAATTCAATTAATATAATGTTTTTGGGGCTGATGATGCACTCCAGCCCCCGCATTGCCCACTGGCCCCACAGGTACACTCTACTCTTTAGAGTACACCCTTAACACTAATTAATCAAACGCATTAACAGCCCTTCAAAGGGGGTACTCTCTTCATATGTGCTCAAGGCACTTAATTAATCAAAGTCATCCATCCGCATGTCCTTAACATTAATAATGCAATTGACATACTGTTAACATGGGACATTTGCCAGCATTTTGTAGGGGAGTAGGTGGTGACAGTATACTGTCACTATTGGCTCTCATTGCCCTCTGAAACTGACTGTGACATCAGGGTGTTCGCCATGTGCAGATTATTGCGGAAATCCTGAATTTGCAGTTTGTCACTTAGGGTTCCAACAGGTGTGATTGCCCAAACCCCGACCCTGCCCTGGAGCCAGTGATCATAAAATCAATGGGAACTTCAATTTTCCTGCTCCCGCTTTACTGTTAGAGCTCCCGTTAAAAAAATCCAACATGGTTAATTTGGTGTAGCTGGGCTTTTAACAGCAATATGGTTAATAAAATATGGGACAACAGAACTTGTCCTGAAAAATAATTTTGCATTTGTGAAGTGCTGTTAATGATTACTTAGCGCTCCTCCCGACTTCCGGTTGCGGCTATGACTAGCTAAGCCGCACATTTGGAAGCTCCTGCAACAAAGGTGTTTTTGGGCCAATTGGAGGGCCCCAACGGCGCTGAAAAAACGAATCCCGGTGGGGGAAGGTCCCCTGAGGAGAACTAGACCGATTTTATGGTCGGTACCCGGAGTGGAGCGGCAAGAAAAACGGCAGCAGCTCCCCAAAAAAAGCGGGGGAAGAAAATCAAAATGGCGGCCGGCGGTGCACCGGAGGAGTGGAAGAAATGGGCGGAGGAGCAGCAGGCCGCTCTCCTCCGTTTTTTCACGGAGATGAAAGTGGAACTCTTAGAGTCCATGAACGCGACGGCCACCAGGTTGGTGGGAGCCCAGGCGATCCAAGAGGCGTCGATTAAAGATCTGCAGCAGGAGATGGCCGCGAGGGAGGAGGAGGCCACAGTCATCGGGGCAAAGGTGGAGGTGCACGAGGCACTCCACATGAAGTGGCAGAGCCGCTTCGAGGAGCTGGACACTCGGATGAGGAGGAATAATTTGAGGATCCTGGGCCTGGAAGAAGGCCTGGAGGGGTCGGATCTCCCGGGATATGTGGCGGAGATGTTGAGCTCCCTGATGGGGGAAGGGGCCGGTCCGGCGCCCCTGGAATTGGAAGAGGCATACCGGGTCATGGCCAGGAGGCCTAGGGCAAACGAGCCCCCGAGGGCGGTGCTGGTGCGGTTCCAGCGGCTAAGTGATCGAGAGAAAGTCCTGAGGTGGGCTAAAAGGGAGAAAAGCAGCAAGTGGCAGAACTCGACGGTAAGGGTGTACCAGGACTGGAGTGCGGAGGTGGCAAAGCGGCGGGCCCGGTACAACCGGACAAAGGCGGTGCTACACGCGAAAAAGATCAAATTTGGAATGTTGCAACCGGCGCGCTTGTGGGTCACCTACAAGGACCAACATCATTATTTCGAGTCCCCAGAGGAGGCCTGGACCTTTGTACAAGAGGAAAAGTTGGACACGAACTAAAACCTGGGAGCACCGGCGGTCGTAGCCGCCGGGGGACTCTTGATTGTGCAAGTGGCCCTTTTCTTTTTCAGGCCAGGTCGGAACTGGGTAACAGTTTCGTGGAGTGTTTGGGGTGTTTTTCCTCGAACGGTTGACTTTTCTGAATATTTTGAAGGTTTCGAGTTGTTGGGTGTTTCTGTATATTTGTACTGTTGAAATCTCTATTGTGGGTCGTTGGCTTCTTATGGGGTGTTTTTTCCCGTTTCCAATTTCCCTTAGTTATTTACCCCTCTTACCCTTTGTCTTTGGGTGCTTGGGGGGGTTTTTTGTTCTTTTTTTTCTTTTCGGGTTATGGTTATCTGCGGTTATTTATACTGTTTGGTGGAGGGTGATGGTTGGGCACACTGTTAGTTGATAGTTAGTTAATTATTTTGTTATTTAAGTATGTAGTTAAGTATTTATGTATTTAGTTGCCATTGGGTATTTGTATTTATATCGTTAAGTTGGGGAGACGGGACGGGGGGGGAGCGGGTTGATTATGCGGGTCTTTCTCGGGGGTTTTAAGGGGATCTTTCACGGGCGCAGATGGGGTGAACCGGGAGGAGTCGGAATGTGGCAGGAGCAGCCGGGTCAGCGGAGACCAGCTGACTCTCGGGAGTACGATGTGGGGTACATCGCGGCTAGGAGGGGTCCTAGCCAGGGGGGGGGGGGGGGGGGACTGGGGGGGGACACCGGGTTGCTGCTAGAAAGACCAGGGACGAGAAGGGGAGAGCCGGGGGGGGTGGGGGGGGGGGGGGCCATCGCTATGGGAAGCGGGTCAGAAAAGAAGGGATGACCCGGGGCGAGCAAGGGACAAGACATGGCTAATCGACAGGGAGTAGGGACGGGTCGCTCTGCGACCCGATTGATCACGTGGAACGTAAGGGGGCTGAATGGGCCGGTCAAAAGATCAAGGGTCTTCTCACACCTGAAGGGACTGAAGGCTGATGTAGCAATGCTGCAGGAGACTCATTTGAGGGTAGCAGATCAGGTCCGCCTGAGAAGGGGGTGGGTGGGACAGGTGTTCCACTCAGGCTTGGATATCAAGAACCGGGGGGTGGCGATTTTGGTGGGAAAGAGAGTGTCGTTTGTGGCGGCAGAGGTGGTGGCAGACAAGGAGGGCAGGTACGTGATGGTGAGGGGTAGGCTGCAGGGAGAGAGTGTGGTACTGGTAAATGTGTATGCCCCGAACTGGGACGACGCGGGTTTTATGAGGCGCCTGCTGGGCCTCATCCCGGGACTGGAGGCAGGGGGCCTGATCATGGGAGGGGACTTTAATACGGTGTTAGACCCTGGGCTGGATAGATCGAGTTCCAGGACGAATAGGAGGCCGGCAGCGGCAGAGGTGTTAAGGGGGTTCATGGAGCAGATGGGAGGGGTAGACCCATGGAGATTTGGTAGGCCTAGGGCGAGGGAGTATTCTTTTTTCTCCCACGTCCACAGAGTGTACTCTAGGATCGATTTTTTTCGTATTGAACAGGGGGCTGATACCGAGAGTGCAGGACACGGAGTACTCGGCCATTGCGATATCGGACCATGCACCACATTGGGTGGACGTGGACATGGGGGAGGCGCGGGACCAACGCCCGTTGTGGCGCCTGGATGTAGGGCTGTTGGCGGACGAAGAGGTGTGCAGAAGGGTGAGAACGGGCATTGAGAACTATCTGGGTACGAATGACACAGGTGAGGTGCAGGTGGGGACGGTCTGGGAGGCCTTGAAAGCAGTGATTAGAGGAGAGCTGATCTCCATAAGGGCACACAGAGAGAGGAAGGAGAGGCAGGAAAGGGAGAGGCTGGTGGGGGAGCTCCTAGAGGTAGATAGGAAATATGCGGCGGCGCCAGAGGAGGGGCTATTAAGGGAGCGGCGTAGCTTGCAGGCCAGGTTCGACCTACTGACCACTAGGAAGGCGGAAATGCAGTGGAGAAGGGCGCAGGGTGCGGCGTATGAGTACGGGGAAAAGGCGAGCAGGATGCTGGCACACCAGCTTCGTAAGCGAGATGCAGCCAGAGAGATTGGGGGAGTGAGAGAGAGGGGTGGGGATGTAGTGCAGAAGGGGCAAGAGGTGAATAGGGTCTTTAGGGACTTCTATAGGGAATTGTATAGGTCTGAACCGCCGAAGAGGAGAGGGGGAATGAAGAACTTTCTCGACAAATTGGGGTTCCCAAAGGTACAGGAGGAGCTGGTGGAAGGGTTGGGGGCGCCGATAGAGCTGCAGGAGCTAATTAAAGGGATAGGCCAGATGCAGGCGGGGAAGGCGCCGGGGCCGGATGGGTTCCCGGTGGAGTTTTACAGGAAATTTGTGGACTTGGTGGGTCCAGTGCTGGTGCGAGCCTTCAATGAGGCGCGCGAGGGGGGGGTTCTGCCTCCAACAATGTCGCAGGCCCTGATCTCCTTGATTTTGAAGCGGGACAAGGACCCGGTCCAGTGCGGGTCCTACAGGCCTATCTCCCTCTTAAATGTAGATGCCAAGCTGTTAGCAAAGGTCCTGGCAACCAGGATAGAGGACTGTGTGCCAGGGGTAGTCCATGAAGACCAGACGGGGTTCGTGAAGGGACGCCAACTTAACACAAATGTCCGGAGATTGTTAAATGTGATTATGATGCCAGCAGTGGAAGGGGAGGCGGAGATAGTGGTAGCGCTGGACGCGGAGAAGGCATTTGACAGGGTGGAGTGGGAATACTTGTGGGAGACGTTGGAAAGGTTTGGGTTTGGGGAGGGATTTATCAAGTGGGTAAAACTGCTCTATTCAGCTCCGATGGCAAGTGTGGTAACAAACGGGAGGAGGTCAGAATATTTTGGGCTCCATCGAGGTACTAGGCAGGGATGTCCCCTATCTCCCTTACTCTTTGCATTAGCGATTGAGCCGTTGGCGATGGCACTGAGGGGTTCAGGGGGGTGGAGAGGACTGACAAGGGGAGGGGAGGAACATCGGGTCTCGCTCTATGCGGATGATTTGTTGTTGTATGTGGCAGACCCGGAGGGGGGAATGCCGGAGGTAATGGGGATACTAGCGGAGTTCGGGGACTTTTCGGGATATAAATTAAATCTGGGGAAAAGTGAGGTCTTTGTAATACACCCGGGAGACCAAGGGGAGGGAATTGGGAGGCTCCCCTTCAAAAGAGCAGTTAAAAGTTTTAGGTATTTGGGGGTGCAGGTGGCAAAGAACTGGGGGACCCTACACAAGTTGAATTTTTCCAGACTGGTGGAGCAGATGGAGGAGGAGTTTAAGAGGTGGGACATGGTGCCGCTGTCGCTAGCAGGGAGGGTGCAGTCAGTTAAAATGACGGTCCTCCCGAGGTTCTTGTTTTTGTTCCAGTGTCTGCCCATCTTCCTCCCCAGGGCCTTTTTCAAGAAGGTAACGAGTAGTATCATGGGGTATGTGTGGGCACATGGCACCCCGAGAGTTAGAAGGGTCTTTTTGGAGCGGAGTAGGGATAGTGGAGGGCTGGCGTTACCCAACCTTTCAGGATATTACTGGGCGGCAAATACATCGATGGTACGAAAGTGGATGATGGAAGGGGAGGGGGCAGCCTGGAAGCGCATGGAGAGGGCGTCCTGCGGCAACATAAGC
The DNA here is from genome assembly GCF_902713615.1 of Scyliorhinus canicula. NCBI lineage: Eukaryota > Metazoa > Chordata > Chondrichthyes > Carcharhiniformes > Scyliorhinidae > Scyliorhinus > Scyliorhinus canicula. The sequence continues at coordinate 52,506,831 of NC_052160.1, read as the reverse complement.
TTAGGGGCACTGGTAACGGCACCATGGCCGCTCCCTCCCACGAGGTATACCACGAGCCCGGTGGTGGCGGCCACCCTCAAGATCTGGGGGCAGTGGAGGCGACACAGGGGGGAAGTGGGAGGTCTGATAGGGGCACCACTAAGAGGGAACCACAGATTTGCGCCGGGAAACACAGGAGGGGGATTCCAGAGCTGGCAGAGGGCGGGTATTAGACAACTGAGGGACTTGTTTATAGAGGGGAGGTTTGCGAGCCTGGGAGAGCTGGAGGAGAAATTTGGGCTCCCCCCGGGGAACACGTTCAGGTACCTCCAAGTGAAGGCATTTGCCAGACGACAGGTAGCGGGGTTCCCCGCGCTCCCCGACAGGGGGGTGAGTGATAGGGTGCTATCAGGGGTCTGGGTCGGGGAGGGGAAGATCTCGGACATCTATAAGATTATGCAGGAGGTGGAGGAGGTACCAGTAGAGGAGCTGAAAGATAAGTGGGAGTTAGAGCTGGGGGAACAGATAGAGGACGGGACATGGGCAGACGCCCTGGAGAGGGTTAACTCGTCGTCGTCATGTGCGAGACTAAGTCTCATTCAATTTAAGGTACTGCATAGAGCCCACATGACGGGGACAAGGATGAGTCGGTTTTTCGGGGGTGAAGACAGGTGTATTAGATGTTCGGGAAGCCCTGCGAATCATGCACATATGTTTTGGGCATGTCCGGCACTGGAGGAGTTCTGGAAGGGGGTGGCAGGGACGGTGTCGAGAGTGGTGGGGTCCAGGGTCAAGCCAGGATGGGGACTTGCGATCTTCGGGGTTGGGGTGGAACCGGGGGTACAGGAGGCGAGGGAGGCTGGAATATTAGCCTTTGCGTCCTTGGTGGCTCGGAGGAGGATCCTGATTCAGTGGAGGGACGAAAGGCCTCCGAGTGTTAACACCTGGTTAAACGACATGGCAAACTTCATCCAATTGGAAAGGATCAAATTCGCCCTGAGAGGGTCGGTGCAGGGGTTTTCCAGGCGATGGCAACCCTTCCTAGACCTCTTGGATCAGAGATAGAAACTGAGGCCATGACAGCAGCAACCCGGGAGGGGAGGGGAGGGCGGGAGGGGGGGAGGGGGGGGGGGGGAGGGGGGACAACGGCGAAGGAAGTACGGTAGCGGCGGTGGCACGGGCAAGGCCTGCCCGAGGACGCTGCTAGAAATGATAAGTTGGTCTGACTGTCGGTTCGCCGGCGGGGGGGGGGGGGATTTTTTATTTATTTATTTATTTTTTTTTTTCTTTTTCTTGTTAAGTAGGGGGGTTTGACTTTGTTTTGTTATAATTTAAATGTAAATGTAGGGGGGGTTAAAATGTTTGTATTTTGAAAAATTCAATAAAAATTATTTAAAAAAAAAAAAATGATTACTTAGCAGATTTATGAGCTAATTCAAAACAATCCACATGTTTTGCTAGAATATTTTAGCTTCCCTACCGTCACTCTGTGTATGTCCCAATCTTTAATTTGTTATATGTTAAGTGATTTTTATTTTACTACTTTTTGTTTTCTGTTTGGATCTCCTGTGAAATCCTTTAATGTGATTGATTATTGGATAATAAGAGACAGGGTGGGTTCTATTTGGGACAAAGAAGGTGATATATGCTTACGATAAGGTTAGCAACATTGATGTGCACTTTGTATTGGTATTTACGAAAGAAGAGAAAGCTGACAAAATATTGGTAGAAGTAAAGATGATCGAGGTAGTGGATGGAGTGAAAATTGATGGGAAGGAAGGGTATGCTGGAAAGGCTGACTGTGCTTCGAGTGAATAAATCACCTTGTATCCCAGGTTGTGAAAGAAAATCGGGCTAGAGAAGGGCTCGCCATAATCCTCCAGTCTTCCCCAGATACGTGGGTGGTGCCAGAATATTGGAAAGTGACAAATATGACACCCTTATTCAAAAAAGGATGTAAGGATGTTCAGAGTAACTGCAGGATGGCCAGTTTAATATCGCTGGTGCGGAAGATTTTAGAAACAGTGATCAGGGAAAAATAATCAGGCACTTAGATTAATTTGAGTTAATCAAGGAGAGTCAGCACAAATTTATAAAAAGTAGATTATGCTTGACTAATTTATTTATTTTGGTGAAGTAACAGAATGCTGATGAAGGGAAAGCAATACTTGTTTATATGGATTTTTTTTCAGGCAAAGTGTTTGTCAAAGTTTGTACAAAATTGAGGCTCATGGATTAGGAGAGTCAATGTCAATTTAGATTTTAAAAAATTGGCATAAGAACTGAAAACGGTGAGGCTTGGTAAATACTTTTTTCCAGATTGGCAGATGGTAAGAAGTGATGTTTCCCAACGTTCAGTGGTAGGAACGCTGCTTTTGAAATAGACATAAATGAATTGGATATTGGAATGCAGAATAATATTTCACAATTTGCTGATGATAGCAAGCTTGGAGGTGTGAAGACAGTGAAGATGATACCAGTTGACTGCAGCAGGACGTAGGTCAGAATGGGCAGACGAATGGCAGATGGAATTTGATACACAGAAGTGTGAGGTAATGCATTTTAACAGCAGGGATAGGAAGAGGCAATCTCGACTTAATGGCATCGTTCTCAAAACCATAGGGCAGAGGGTTCTGGGGCGGGTTATGTGCATTCTTTGAAGGTGGCAGGACATATTGAGAATACGGCATACGGCCTTAAAACAGGGAGGTTATGCTGAGTTTTTACAAAGCTCTGTAATTCTGGCCACCACACTTGAGAATGGTTACGAGTGTCCTAGAGATTTTGTTGAGGAGATGCACCCGAATGGGTCAGGGATGAGGGATTTTAGCTCTGAGGTTAAATTGGAGAAGTTGGGGTGGTTAAGAGGAAAGGCGATTGAGGCGTAATTTGATACAGGTGTACAGGAATATGATGGGTTTAGATAGTCAGACAGAGGCAAGATGTTCCCATTAGCTGATGGTATAACGACTAGTGATATATAGTCAAGGTTTAAGGAAAGCAATGCAGGGGGATGCGAGGAAGATCTGTTTTATACAGTAAATGGGAATGACCTGGAATTTTTAGTCATAAGGGCGGTGGAAGTGACAATGAATGATTTCAAAAGGAAGTTGGATGTAAATTTGAGGGAAATATACTTGCAGAACAAATGGAATAGAGCAAGGGAAAGGAGTGATTGGATTGCTCTGCAAAGATCTGGCATGGATTGATAGAGTGAGGGGTGACTTGATTGATATGAACATAGAACATACAGTGCAGAAGGAGGCCATTCGGCCCATTGAGTCTGCACCGACCCACTTAAGCCCTCAATTCCACCCTATCCCCATAACCCAATAACACCATCTAACCTTTTTGATCACTAAGGGCAATTTATCATGGCCAATCCACCTAACCTGCACGTCTTTGGACTGTGGGAGGAAACCGGAGCACCCGGAGGAAACCCATGCAGACACGGGAGAACGTGCAGACTCCACACAGACAGTGACCCAGCGGGGAATCGAACCTGGGACCCTGGCGTTGTGAAGCCACAGTGCTATCTGCTTGTGCTACCGTGCTGCCCATCAATATATAAATAAATATATATAGATATAAAAGTGTACAAGATCCTGAACGGTATCGACAAGGTGGACCTGTCCTCGTGGGTAAGTCCCGAACTATGGGGACTGTTTTAAAATTAGGGGTCACTCTTTTAGGGCAGAGATGAGGAGAAATGTTTTCTGAGGGTTGAGCGATTTTGGAACTCTGCCTCAAAAGGTGGTGGAGGCAGGTTCAGTGAATATTTTTAAGGCAGAGGCAGATGGATTCTTGTTGGGAAAGGGAATCAAAGGTTATTGGGGGTAGATAGGAATGTAGAATGTGAAACACAAACCCATCAGCCATGATCTTATTGAATGGCAGAGCAGGCCTGAGGGACTGAATGGCTTATGTCTTCCCCTATTTCATATGTTTGTTTAACTGAATGACCTCAAGTGCTGTAATGGCTCCATGACTATGACTGTACAAATGACTTCTTGGACAGCTTGATGACATCACTCCATTCTGGGAAATTCCCATTAAAGAATACTGCAGTCAGTTACAGTCCTACTGCACAGTGATAGAGGTTAAATCGTTCCAGAGAGATAACTAAATCTCTGTGAGATATCAAGGGCATTGGTGATCATCCTTACTTCACTGCTGACCGTGAACTCTGTATTATTGACTCCAGTTCCAGAACGGGCACTGCATTGTTGTACAGAAGTTTAGCCCAGTTTTCAATAGAAGTACCTCTCTCTTTATTTTTAATTATCTTTTTATGTTTTTTATTCTCTGACAATTAATGTTCCATCTTAGTTTTGTCTGTCCTATGCTTCCCATTCCTGATTTGCGTATATTTAGACTTGCCCTTGCAAATGCCTCCACCACCTCCCCAAACTCCTCCTTACTACTTTAAAGCTTTGCAACTATCCTATTCACTCTCTACGCTTTGCTGAAGCTCCTTCCAGTCCCAGTACTTCAGAAAGTCAGTTGGTGAAGGATAAAACTTGAGTCAACTTTTATATTTGTTCGCAGTTACACATTACAAACATACATCTCCGAACCCCAACCACCACATCTTCGATCTATGTTAATTTATCGGGGCTCAAGTGCATCAACGGTTAATGTTCACCATTTGTGAACAATTAAACACAATTAGTATGCAATTAACCAGGGGTGCAAGTGTCCAATGTAAAAGGACCCCTCTATGCCATTGCCCCTTCAGCCAGATATTAATTCTCTGGATCTGTCTGACTTTAGGTCTGTGTCATGTGACTCGGGCAGTAATCCAGATATTATTACCCTTGAGGTCTTACTTTTTAAACTTTGCTCCTAACTCCTGTTATTCCCTTGGCGCAACCGTCTCCCTTTACCTGCCTATGTTGTTTGTTCCAACATGGACCATGATAACCAGATTTCCCTCTCCTTTTTCAAATTCTCCTCTGGCCGGTTCTAGCTATCCCCTATTTTGACACTGGGTAGGCAACACTATTTGGATTTCTGTTCAAGGCTGTAGACAGTGCTTTCTGTCTCCTTATTATAAAACCCCCATCATGCTGACATTTCTATTCTGTCCATGGCAGTGTTCTGAGCCATGGTACCTGAGCACTGATTTTCCTCGCCACATTCATTCTCTTTGCCCTTACAGGTAGCAAGTACATCATACCTGCTAGACAGAAGTGGCATTTCTTGGACCACCTTCTTGACCGTTCTAAATTCCCAGGTACCTGGTCCCCTAACAATCATTCTTTCCCTCCTGAACTTGTGCTTTCCTCTGGGGGTTACCTGTTTTTTGTTTCCAGAAATTCTTGCCCTTCCCAATGAACCAGAGTGACTGAAGACCGAGTCATTTTTTCCGGAAGAATAGTCTCATTGTTCATATGCTCTCACATGCTGCAATCCTGACGCTTGGCCTGTCATCGCTAGAATTCTTCATTAATTAATTTATTGATAGCCTGAATTAGGATTAGATAAACTCTGTTTAAAAATAAAACCAAGAAGTGGGGATGCTTGCTGATGATTGAACAGTCTTCAGCGCCATTCCTGACTGCTCAGATACTGAAGCAGTCTGTGTCTCTGCAACAAGGCCTGTATGATATTCAGGCTTGGGCTGTTAAGTGGCAAGTAACATTCGCATCACACAAGTCAGGCAGTGAACATCTTCAAGAGAAAATCTAGCCATCTCCCATTAACCTCAATTATATTTCAATCACTGATTTCCACAGTAACATCATTGCAGGGCTAATGCGAACCAACTTGTGACACAAATAAAGATTATTATTATTCCCCCATGATCAATATTGTGGTGGGGGGGGGGGGGGGGGGGTGGTTACCATTGACTGGAAACTGAACTGGTCCAAAAGTACTGTGGCTCCAAGAGAGGCTGGGAACTCTGGTGAGTAACTCACCTCCTGACTCCCCAAAGCCTGTTCATAGAAACATAAAAAAATAGAAGCAGAAGAAGGCCATTCAGCCCTTCAAGCTTGCTCTGCCATTCATTATGATGAAGGCTGATCATCAAGTTGAATACCCTGATCCCGCCTTCCCCCCCCCCCCATATCCCTTGATCCCTTCAGCTGCTCAGGAGCTGCTCAGCATTTAAAGGGGACAAGTTTGGAGTATGATGGAATGCTCTCCACTTGCCTGGATGACTGCAGTTCCAAAAACCAGAAGTTTGAGACCATCTCGCACAAAGCAATCCTCTAGATTAGCACCCCATCCACCGTCTTAAACATTCACTCCCTCCACCACAGATGCACGGTGGCCGCAGTGTCGACCATCCTCAAGATGCACTGTAGTAACTCACAAAGGTTATTTCGACAATACCTTCCAAACCCATGACCGTTGCCACCTAAAAGCACTAGGGCAGCAAATGCATTTGAACATCACCTCCTGCAAGTTCCCCTCTGAACCACACACCACCTGACTTGGAACCAAATCACAGTTCCACTGTTACTGAATCAAAATCCTGGAACTTCCTTCCTAACAGTACTGTGGGTGTACCTACACCACATATATTGAAGCGTTTTAAGGAGGCAGCTCGCCACCACCACCTCAAAGGCAAAAATGAATGGGCAATAAATGCTTGTCTAGCCAGCGATGTCCACACTCCGTGAAAGAAAAAAAAATGTTTTTTTTACTGTTTACTCACATGAAAGAACAAAGAAATAAAATATAGCGGGTGAGTAATACATTCATCAACTTGCTGTCCTGTGATGCCACCGGATTTGGGAGTTTACCTCAACTGAGTGGACGCTGCTGTGAAATCTCACGCTTTTTGTAAGAAGTCTCACAACACTAGTTTAAAGTCCAACAGGTTTATTTGAAATCACAAGCTTTTGGAGCGCTGCTCCTTTATCAGATGATGTAGAGGCAGGTTCACAAACACAGCATATATAGGCAAAGACACAATTGCAAGATATTTACAGGTTGGAATGTGAAGAATGGTTGAAATGCGAGTCTTTACAGGTAAACAAGTCTTTCAGGTACAAACAATGTGAGTGGACTGAGGGATAATCACAGGTAATCGAGGTGTGAATAGTCTCAAGCCAGGACAGTTAGTAGGATTCTGCAAACCTGGGCTGTATGGTGGGGGTTATATGTAATGCGACAGGAACCCAAGGTCCTGGTTGAGGCCATCTCATGCATGCGGAACTTGGCTACCAGTTTCTGCTCAGCGATTCTGCATTGCCGTGTGTCTTGAAAGCTGCCTTGGAGAATGTTTACCCGAAGATCGGAGGCTGAATGTCCTTGACAGCTGAAGTGTTCCCGCTTTAGGATTATTCTTAGTTCTTCATGTTTGATCCTCCTATCTAGGTGATTACCTTTCTGTCAGTTTTGAGAGTTATAGGGGCTGGTTTAGCATGCTAAATCGCTGGCTTTTAAAGCAGACCAGGCAGGCCAGCAGCACAGTTCAATTCCTGTACCGGCCTCCCCGAACGGGTGCCGGAATGTGGCGACTAGGGGCTTTTCACAGTAACTTCATTTAAAGCCTACTTATGACAATAAGCGATTTTCATTTCATTGCTAAATGCTGAATCAAGCTACCATGATCCACAAATACTGACGGTAATTTCTGCACCACAGTGCTCTTGCCCTGTCCTAATCTTCCCCTTTGTTCACAATCCATGCAGTTAATATTGTGACCTGTGGTTATACTCTGCGCCGCACAGACCAACGACTGTTTGAAGTCGGGCAATGTCTTAAGAAGCAGCATGGCTATTAAGCATTTCACCCATTAAGTAGCTGTTATACAGTCAAGTGAAAATTAGTTTCAAATTGTCAAATACCTTTGCATTTTGAATCACTTTTGCAATTTGACCGTATCTTTCAGAGGAACTGTTGCGGATTAATTTGATCTCATTTTGGAGATTGTTTTTGATGCTCAATTTCCTGTTCAAAGTCCAGTTAAGTTGAAAATTAAATGGAATGTATGTTTATAAATCTGGATTCAGTATTCAAAACTATGTTTTTATAAGAGTTAGAAGAAGAGAATGAAGTTGAAAGACTCGGCAACAAATTGCTGCTTAAACTTGGTGTTGAATAAAAAATCAGAAATTATTGAAAGGGTTGAAAATTGCTTTTGTGCAACAAGCAGCACAATAAGCCAGGACAATGTAGCTGTGATTATGTTCTTTGTAAGTTATTTTCTGTTTATCTAATTCCTCTTTACTAACCTGTCCTTGGCATGTATTGTACTTTGGGTGAGAGAGCAGGTAGGTATACTTGCAACTTTTTGGTGTCTCACTCGTGACCAATTTAAAGAAAGAACTTTTCTTTATGTACTATATTCGGAGTTCTCGGGTCATTGCAAAATGTTTCACAGACAATTAATCACTGTTGAACTGTAGTCACTTTTGTTTCAAAGATAAATGCTACAGGCAATTTTCAAACAGGAGGGTTCAACAAAAAGCAATTAGATACATGACTAGTTAGCCTTTTTTTGGAGGTGCTATTTGTCGGCCAAGACACAAAGGAACTTTCCTGCTCTTTGCATTGTGCCATCAAATCCTTTATATCCCTGCTTATGCAAATCGGACTATTATTTATCGGAGAGACAGCACCTCGCACAATATATTAGCCTCTCGATGGTGCACAGCAATAGGGCTTTAACCCACAACATTCTAACTAAGAAGCTTACTGAAGTTGCAAGCACAGCCACAGTGAATATCCCTTTAATCTATTTTTTCCCCCGCCCTATTCCTCTGCTGAGGCACATCATCTAGATTCCACCCACTTGTCCTTTGCTATCATGTTGAAAATGAGAACTGACTGTATGCGGAATTGGAGCCTGTCTGTCTCAACTTTGCACAGTTGACTGCCTCTGATTTTTTTTATAACTGCTGTTGTTCATCCTCGAGCACTAATTGCAAAAGGAATTCAGTTTTGCTATTGACGCCACTACCAATTGTTTTATCCCTCAATCCATTTAACACAAATGTATGTATTAAAAATGCTTTGTTTCATTATAGGTATGTTAGAATATTAGATCTGAGGCTACTCTGTTCCTTTTGCAATATTCTAACAGTGAAGGATCCTCCAGGGAGAAGTGATCATAATATGATAGAATTATGTAGTAAACCTAAATAAAGGTGATTACAAGGGGTTGAAGAAGGAGTTGCTAAAGTGGTATGGGAAAATTGATTGAAAGATAAGACAGTAGAGAAGCATCGGCAGACATTTGAGCAGATATTTCAAACTCTCAACAAAGATATATTCCATTGAGAAAGAAAGACTCTTGGAGAACGCGGCAACCTCTGTGGCTAAGTAAGGGAAGAAGAGATGTACTATGCTGCAAAGATTAGTGGTAGCCCTGAGGATTGCGAACAGCAAAAGGTGACTAAAAAATGATCACGCGAGAAATTGGAGTATGAAAGAACTAGCAAGACACAGACAGTATAATGTTCTGCAATCCCATACCAATCCCCCAGTCCCTTTGTGCCATTGCCAAAGACTCTATTGCCAAGGCAAAAAAGTAAAGGGGAGATTAGGCAGTCCTGTCTCATCCCACAATGCAACTCCAAGCACCCAGAACTCATCCGGGTTGTCCGGACACTCACCACAGGTGTCCTGTAAATTCGCTGAACCCAATCTATAAACCCTGCCCAAATCCAAACCGCCCCAGCACCTCCCACTCCATGCCCACACATATGCCCACTCCATCCGCTCAAAGGTCTTCTCCGTGTCCGTTGCCACCACTACTTCTACCTCCTGTCCCTCCGAGGGCGCCATAATTATATTAAGTAGCCTACAGACATTCGCCGACAACTGCCTTTCCGCCACAAACCCCGTCTGGTTCTCCCCATCACTTCCGGCACACTGTCCTCAATTTACGATCTTAGCACCTTTTTTGAAAAATATTTTATTGAGGCACTTATTTATTTACACATCAAACACAACCACAAAACAAAACAGGCCAACGAGGCTGCAAATAATCAAATCAACTAAATAACTAACACCCCACCATCCCGCTTCCCAGCTCCCCAACTTCCCTATTTTACCCCCCCACCCCAACCACCCCAACTGCTGACATCTTAACTGTTCTCAAAGAAGTCAATGAACAGCTGCCATCTCCGGGCAAACCTCTCCACAGACCCTCCGAAGGTAAACTTTATCTTATCCAATCTGAGAAACTCTGCCAGGTCACTCAACCACACCCTGAGTCCCTCCATTCTAATAAGATCCGTCTCCAAGCTACCAGGGAGGCAAAGGCCAAGACATCAGCCTCTCTTGCCCCCTGGACTCCCGGGTCTTATGATACTCCAAAGATCGTCACTTCTGGACTCGGGACCACCTTCACCTTCAAGACCTCTCACATAACGTCGGCAAACCCCTGCCAGAATACCCCAAGCTTCGGACAGGCCCAAAACATGTGGACATGATTCGCAGGCCCACTCGCACACTGCCCACACCTATCCTCCACCCCCTCAGAAAACTGGCCAATTTAGCGTGGCCAATCCACCTACCTCGCACATCTCTTTTGGTTGTGGGGATGTGACCCATGTAGACACGGGGAGAATGTGCAAACTCTACACAAACGGTTACCTGGGGCCGGGATCAAATCTGAGCCCTCGATGCTGTGAGGCAGCAGTGCTAACCACTGCGCCACCGTGCTGCCCTACCCCCTTAACTCTCTCACCACCGCCGACACCTTCGATGACTTAGGAATTGACCAGTCCAAACTCAATCTACGACTGTATTGAAATCGCTCCACATAATCAACCGATGCGTGTCTAGGTCCGGGATCCTCCCTCATACTTGCCTCATAAAGTCCAAGTAGTCCTAATTTGGGGCATAAACATTCACCAGGACTACCAGCATCCCCTCCAACTTCCCACTGACCATCACATATCTACCCCCCGGGCCGGCCACAATATACCCCATCTCAAAAGCCACTCTCTTATTAACCAACACCGCCTCCCCCCTCATCTTCATGTCCAACACCTGCCCCACCCATCCCTTCCTCAGCCTCATTTGATCCCCCAACTTCAGGTGTGTCTCCTGCAAGAACACCACGTCGCCTTCAGGCTCCTCAGATGCAAGAAAACATGTGACCGTTTAACCGGACCATTCAACCCTCGCACGTTCCATATGACCAGCCTGGTCAGGAGGCCCTCCCTACGCTCCCCTGCTGATCAGCCATATTCCTTTTTAAGCCAGCCCGGCCTGCGTCACGTGCCCCTCCAGACCCGCACTCAGATGCCTGCCGCCATCTCTCCCTTCCCAACTGTTCCACACCAGCCAGATCCACGTCAGCATCCTTCCCCACATCCCCAACCCCTACAACCAAACAAAAAACCAACCCGATCCCCCCATCCACACCTTCCTCCTGGCAACCCCCCACTTCACTTCCATTAACTAGACCGCCCAGCTGGCATGGTGGCCTCCGCCTAAGGCCTCTGACTTCCCTCACCAATCCAATCCACCCCCCCCCCCGCCCAATCCTCCAAACCACCAACAAACAAAGAGAAACAAAAGGCACACTCGCCATCACTGCTCCTCCATCGAAACCTACCCACCCAATGTGCCCCACAATTTACACAAAACATCTCTCCAAAGTTTAATGTCCTCACACTCCTCATGTTTCTTTCCCATCCAGTTCACCATCTAGGTGCAGAGTGCAGTAAAGTTTGATTATTTTCTTTATGATGCACGTCAGGAAAATTACCCAGTTTGTACAGAAAAGTCCATATGCCCAGTTGATCATTCATCCATTATTTACTTAAAAAATCTGACATCAGAAATCTAACAGCTCACTCCATAACATTGTATTTATTACTTAAATTTCCTTTTTAATTTTAAACCAAGTATGACTAACATGTAGCAAACAGGTGACAGGCAAAAGACTGATTATTAATGGCCAGGTGTGGTTTCTGTCTTGAACTGAAAGTAGCTTTGACAGTTGGGACATGTGTTACCCTAGGAGATCAGTGCAAAGGTTATTTGAATTACTGTCATGATCTGAGAAAGTGTGTACCAAACGTTAGTTTCTGACAGCTTTCCTTGGGGTTACTCCTTTTATGATTCAGTGATTCTCATCATATTGAAGTGTTAGGTGGGGAAAGGACCTGCAGTTCTACCTATTCAGTGTTTAAACAGTTGTCAACTATATTTTGTTTCTGTTTTTAAAAATTGGCTTGAAGTGCGTCACTGTGTCATAATGCAATGCAGGGTTTAGATGTTTACAGAAACTCAGCAAGTTAAGAGATAGTTTGTAAACTGGCATCCTCTGTGTTTACTGGGGCGGCACGGTAGCACAGTAGTTAGCACAGTTGCTTCACAGCTCCAGGGTCCCAGATTCAAGCTTGGGTCGCTGTCTGTGTGGAGTCTGCACATTCTCCCCGTGTCTACTTGGACTTCCTCCGAGTGCTCCGGTTTCCTCCCACAGTCCAAAGATGTGCAGGTTAGGTGGATTGGCCAAGCTAAATTGTCCTCAATGTCCAGAAAGGTTAGGTTGGGGTTACGGGGAGAGGGTGGATGTGCGGTCTTGGATGGGGTGCTGTTTCCAAGGGCCGGTGCAGACTTGATGGTCCGAATAGCCTTCATCTGCACTGTAAATTCTAAATTCTAAAAAGAAATTGGTGCCTGTAGCTTCCTGTCAAACGTGGACCTGAAGGTTGATCAGCGCAAACATGTTTTTTCTTTGTGAGCTTTTCATGTATTGTTTGTGTTGACTGTCAATTAAACTGTGCGATCAATTTAAACTGTTTGGATTGTATGACACCCTCCCGTCTCAATCTAATCTTTTACTCTCTTAGGACCAAGTTGTCACCTCGAGAGAGGCAGGCAAATTGTTTCCAGGCCATTGCAAATATCACTATGACTTCTTGGGAGTTCTTTTTTAAGGGAAGCATGAGCACAACTGGACTTCCAATTTTTCTTCCTCCTGTTAGTAGTTGCTAGTTTCCACTTGACATCTTTCATTACATTGAGGCTGAGATTGGGGAATCCGATGAATGTAGGGCAAGCAAATTAATGTTTGATCAAACCAGAACGTGGAATGCTCCAAGTTGCGACCTAACTGTTAATTTTTCACTATAAATGCTCAATGGTGGTTTTTTAAAAAGTTTAAACTCTTAAAATAAATTGGCATTCAAAGGTGGCTGAAGCGTATGTGCTTTTTAAATTTAACGTTTTATGTGTTGGTATCAAGAACTTACGTCCTGTATTGAGGTATTCCTCTCCGCAAAATTGTGAATCCTGTGTTCATGCGAAAAAGCCAAAGATGAAAAAAGATTGTTTCATCCACTTCAGCTAGCCCAGCACAGCAATCAGCTGCTTTTCGAACTCCTCCAATGCTTCTGAGTTCCCTCTCTTAACTGTTGGAATGTTCCAATTTGTTATCATTCAATCACTCATGATCTTTTTCCGAGGTCAGTTTAGAATTTACCTTAGGCGAACTAAAATGTATGTAATTTTGTACCACTGGCTTGATGTACCATGAACTAATATTCTAAATTAATCTTATTTGTACAATTTAAGATTGAGGATCCTGTTAGCATTTAAATTCTTTCTGGAATGCTGAGCTAAATGGTTGTTTGATTATTTTCTATTTAAAGAAACTTGATATTGTACATTTCAATTTAAAATGGTATGTTTTCAGAGGTATTTGATTTTTAGTATAGGAATATGATCATAATGCACATGGTAGTTACACTTTTATAGTGAATATGAATTTTAAGGTTTTTTGACTTGCACACAGCTCTGTTGAGCTGTGGAGTGTAGAATTATACTCCAGGTTTTACAACAACTTATATCAGAACATTCAAAACTTTGTTGAATTATCATGTGCATAAATTTCCAAGATAAAGGAAGGATATGATTGGCAAAATTAGTCATCAACTGTGTTCAAATCCTATCTTGTTTGTGGTGCAACAGCCCTTGGGATTTGCTTGAGGTAAGCTGATTATTGAAGAGAGACAGACTTCTTGTTTTGATAAACATGCATGTTAGATAGAAAACACAATAAGTCTTCTGTAAACATAATGAACAATATTTCAGAGACTTAACTTGTTTCGCGATCCTGATACAGTACTAACACATTTGCGAATGTACATGTTGCCTTCTGTTTAAATTTGGATCTCATTTCAAAATACATGACACTGATCTAACTAGGATCAGCTTGTTCTTTTCAATTATAATGTTCATTATTAAGCACCTCTAGAAACACAATGGATTATGAAAGAGAAATTTATCATGTCTTAAATTTGTTGCTGTAGGGCTGGCATTTTTGGCAACATTTATTCTTAGACACAATTTTTTCAGTGACCTGGGTATTGCACAGTTGCTACAATTGTCAGCTTCATGACAATTCATGCACAGCATTTGTTACTTTCAATGTTGAATTATCTCTTCAGAGTGAAAGATATTGTTTTGTACATCCTATTTTGTTATGTTTCATTCATAATGTTATTCAGTGTTGTCTCTCTCCTTTGCAGTTGTGGCCTTCTCTGTTGGCTACCATCAAAACAGACAGTTGTTTGGAGAGACGGGACTGCTACCAGGAAAACTGTATTTACAGAACATTCGACGTTATGCTGGGGGCAGAGTTGGTTTTGAGGCTTTTAGCTATGCACCAACCATTCTGTGGTTCCTGGATTGGTCTAACATGGATGCACACCTTGACAATATTGCCTTGTTGGGAATGGGCCTTTCAGTGTTTATACTACTCACAGGTTGCGCCAACATGATCATCATGCTTCTTTTGTGGATCCTCTATCACTCGTTGGTGAACATTGGCCAAATCTGGTGAGTGGAGTGACTATAATATTGTATAGTTAGAGTAAAAAATATATTCTATCGCGATTAATTGGTTGAATAGTACTGTTGCATGGGAAAATGCTCCTACCTTGTAAAATGGTGTATGCTATGATCTAGTATGAACAGCATCATAGGAGATTTTTTAAAAAGTCTTATCATTAATAGAAAATTATTTTTGTGTTTTATTTTCTTTGAGATAGCAAGAAGACATATCTATTTAGTAAGAAAAGCTTCACAGGGCCCTTGTTTTCAATTTTGATATTGCAACATTCAATATAATTTTATATGGAACCATAATATTCCATATAAAGACAGACAGTTGTAACAACTGTACAATACCCAGGTCATTGAAAAATAAATTGTGTCTTAAGAATAAATTATGTTGCCAAAAATGCACTGATTTAGTTGGATTTTCCCTGTAGGCCTTGAAATAAAACATGAGATATGGTAATAGGTGTAGTTATGGTATGGTGACTGTCTAAAAATTACCATTAGATACAGGCACAGTTTGGCAACATTGTACTTGATTAACTTGAGAATTAGTTAGCAGACAGGAAACAGAGTAGGAATAACTGAGCCTTTTTAGAAGTGGCAGGAGTGACTATTGGGGCCCTGCAGGGATCAGTGCTTGGGGCCCAACCATTCACAATACACATCTATGATTTGGATGAGTGAACCAGAAGTAATATTTCCACGTTTGCTCACGACACGAAACTTAATGGGAATGTGAGTGGTGTGGAGGATGTTAAGAGGCTTAAAAGTGACTTGGCCAAGTTGAGTGAGTGGACAAATACATGGCAGATGCAGTATAATGTGGATAAATGTGAAGCAATACACTTCAGATGGCAAAACGGAAAGGCAGAGTATTTAAATGGTGATAGATTAGGAAATATTGACCGACAAAGGTACCTGAGTGTCCTAAACAAGCAGGTACAGTAAATAGTTAGGAAGGCAAAAGGTATGTTGACCTTCATTGCAAGAGGACTTGAGGATATTGTACTACAGCAGTGCCTTGATGAGACCACATCTGGAGTACTGTGTGCAGTTTTGGTCTCCTTATCTAAGCAAAAATATACTTGCCATAGAGGAAGTGCAGTGAAGGTTCACCAGACTGGTTCCTGGGATGGCAGGATAGTTGTTTGAGGAGAGATTGGGTTGGTTGAGCCTGTATTCCCTGGAATTTAGAAGAATGAGAGGGAATCTAATTGAAAGGGCAGCACAGTGGTTAGCACAGTTGCCTCACAGCTCCAGGATCCCAGGTTCCATTCCCGGCTTGGGTCACTGTCTGTCTGGAGTCTGCATGTTCTCCCCGTGTCTGCGTGGGTTTCCTCCGGGTGCTCCGTTTCCTCCGACAGTCGAAAGATGTGCAGGTTAGGTGGATTGGCCGTTATAAATTGCCCTTAGTGTCCAAAAAGGTTAGGTGGGGTTACTAGGTTATGGGGATAGGGTGGAGGCGTGGGCTTAAGTAGGGTGCTTTTTCCAAGAGCCGGTGCAGATTCGATGGGCTGAATGGCCTCCTTCTGCACTGTAAATTCTATGATTCTATGAAAGGTACAAAATTCTGACAGGATTGGACAGACTGGTTCTAGGGATGTCATTTCCACTGACTGGAGGGTCTAACACATGGGTCACACTGTCAGGACAAGGAGTAGGCCGTTTCGGCCTGAGATGAGTAGAAACCTCTTCACTTGAAGTTGGGTGAACCTGTGGGAGTCTCCAAGTCACTCAATATATTTAAGAAGGAAATAATGGATTTCTATACTCCACAAAGACAATAAAAAGGAATGAAACCGGACGGACCAACTGGCATCAACTTAGGCACCCGAAACGGCAAACCCCCAGCCCTGTTGACCTTGCAATGTGCTCCTTACTGACATCTGGAGCTTTGTGCCAAAATTGGGGGAGCTTCCTCACAAACTAGTCAAGCAACAGTCTGACATTGTCATACTCACAAAATAATTCTTTAGCGATAATGTCTCAGGCACCACCATCACCATCCCTGTCCCATTATATCCTGTCCCAACCTCTATAGTGTTGAGTGATCCTATCATCGTGTTAAATGGGATAGATTCAAAACAGATCTAGCAACTTGAGATTGGTCAACCATGCCTTCAGAGGTCAGCAGAAGGAGTCAGAACTGTCCATTAAGGCTGGATGCTTACCCAGACCACATGCCTGAGTATTGTTCGCTCTATATTTCCCAAGAATTAACAGTCACTTCGATGAGCAATTAATTAAGTAAAGTCAGCACGGAGTTGTGAAAGGCAAACCGTGTTTAAATAACTTGATTGAGTTTTTTGATGAGGTGTTAGGGAGGATTGATGAAGGTAATGTATTTGATGTGACATACCTAGATTTTACAAAGGTGGTTGATAAAGTGCCAATAAATAGCAAAGTTAAAGCCCATGAAATAAAAGGGAGTGTGGCAGCATGGATACAAAGTTGGCTGTGTCAAAGGAAACAGAAAAACATTTGTTTTTCTGACCAGAGAAAAATGTACAGTAGGTTTCTACAGGGGGTTAGCACAAGGACCACTGCTTTTCTTAATCGGTATTAATGACTTGGACCTTGTTGTACAGGGTAGAAATTCTAAATTTGCAGATGGCAGAACTCGGAAGTATTGAGAACTGTGTGGAGGATAGTGATAGATTTCAAGAGAAAATGCAGGCTAGTGTAACGGCAGTTAAGTGGCAGAAGAAATTTAATGCAGATAAGTACGAATTGAATTAGGAGAGGTAATATAAAACAAATATAAAAAAGTGGTGCAGGGACAGAAACCTGAGGTACATGTGCACAAATCATTGACATGGCGGAGCAGGTTGAGAAAATTGGTAATAAGGCAAACAAGTTCATGGACATTATACATAGAAGCAGAGTATAAAAATAAGACATTTTGATGAACCTGTATAAAAAAACTAGTTTGACTGGAGTATTGTGTCCAATTCTAGAAAACACTTGAAAAAGGATAGGAAGACATGAGCAAGGGTGTAGAAAAGCTTTATTAAAATTGTTCCAGGGATGAGGGACTTCAGTTAGATTGGAGAAGCTGACATTGTTCTCCTGAGAGGAGAGAAGATTCAGAGGAGACTTGGTGAAAGTGTATAAGATCAAGACTGGTTGGGACAAAGTAGATTGAGAGAATCTATTCTCATTGGTGGAAGTGTTGAGAACCAGCCACCTACCATCCTGCTATTTTGCCACTCTACCCACCTCGAGCACCTACCACACCCTTCTGTCACCCTTTTTCCTTCCCCACCCAGCTGCTCTTACCCTCCTTGTCACCCTTGCCCAGTTATCCACCCAATCCCATACCTACTTATCTGCCCTATCTCTTACTTTCTTATCCACCCTATCCTATACCGCATCCTACTCCCTTACCCACTTGCTTATCCACCCTACCGGATTCCACACCCTATTCCCTTACCCACTTATCAGTGTAGTTTTTCAATGAAGCTTCGGGACGTTTTGATATTTTGGAGCGAGCAGGGATAAAAAGAAAAAGATATAACAAAAGAGTTACAAATTAATCTTTTTCATTACAACAAAAGCCAAAGCGGGCAGTTTCGAACAATGTTTTTCAAACTTTTTTTGCCCGGGACCCATTTTTACCAACCGGCCGACCTTCACGACCCACGCCAGCCGACCTTCGCGACTCACGTTAGCCAACATTCGGGACCCACCATTTTCTCTTCCCTTTAATGCAAGAGGTGAGCCTGGGCTTATATTCTATAGTCTAAAGTAGTGAAGAATGAGAAATGGTCTAATTGAAATAGGCATTATTCCCTCTGGACTCTACAGAGCAGATGCAGAATGTAAGGTTTCCTCAGATGGGTGGTTTACAGCCTCGGGTTATAGTTTGTAAATTACAACGTGATGATTTTAGACATAGATGAGGGGGAATTACTTAACTCAAAGTATTGTGAATCTTTTTAATCTTAAAATTCACTATCGACGAGAGTTCTGCAGGCTCAGCCGTTGAGCATATTCAAGACAGATGCAGGAAGACTGAATTGAAATCCAAAAAGTTTTCTCCTGGGTCAGCATGCTGACGTCAGGAGGAGGAGGCGTTTCTCCCTGGGCTCTGGGCATGCACACTGATGAGCCGGCAGGCACACGCAGCGCACCCGCATTTTTTTAGCTGATCGCGGCCGTCATTTTTAAAGCCGTTCGCAGATAGCATTTTTAAAAGCCAGCTGCTGCAGCCGTTGTGCCTGAATTCACGCGACCGAGAACGCCGCAATGGATGGCTCTGCAACCCACCTGCGGGTGGTGACCCTTGGTTTGAAAATGCCTGGTTTAGAAGGTATGACCCTGCAGCAGCTCTGGAAGTTGATGACTTTTGAGTCTGAGATACAGGGTTGCAGTACGCGAATCAATTCGTGAACTCAAATGTCCACATTTCATGTTTCGGATGTTGAACTATGAATTATAAATTTCTAATATCTCGTTGCTCTTTTTTGGATGATTTTGCAATTTAAATCACCATTGTTTCAATAGATTGAGAAAGGGACCAAATCTTTATGATGTTTGGTTTAGGGACAATCTCGGCCAGTCGGATCTGTCACACTATCACGCTAACCGAGAACCTATGAATACCATGGACATTTTTACCCTTTTAAAAAACATGGAATATG
This sequence comes from Scyliorhinus canicula, assembly GCF_902713615.1. Taxonomy (NCBI): domain Eukaryota; kingdom Metazoa; phylum Chordata; class Chondrichthyes; order Carcharhiniformes; family Scyliorhinidae; genus Scyliorhinus; species Scyliorhinus canicula. The sequence continues at coordinate 52,487,446 of NC_052160.1, read as the reverse complement.
GGCAACTTACTTTGACCCAAGGTTCAGTCTGGTGGTCAGGTGATTTCTGAACAGACAGGACAAACTGTCACTGCGAAAGGCATGGATTGATTCGTGGTCGTCAGCATGGTTTGTTCGACCCTGGGTGGGATTCTCCGATTGCCGACGCTAAAATCGCGTTCGGCGATCGCCAGGAGAATCAAAGTTTCTGACCAAATTGGGGCGGCGCTGCTTTCGCCATGCTCCGCACCATCCAAAGCCACGATGTATCTACGGCCTCAGGAAATTGCCTGAGGCCCGTATCCTGATGCTCCGTCCACGACTGGTCGAATTCCTTACATGTCGGTCGCAGGTGGTCTCATCCGTCGGGAACTCGGCGTAGCAACTGCGGACTCAGTCCAGCGCTGCCTCAGTCGGGGGGGGGGGGGGGGGGGGGGGGGTATAAGCGCATGAGTGTACACGGACCTGGCAATTCTCCGGAAAAGTGAGATCTCCTGGGATACGGGGCAGGTAGCAGGTTGGATCCAAAACAGGCTCAGTGTCAGGAAACAAAGGGTTGATGTTTTTGTAAATGGGAAAACAATTTCCAGTGGCGTTCCACGGGCTCAGTGTTGGGATCCTTGCTATTTCTTGTATATTAATGATATAGACTTAAATGTGGGTGGCATGATTGGGAAATTTGTAGATGACACAAAAATTGGCATTTGTGTGCGATAAAATGGTAGTTGTAATTTGGAGTTGATAGGGGAGAGAGATAGCTATTGATTCCAGAATTATATCACAAAGGTTTGGTTGAGTAGGCAGAGAAGTGACAAATGGAATTCAGCCCAGTAAAGTACGGGGTAATGCATTTAGGGTGGGCAAACAAAGCAAGGGAATACTCAATAAATGGGAAGATATTGAGATGGGTTGAGGAAGTGAGAGAACCTGGGAATGCATGTCCACAGGTCCTTGAATGTGGCAGGACAGATGGACAAGGTGGTCAAGAAGCGTATGGAATGTTTGTCTTTATTGGATGAGGCATTGAATACAAAAAGCAGGGATGTAATGATGGAATTGTGTAAAAAGCGGATTAGGCCACAGCTGGAGTTTTATGTACCCCATTACAGGAAAGACATAATTGCTTTGGAGAGAGTGCAGAGGAGATTTACAAAAATGTTGTAGGTCTGAGGAGACATTGAATAGGCTAGGATTGTTTTCCTTAGAACAGAGGAGACTAAGGAGTGATCTAATTAAGATGTATGAAATGATGAGGGGCCCAGATGCGGCGGACAGGACAGACTTGTTTCTCCGAGATGAGGGATCAATCACCAGAGGGCATAGATTTAAGGTGATTGATAGAAGGATTAGAGAGGACATGAGGAAATTGTTTAGCCATCTGGAATTCACTGCCTAAGTTGGTGGTTGAGGCTGAAATGCCCAACTCATTAAAATATACCAGGATCTGCATCTGAAGTGTTGTAACCTGCAAGGCCATGGACCAGGTCCTAGAAAATGGGATTTAAATGAGTGACTAGTTTATTTTATTTATCTTTTGACTGTGCAGACACAATGGGCTGAATGGGCTCTTTTGCACCATAACGTTTCTGTGGTGTATCTCTCTGGGAAGTCATTAAAATGTATATGTCTGTGTGGAGGACCTTCCCATGAAAAGACATTCATGATGCAGGATCACTTGGTGAATTTACAGCTCTATTGGCTGGATATATGCAGAACCTCAAAGATAATAGATACCCCAGACTTGGTATCTGTAGATTCAAATTCTAACAGAGGCTTTTAAAGTTCATTTATGGGATGTGGGTGTCACTGGCTCAGCCAGCATTTATTGCCCATCCCCAATAGGGAGTTGTGGGGAAACCATTTTATCGCAAGCAAATGTGAATGGCCACTGTTCAATCCCCATTGTGTGGCAATAGATCAGTTGAGTGGATAATGGAAGTGTTGATTCTATGGTCACAATATCAAAATTGGCTTGAGATAACAAATTTTGTTGTTCCAAAAACAGGCCAGAGCAAGTCAATCTGGGACAACTTAGGACAAAGGGACCATCACCTCCCCAGGAAGAAGGAAGGAACCCTGCCTAAACAGACAATCATCTCAGGCAGTGAGCAGAGGAGTTAATTTGTTTTCACCTGCAAAATGAAGCTCAGCCACAACTTTGCCTGAAAAACTAGAAACATCCAGAGAAGAGAAACTCTTTAGCCCTGCAGCGTTTTTATCTTAAAGGACTGATTAAGAACTCCTGATAAGCAAGGCAAATGGCATGCTGGGTTGGCGTTTATTGCAAGGGGAATGGAATGAAAAAGAAGGGATATTTTATTGCAGCTCTGAAGCGCCTTGGTGATACCACATCTAGAGTACTGTGTTCAGTTTTGGCCTCCTCATTTGAAAAAGGATGTTATTGTGCTAGAAGCAGTTCGAAGAAGGTTCATGTGGGATGAAGGGCTTGCCTTCTGAAGAAAGGTTGAATGGGTTGGGCCTATACCCATTGGGGATTAGAAGACTGAGAGGTGATCTTAGTGGAAATTTAACAAAAAGAAAATGCTGGCAGGTCTGGCACTTTGAGCCCACTCTGACTTCATCAGAATCAAAAAATGTAAGATCTTGAGTGGAATTGATAGGGTAAATATCCGGAGGACATTTCCTCTTGTGGGGGAGGAGAGAACTAGGGGGCACAGTTTAAAATAAAGAGATCTCCCTTTTAAAAAGGAGATGAGGAGAATTGTTTCCTCACCACAGAGTTGTTGGTCTGGACCTCTCTTTCCCGGAAAGCAATGGAGGCTGGGTCATTGAATTTACTGAAGGCTGGGTTAGATAGATTTTTGATAGACAAGGGAGTGCAGAGTTACTCGGGGCAGACAGGAAACTGGAGTTGAGACCACAACCACAACCAGCCATGATCTCAAAAATGGCAGAGCAGGCTCTGCGGGCCAAATGGCCTAATCCTGCTCCTAAGTTCTGTGTCCTTATTTGTTTCTGCTCATCTTTGTAATTCTGCTCATCTAACTGCATGTGAAATTTCTAGAACTCAACTTGTGTGTGCGTGTCTGTTTTTTGAGGGAGTTTCATTGCACTCATGTTCTGGGTATTGTGTGAATAAACATTGATTTTTTTTTATTCAAACTTACCAGAAAGCCTGTTTGTGTCTATTCTTCAAAATCGCAGCACTCAAGTGTTTAAAACATTCCTTCTGAATGTATATCTTGTTGTTAACAACCAAGAGGCAAGGAAAAAGGAGTAAAGTTATCCTGCTATCTCTCCCCATCTGTAACACTTCTCAGACTGGATAGTAGCTCATTGTGTCTGTTCAGGAGCTCTAGATGTTTGTAGTCTTATTGCGATATACATGTACACATGTTTTGGACAAAATGTTGAAATACTAAGTAGTTTAATGCAGTATTCCTCTATAACACAAGGATCTAGGGTGGTGTATTATTTTAATCTGAAAACAGATTCATAATCAGAGAATTGTTACAGCACAGAAGGAGTCCATTTGGCCCATCAAATCTGCGTCAGCTCTCTGAATCAGCTATTCACTTATGCCATTTTCCGACCTTTCTCTGGTAACCGTGCACATTCTTCCTTTTCAGATAAAAAAAAGCATTAGGCTGGGCCTCTGAATTACTCAGCCAATGATATTACCACTAAAAGATTGTCTCCCAGAGTTTTTTTTTGCTTTTTCAAACTTTGTCTCAATTTTATCCTTTCTTAAGGAGAACAACTCCAAATTATACTCTACTCTTGTGCTACTGTCTGATGATAAACCTTTGTTGCACAAACTAAAACTGACTTACTGAACCTTAAGATTAGAAACTATCATCAGCTGCAGCGCACCTGTGATCTAGGAAATAAATGCTGTAATTTACTTTCCGTTTTCATGGTGGGTAATTGATAATCTGGCCTCCCGAATAATCCTTTTCATGCAATGCAGCTTCTCCATTAGGAACTTGTGGGAATGGCGCCATTGAATTTCTTGGGATCAGACAATTTAAATAAGAGTGGGCAATTGAACAAATATCATCCGAGCTGGAGAACCTGCTAGGTGGGGGAGGAAATTGTGCTGTGCAACAGTCAGTGTTAGAAAGTGTTACTGGGCACTGCCAGATTTTCTCCCCCCACCCCCCCTTGCCTCAATAGCATAATCCGTTTGTCTTGACCCCTGAGGGAATTTAGAACCTTATTTCTATAAACACAAAGTTTGCATTTATGAACCACTTTCTAATACAGAAAAATACTCTTAGATGCTTCACTGAGGTAAGAGGGAACTAAATGGATACAGAGCTAATGAAGGAAAAATCAAGAGATGACCAAAGACTTGGGGTACACGGTCATCCAACAGTATCAGATTGGTTGCCCATTGTCCGCTGCAACCCCAATTTCCTCTCAATTTATTTCAACAACAAAACTCTGGTAGGTTGGTTGTATGATGTGTGGCTTGATTGACTGTTTTGCACCCCTGCCAAAATTAAAAATTTCACCACTGGTCAAAGCAGTTGGTTTGAAGATGGGCCTTAAAGGAGTAGGGTAACTGGAGATGTACAGGGAGGAGAAATGCACAAGAGGCAGGAGTCCTAAGAAGCGCAGGTTTGGTCTAATGAGGGAACGGAATACACAACGAACAGTAGGATGCTCGGAGGACCAGAGGCAGCTTGGTCTGCTTGTCCAAACATCCCTGAAGGCAACAGAGCAGATATGGTTATAAAGCCATATGGGATACTTGCCTTTATTAACCGAGGCATAGTATATAAAAGGGAGGTTATGATGGAGATAAATAAAATGCTAATTAGGCCACAGCTAGAGTATTGGGTGCAGTTCTGGTCGCCGCACTATAGGAAGGATGCAATTGTACTAGAAAGGGTGCAGAGGGGGATTCACCAGGATGTTGCCTCTGATGGAGTTATTTTTCTTTGAGCAGAGGAAGCTGAGGGGGGACCTGCTTTAGGTGTACAAAATTATGAGGGACCCAGGGAGATGGGAAGAAACCTTTCCCCTTAGTACAGGGGTCAATAACCAGGGGGCATAGATTTAAGGTAAGGAACAGGAGATTTAGAGGGGATTTGAGGAAATATTTTTTCACCCAGAGGGTTGTAGGAATCTGGAACTCACTGCCTGAAAGGATGGTAGAGGCAAGAACCCTCAACATTTAAGAAGCATTCAGATGAGCAGTTGAGAAGCCATAGCATACAAGACTGCAGACCAAGTGCTGGGAAATGTGATTAGAATAGATAGGGGCTTGATGGCTGGCATGGACACAATGGATGAATGGGCCTCTTGCTGTGCTGTTAAAAACTCTTAAGGGTGGGGTTTTAAGGCTGGAGGAGGTTAGAAAGGTAGGGAAGGGTGAGGTCACAGAAGAATTTAAACACCAGGGTAGAATTTTGAATTTGAGGTGTTAGGGGAGCCAGTGTAAGTCGTTGAGAACGGAGGTTGGTCAAGTGGAACTTACTGCAGGACAGATGCAGTGGCTGGACTATGGCATGTTAGCCAAGAAAGTATTGGAGTAGCTGATCCTGGTGGTGATGGGGCCAAATGAAATACTCCTCTACTGCTGCCTGCAATTAGTGTTGTAGGGTGTTAGATATCATAGTAGATCTTAATGAAATCTTCATAGTCTTAAGTATTTATTAACTACAAGAACTATGTACATATATAATAAAGGATTTAAGCTCGGAGCTGTCTACAAGCTTGCTTGTGCACATGGCTCTGCCTATCACGAGACTGGTCCCTCTGTGTGGATCATGTGTTCTTTCACATCACTGTGTGGATGGTACTATACTCAGTTCCACGTTAACCTTAAATGTTCCAGACCCTCAAACTACGGCCGTGCCCCACCAAAGTGTTTAGCAAATGTACTTCAAGTTATTCTAGTTTACTCCATGTGCTTACCTCACAATTACTATCCCACCTCCCCCCCCCCCCCCCCCCCTTCAAGTTTCTGAGTTCATAAGTTCAGACCTTGTATCCCTTTCATATTTTGTTTGCACTATGTTTGGAGGAATACTAGGCTGTGTTGTTACAGTTAAACTCTTATTGATATGGAGGGTGTTCTGGCATCTGGGCATTTTTTTATCGTCTTCCATTCCTGGGTAGTGAATTGCTCTTTGTCGATTCGGCAGCTGCGGTGAGAGATGATTGTTGTTCCGTCCTGTATCTTGCAAGGTGGACTGATGTTGTGCTCATCTTTATGTCAGTTTTTCCTCCACTTCCTTCATTTTGTGGGTCGTCGCAATCTTCTCTGTGTGTATGTAGTGTTGTGGTAAGCTCCCCTTTGCATTTGGCTGTGTGGTGCGCTGACTTCAATGGAGGGCTGCCACTTTGTTCCAGCATCATCTGTTGGCACTACCATGCTGGCCAGGAGTTGCAGCATTTGCTCTGCGGTCGCTGTGTTGACCTCATCAACAGCCATCGGAGCAGAAGGTTGAGGCTCCTCTGGTTGTTGGTTGCTCTCTTGTCTATTCTCCACTGGAGAAATATCGGAGTGGTTCATTGGTCAAATTTTTCCATCTTCCACATAAAACAAAATAATACAAAGCAACGAAATAGAATAAAACACCAATACACACAACTCCCAAAACAGAGCCTAACCCTTCCCAAAACTTAACCTCTCCTCCCAACCCCTCCCCCACTTGGCAACTAACGGTGACCAGCTCCTTGAAATACACAATAAATGGCTGCCATCTCCCCATAATTGCTCCCCTTGCGGCGTACGTGACTTTCCCGAGGTATAGGAACTCTATCAGATCTACTCGTCACTCTGAGGCACTGGGCGCAGCAGCCGATCTCCACCCCAGGAGTGCCTGTCTGCAGACAATCAGTGAGGTGAAGGCCAGGATGTTGGCCCCCACGCCTGTCTGTAGCTCCTGCAAGTCTGACATCCCAAATATGGCCACTGAAGGACAGGGCTCCACTTCAGTGTTCACAATCCCTGACTTGGTGCGAAAGAAGGAGACCCAGAAACCCACAAGCTTGGGGCAAGATCAGAATCTGTGCACATGGTTGGCCGGATCCCCTGAACAGCACTCACACTTATATTCCACCCTATTTTGAGTTGGTTTGAACCAAGCCTCGCACACGAGGACATGGAGTTCACTCTCCTCAGGGCCTCGCTCCACACCCCGTCATCTAAAATGGGCCCAAATTCCTCCTCCCACCTGGATGTAACCACTTCCACCAACACTGACACCTCCGATATAATCCGCCCATAAATACCGGAGGTGCTCCCTTCCACCGACCCTGCGAGCGAAAGAACCCTCTCCATTAGAGAGGTTGTCGGCACCATGGGGAATCTCGGGAAAACCTATTTTGTAAAGGTTTGAACTTGTAAATATCTGAATAAGTCAGGTTGAGAGAGCCCAAATTTCTCCGACAGTTGCTCTAAACTGGCAAGCCGCCCCTCCAGGAGAAGATCACCCATTCGCTCCAACCCCTTCCCCTCCCACCCCAGAAAGTGGCATCTATCTCGCAGGATCGAGCAGATGATTCGCACAAATGAGAGCCAGCTTTGACACTAACTCCAATTTAAAAAGCTGTTGAAATTGTCTCCATATCTCCAAAGAGGAGACAAACACTGGATTTGCCGAACACTTTGCCGGTGAGAATGGGAGCGAGGCCGTCACTAATGCCACCAACCTAGATCCTCTACCCGACTTCGATTCCATCTGCACCCACGTAACTCCCGGATCACTGTACCAACCTAACACCTTCTCTGCATTCTCTGCCCAGTAATAAAATATCAAGTTTGGCAACGCAAAGCCCCTGACTGCCTATCCCTTTGAAGGTCTGTCCTCTGAATTCTCGTGGTCATGCCTGCCCATAAAAATGGACGTAATCAACTTTTCGACTCCCCCATAAAAGGATATATGGAGGAAGACCGACAAACACTGGGGAAAAAAAACAAAAATCTCAGCAAAATATCCATCTTGACTGACTGAACCCTGCTCACTATGGACAGGTGGAAGATTATCCCACCTTTGCAGACCGGTCCTAACCTTGCCTACTAAGTCCATATAGTTTATGGAGATGGGCTCACTCCTGGGCTACTTGAACCCCCAGATACCTAACGCTGGAACCAGCCATATCAAAAGGTAGCACCCCTAGATTAACTCCCTAACCCGGGGATTAACAGGAAAGCACTCACTTTTTTTCAGGTTCAGCTTGAACCCTGAAAAAGAGCCAAAGTGCCTCAGCAGTTCCAATATATCGCACATGGTGCAGACCGGGTTCATCAGCATGCAGGGACACCTAGTGGTCCACGCGTCCCCTCACTATTCCCCTCCACATATCTGATGCCCCCAAGGTGATGGCCAAAGGCTATCATCAATGCAAACAAGAGGGGGGACCTAGGGCAGGCATTTTAAAAGTGGTGGTTGCGACCCACAGGTGGGTCACAAGCGGGTGTCGGGAGGGTCGCCCATCGCAGCCTTCTCGATCGTGGGAATTCACACGCACAGCCGGCTGCAAACGACTTTGAAATTGACAGCCGCGACTAGCTAAAAAAATGCGGGAGCACTGCGCATGCATGCCTGCTTATCAGTGCACATGCGGGCCGGGAGTGTTGGGACCTGAACCCGGGATCAAAGTGTATAGCGACATGGCGGTGGCTGACTGCGTGGTGATAACCGATAATGAACAAGGCTATCACCTTGATCTGTTTTGCATCCCTAAACATTACTCAAATGATCTGGAGAGGGTATATATTCCTCATGGTTTAATCATGGACAGAATTGAACATTTGGCAAGGGATATAATGAAAACCATCGGAAATCATCACATCTCATCCTCTGTGTACTGAACGGTGGCTATAAATGTCTTGCTGACCTTTTAGACTACATTAAAGCATTGAATCAAAACAGTGTCCAGTCAATCCCAATGACAGTGGACTTCATCCGCTTGAAGAGTTACTGTAATGATCAGTCTAAAGGGGAGCTGCTCAGAGTTTACGAATTGAGGTACGAAATCCGCGCTTTCCTCCTCGAGAAATTGCCCTCTCTGGCTGATTCGTTTGCTGATGAAACTTGGATGCTAACTATGTCTTACCTCTCCTCCTGTGAACCTGATTGCAGTGAGATTATGAGGACCAAGCAGTTTCACCTCTCGCATTAAAGGTAAGAGAAAATGGTGGTTTACAGAGGTCGGCCGGCGTGGGTCCCAAAGGTTGGCTGGTTGGTAAAATTGGGTCCCCGGAAAAGAAGTTTGAAAAACACCGACATAGGGCACCCCTGCCTCATTCTCCTATTTAACTGGAAATACCCTGAGGTCATGTTATTGGTGCGGACGCTAGTTCTTGGGGCTTTGTACACCAGTTGTATCCAAGGCATAAACTTGGGCCCCAACCCAAACTTCTTCAAAACTGCAAAATGATACCCCCATTCTAGCCTATTGAATGTCTCTTTGGCATCTAATGCAATGATTACCTCGGAATCCGTCCCCTCAGACAGGGAAAGCACCATATTTAGCAATTGCCGCGTTAGACAACAATTGCCAGTCTTAACAAAACCCGTCTGATCTCCCCCAATAACTTGAGGGAGACGTGGTTCCAGCCTCAGTGCTGCACCTTGAATAATAATCTTGCCGTATACCTTTTTATCCAGACCTGAAGCAATTCTGTATCTAAGGAATCTTTTTCTCCAATGTCCCTCATTACCTGAATGACCTGAGCCTTGGAGAAGTCCAAATTGATTTGGAAGAGTGGATATCAGACTCATGGTTAAAAGATTTTCATCTCAGTTCAGCTTTTAAGAAGCCGTTGAAATTCATGCTGGCACCACTGTTTGTTTGAAGTGGCAGGGTTTACCCGTGCTTGCTGGTTTTGGAGAGTTCCCGCTGAAAATGCGCTCATGCTCCGCTTTGAAAATATTTTAAGTACCGTAATTTCCGGACTATAAAGCGCACCTGACTATAAGCTGCACCCACTGATTTTGAAATTTTTTTTTATTTTGAACATAAATAAACCGCACACGTATATAAGCCGCAGGTGCTTACCGGTACATTGAAACAAATGAGCTTTACACAGGCCTTAACGAAATACGGCTTGTAACAAAAATAAAAAATTAGCGGTAAAGAATAGCCTACCAAGAAAGTCATTGGTCACTGTGGAGCGAAATCAATCCGATTAAGCTCTTAAGATTAACATAGAATCATCAGTTTGAAACATTAAAAATAAATAAATCATGTGTAAAAAGAAGTATTTTATTACTGATCGTAATCAAGATATCACCAACCCAGGTGATCAGAGTCACTATCCTCCTCTTGTGCACTGAAACCACTGAAGTCATCTCCTTCAGTGTCAGAGTTGAATAGCCTCAGAATTGCTTCATCCGATGTTGGATTGTTTTCATTGTCGCTCTCATCACTTTCATCCGGAGGCAAATTTCCCGCTGAGCTCATGCTGCCCTCTTCAACACGCAGCAATCCAGCTTTTCGAAACCCGTTGATGATAGTGGATTTTTTAACAATGCTCCACGCTGTCAGGACCCACTGGCAGACTTGACCATAAGTTGCTCTTCGCATGCGGCCCGTTTTAGTGAAGGATTTCTCCCCACTTGTCATCCAAGCCTCCCACTGAACACGAAGCGCCACCTTAAATGCACGATTTAAACTGATGTCGAGTGGCTGTAAATACTTTGTTGTGCCCCCAGGAATCACAGCTGGAATTGAGTTCGTCCTCTTGATGGCTTCTTTCACAGAATCTGTTATGTGGGCCCTCATGCTGTCCAAAACGAGCAATGCCTTGTTCCTGTGAAAGAATCCTCCCGGTCGCTTGCCGTAGCACTCCGTATGCCATTCGTGCATTAGGCTTTCCGTCATCCATCCTTTCTTGTTGACTTTCACAACAATTCCTGTAGGGAATTTTTCTTTTGGTATCGTCGTGCGTTTAAAAATCACCATCGGTGGAAGCTTTTCTCCCGATGCCGTGCAACTCAGAACACAGGTGAAGTGCGTTTTTTCATGCCCAGTTGTTTTCAGCATGACGGATGATTCACCTTTCCTGTTGACAGTCCGAGTGAGAGGCAGGTCAAATGTCAGAGGAACCTCATCCATATTTATGATATTGTGCGGGCCAATGGAATGCTCTGCTATCTTTGCATCAATGAATTTGCGGAAGTTTGAAATTTTTTCCTCGTAGTCGGGAGGGAGCTGCTGACACAAACTCGTCCGTACCCTGATGGACAGGCCTTTACGTCTCATAAATCTGAGACACCACGATGGTCCACCTCTAAAATTCTCAAACTTCATTGCGGTGGCGATTGTTTTGGCTTTCAGTCGGATCTGTACAGTTGAAACACCTCGGCCGTCTGCTCTCTGCATGTTGACCCAGTCTTCGAGCTCATTTTCTAGTTCGGGCCATCTGCTTTTCTTCCCTCTGAAAGCTTTAGTTGTCTTTTTGCACTGAGTCAATTCCTCACGCTGCTGTTTCCAACGTCTTATCATCGACTCATTAAGACCAAGCTCTAGTGCAGCAGCTCTATTTCCTTTTCCAACAGCCAGATCGATCGCCTTCAACTTGAAAGCTGCATCATATGCATTTCTCCGTGTCTTTGCCATGATGAGGGTGACAAAATGACTACCGTAATCAGAATGATGGGATGTTTGAGCGCGCTCGATTTAATCTAAACAGTAAACTAAAAAGTTACATTGTTTTACCTTGACCCGTTACGCAATTTCATTGGTTTAGTGAAAAGAAAGCGGGAAAAATCCATAAATAAGCCGCGTCGTTGTATAAGCCGCGAGGTTCAAAACGTGTGAAATAAGTAGCGGCTTATAGTCCGGAAACTACGGTAGTGGCTGACTGGATTGACTAGCGCCAAACTTTTGCATTTCAGTGCTGTTCTTTAGGGGTACGTAAACATTGCATCCTGGCCATTGCCAGTCTTTAAAGTTGGTTCTTTAGTTGCGATTCTTCCAAGTTAATTGATACTTCCCTTTTGGAAGAACTCGTGAATCTGTTTTCACCAAAGGAGTTTTTAAATGGCAATGTCTAAGCACTGAGCTATTTAAAAGTTTCTCAAGACTTGCTTGTGGTGAACCACTGTGCACCTGTATTAGGGGATGTACGGTAGGACCTGCACTACAGGTTCGCCGGTAGCCCCTTACGGCTGGCTCCACCCACAAGGAGCCATATAAATATGCGTGACCTCCTCCTGATCAGCCATTTCGCCAGCTGCAGTAGGAGGCCACGCATCTGACTGTAATAAAGCCACAGTTGTACCAATCTTAGTCTTTCGTGCAATTGATCGTCCATCAATTTATTACAGTCAGATGCGTGACGCCCTCTGCCGAGGTACATGTGCCAGCGCACAAGTAGACCAACTCCGTGCTCTGCACTACAGCCTTTGTCACCCGGGGTCACTCGATTGTACCACCTCATCAAACCCTGCAATCTGCCCTACTCCGTCGAGAACGTACGGACAGTCACCAGAGACTGCCAGGTCTGTGCGGAGTGCAAGCCGCACTTCTACCGGCCGGACCGCACGCACCTGGTGAAGGCCTCCCGCCCCTTTGAACGCCTCGGTGTGGATTTCATGGGGCCCCTCCCCTCCTCCGACCGCAACACATATATCCTCAGTGTGGTCGATGAATTCTCCAGGTTCCCCTTCGCCACCGTCATCAAGGCCCTCAACACTATCTTTGCTCTGATTTGTTTCCCCGACTGCATCCACAGTGACAGGGGATCCTCATTCATGAGCGATGAGCTGCGTCAGTTCCTGCTTAGCTGGGGTATCGCCTCCAGCAGGATGACCAGCTACAACCCCCGGAGAAATGGGCAGGTAGAAAGGGAGAACGGGACGGTTTGGAGGGCCGTCCAGCTGGCCCTACGGTCCAGAAACCTCCCAGCCTCTCGCTGGTAACAGGTCCTCCCTGATGGACTACACTCCATAAAAACCTCCATACAGTCTCTACTGTGCACTGCCACAACACACCCCATGAACGTGTTTTTACCTTCCCCAGGACGTCCACATCCGGGGTGTCGCTCCCGACTTGGCTCACAGCTCCAGGACCGGTCCTTCTATGTAGGCAAGCCCGACTCCACAAGGTGGACCCGTTGGTGGACAGGGTACACTTGCTCCACGCCAACCCCCAGTATGCCTATGTGGAGTTCCCCGACGGCCCCCAGGATACGGTCTCACTCGGGGACCTGCCTCCCTCAGGTTCCACTCCCACACACTTCCCCACCCACGCACCAACACCCCTCCCCCGGAGCTCCCAACATTAGCCCCACCAGGTCCATCCCTCCTTCCCCTGCCCACGCTAGAGGACGAGGAAGATTTTGGCACGCTCCCAGAGTCATCCGACTACTGGCCAGCACCAACATCGCCAGCACCGACGTCGACGACGCCAGCACCGATATCGCCGTCACCATTACGTCGCTCCCAGCGAACCGTCAAACCACTGGACCGACTTAACCTCTGTCGGGCACCGGACTACCTAAATGGACATATTGTTTTCACCTCCCCACTGTAAATTATTTGTAAATCTGTATGTATTTCCACGCCACCCCCGCCTGACTCATTTTTAACAGGGGGTGAATGTGGTGAATCACTGTGCACCTGTATTAGGGGATGTATGGTAGGACCTGCACTACAGGTTCACCGGTAACCCCTGCCGGCTAGCTCCGCCCACAAAGAGCCGTATAAATATGCGTGACCTCCTCCTGATCAGCCATTTCGCCAGCTGCAGTAGGAGGCCACGCATCTGACTGTAATAAAGCCACAGTTGTACCAATCTGAGTCTTTTGTGTAATTGATCGTGCATCATTGCTGTATCCTGGAATTTAAATCCCTTAGCCCACCCATGCCAGGTTCATTGACTCTGCACATTGGGAATTGAAGCTAGAATGCCAAGAGATCCCACAGTGCCTTCTGCTGCAGTGAGAAATTTCAAATTTCTGCCTTCAGCTTCCAAACCATTCTTTGGAGCTTTTCTCTGGCGCTTTATCTCCGCAACGTCTATTTCTTGAACTTTTCTTCAGGTCAGAACGATTTGTCAAATTTTTCTTTCGTCTTGCAGGACTTTAGTTTGTCTCTGCATTTTCGTGAGGTTTTGTGTTTTTCAATTCACTGATACTATGGTCCGTAACTTCTACAGAGTGGCAATCGCGCCAGAGTTGCCTGCGCTGGGATTCCTAACCTCCTGTCTCGCCTTACTTTCCTCACTCAGGCTGGGGTAGATAGGAGCAGGGAAGCTGAACCCCAGCAGGATCGTCGTGGAGTAACTGGGGTACAGACAGGTAAGTCAATCGCCAGTCACTCCCTCTTTTTGCTGGTGCGGAGGGGTCCGGGAGGGGAGGCAGATCTAGGAGAAAAGGATGTGGGTCAGGGGAACTGCTGGAACCATTCAGAATTAGCAATTTAAATTGCTTCTGTCGGATGGTTCTCAACCCAGTGCAATTATCCAAAAGAAGTTAGCTCTTCTGGGCAATTGCTGGGTAGACCCTTATGTTGGAACCTCCAAGGAGATTCCCAGCGCATCGTAGGGGTATCCCATAAATGTGACGCTGGGGGACCCGGGCATTGTGTTGTTGGATACCGTTCTGTAAGCCTTAATGAAGTTATTGTAGTCTTTATGTTAACGATATGTATTAAGTACAAGAACTATGCACATTTATATAGTAAAAGGTTCAAACGAGGCGCTGTCCAATACTTGCTTGTGTTCATGGCTCTATTCAACATTAGACTGACCCCCTAGGTGTGCGTCATGCGTTCTCTTATATCACTGTGAGGGCAGTACAGTACTTATTCCCATGTTATCTCCATATGTGGCAGACTCTTATACTACAATCAGTGGCAGAAAATATTTCAAAAGTTTTGGAGGTTGGAGGTGAGGGTTGGTGGTCTGAGAAACAATGCTTGTGTGTTTTATTTAGAATTAGAAATGACAGCACACAGAGTGTTTGGATCAACCAGTCTATATTCTAAATGCTACCAGAAAAATACAGGGAATTTTTGTTAGAGTAGAGGAAATTACAGGTGATTTGACAGGTTTGTAAAATAACGTACACACAAGTGTAGTGCAAGAGTATTTAATGTTTGCAAATGCCCTTCACCCATTGGAAGTCTTGCCGTAAGGTAACTAAAGCGTATGAAAATCCTAAATGCTTCAGTTTATTCTTTGATTTTAGTGACTTTCATGGTTTAATGCCATTAAAGATTTTGCTTGCATATAATGCTGTGGTAAATGTAGCCATGAAAACTGATTTGCTGTACAACTCTCACTGGAAATATTTCTTACAAGACATATCAATTTTAAAGACATCTAGATCTGTAGCTGCTTTCTTGAGCAAAACTGAGGAATGTTTTCCCTAGTTAAAATATGCAACCCACATCATGTTGCACTTTATTCCATGATGAAACAAATTCTTATCAGATTAAAACACAGATTACATCGTGTTGCAGTGCATGCACAATATTCTGAATGGTTTCAATGTGAAAAGTCATGCTTGTCACTGTGTAATTTCTGAGTGAGCTGAAAGATTATTGCTTTTATCATACTTGATTTTGTTCATTATTACTCATCCTGAAAACAGATCCTTTACAGATTTTGGTTTCTATTTTTAGTGACTCTTTAGAAAATGGAAAATCGCTGCTACCGCCTCGAAAAAGGGTAATTTTAATGCACCCTGCTTCCTTTCTGTATGCATCTTGCTATGTGCCATTGCTTGAAATTAATGAATATTGTCAGCTACACACACACTTTAGCATTTATTACATCTATATAACGGTAATCGAAATCTGTTAAGGAAGCAATTGTGCACTGTGCATACGTGCTACAGTTCATTCAAGCATAATTATTTTATTCATCAGTCATTCTGATATAGGTCACTGCATGGTCAAATAACACATTACCATGTTGTATGTCCAGGGACTTACCGTTAACCCATTTGAGTACATTATAATTATTTTTAAACACTATCACACAAAGGGCAGATACTGCTTAATTTCAGTTATATCGTAATTTTCGAGGTTTTATTTGGTATCCCATTATCCACTATATTGAGTGAGCGTGCTATTTACCGTCTCAGGCGAAAATGATGCACAAATGAATTGTTTTTGCCCGTTGCTGCTATAATTGCTGCCATCTACATTGCAATGAGCTCCACCGTGTATGTTGCCTGTTCAGATTCATTGTGTTTGCTTTCCATACCGTTTAGCCCTGGGAAAGATTGAACAGGCTGGGACTCTTCCTTTGGAAAAGAGAGATCTGAGGAGCGATCTGATAGATTATGAAGGATTTTGACGTGGTAGATTTAGAGATGTTTCCGGCTGTGGGCAGTATACAAACTAGTGGCCAGAAAACGAAAATAGTAATAAACCCAATAAGGAATTCAGGAGAAACTTCTTATGTGGAAAGTGGATAGACGGTAGAACTTGCTACCACAGGGAGTAGCTGTAGCATGCATGCACGCAAGAAAAAGCTAAATTTAGCTCATAGAGGAGAGCGAAATAGAGGGATATATTGATGGGAAAAATGGTGGGAGGAGGCTCATGTCGCGCATAAATACCAACGTGGACCTGATAGTGTGAAAGGCATATTTCAGTACTGCAAATGCTTAGTGAAATTAGATCTTGGTCCTTCAAGGGTAAAATCAGAAAGCACCTTTTCACACAAACGTGGTAAACGTTTGGAACTATCTTCACCCCCAAAAGCTGTAGATGCTAGGTTAATTCGAACTTTTCCGTTCCTGCATATTGGAAAAGAAGAGTTTTATTGGGACAGGGATAACAAGGTCAGATAATGTGCTGAAGTCTGTGGGTCAGAAGTTGTTGACGGCAACTGAAGGGTATGGGATTGAACTATAAGCTTTTTGTCTTTTGGGTGCTTTTTATTTAATTGTCAATCCAATTTTTATTGTAAAACTGAAATAATGCCAGTGTGATCTTTGTAGTTGTGCCACACAAAAAAAATCCTGAAATGAACAATTGAAATCAGTTGCCTTTAATTATGTTTCTTTTAACGTCACGGAAATAGCAAAATGCACAGATACTTTTGTGAAATTCCGACTTGTACAGTATATGTGTTTAAAGTTTGGCATTGCCAGAGCTAGGGTAGTTCTGACAGCATCTTTACTGGTCTTTTTGAATACATGCAATCCTGTGGTTCTTCAGTTTTCACTTCCTCTTAACGATCTCCATGTCTTCAAAAACCAAGATTTAGAATTTTATGATTAGTCCCCGACTTGTCTCCTTTTCCGTTCTGCTCTGTTTTGACTTCAGTTGGGATCTTGCAGTGTGGACATTCGTCCTTCATTTCGGATTGCTCACAAAAAATGGGCAATATTTGTGCAGAATGAGAGCGCAGTCTCTGCACTTCGTGTTGTTCAGATATATTTCTGTCCTTTGAACGCTGCAGTTCCAACATCTGGTTTCTGCTACCAATGACAAACTTAGTACTGGCCTTGTTCCTGTGAGAGTGAATTGGATAATATGTAACCGTCTAAAAAGTACATTTTAGATGGGAAGGATATGGCAGTCACCTGAATCATTGAGTGCTCTTATGTATCAATTTCTAATTATTAAAGAATAAGCCCTGGAAAATCTGCAGACCCTTTTTTAAATTAATCTGCACGTTGAAATCTTTCTTGCAAAGATTTGAAGCATTCTTGAACCACCAAGTCTGCAAGAGGAGAAAAAGAAAACATTGTCATAAGGCACCATATCTCAGTGTTGGAAAAATCCGTGGTTTCAAAAAATGATCATTCTGTATATTTTTTTCTCATTTTTTAACTTGCTTATCAGTTGTGGGCAATGCTGACAAGTTAATATTTGTTGCTCATTCCCAGTTAACCGGAGGATATTAAAAGTCAAACACGTAGGGCGGGATTTAATGGAATTTTTACTAGGTGTCATTTTTGCTGGGAGTTTCCTGCCAGCTTTGCCAACGGGTTTTCCACTGCTATGTAACCACATGTAGTCACATATTTTGGCCCTGGGGAGTTTCTCACCGGTTTAGCCCACACTTAGAATTTTTTTCATCACGGAGTAGTTAAACTCTAAGATCGGGCCGCCATTTTGAAAAGGTGCCTCAATCTCTAAGTGAGCGTGTGGGTCCACCCCTACCCATGGGCAATGTCACCCCCCACACACATGGGCATTATTCCCACAAATGAGGATACCCCACTATGGGGTCCCTGGGTGTTCCCCTCTTCAGGCCTCCCCCCACACTCTCTTACAGGTACCCCCTCCAGGTCCCCCACCCGTCACCCCCCAACCTCCCAAATGCCCCTTCTTACCTGCCCTGCACCCTCCTCCCATCCTTCATACACCCTGCACCCTCCTTTCATGGGTATGGCCCCCTCGGGCTCTGAGTCTTGACAGTGCCACCCTAGTACTCTTGCACTGTCACCCTGGCAGTGCTCCAGTTGGCTTGGTAGTGCCACCCAGGCACAGCCCAGGTGGCAGTGCTAAGGTGCCTATATTCTGGGGGGAGTCAGTGGGGCATTATCCCTAACCACCCAGGGGCCACCGATAGCCTGGGAGACCATCCCCGGGCGCTGATTCGCCTGGTTCATGTTCTATGGACCAGTACTGAATGGCCCCCGGCTGCGGCCTCTCTGGGAACACCAGTAGATCCTAGGAAGCTGATAGGTACCAGGTAAGTGGCCTTAAGTAGATTTCAGGCCTACTTACGCGAGCGTGACTTGGTGCCGTCCATTGTGGGCGGGTTCCTGATCCTGACGCTTCACAGTACTTGGGTAGTTCCATTGGGGCACGACGTGACCAGTAAACTGTGCCCGTAGTGTGCGACTGGAGTAACATACAGGCTAATCCACATGTCACGGATGCATGTTTTTTTCGCAAAAGAACATTATTGGGCCAGTTAGCTTTTTCTAATATGCTAGCCGACAAATTATCAGATTTATTGAGTTTAATTTCACAGTTTCCCATGGTGGATGTAAACTCTTGATTTCTGGGTTGCTTTTCCGACTAGGCTATAGCATTCATTATTAATTACTGTCAACGTTGAAAATTACATTGCATTAGATGAGACGATGATTGAACACATCTCAATTGAGTTTTGAAAAATGTTCAAATTTCCTGTTATCAGTGCATTCCTACAATATTCTCCAGACGACCATATTTGCACACTCATGTTGCTGGACTGTGTATAGCTTTTTACATTACTCCACACTTTGAGGCAATTGTTCTGGGGAGTAATTAAACTTATATATATATCACCGATGAAGAATATCTAGCCCTCAAATAGAATGTTTCCCTATTTTGTAGATAAAAAAAAACATTTGAAAGGAAGTCCACTTTAATATCGCCAAGTCCAAATGATCTTGACAGCAAGAGAGTGAGCTCTATAGGATGTCAATGAGCACTGGAAGCACTGCAGAGAGAGGGAAAAAAACATGGGGCGGGATTCTCCGACCCCACGCCGGGTCGGAGAATCGCCGGGGGCCGGCGTGAATCCCGCCCCCGCCGTCTCCCGAAGTCTCCGGCACCAGAGATTCGGCGGGGGCGGGAATCGTGCCGCGCCTGTCAGCGGGCCTCCCCGCCGATTCTCCGACCCGCGATGGGCCGAAGTCCCGCCGCTGTCATGCCGGTCCCGCCGGCTTGAATCAAACCACCTACCTTACCGGCGGGACCAGGCGGTGCGGCGCGGGGTGATCTGGCCCCGGGGGGGTGCCCCCACGGTGGCCTGGCCCGCGATCGGGGCCCACCGATCGGCGGGCAGGCCTGTGCTGTGGGGGCACTCTTTTCCTTCCGCATTCCCCATAGTCTTCATGATGGCGCAGGCAGAAGTAACCCCCTCCCCTGCGCATGTGCGGGGATGATGTCAGCAGCCGCTGATGCTCCGGCACATGCGCAGACTTCCGCTGGCCGGCGAAGTCCCTTCAGCCCCGGCTGGCGTGGCACCAAAGGCTGTTACCGCCGGCCGTGGCGCCAACCGCTCCGGCGCGGGCCTAGCCCCTCAATGTTAGGACTTGGCCCTAAAGGTGCGGAGATGTCCGCACCTTTGGGGCGGCATGACGCCAGAGTAGTTCATGCCACTCCATCCCGCCGGGACCCCCCGCCCCACCGGGTAGGGGAGAATCCCGCCCATGGTCTGGGATTTGAGTTCTGATGAAAGACCGGAAAAGTTTGCGTTTTTCAGACTAGGAAAGAGGCATTAAGTGATTTTATAAGGACAAAGGGGAATGTAGAGGACAGTTTTAAGTTGAAATATTCGTTGAAATTGAACTGCTGGAATCAGGCACACGCTAGTGTTAGGCATTTTAGAGCAGATATCAAAAAAAAATTCATCATTGAGAGAATTGTTTAAAAAAATGGTCTCTGCTGCCATTGAACTTGCCTCTTAATTACATTTTTTTTCAAAAACCACAGATTTTTTTGAAATTAAGTATTTCTGGCAACTTCTTTTGTCATAAAGGAGGATGCCTGTTGGAACAGCACAGAACAGCCAAGTAAAAATTTCAAGACCGAGATGTATAGATTAAGTCATAATTTAGAAACCTCAAATACTGGCTGACTGCACACAGTGCTCCAATTATCTTCCTCAGATTATCCCATGCAGATATTTCAATTGTTGGATGCTTCAGATTCATGTTGTGATTCAACATTTTGAACATTTAAGGCCAAAAAATGTCAACTGATCAACCACAAGATGACTTGTTGCACTTGGTAATCAAATTAGTTGAGCATTCCTTGGTTCTCATTTCACGTTCATGGTGGCGGGACGGTAGGGGAGGCGATTCTTTTCACAAATTGGAAATGAGTACTTTATTGCATTGAGTGACAGCAGGATCCAGTTATTTTTCTCTAATTGTTAAGACAGTAACTGGAAATGGGAGACGGTGAGTGGAAAATACAGGAACATATGTTATGCATCTTCCTTGAGAGGTTTCCTGGAACAGCGTGTGGGAAATTGACAAACAAGTCACCATGAAGTTTAAAGTTGACTTTATGTTTCATTTTGCATCCGAATATCGATACTTTATTGCTGCTAAATTTCATATTTCCTTCTGTGAATGGGCTGTTGGGGAAGCTCAGGAAAGTGGGACTGAAGGAATAATTATCAAAGAGCTAGTACAGGTACAATGGGCCAAATGGCCTCCCACTGTTTTATAATATTCCATGATTTTGTTTTTGTAGAAACCCTATTTTTCTTTTGATTTCTCATTCTTGTTTTGGCTGTGTCTTTTCGCGGTTTGATTTGGTATGTTTTGCCAAAAGATGTTCCGCGACCATGATAGTCCTCAACCAGGAGAGGGGCTGGTTTAGCACAGGGCTCAATAGCTGGCTTTTAAAGCAGACCAAGGCAGGCCAGCAGCACGGATAAATTCCCGTTCCAGCCTCCCCGAACAGGCGCCGGAATGTGGCGACTTGGGGCTTTTCACAGTAACTTCATTTGAAGCCTACTTGTGACAATAAGCGATTTTCATTCAATTTTCATTTCAGTTTCAAATTCTAAGGATGCTGTTGATAAAAATATACTGAAATCCAAAGGGGAGATTAATTTTGTCAAGCATTTTGACAGCTTGCATGGAGCGCTAAAACACAATACAGGTCCAACTGTTTCTCTGTCTGGCAGCAAAATATCCTTTGTCTTATTAAACATTATTTTCTGAATACTGGTTTATATTGATGCGTTGTATTCTTCCCCGTGTTTTGGGGGTTCATCCTTTAGTTGATTTAATTTTTGTAAATGAATTTGCGACTTTATTTGTCATGTTGTGGAGAAATCAATACAGGTCATGCTGTTTCTGTGGTTACATCTTGGTTAGCTGTAGATCTAGATGCAGTATATTTTTGCCAATGCAAGTGTTTTAAATATATGTAAATAATCCTTTTGTTTTTCTCATATGTCTTTTTTTCACACGTATTGGTTGTATGAACAGAGTTACCGAGTCTTGCTCTGTAAGAGGACTGCAGAGAAGGTCATTTATCTAATTGCAGTTGTTTTTTCACTAAATTATGGTAATTTACCGCCTTTCCCCAGCTCCATACACACACCTCCTATTTTAATTGATTTCCAAGACTTTTTCCTCTAATTTATGTTGTTAGGGCCTTGTGTTTGAACACAATTTTTATTTTAAAAAAGTATCTCCCTAGTTTATGTCATTTTTATTATCCACTCTTTTTTACATTTACTTTTGCATATCCTAGTCGTATGCCATCCACTTAATCAATGAGTTGGGTAGGTATTTTCTGATAGGTCCTATTGTGGCTTTGTTGCAAAGAGGAATACAAGGGTCGCCAAGAGTGACATACATTCTGTTTTTCGAAGAATGTTGGTCCTGTCTATGTAGAAATGCCACATTTCCCACTGCCTCCCTTTCCAGTACAGCAATGATTGGGAATCCACTCTATGGGAAAATTTGAGCATTGAACCCATGTTCTATCAAAAATAACAACAAGCATTGATATAGTGCCTTTGATGTATTTTAGTCTCCTAGGAATATAAGGATGCAATGTAAAAAGGACATGGCCGATAAGGTCAAAGTAGTGGGTTTTAAGTATTGGATCATGGGAAGTAAGAGTGGTAAAGAGGCGTAGATGTTTGGGGAGAAAATTCCAGAGATTCATATTTTAGCAGCTGAAGGCGCGGCTAACTGACGTGGAGCAATTAAAATTGAGGATGTCCAAAGGACATATGGGAAGAAATGCTATAGGACTGCAAGAGGGGATAGATGGGGAGGGATGAGGTCATGGAGGAATTTGGAAATAAGGATGAGCATTTTACCATTGAGGCATTGCTAACCAGTTGTAGTTCAGTAAGCACGGGGTGATGGGTAAATGGGTCTAGATGTGGGTTAGAACACATGTAGCAAAATTTGGGATTACCTCAAGTTTACAGATGGTGAAAGATGGGAGACCAGTCAGGAGAGAATTGAAGTAGTCAAGTCCAGACATAACAAAGGCATGAGTGTTTCAGCAGTAGGTGTGCTGAGGCAGGGCAGGGTTGGATAAAGCTATGAAGGTGGTAGTTGTGGTCTTAGTAATGGTGTAGATATGAGGTCAGAACCTCAACGGGCAGCAGGGTGGTGCGGTGGTTAGCACTGCTGCCTCACAGCGCCGAGGTCCCAGGTTCAACCCCAGCTCTGGGTCACTGTCCGTGTGGAGTTTGCACATTCTCCCCATGTTTACCTGGGATTCCCCCCACAACCCAAAGGTGTGCAGGGTAGGTGGATTGGCCACACTAGATATAAAGGCTAGCATTCCATTCACCTCTTTGGTTATTTTCTGCACTTGTCCATTGCATTTTAAAGATCTATGCACCTGAATCCTTTGGACATCCACTGTCCTTAACCGCTTTCCATTTAGAAAATTTCCAACTCTATCCTTTTTTGGTCCAAAATGGATAACCTCACACTTGCTTACATTAAATTCCATCTGCCACAATTTTGTCCGTTCACCTAGTCTGTCAATTCCTCCTTGCAATTTTATGCTCTCATCTGGACTGTCGACAATGCCTCCTAACTTTGTATGATCAGCAAATTTGGATATACAACTTTCTATGCCATCATCCAAGCCGTTAATGAGTACTGTGACTAATTGAGGTCCTAACACAGATGCCTGTGGTACACCACTAGTCACATCCTGCCAATTAGAGTAATTACCCATATTTCTCCACTCTGTCGCCTGCCACCCAACCAGTTTCCTAACCATGTCAATAATTTGCCCTCAACTCCGTGGGCGTCCACCTTAGTTAACAGTCTCTTATGTGGGACTTTATCAAATGCCTTCTGGAAGTCCATATAAATAACATCCATAGACATTCCCCTGTCCACTACCTTCGTCACCTCTTCAAAAAATTCAATGAGATTTGTCAATCATGACCATCCCTTCACAAATCCATGTTGGCTCTCCTTGATCGACCAAAGTTTTTCAAGGTGTTCAATTACTCCATCCCTGATGACTCCAGCAATATCCTCACCACAGATGTTAGGCTCATTGATATGTAATTCCCTGGTTCCACCATTTCACCCTTCTTAAAAAGTGGAGTCCCACAAATCGGGACCAGGCGAACAGCACTCTTGGGGATCTCCCAGGGGACCGGAGGCTCCCTGCTGCATGCCCTTTGGGCATGGTGGTGCCCTGGCACTGCTGGTGCCACCTGGGCACCCTGGCAATGCTACATGGATGCCAGTCTAGCAAGGCAAAGGTGCCCAGGTGGCACCACCAGTTGGCATGGGCACTGTCAGGGTGCCAGGTTGGCACTGTCAAGGTGCCAAGCTGGCATTCTTTGCGTGCGTATGCAATCGGGCTGGGTGTGCCTGCATGGGTGTTGGTGGGGGGCAAGGGAGGAACGGGGACCCTCCCATAGTGCGTTTGGGCTGGGGGGAGGGGGGGATGGGAGGTTGGGAATTTGCTTTGGGGTCCTCGGAGAAATGGCGTCTCGATCACTTGCTGCACTGGGTAGTTCAGGCGAGCGGAGCTCCTCAGTGTACAAAACGGAGTTATGTGCAGCCGAGGATACGTGTTCCCCACTGAAGCCCCTTACACAATGCGAGTTGCGTTGTATAGCCATGTGTTTCATGCCACTGTGAGTACCGGCAGTCACTCGCTATGGGATTTTGTTCACAATTGGCTGAATCGAGCCCCTGTCACTTTTTTGGGCCCTGGGAATTTATCACTGGTTTAGCGCACACTTAGAATTTTTTTCATCACTGGGGAGCTGAATTCAGAGGTTAAGCTACCATTTTCGTCAGCTTCACCCCCACTCATGGGCAATGTCACCCCCCCCCCCCCCCCCCCCACACACATGGGCATTACCCCACACCCCCTAGGTGAGGACGCCCTGCTATGGGATCCCTGTCACCTCCCCCCTTTTCGGGCCCACCCATGCCACCTTACAGAGAACCCTGCAGGAAGCCCACCTGTCACCCCACCCAACCTCCCAGAGGGGCTACTTACCTGCTGTGCACCCCCTCAACCTTCAAAATCCCCTTCACCCTCCTTTCATGGGTACGGCCCCCCTTGAGCTCTGACCCTTCGCAGTGACACCCTGGCAGCCAGACAGCCTTGCACTGCCTCCCTGGCACTTAGGATGTGTGCCTCCCTGCCTGGCAGTGCCATCTGGGCACCTTGGCAGTACCAAGGCATCTGTATTCCATGGGGAGGGCCAGGGAGCTACCCTCGCTATCCACCCAGGCATGGATAATGGACCGGAAGACCCCCCCCCCCAAGGTGCCGTTCACCCTAGTCCATGTTTGTTGTGGACCAGTACTGAACGTCACCCGGCTGCAGCTTCCATGGGGTGGCTGGTAGAGTCCGGGAGGCCGGTACATACCAGGTAAGTTCGCCTAAGTAGGTTTAAAACCAACTTAGGCATGTGAAGTTTGGTCATGCCCTTTTGGGCGTGCTTCAGATTCCGATTCCTCGCGGGACTTGGGTAGATCCCGCGAGGCGTGAAGGCTGCCGTAATGTCCGTGAGAGGCCTCTCCCGGGATCTTCCGGCTGTGTTGCGCTCTCGCTCATGTGCAACGTGGCCACAAAACACGGCATTATCTTAATTTTCAGCTTTTAGTGGGCCGGGTGCTCTGGTTTCCTCCCACAAGTCCCAAAAGATGTGCTTGTTGGGTGAATTGGACATTCTGAATTCTCCCTCAGTGTACTCGAACAGGTGCCAGAATGTGGCGACTAGGGTTTTTTCACAATAACTTAATTGCAGTATTAATGTAAGTCTACTTGTGACACTAATAAAGATTATTATTATGATTATGACAAAATCCCCGAGGTAACTTATTTATACTCGCTGCTCCGATGCTCCGCCCCTCTGGGTCCGCTGTCCTTCCACTCCCCGGTGACGCCAGACCTAATGAAGTTTCATAGCATCAAGTTAAAAATGCAGAAGGCAACATCTTGCTGATTACTGTCTACCACACCCCCTCAGCGTATTAATCAGTACTTCTTCATGTTGGCCACCGCTTAGAAGATATACTGAGGATAGTAAGGGGCTGGTTTAGCACAGGGCTAAGGGGCTGGTATAACACAGGGCTAAAGAGCTGGCTTTGAAAGCAGACCAAGGGAGACCATCAGCACGGTTCAATTCCCGTACCAGCCTCCCCGAACAGGCGCCGGAATGTGGCAACTAGGGGCTTTTCACAGTAACTTAATTTGAATCCTACTTGTGACAATAAGCGATTTTCATTTCATTTCATTTTTCAATGTACTCTGAATGAGAGACTTTAATATCCACCAGCAAAAGTGGCATGGTAACACCGCTACTGACTGAGTTGACCATGCCCTGGAAGACATTTCTGCCAGCTGGGCCTGTGGCAGGTGTTGAGAGAAAAACATGAGAGAAAACTGACTTGACCTCGTCCTCTCCCATCTAACTATTTCAAATGCATCTGTCAATGGTAGTAATGACCACCGTCCAGTCCTTGTGAAGATGATCTTTCGTCTTCACACTAAGGATCCATCCATCATGTTGTCTGACACCGCTAAATGGAATAGATTCAAATCATAGTTGGCAGGTCAAAACTGGGAATCCATGATGTGCTGTGGGTCAGAATTGTATTCCGCTACAGTCTGCAATGTCGTGGTCAGGCATATCTCCCATTCGTTCATTACCATTAGGCCAAAGAACCAGGCATACCTAAATGAGATGCCAACCTGGTGAAACTATATCACAGGATGATGTATGTGCCAAACAGATCAAAAACTCTGCTGTCTGCAACATTCAATTCTAAATGGCAATAGACAGTTAAACATCCCTAACCTCAATGTAGCCCAGTACTTCAGTACAAAAGACAACACTGCAACTTTTGCAACCATCTTCAGCTATAAATGCCGTGGATGATGCATCTTGGCCCCCTCCCGAGGTCCCCATCCCTGTTCCATTTACTCCATATGATATCCAGAAATGGCTGACATTTGGTAATAGCGAAGGCTACATATCTCACTTACATCTGCTGAAAACTTTTTCTCCAGAACTAGCCGCACCTCTGAACTAGCTGAGCTGTTCCAGTGCAGTACAACACTGGCATCCGTCGGACAATGCAGACAATTGTCTAAGTGTGTCCTGGCCACAAAAAGGACAAATTTAACCCAGCCAGTTACTACCCCATTAGTCTGCTTTTAGGCATCAGCAAAGTGAGGGAACGTGTCATTGACAGATCTGTCGAATAGCACTCGCTCACCGATGCTTAGTTTGGGTTCCACCAAGATTACTCAGCTCCAGGTCCCATTGTGGCCTTGGTCCAAAATTGGAGAAAAGAGCTGAAGTCCAGAGGTGAGGTGAGAGTGACTGCCCTTGACTTGAAGGTAGCATGTGGCATTCCAGAGTCTGATTAAAATTGAAGTCAATTTGAATGCGATAGAAAGCTCTTCACTTGCTGGAGTCACACCTAGTACAAAGGAGTATGGTTATAGTTGTTAGAAGTCAATTGTCTCAGCCCAAGGACATTGTCCTAGGTCCACACATCTTCAGCAGCTTCTTCAATGACCTTCCCTCCAACATATTGTCAGAAATGAGAATGTTTGCTGATGATTGCAGTGTTCAGTTCCATTTGAAACTTCAGATACTGAAGTGGTCTTGACCCACATGTAGCAAGTCGTGGACAGCATTCAGCCTTTGGCTGAGACATGACAAGTAACCTATGCACCATGCAGGTGCCAGACAATGAGAGGTCCTAACATCTTTCCTTTGAATTCAACGCAGCCATCACCAAATCCTCACAATCAACATCGAGAAACTAGTCCAACTGTATAAACGATGTGACTACAAGCGAAAGTCAGAAACTGGGAGTTGTGCAGTGAGTAACTTACCTCCTGACCCCAAAACATGTCCGCCATTGATGAAGCACATGTCCAGAGTGTGATGGAATACTCACCACTTGTCTAGATGAATGTAGCTCTAACAAAACTTAAGAAGCTTTCCACCATCAAGGACAAAGCAGCTGATTTGATTTGCACCCTATTCACCAACAGAAACATTCACCCCCTCAACCATCAACATTCAGTGGCTGCATTGTGGACTATCTACAGGATGCATTGCAGCAATTTGCCAAGGCTTCTTCGACTTCCAATCCGCATCATCTACCACCAGAGGAACAAGGGCAGCAGGTACATGACCACCTGCAAATTCCCCTCAAAGCCACACACCATCCTGACTGGTCTAAATCCTGGAACTTTCAATGGGAATCTTTTTGTCACAAAGAAAGATAATCTTGCATTTGTTTGATCTATATTGCATCTCTGAGATCTGTAAGTGCTTGGAAGTGAATTACTGTGTGTGGACCACTGCTGTTATGTTGCCAAACATGAGCACTTGCTTGCCTCGGAGAACAAAATAAAGAACATATTAATTTTTTTTGTTAGATTTGAAATGTTAGTTTTCACACTGGTAGACTTCCTGATCATAAATCTCTGAATGGTGCTGTGGGAACTTTTATCGCCTCCTTAATGATCAGTACGGGCAAATCACACTATCATATTGCAGCCCTATTTTCGTAATGCATCGAGCTCGGATTATGTGCTCAGGTCCTGGACTGGAGTTTAATCCATAATATTCTGATTCAGAAGCTCAGTTACCAACTGAGCAGAGTATTTAACTTGTTACTCCTTAAAAAGTTCGAACTTTTAAGTCTTCAAGTTTCTATGTGTGAAGGAGTGTTAGAATTTATTTCTGCAAGTAAATGGATTTTCTCTTTATTGACATGTAGATTGGAAGTTAAACAAAGAACTTGAAGTCATAAACAGTCTATTGTACACACCATATATTTCATGTTCAACCAAGTATGTGGAACTTTTCCTCGTTTTCAACCAGCCACAACAAATAGGAAACAATGTGCTAATGAAAGCTACTACAAGTGGTTCCAATGACATTATAACCCATAAAAGTGAGGCTTTGTGGGCTTATTGTTTCAGTCTGTGATTAGTTCCACCATTCATTTTTTCAAAATAATCTGTAACAAATGTATGAATGTTATTTCAGAATATGTAAATGATGTGGCTGAGACTGGATATTGCCTTGGTTGGCACCAGCCAGCACACCCCTTTCACACTACAAATGTCATGCTTATTTCTGCGATATTACAGGAGTTTAATCTGTTGTAGATCCTTGGATAATAAAAGTAATCAGTGTTAATATGCTCCCTGGTTCAGGTCCTTTACCAGCAATTCCAACTCGCAGGAGAAAATGACCTATGCATTCTGTACATTATGTGCAAAAGTATGCGATGTAACAATTACAATTTGTGCACTTCAGAGCTTTTGTGTATCTCAGGAACTCAGTAATGAATCTCAAATTATTTATTGTTTGAACTTGCTCTGGGGTGGCCAGGGGAAACAGCTTATATAATTTTTACCTCGATTGTTCAAGGTCTGGTTGTCCAAACGTCAGTGAGTGTTTAGTTCAGCTTCGTTCAGTATTCACATCACGTGTTGTGGAAGTTTATATCACGCCTGTGAAAGTGAAATTCGCAACTACGTGGCATTGTTGAGGCAAAGAGCATTAATGTACGTTGAGGAGAAGCTGGATAAGTTCCTAAAGGGGAAAGGGACAGCAGGAGATATTCTGGGCGTGGACGAAATAGGATGGAAGAGCTCGTGTGGAACATAAACACCTGCATCGACCAGTTGGGCAGAGTGACCTATTTCAGTGCTGTGGTGGTCCTCCGAAATCACCACCAGTCAGCTCTCCCCCCTCAAAGGGGAAAGCAGCCCATGGTCATCTGGGACTATGGCGACTTTACTTTTTTAATTCTGCTAAACAACCTTTTACCGTATCTAAATTTGAACCAAGTGTTTCATTTTCTTTGCTTTAAGAAGAAATCCTTTTTCAGTACAGTATGATCCTTCCAGACTCATTGTTGTCATTGGTAACACATTGCTGTGGTTGTTGTTTGAAATGTTTGGCAGTTCTGTCTTGAAAAAATTCAACTTCTTCAGGTCAGATCCTGTAGTTGATCCTGGCAGATTATGATGGTGTGCAGTTGTGATGTTGAGTGTTGACACATGGTACAAGACATGGGTTACTGGATATGACATACCTCATCATGTCTTGGTCATGGCAACAGAAAGCAAGACAATTTGTCAACATACAAATGTGCAATTTAAAGCATTATAAATGTAACCATTCAATATGTTACATTTAGTTAAACCAGTGTGTAACTCCTATCATTTTGTTGACTTTGTGCAGCATAACTACCCCGTTGAGTATTGTGCATCGTTTGCTGTAGATCGCTGTGGAAAACACAGCCCAGAGTTTTGGGCACCAAAAATTCATGTGTTTGCATAAACTAGGCGTATAGGTTGACCCCTCTTTTCAGTCATGACATGCTATACTTGCATTTGTTGTCAGTCTCAATTTTGTACCCCAGAAATACATGCTTTTGTCAGCTTATACTGTAAATCGGCGCATTGGACTAAGCAGACGATTTTGGTTGTGTTGCAAAGAAGATGCACAGGAGTTGAAAACACACCCATACACAGTACACCGCTCACGACATGGCAAGTGATGAACAGAAATGAATTCTCCAGCAAAAAGAACAAAATACGAAGCTGTTTTCAAGCTAAAAGTCATAACATTTGATAACACATCCAGAACTCTGCTGCAGCGAGGGAATTTCGTATGAGTTAAAAACTGGTGCAGGAATGGAAGGAGCAGGAATCCATCCTGAAGAACAAGGAGGCCAAGATCAAATGCGCCATCAGAATAGAGATCAGCCACTGACCTGACCTTGAGAGATATCTATCGTAAGAAGTCCTCAAATTTTCAGAATGGTTACATCGTCACCAGAAGTGCAAGACACATATACGCTCTTAAGAGGGCCAATTCAAACCCCGAATCCAACGAAGATTTAAGATCAACAGCTAGTTGGTGTTGCTGCTTCATGGAACAAAAATGACCAGCAGCCTACAACGTTGAACACCGATTCTTCTTCCAATACTTTAGGGAAAGTTCAGAGCTGTTGTCTAATTTCAAGGTCCTGGTGATCATCGTGAACTATTCAAAATTCACTCTTTTGATTTTTGTTTTACATGCAATCAGATTGCTAAGAATGGACCAGTTGGCCAGTTATTCGTTTCCAGGTACTCTGAGTCTAATCAAGTGGTTGAGATGATGTCAAAATGACGATGACTGAAATAAGCATTGTAGTCATAAATGGTTGGATGTTATTAAACGTCAATGAGATGAGGAAGAATTATTTCTCTGAGAGCAGCCAGCCTTTGGCATTCACTCCTCCAGAGAGCACTGGAGGTTGAGTCATTGAATATATTCATGGCTGATTTGGCACAAATCTTTTGATCTATAAGTGAGTCTAGGGTTGTGGGCAACAGGAAAGTGGAGTTAAGGCCACAGTCAGATTAGCCATGATGGTCTTGAATGGCAGAGCATTCATGTGGGCCAAATGATCAACAGCTTATGATTTAGAATTTTTTTACAACACATTGGGGGTTTGAATGTTGATCTCCAGTTCAGGCTGGAGTCACTTGAATGTTATTTATTTATTTATTTGCAACACACCTGAACTTCAGAACTTTGGAACTCTTTACCTCCCTTAGGTTTCCATACTCTAATGTTAAAGGTGTTTAAAAACAACTTGATTTATCTCACCCTCTTCCCACTTTCTAAAAAACCTTTATTATGTACTCCAGTCTGACCTTTGACCCAGACCGAGATTTTAAAATGCAATATGTGGCATCATCTTTTTTTCTTATTTTATGGGATATGGACATCACCGGCAAGGCCAGTATTTGTTGCCCATCCCTAATTGCCTGTGCGCTTATTGCTGTGGGTCTGGAGTCCCATGTAGGCCAGACCAGGGAAGGCGGTCAGATTTCTTTCCCGAAAGGATGGACGTTAATGAACCAAATGGGCATTTACAATAATTGATGATAGTTGTCATCACCACCATTGCTGAGATCACCTTTCAGTTGCAGATTTTATTAATTGAATTTAAATTCAACCAGATGCCATGGTGGGATCAAAACCCTGAGGACATTAGCCAGGGCCTCTGGGGTTACGAGTGCAGTAACATTATTGCGAAGCCATCCGTTCTCCGCAGCTTTCCCCCCGCATAATTTTGAATACTTGGAATGGATTTACCTTGACTTTCTCTGCTGTAATGCAATGAGTTCTAGCTTTCCCCATTCTCACTTTGGCTCGGAAGTAGCACTGTTGCCTGTCAGTCACCAGGTTGTGGCTTTATGTTGTGCCAAGGCCTCCCCTCACTTTCAGGTGGACTTCAAAAAAAAAAAATCTCTTGCCGCTTTTTAGTTGTTCTCAGGATATGGGCAACACTGAAAATAATGAAATGATCTAATTGCTCAAGGAATGGTGTTCAATCCAGAAGCTTGCTAACGTTAGCTGAATCCTAAGGTATGTTTGATTCATTTCTGCTGTTGTTTTATAAATATTTTCCTCTCCTCCGAACATAAAATTGAATTATTTTCGCTCATTTTTACGTGACTACTCCAGCAACCCCCCAAGCATTTTAAAGCCCCTGCTGCTCTGTTTTTGTTTTACTGCTGGTTTATTGGAAAATAATTAGCAGTAAATTACAGGAAAATTCCATACACAGTATACATCAGATTGCAAACAGACTAGATGAAAATGTGATTATGAGATACGCAGACACAGAAAAGTTTGAATTTCTGCCATAGATGAGCTAAGGACACATGTTCTCAATATGTTTTTAATAAAAGACAGCACAAACAGAATTGGCATAATTGTATGGTATCTTAAAATGTCTTTAAAAGGTAATGCCCAAATTCTGTTTGATTTGATTGATTGATTACTGTGTGGCAGAACTGTTTTGGAAAATAAAATCACAAAGTAGTAAAAAGACATGTTTATTGAAGCTTAATTGTATGGATTGATGTTATAACTAATGGTAATTTCTGGGTATCATCAGATCTAATTATGATTTGAGTAAAAGTTCAATAATCTGCCTGCCTTATGTATTCTGCATGTGGCAATATATAGTCTTGTTCTTCTGCAATCATGGATTCTTAATCGCTAAAACATTGTCCTATATAACCCATGGAGGGGAAGAAGTGACTAAAGCTTTAATCTCTGAGGAGGTCTTTGTAAAAGGTAAGGGCCTGACTTGATCCATGAATGGTTGACAAACCCATACTGTATGATCAGAATTACAACATTTTACAGTTCTGGGGGGGAGATCGTTTGGCTTGCTTTCTGATCTATCTACCTGTACGTATTTTTGTAGCCTGCCCTTTACCCCATGAAGTATTTTTAAATAATATTGTAAATTGTGCTTTCATCATTGATTCTGGTAGGTTACTCTGTGTTTGAATAACTTTCTATGTAAAGAGATTAATCCTCATGTTTCTGTTTTTTGATGGCAATCATAAATTTCTGCTTCCAATTTCCAACTCCCCAAGCAATGGTAGCTTTTCCTCCTCATAATTTTTAATACTTTGAATGGATTTTCCTAAACTTTCTCTGCTGTAATGGCATGAGTTCTAGCATTCCCCATTCTCACTTTGACTCAGACGTCGCACTGTTGCCTCTTGGTCAGAAGGTTGTGGGTTCAAGCCCTGTTTGAGGACTTGTAAAGCTGACTGACTGCAGTACCCTGAGGCTTCATTGTTGGAGGTGCCATCTTTTGGATGATATGTTGCACCAGGTCTGCCATGTCTGCTTGTCAGTAGGATTTTAAAAAAAATTCCTGGGCAGCATGGTGGTACACTGGTTAGCACTGCTGCCTCACGGCGCCGAGGTCCCATGTTCGATCCCGGCTCTGGGTCACTGTCCGTATAGAGTTTGCATATTCTCCCCGTGTTTGCATGGGTTTTACCCCCACAACCCAAAGATGTGTAGGCTAGGTGAATTGGCCACACTAAATTGCCCCTTAATTAGAAAAAACTAATTGGGTACTCTAAATTAAAAAAAATAATAATTTTTTAAAAATTCTATGGCGCTTTTTATTTGTTCTCAGGATATGGGCAAAGCTGAAAAGGCAATTATCTAATTACTCAGTGCGATGATCAGTAAATATTTGAAGGAATCACTTCTTGGCCTTTTGGCTATGATCAAGTGTCAGGTTAAGCCCAAGATGAGGTGCAAGACCTTTCTTGCCAGCTTGTATCTTGTATGTCTCTCTTGTGGCAACCATGAAATGGGTTGAATTTGAATTTGAATTGGTTTTTGGAGCAAGTAATGAGTTGAATTGAGGGTTTGCCCTGTCCAATCTGCGCATTGGCTTTGTAACTTTAAGCATGGGATAATTATTTTTTAAAGTAAGTATTTGAAGAAGAGCAGGGGAAATTCTTTCCCCAGCTTTTTGACCAAAGCATGACCTTCAACCAACACTGCTGAAACATGTTGCAGTGACTGGTTTTTGCTGTTTGCCGATGGAAGATCAGTATTTGCAAAGTACTTGTCTATGAAGCAATTTGGAATATCCTGACTATGTGAAAGGTGTTATCTAAATTGAAATTCTTTCTTTCCTTTGTCTTTCTTCATAAAGAATATTATTCCCCCTTGGCGAATTGTCCTTTTCATGCCCTTACCACCCTTCCTAAAGTAGGCACCTATAACCTATAATTCTAAGTCAGTGTAGATATTGTTGACTTTGCAAAGGTGTGGCTATATTGTCACTATTTTAGCCTCAAGCAACTATTTTGGTTTAAGTGCCTTGTGGACATTCATACAATACAGGCAGATACTTTTCACGCGAGGATTTACTTGAACACCTATCACCATTCAATATCCAAGGAAGTGTAAAACACAAAAAATAAGAACAACCCACGTAAGCTCTGCTTTTCATCTTCCCATTTTATCAACAAATGAGCAAAAAAGCACTTCATATACTGTGTGAATATGTATTTGAGATCAAACGCCCAATAATGTGTCTATTACTCATTTTGTATTTACTGATTAGCAATGCAACTAGCCACATCTGGAGTCCTAATTAGCCACATGTGGGCAGTGGGTAATATATTGGACAACAGTGTTCTCACTGCAGCCAAACTAATTTGTAAATATAGAAAAAACTCATTTAATTGACACAGCATGTTCCACAACATCAACTTAATTTAATCTTCTAACTCTAGTGATGAGGTGTTAATCAGGTAACAACTGCTGTCTGCGTTCTGGAAAATATTCATGTCAAGTTTAAATTAATTGCCCTCCCAGGCTATACCAGTGCTTCCCTTAATGTCTTCGCTGTTTTGTATCATGCCTGCGGTAGAAGTATTTTGTATAGTCACCAGATGTAAAGTTAAAAGGGATGGGGAGGGGAAGTTTCATTCCATGGCATTGTCCTGTCTCATTGAACAAAAAGTGCACGAGTTGTTTCATAAATTGAGCAGCTGGCTATAGCCTTAAACCTAGTAATAAAAAAACAGCTTTGTGGGTTCATTCTATCGCCACAGAGGATGTGGGTTTGTCTGTCTCCTGTTTGAAATGCAGGAGAAAGGTATCTGTTTTAGAATGGGCTTCAAGTTTGTCCAAAGTTCAGTTGCATTTTTGGCCTCCACTGCGACTTATTATTGTGAACTTTTTCATGGGATCATTAATGGATAAACACATTTGTAAAATCAGTTGATTTTAAATTATGAAGATTGTCAATTGAATAAAATTTAGTTACAGTTTATGTTGATAGTGTAAACTAAATGTCTGAGAATATGATTAATGTAAAACAAAATGCCAAATATATTTAATAAATTATCTCACGTCGTGAGGCCATGCTCCTTCGATGTTTGTCACCACTCTGCCTCATCATTACAGCATTGTGACTCAAAAGTGTAATGCAGCTTGATGGATAAGCTGTCACCATTCCTAATGATTGGTAGTAAGCTCCTGCTGCACTTCAAGAAGATATTCAGTGTGTCTTTGAGGTGTTTTCTTTGTCTTCCCCCGGAATGTTAGTCATTTGAGTTACGAAACAGGACTTGGCAGGGGAGATAGATTTTGACCATCCAGACATAATGTCCAGTCCATTGAAGTTGATTTTTCAGGAGTTTATCCTGAATGTTAGTGGAGCTGACTTCAGTTGACAGTTGTCCTTCCATTCAACCAAAAGGATGTGACAGAGACATTGCTAATGGAGTTTCTCCAGTGCTCTTTTGTGTTGCTGATACATAGTCCATGTCTCGCTGTAGTACAGGAGTGTGGCGACGACAGCTGCTCTGTCCACTTGGAGTTTTGTTGACTTGGGGATGGCTTTGCTCTCAGACAAATACTCACTGCTGTAGTCCATAGAACCCTGAGCTGGCATAGCTTATCTAGTAAGGATTTCCTAGTCAGTGGTGGCCTTTTGAGAGAGGTGGCTGCATGGGAAGTGCTCAACTTATTCCAGTCTCCTCTTCAACATATATTGGGGAATGGAATATTTAGCTGACCAGATGTGGTTTGATGGGTGTTTTGGTTTGATATTCTTACATGCAGAATACTTGCAAATTTGGTGCAAAGTGGGCAAAGATGCTACAGTCACCTGCAAATTGCAGATCATGTGCCTATGGTGGTCAGTTCATTTCGTCTTGACATAGAGGCAACTGAGGTTAAAGAGTTTTCTGTCTGGATGATACTTAATACTCAAACCGGAGGGTTATGAGGTGAATAGCCATTGTCAGGTAGATTGTTGATTCATAACCATTGTCTGACCAACTGAAAAACAATAGAGGACTCTCAAATTAGGTAGCGTGGAATATATCTAGCACTAGACAGATGACTTCCGTTAAAGAAAAAAATACATTTGCTAAGATTCTAGAGGGTTGTCTATATTCACAAAAAACTTGAAAAACCCCCCAGAAAATGTTGAAGCCACTCAACAGTATCTGTGGAAAGAAACAGAGTTAATGTTTCAGTAGGGAAGTGAGATTAGACAAGCATTGGTATAGAGTTGATTGGCTGAGTAATCTGTTTCTGTGCCATACTATTCTATGATTCTAAGGAAAATATAATAATGCATCTGATTTGAAATAGAGACAAGTGTTATTAAATATTTTTCAGTAGTTATGAAAGTATTGTGAGCATTCCTATATTCACTTTAGTTGACAAATGAAGAGTAATCCGCTAGAATTAAGAGACAGCATTCTTTAAACTTGCCCTTAAAGCTTAAACTTTAATAAATAGGGGATTTTCATTTGTTCGCATTATGCCTGTTATTTATTCTCATGGCTCATGAATTGTCAGCAAGGACCTGGACAGTGAAACATGGGCATTGTGATGAGTAAATTTTTTAAAAATTCTGTAGACTTGGGAGTCCAGGGAGTAGTTGAATCTTGTAGCAATGTGAACCATGCACTAATATCAATGTATTTTTATTTTCTGTTGGAATACAGAAATATAAAAGACTTGTTTTTAAAATCTGGAAGCTACACAACAAAATTTTATATTATTTCCCCACTGGCTTTGCTTAATATGTAGATAACACATTGAGTTTTAGGCATGGTTTATGGATCAGCGTTGAAACAAGACCCAACGTCAGTGCTAGACATTGCAATGATGTTATGCTATCCTCTGTTTCAAACTGGTAGACATTTCTGATGTAGCTTTTGAGGATTTTGGCGTATTGTATGATTGTTCTAGTGCCGTACGTACAAGGAATGGCCAGACCTCATGACCAAGATGTAATTATTCACTCAGTAGCTGACTCCTTGCACCTGAAGCAGTCATGGATTAAACATCCTGATGTTAATCTGAGCCTATTTCCAGTGGTCGATTCTCAGCAGCTATGCCAGCACCTTCGGGTTCTTCCCCTTTTAAAGTTGGGTTCCTTCAGTGCCCACCTGTTGTGTTTTCTGTTAAAACCAAAAGGGCAAAGAACTCACCATATGGAACTTAACCCTCCCTCTGCTCTATTGAAACTACAAAGATTTGCTGCTGTGAAACTTCCTTCAGTTTGAATTGTTCAATATTTAATTGTACAATGACACCAGTAAAATGTGAAAAAAAACTTAATTTCTTGCTTTTAGGCTTGTTTGCCATCGTTGGGTCTTGTTATTTCAACGCTGATCCATAAACCATGCCTAAAACTCAATGTGTTATAGTAAGCAAAGCCAGTGGGGAAATAATCTAAAATTTTGAGATCATGTTGATTTGAATTTGAATCGATATGTAAAAGAATGATTGAGATGCCTGCATCACATAAGCACTGTGCACAATAATTGACCTGGTTCTCTGCATATTCTTGCTTAAATTGGCACAATAACTGGTGGGGTAGAGGTGGAGCAGGGTTTAAATGGCTTTTGAACATTTAACCATTTGCCCTCTTCAGGGTACTCTCTGTCACAAACAGATTGACGTTTGAAGCACTTATTAGGGGGTAAGGGCAAAAGGTTAAAGCTATTTAGGATGCCTTGTAATTATTACAAGCCTCAATGCCCTTGTTAAAAACAAAAAGTTGTGAAAATAATCACCCCGTGTGTGTTGGAATGGCTCACAGAAGGTCATTAAACAAGCTATGCAAGTGGATTAAAAGGTGATCTTTAAGGAAAATTTGAAAAAAAAACTTTTGCTTCATGTAAAGCATGTAACTGAAGACCATCATTAGACAAAGAAAAAATAATTTACATCTTCGACAGCTGTTTTTAGTTGGTGCCAAACCTAAATATTCTGCAACAGTCGTAGGGGAGGAAATAAGCTGGAATGGTGGTAAATGAAACCACTTGTCTGGTTTCAGCATTCCCTTTGTTGTGGTTGCAGTTCTCCAAACTGGGTTTCTAAACTCTGTAATTACACTGTCCATATTGCTAGGAAGGAAAAAGAAATGCAGAGGAAGCTTTCTCCTCTAGGGTATTTGATTATAGAGACGGAAGGAAGGGTCTTGCTGAAGAACTCCAGGGCCCTGGTAATTGGAGAAATATTACCTTGCAGTGTACATGCTGTTTTTATAAACAAGAACTATAGTCAATTCATATAAACCTGCCAAAGTAAAGTAATTACAGGGTATTTTCACAAGTTTAGCAGTGTGGAGGTCTGAAGAGTTGGTCTGTTACTTGGTAAAACTGAGAACCAAATAATTTCAAGAATTAATGGAAATTGCAATGCAAACAGTATTGGTCACTTAGAATTTTCACCATGGTTAGCTGAAATCAAATCTTTAGTTGAATGATGTACGTGAAAGCTGGTTGTTATTTTCTGGTCTGTGATTTGGTGATGATATACTCTGGAGAAATTGGTTCAGTTAATGCAAAGTTACAAGACGTTTACATGACTGTATCTTTCTTAACGGTGACATTTTAGCCATTGCAGATTTGACTGTGTGAAGGGACGGTATTATAATATGGAATTTAGTTTGTTGTTGAGATGGATTTAGTTGATAGTTCTTTAATTTATTTCAAAATAATTATTTAAAAATAACTTCATTTCATATTTCATTTTCATTTCATTTCATTCAAATAATCCCACTCACAGATCTAAACCTTGTTCGTTTTCCTCTTCAGATCAGTCAGATGTGGTCACAAACCTATCATTTCAGTCATTGCAGTATATGAAACCTCGGGAACAGAGAGGTGATGTGGAGCTAATGTCTGTTTCGTCTGATCAAATTCAAAATGTCAATCTGACCGAGCAGCAAAATAGCCAACTGTGGAATTAATAATTTTTCAGTTACTAAGTTTTAACTGAAAACAGTACAAAGTTAGGTTGTTGACTCCAGATAAGAACAAAAAACTAGGTAAATAAACCGTTAAGTAATGTGCAGTTAAAAAAATAACTATAATCAGGACTCAAAATGAACAAAAATGGATTGGGCTTTAATTAATACAATCTAAAATGTAAAACCATTGATGAATGACCACAAGTCCACCATTTGGAGAATGCAAACTTGAAAAAAAAATGTAGTTCATTGGCCCCATTATAGTTTAGTGACCTTGGGTAGTTGCTGAACCATACAGATAAGGAAGATGCAAGAACAAATGGCTGCATGAGTATGGGGTTGCAGGGCGTATGACGCTAATAGAACTACATCACAACAAGGAGTCAACACCTTATGGAAAGAAGGGGTGAAGAAAAGGAGGAAGTGAAAAGAGATGGCCACCACTTTCGGTGGCAGAATGATATTGTTGGGTGGGTTAATTCTTTTTGTCTATAGCCTTACTGTAAACAATTTTAGCGGACGTTAGGATACCAACAGATCATACTTTTGGAGGTAGTCAACCCATCACATTATGATCAGTTGCAAACGATTCTGAAGTAAATTTGCAGGAGTGATGTTTGGGATTTCTATTTTTAAAGTGTGATTTATTTTTTTTTGGTTGGCAGGATTGTTGTGCCAGTGCAATGTGGGTAGGGGTCCATACCACTGGATTCCCATTCGAATCATGTGTGGCTTAATTTTCCTGCCCTCAAAAAATAATACTCATGTACCTTCTGGTGAGCATCATTTTAAAATATAAATGGTATTTAAAACAGACTGCCTGTAGTGCTGTTAATTTCTTATGAAGAATGTGCTGTGCATGCTCACCTGTCGGTTTAAAATAAGGCAATTAAAAGGCCATATTGCTGAAATCTTTGTTGCTGCAATCTAATTTCTGAATGTGTATTGATTTGCGTGTTTCTCTACTTGAAATTTGCTTTTTGGAAATGTGGAAGAAGAGGATGAGAAGTTGATATTGGGACAGGTTAGCTTGTAGCAGAGGCTGTCTACTCTTGCCCCGTTATTTGCACTGGCCCAGACATACCTACCTCGAAAAAATAAATATATCTTCGAAGGTTTAATTTCATCAGCAAGGTAGTGGCTCACTTCTGCTGGAATCTAACCTGGGAGTGAGTGTCTCCATGAGGTGGGGCCTTGACTTTGGCTTTGATGGTGATCATTCCTCAGTTTATTCCAAGCTATTTTAGGACCCATATGCAACAGCAGTAATGGACAAACAGGACCTTGCAGACTAGTTGGTGGACAGCAGAGTAGTGTGGGTGCTGAGCCTCCAAGTTTATGAAGAATGAAGGACAAAAGGCCTGGATGAAGGGTTCAACAGTGGATGGGCCAAGGTGTGGCCAAAGATTGGTGATGTTACAGAGGTGGAATTAGACTGTTTTGTAATAGCGGAGCTGGAGAGGGTGGGGGAGAGCTGGTGTGGGGTGAACACCAACTCTGGATTAAGTCGGATACCTCGTTCAAGTACGCTGCTTCTGCACGAGACAGTGACTAGAGAAGGAAATGGAGTCAGTGGCCAACAAGTTTTATAACTGCTCTATGATTAACATGAGATGTGTTGAAGTAACTACAATCACCAGCTGGCTGTTGGGGAGTGAATAAATATGTTCACCTCATT
Organism: Scyliorhinus canicula; assembly: GCF_902713615.1. NCBI lineage: Eukaryota > Metazoa > Chordata > Chondrichthyes > Carcharhiniformes > Scyliorhinidae > Scyliorhinus > Scyliorhinus canicula. The sequence goes on along the minus strand of NC_052160.1, from coordinate 52,446,326 downwards.
AACATCCATTTCCCAGGCAAATATCATGGGCGGGATTCTCCAATAATGGGGCTGTGGTCCCACGCCAGCGTAATAACGCTGGAGAATCACTCTGGACATTCCTTAAGAAATCCTGAGTGATTCTCCTCCCTGCAGGGGACTGGCAGGGCCCCAGAGTGATTCTCGCAGCTCTGGCTGCAGATAATGGGGCCCCGCACTTCCAGTCGGGAGTCCTACGGCGGCTGCCCTGTGGGACATGGCAGATTCGGACCACGGCGCGGCACCTGAAATGTAGGCCCCTCCCCCCCCCCCCCCCCCCCCCCGAGATTGCGTGCGCCCACAGGTCCATGATGCCCAATCACGACCCCTGGCCGTTCAGGAGGCCACCCCGGTGATAGATCCTCCCGCCTCCCCACACCAGGGCGGCCATTCCCAATGGGCCGATACGTGGTTAAAACCATGCCGTCGGGAACTTGGCCAGTTTTTCTCGGAGAATCGTGGGGGGGGGGGGGGGGGGGGTGCCTCTGTCAATGGCGTAGTTCGAGCGCAAGAGACTCCCAAGCGATTCTCCGCCCCCCCCCCCCACGCCGATCGCGATTTTGGCGCGGAGGCTCAGAGAATCCAGCCCCACGTCTTTATTGATTGCCACTTTTCCTTCTCTGCATTCTCAGTCCTATATTTGAAACATGCTGCTTCTTTTCTCTGCACCACCTTCCAGCATATGCTTAAAATTCTGAAATTCCATGCTGCATATTGCTATACTTTTAATCTCGGACCCTAGCTGCGTTAATCTTTCAGCATAGAAGGTGTCTTGGTTTTTATAAGTTGAAAGATATTAGTTACTTTCCCCATTAGAAAACTGTACAGAATACAGTTGGATACTTCTAACAATCTTTTGCGAAGACTTGGCTGATTTGGACCTGTTGATCAAAGTGACAGTGATGTCGGTGGGATGGAGATAGAAATTATTGTTGCTTCATGATGCATTGTAATATGCCAATAAAGTTTGAACAGTTATTTTACAACTTAAATTATGCCCTGTACCATTCAACAAAAATGGATAGCTGCATTTTCTTCGTGTCCTGAGGGGTAATAAAAGACTTGTAGAGAATTAGTGGTTTTTACCTTCTTCAAATTATATTGACTTTTAATATTTGTTTGGAGAATTTGTCAATTGGTAGTACTGCAAGAAGCATTCTCCATTGTACTCTAGAGGCTGCCTTTTGTTCCTTTGGGGGAAAGTATACAGTGGCTAATGTCATTTCAAATGGGCTTGCCTGATTCTGACATGTTGGCCAGTTTAGTAGGGGAAAGGTTATTTACCTATTGTTTCAGAGATCCTTTCTGCAGGAAAATCTGCTAGGTAGTTCTTCTTTTGAACATTGCTTTGGTTATCAGAACTGTTAATAATTAGAAAGTTCGTATTTATTTGTCCCAGTTAGGACTTTAAAAGGAAAAAGGAGGTATAATTATTTTCCCATAGCAGATTTCTTCAGAAAATCTCTGCTTTTCTAGGCAGCTAATGAGCTGGAGATTCTGGAACACGATGTACTAGTCTGACTTCATGTGTATTTAATCTCATGGACACCTAGTCTAAATGAAGATCATGACTTTCAAGCTCATCTGGAGTTTTGAGATATTTGCTATTTTGAAATGTTTTTTTAAGTAAAGTTTTCTAATTTAATGTTTTCTCTGGTAACTTTATTTGACACATTTGATTCATCGTTGTAGTCAGTACGAATCAGAATAATATGGTCTGTGAGAACTTAACAGTGATAGAGATGCAAAGCCTGCAGTAAAATCATAACCTATACTATTTTCTGTAGCAGTAAAATGGTGTATTGCTCACTGTTTGGCTCACCGTCCTCGGTAACATTGTGCATAAGGTCACATTTTGCTGGAAGCACGGCTAGAAGTGACTAGGAACTTTTGTGCTGTGAGCATTTTCAAATTGTGACAGACTCCTCATGGCTTTAACACTGATGTAATAGTATCTGCCTGCCTCCTAACATTTCATTTGGCTAAAGTGATGTGTTCTCTTTATTTTGATAGTGGTGAAAATTCATCTTTAACTTATGTTGAAGTGGTTAGCACTGCTGCCTCACAGAGCTGAGGACCCGGGTTCAATCCCGGCCCCGGGTCACTCAACATGTGGAGTTTGTACATTCTCCCCGTGTCTGTGTGGGTCTCACCCAAAGATGGGCAGGGTAGGTTGATTGGCCATGCTGAATTGCCCCTTAATTGGAAAAAAGTAATTGGATACTCTAAATTTATTTAAAAAAAACTTATGTCGGAATTAGCAACTTGATGTTTAAGCTATTAGATTTATTCCTAACGCCCAGCCTACAAAAATACCACAAGGCAGTAATTGAGTCACAAAATTCTCGAAGTTCTGAAAGCATGTTTCAGGGAACTTGGAACACAAATTCTTAGTGGTGTTCAATTTGGCATGATGTGAGAAAAGTTATGCAAACCAGGGAGGAATAGTCCAGTTGTTGTATAATCAATTAATAAAGAATATTTATTAATTTAAAAGAAAAACACAAGGCAAGGAGGACTATAATATACAACAACAGTGCACCTAACTAAACTGATGGCTATATACACAGCATTATATGAAATTATCCCATGATTTATAACTACCTACATTTACTGAACTCCAAGACACCCCTTTGTTCCCAAACAACATCCAACATGATATAACCAGCAGATAATTTCCACGCAGGTTATTTGTCCATGTTTGGGAAAATCTTCTCCCTTTCAGTTTTACATCTTAACCAGCTGCTGATTAGCAATTACTTGTGTTTGGGAGACTTTCTGTAGCTGGGTATGGCGGTGATGGTAGCAATTGCTGCTGTGCCCCTTTCTCTAGTTACTGAGCTGTGGACATATTATTCTCTCCGTTTGATGTTACCCACCTTGTGGATCTGGTTTTTAGCATCTATATGTCAATTTCCTTATCGCTCCACTTTGAAGTGACCTCTTCTATACCCCATTGTTTTCCCCTCATCATGTGGTAAACACTTGCTTTTCTCACTGGTATGCTAATTTGTAAATCAAAATCTGTTCAGGCAGCTGTCGTTATCAGCTCCCTTTTCAAATTTGATTTGATTCCAATTTCATTTTCTAATCTTAATTTTCCCCAATTCTCCCCAGATGTCATTACAGCTTTTAACGTATAGTTTGCTCTTGTAGCTATACAGCCTCCTTGCCTCAAGATGGTGGACGGGAATTTTGCGCCATCACCTCTGCATTAGAGTTGACCCAAAAAGTAAACTGTTTACGGATTTTCCCTCCCAACATATGGACTTTGCTCACTTTCTAACCCCACTGCGCCGGACTCGAGATTGCACAAGCTATTGTGTTGTGGATGTGAGCCTTCAACCCATCACATCCATTATATTTTGAAAACCATGGACCCTGTTAGCAATGAGATTATGTAATCGACTATTGCTAGTTATTTTCCTTTTACCAGGATGGTTGAAATGACAAATAATAACCCTTAAAATCAAATTTCAATGCATAAAACAAAAGTTTTAAGTGATTGTGTTACACATACAATTGTCTGTTTTTGTTTTCCAGGTACTCGTTTGGTAAGTCGATGAAATTTCAGACATTTTGAAGATTTATATGCTACTGATACAGTAGAAAGAGCATGGTTTTAGTTCACAATTTGTAAACCAACACTTAATGACCTTGATGAAGAATATCAGTTGCAATAATGGTGAGTGATAGAGTAGTCCACATTGTGTGTTAATAATATCTATCTGCCATTTCAGTGGATGTAAAAACACTGCAATTAATGTGAATGATTCATAAACACTGTTTCCTTAATGACCAGACTACACTTGGTGAAACATGTCCATTCATTTTGTTTGAGGTCTTAGATGCTGAAAGGAAACTTGATTATTGAGTGATAAAATTATCTGCTTTAGTTACATTCTAACTGTTGCAGGTAATGTGTTCAAGATTGAGTGGCGCAGTGGTTAGCACTGCTCCCTCACGATGCCGAGGACCCGGGTTTGATCGCGGCCCTGGGTCACTGTCCGTGTGGAGTTTGCACATTCTCCCCGTGACTGTGTGGGTCTCACCTCCACAACCCAGAGATGCGCAGGGTAGGTGGATTGGCCATGCTAAATTGCCCCTTAATTGTGAAAATTTTTAAAAAAGATTATTGAAACGATGCACATCCAAAGAATGAATTGTTTGTGTTCATTTCTTTCCATGATATTTATAGCGTCTGTTCCTTGAGGGCGTGAGTGTCTTGCTAGTAATGGTATTTATATATTTGCAATATTCATTATCAAGGATCAAAGATCTTCTGTAGTTTCTTATGACCATTATGTGTCCTGCAAATGGAGAAGAAAGACTCTCCAAATAAAATCTTCATGTTTTTGACATAGTCATGAGAAATTATGCAGGATGGTACAGGATTACTGAGCTGATTGTTGGTTATGGAATTGGGTGTTCAGACAAATATTGACAGAATGTAGGTTCCGGCTCCTTAAGTGTCGCCAAGAGTACGACTGCCAAACGATTGGTTCAAAGCATACTACTACACTATGCATTCATAGAAACAATTGGAAAAGTTTCTGCAGGATCATCCTGATCTTCTGCTCCATATTCAGTAATAAACCAGCAGAAGTACTGGAGAAATGAAGTGTTTTTAATCGACTGTTCATTCAGCAATTCCACAAACTTTCTGCCACCGACCACCCGTAGGAAGTCCAGGCTTAAAAATGTATTTGAATAAATTAATTAAATGTTTTTTAAAAAATCGATGTCTAGTTGGAATGTTGCAGGCAAATGTTTAGTCCCAATTCTTTTTTGCTTACCTATTAAGCCACGAGGAATTGGGATTAAAAACGTGGCTGAGAGCTAAAGGCCACAATGTCAGAAGTGACAGGTCTCGTAAACCTCCCTTCTGGAGATTCTAAATTTAGCTCCAGTTTAAATTGGGCTGTAAAGGTATTGTAATGGTTGATTGCTTTGACGTGTTTTGAGTTTTTGCCAGTAGAACCTAACAGGTGAAGCCAAGCAGAACTGTCACAAAAATATCTAAAGTTGATGCTGGATTATAAAAAATTGAAGATGCAGGTTTTGACAAAGCGTAAAGGTACACCATTAGAACATAAGAACTAGGAGCAGGAGTAGGCCATATGGCCCCTCGAGCCTGCTCCGCCATTCAATTAGATCATGGCTGATCTTTTGTGGACTCAGCTCCACTTTCCGGCCCAAACACCATAACCCTTAATCCCTTTATTCTTCAAAAAACTATCTATCTTTATCTTAAAAACTTTTAATGAAGGAGCCTCAACTGCTTCACTGGGTAAGGAATTCCATCGATTCACAACCCTTTGGGTGAAGAAGTTCCTCCTAAACTCAGTCCTAAATCTACTTCCCCTTATTTTGAGGCTATGCCCCCTAGTTCGGCTTTCACCAGCCAGCGGAAACAACCTGCCCGCATCTATCCTATCTATTCCCTTTATAATTTTATATGTTTCTATAAGATCTCCCCTCATCCTTCTAAATTCAAAGAAGAGCAATTTTATGTTTTATCATTAACAGTATATAGTTTGCTTTGCCAGCATGCACCATTTACTTGGAGAATACAAGTTTGCATTTAAAGTCATATTATAGCAATGCAGCTCTAATTACTGCAAGGCACAAATCTAGGGCAAGTTTTCCGGTCCTACCCACTACAGGAATCATCATGGGCAGCATGCAAAATTTGATGGACCATTTAAAGGTCCATTGATCTTGCGCAGGAATTTCCACCCTCGGGGGCGGGCACGACCGAACAATCCTGTCCTTGGAGTGTGATGGTTGACTCTCCACTTGCCTGGGTGAGTGCAGTTCCACGACACGCAAGAAGCTCAACAACATCCAGTAGAAAGCAATCTGCTTAAATGGCACACTATCCACCAGCTTAAACATTCACTCCCTTCACACTGGCACACAGTGGCAGCAATGTGTACTATCTACAAAATACATTGCAGTGACTCACTAAGGCTCCTTCATCAGCACCTTCCAAACCCACAATCTCTACAACCAAGATCATGCAGGCACATAGAAATAAGTCTCATCCAAGTCGCACACCATTCTCACTTGGAAATGTATCCCCATTTCTTGTGTGTCACTGGGTCAAAATCCTGGAACTCCTTTCTTTTTACAGAACTGTATGTTAAATCCAGTAATAGTCTATGGTGAAGTCTGAAGCTTGTCTTTTACCTTAAGATTATTCTTGCAACAGCTTAGCTGATGCTTGGCAGTTTCCCCACACCGAACTGTTCCAGCTGTGTCCATTCATTGTTGAGGCAATGGTCATCACCTATCTGTAACAATGCAATTGGTTTAACGATGCAATTGCTGATACATTGACAGCATGAGTGTGTCTACACCACATGGCCCACAGTGGTTCAAGAAGGTGACTCACCAGCACCTTCCCGAGCAATTGGGGATGGGCAATAAATGTTGGTCTTGCCAGTGATGCCCACATCCCATGAACAAATGAAGAAAGATGCTAAATTGTAGCATCTTAAACTAATCCTATGCATATGTGTGCATCTATTTAGTTGTTCTACCACAAATGATGCGAGTGAAGAGAGAGTCTCTTTGCCCAACTTATTGAAAGATTATCGAGCTGAAACATTAACTCTGTCTCTCCATAGTTGTTTCCTGACTTGCTCAGTATTTCCAACATCTTCAGTTTTTATTTCAGTTTTGCAGCAGCCATGGTATTTGTTTTTTACATGAGACTCTCGTACCTGGTTTTGACAAAGTTCAAGAATTGTGAGGATGTCACTATTGATCTTTTCCAATTACCAATGTTGAATGACTCAATGTCACATTAAAAGTTGGGAATCACTAAATTAGGTGCAAGAACTTCATTTTCCTCAAAGGGATATAGTTTAATAAGAATTTTGCAAAACTGTCAATTAAGCCAATTGTTTCACTGAATTAAAAAAAAACAATTATATGTACGACTGGAGCGAGAAGAGGTCGACGTCTGATGAGAAGGTGATTTGTGTGCACTAAAGATCCAAATGGAACGATCTTGCTGGACTTTTTCTGCATAAAAAAATCTTGTGCTCCCAATCGCCTCCAAATTACTGGTGTTTATGGATGTTCCTGTGAATATTGAAAGTGAATCTTTGAAAGCTGTTGAGCAAACTTGGTAAATGTTATAATTTACAGGAATCCTTTGTAAGTTCTATCTTCTGCCTTGACGAATCTGTTGGAGATAATATAAATTGCCCATCAGGATATAATTATGTAATCAAATCACTTGAAACAAAAAAGGTGGACTGATTATCTGCAAGTGAGGAGCAGCTGTACTAACACACAACTTGAACTGAATACTCCACTATCAAGGGTCAAGAATTTCCACTGATCTGAGGTCTGGGACCTGCTATTTTTAGGTTGTGTCTTCCAGAATGCATTCCTTTTAAGTCCCTTTGCCCAGTTGATAGGTGGCAAGTTTAAAGAAAACATTCATTTGTGACCAAGATCAATAAATATTGACACAAAGAGCAAGTGGGAAATAAAGCATTTAAAATATATGAAGTAAAAGCAGTAAAAGGGAAAATGGATTCTTAATATAATCTGGGCAGCCTTGGTTCCAAAATGACTTAGAATTAATTATAAGTGCTGGATTGATGTCTTTGTTTAAAAGCTGTTTTTAGACCTATAACACATTTTAATCCCTGATTATGTTGTGTTCCTTCACAGTGATGTGTTTAGTTATTATTATTTGTAACCAGAAAATGTGATGTGAAATTTTTTTTGGAACTGCATTTTTAAATTATTTGAAAGGATGTGGACATTGCCCAGTCTTAATTGCCCTTGAGAAAGTGATGATGAGCAGCCTTCTGCAGCCATGTGGTGTAGGTACACCCAACGCCCAGTTAGGGAGTGCCAGGGTTTTGATCCAGCGACAATGAAGGAATGGCGATGTATTTCCAAGTCTGGTTGATGTGTTGTTTGAAGGGGAACTTTGTGATGTTCCCATTCATTTGCTACCCTTGTCCTTCTAGGTGAGTGTCCAGGCACGTGGGTGAGTGCATCACACTCTTAACTTGTGCCTTGTAAATGGTGGGTAAGCTTTGGGGAGTCAGGGAATGAGTAAGCCGTTGCAGAATCCGAGCCTTTGGCCTTTTCTTGTTCATCATATTTATATGGTTGTTACAGTTCAGTGTCTGGTCAATCATAACCCCCTGGATTTGATAGTGGGGATGGCAATGCTGTTGAGTGTGGAGGGTAGACTCTCTCTTGTTGGAGATGGTCATTATCTCGCGCTTGTGTGACGCAAACATCACTTGTTATTTATCAGCTCAAACCTGAATGTTGTCCAGGCCTTGCTGCATGCCGACACAGGTGCTTTCATTCTTTCTTGTGATGTCTTTTGCCTCCAGACTATTCTTTTCCAACTTCCTCTTTCCTTCGCTTTCTCTTCATCCTCCTCCATTTGCCACATGGTGAGGCAATTGAATTATACTTTGCATCTCCATTATTTCATATGTCCAATAAAATTCCCATTTAACTGGCCAGTCCTCAAACGCGACTGGTAGCTAACATTGTATGTAGATCTATCAGCAATATTAGTCAAAGATCTATTATATAAATTTTCTGCCCAAGGGGAGATTGCTAAGTTATTGCTTATCTTATGTTCTTCTGCAAGCTGTCACTCTACGAGGTACCAGTGATGTGAGGTATACTGAATGAGACTATTTTTGATTAGTTCAGATACCAGCAATGGAGAGGTGGGGGAGACTATCAATGAGGTATCTGTTGGCCTTGACTAAACTTATCTGTTACACCAGAATATTTGTTCAAGGCAACTTGTATTTCTCATATGAATGATAGAAACTAAGCTTGCTTTAGATTAATAGGTACTGACCACTGTATGAAATAATACCACTAGAATGTTCTTTGTTGCAAATCCTCATTTCTTCCCTATTTGATAAATCACCTGACTCAAAGAAAACATTGCTTTTGGCATGAATCAAGCTCCAAATGTGAGAGGGGAACAATTTCTGTGCTCAAAGATTTAGGTTCAAGGATCTCAAGAAATTCGTCCTTGGGCTAAATAATAGCATTTTTACCTGAAACATGTGTATTAAAATCGAATTTGTAGATTAATATGTTGGAAATATGGATTATTCATATTGGAATTGAGTTGAAGATTGATTGTATCTATATCTATTTCCATTTAGACAAGGATATTTAAGCCTAAGATGCACTTTGTCGATTCAGCAGCATAACGCATGAAATATACAATTATGAGGATAAATGTGATACTAGGATTATTTTCTCAGCATCAGGGAAGTATAAGAGGAAGTTTTTTGGAGACATTTAACGTCATGATGAGATTTGATGGTGGTAAGTGATGGGTCGGGGGGGGGGGGGGGGGGGGGGGGTGTGGTCATCAATTTAAGATTATGCCAGGGACCCGGCTTCATTTCCGGTTTTGGGTGACCATGTGGAGTTTGTACTTTCTCCGCATGTTTGCGTTGGTTTCCTCCAGATGCTCCGGTTTCCTCCCACAGCCCAAAGATGTGCAGGCTGGGTTGATTGGCCATGCGAAATTGCCCCTTAGTGTCCAAAGATGTGCATGTAAGGTGGGGTTATGGGGATAGGGCGTGGGAGTGGGTCCAGGCATGGTGCTTGTCAAGAGGGTCGGTGCAGACTCGATGGGCTGATTGACCTCTTTCTGCTCTGCAGGGATTCTATGGGTTAAGAAAAGAGGAGGGAGCTTGGGGAAAATTATCTTTAGTTGTTGGGGATGGAATGCTTTGTCACAGGTTGTGGTTGGGGAGGCAATCATTGCATCTTTCAAGACAAAATGTCATAAATTTTGAAGCAAAGTGTTACAGGCAGGAGGGCATTTATTTAAACAGCACTAATTTTTCCTCTACCCACCCATCCATAAGCAGTAAGGCGTTTTTGATTTGCTTCCCCCATTATAAGCCGTGGTGTATTTCCCAACCCCTCAGCTTTGGTGCAATCCAGTTTCTATTATCAACCCCACAGCAATGAGATGGGAGGAACTCAAGGGATTAGTTTGTTTGTGTGCACTTGATGCGGGAGGAGGGTTTCAGCGTTGTCCCCTTTGCATTCATACAGCTAAAGAGCGATAGAGAACAGGAAGACTTACAGTGCAGAGATCACGGAGAAAATAAATGGTGTTTCACGTGGGTTCCAAAGTGCAGAATCAAAGTTCAATGGTGTATTGCTTCATGGAGGTTGGCAGGTTGAAAATCAACTTTTCAGGTGGATTTGACTTCAGATGATGAGATAGCATGCTGAAACGATTCCGTCTTGTTAGCGATGGTGCAGAATTTGCAGCAGAAACCGAGTAGATGGGGCCAGATATTCATTTCTGCGCAGTGCCTCTTTTCTCTGAGGCTGCTTGTCGAATGGTAATCAGCAGACTAAGCTTGCAGTACCACAAGGCAATATTACTGATTTCACAAGCTAGAAGTCTATGTCACATGACTCCCACCTCTCAGGTCCCTGAGATAGATACATGTCTCAACCATTAAGAATCAAAAGGAATGTTGTTGGGGCCCTTTGTGCTAACAGATGAGTAGACTCCATTTAGCCAACCTGGGTTATGAAATGCAGATGGCCTCAGTATAGTTTTCTTTGAATTTGGTCTCTGCAGCCCACAAGGGATTGTTAGTGTATCTTCAGGGATAGAGAGGTGCAAGTTCCATTGATACTGCCAGGCAGCTTTTTTTGTGCAAGGATCACGGATATATAATACAAATATGCAATATGAAGTCTTCGTTCCCTCACAAAAGAAAATGAAAGCTACAGGAAAACCACAGCACAATGAAGCAAGTTTTAGATTTGTCTAGCAATGAGTTGGCTGTGGGTTGTGCTCATCTGGGAATCAAAATATGGTAATGTTCAAGAATATTTGTTACATGGGAACTTCAGAAACAGCCATATTTGAAACTGTCAACAATATGTGTTAGAAGAATGCACCAGTAGTGCTTTTCTTTGAATGAAATTAACCTTGCTTACATTCTGTACTCATAACCACATGCATAATGGGTTTATGTCCCATTGAACAGTCTGATGAATGGTCTGTCAGTGGGAGATTTTTGTCCTTAGCCTGTTATCTGGTTCTGTTTACTGTCAGCTCACCACTCCTACCATCACCTCTGAAATCAATAACTGTCTAATTATTAGTTCTGCTGGCTCCGACAAATTTTGCCATCAGCACCACAATCAATCAGGCCTATTCCCAGGCGGATCCACCAGCTTGAAACATTGCTGGGCTAATTGTCAAGTAATTTAGAACCAACAGACGATTTATGTTCATAATTAATTTTCTTAGGGATTTGTACTGGGAGGAATAAAACTCAGACCCAAGGTGAAGGTGTGTAGGCCACAGGAAATTATATATTTATGTTACTTTTACAAGTAAAGGATAAAGGGAACATGTATATTACTTCCTATTCCATTCTGATTATAGCAGAGAAAGTAGGATACTTCAGTGTTATTTTAATTAGTAACAACACTAATTGATGAAAGGATTAATTGTTTTCAATTGTATTTTGCAGTATTTACATTATTAACCAAAGTGTAGCTTTTGTACAGGGCGCCGACCCGCACGGGGGCTGACGGTTGCAATGTCTTCTGTGGTATGGCTTTAACAGCTAATTCAATAAGTTGTATTTATGGCTGCTTTTACATTATTTTCAAAAATACTATAAATTGCCTTCATTCTTCTATGATGTTAGCACATCGACTGAAGTGACAATGTTACAGGATTGATGTCACAATAATGTACCACCTTCAGCAATGTATTTTTTTGGTTCCTTCAGTGATATGGAATTTGTTCTACTTCCTACCTAATGCTCTTGATTTCCTCAGATCATGTGGCAGACAAGAGGGTAACTGGCCAGTCTGCTGTGACACTACCAGTGCTGCTTGGAGCCTGAGCCAAGGAACTGTATGAGAGCACATGAGAAACTATTCTTCTTTAATTTTTATTTATCAGGGAGTGGATTTGAGTTTGACAAGAGAACTGTGTGCGAGTTTGATCCCCCTACTACAGAGGTTTTGGGCCCACTATATAGCTTCCAGAAATAGTTTGCTCTTATCATATTTTTATTTTACTCAATGAGTTGCTCTTGTCTAATGTCACACTTTTTGGGCCTAACGAAATATATACTGGGCGGGATTCTTTCAGCCCGGGGCCCGGCTGGAGAATCCCCGTGACCGGCGTGAATCGCGAATCGCGCCAGGCTGCCCTGACGCCGGCACACGATTCTCTGCAGAGTGGAGAATTGGCGCCATTGGCGCCGGCGGAGTTTGCACAGCTCCGGTCGGGGGCCGTTCTACGCGGCCAGCCCGCCAATTCTCGACCCTGGATAGGCCGAGCAGCCGTCATAAAAAAGCCTAGTCCCGCTGGCGCTGTCCACACCTGCTCAGTGGGGGGTGAGGGGGTGTCCGATCCTGGGGGGGGGGGCTCCGATGTGGCCTGGCCCAAGATCAGGGTTCACCGATCGGCGGGCCGGCCTCTTGGCTGGGGACCTCCTTTCTTCCGCGCCGGCCCCTGTAGTCCTGCGCTATGTTGCGTTGGGGCCGGCGCGTTGAAGGAAGCCGCTGCTCATACGCGCGTTGGCGCCGGTACCACTGTGCATGCGTGGATCCCGCAGCGTCCAGTTGACACCGGGATCAGCAGCTGGAGTGGCATGAACCGCTCCAGTGCCATGTTGGCCCCCTGTAATGAAATGAATGAAATGAAAATCGCTTATTGTCACGAGTAGGCTTCAATTAAGTTACTGTGAAAAGCCCCTAGTCGCCATATTCCGGCGCCTGTTCGGGGAGGCTGGTACGGGAATTGAACCGTGCTGCTGGCCTGCCTTGGTCTGCTTTAAAAGCCAGCAATTTAGCCCAGTGTGCTAAACAGCCCCTGTACAGGCCAGAATTGCTGATCCTGAGGCCGTGTTGATGCTGTCGAGAAACGCGACGGCATTTCCGACGGCGTCAACACTTAGCCTCAGGATCACAGAATCTTAATGCTTAATACTTGATAGAGCACGTGGATTTGAATTTGGTGCAGTGGAAAAAATTGATATTACTAAAAAGAGATAACACATTGAAGCTTTTCATCTTGCATTCACAAAAACACATGCAAGAATGCCAAATTTCAAAAGTTTAAAACGATTTATACGACAGGAAAAAAGGGTACAGATTGGTTGGCAAAGGTGACTGGCTGAGGCATTGCCTTGGAGAAAACAAACCTGGAAATTTTGTCTCCGCCAGCTCTTACTGTAGCGCCACTACAATAACTGACTTCATTAGTAAGTGTGTAGAAGACTGTGTGCCAAAGAAGCAAATCCGCATGTTTCCCAACCGGAAACCCTGGATGAAGAGGGGTATCCACTGCTTGCTGAAGTCTAAGTCTGAGGCGTTCAAGTCAGGTGACCCTGACCTCTACAAGAAAGGCAGATATGATCTAAAGAAATCCATCAAAGATGCCAAAAGACAGTACCGGACCAAGCTCAAGTCCCAGGCTAGCCACACGGATCCCCGCTGTCTATGGCAAGGTCTGCAAGACATAACAGGTTGCAAGATGAAGGCACGTAAAATTGTCGGCTCCAACGCACTCCTCACTGATGCGCTCAACGTATTCTATGCCCGCTTTGAGCAAGAGGTCAGCGAGAGCGAGCCCTACACCCCAGAAGCCACGGATGAACCTGTGTCTGAGATCACTACTGCAGATGTCAAGAGCAGCCTTCTCGAAGGTCAACCCACGGAAAGCCACTGGCCCGGATGGGGTACCCGGACGAGCACTCAGGACTTGCGCGGATCAGTTGGCGGGGGTATTCACAGACATCTTCTACCTCTCTTTACAACAATCTGAGGTCCCTATTTGCCTCAAGAAGACAACCATCATCCCTGTACCAAAAGAAATGTCAGGCAGCGTGCCTTAATGACTATCGTCCAGTGGCTCTGACATCCATCATCATGAAGTGCTTCGAAAGGTTAGTCATGGCACGAATCAACTCCAGCCTCCCAGATTGCCTTGATCTACTACAGTTTGCCTACCGCTGCAACAGGTCCACAGCAGACGCCATCTCCATGGCCTTGCACACTACCCTGGAACACCTAGAAAGCAAAGACACCTATATCAGACTCCTATTTATCGACTACAGCTCAGCCTTCAACACCATCATTCCTACGAAACTCATCTCCAAACTCCATGGCCTTGGCCTCGGCTACTCCCTCTGTGACTGGATCCTGAACTTTCTAACCCACAGATCACAATCAATAAAGATAGGCAACAACACCTCCTCCACGATCATCGTCAACACCGGTGCCCCACAAGGCTGTGTCCTCAGCCCCCTACTGTACTCCTTATACACCTATGTCTGTGTGGCAAAATTCCCCTCCAACTCGATTTTCAAATTTGCTGATGACACCACCGTAGTGGGCCGGATTTCAAACAATGACGAGACAGAGTACAGGAATGAGATAGAGAATCTGGTGAACTGGTGCGACAACAATAATTTCTCCCTCAATGTCAACAAAATGAAGGAGATTATCATCGGCTTCCGGAAGCGTAGTGGAGAACATGCCCCTGCCTACATCAATGGGAAGGAAGTAGAAAGGGTCGAGAGCTTCAAGTTTTTAGGTGTACATATCACCAACAGCCTGCCTTGGTCCCCCCATGCCGACACTATAGTTAAGAAAGCCCACCAACGACTCTACTTTCTCAGAAGACTGAGGAAATTTGGCATGTCCGCTATGACCCTCACCAACTTCTACAGATGCACCATAGAAAGCATTATTTCTGGTTGTATCACAGCTTGGTATGGTGCCTGCTCTACCCAAGACCGCAGGAAACTACAAAAGGTCGTGAATGTAGCCCAGTCCATCATGCAAACCAGCCTCCCATCCATTGGCTCTATCTATAATTCCCGCTGCCTCAGAAAGGCAGCCAGCATAATTAAGGACCCCATGCACCCCAGACATACTCTCTTCCACCTCCTTCCATCAGGAAAAAGATACCAAAGTTTGAGGTCACATACCAACCGACTCAAGAACAGCTTCTTCCCTACTGCCATCAGACTTTTGAATGGACCTACCTCGTATTAAGTTGATCTTTTCTCGACACCTTGCTATAACTGTAACATTATATTCTGCAGTCTCTCCTTCCTTCCTTATGTACGATATGCATTGTTTGTACAGCATGCAAGAAACAATACTTTTCACTGTATACTAATACATGTGACAATAATAAATCAAATCAAATCAAACCCTAGTTAATTCTAAAGAGGTGCAAGGCTTTGCTTGCAGATGGCGTGAAATCATATATGAATGAATGTCGCTTCTAGCAATCCACTGATGCATGTTACGAGCCCAACTGTTTATCTTAAGATGGTTGTTAGTGTAGTTATTAGCACACATGCAATTGTTCAGCAAGTGCTTTCTTCATGGCAACACCTCAGCCAATCAGAGTTGGCTTCCAAACCAGTTAGCACTATTTTCTCCTATATGATTTTATCAAATTTGGCATTCTTGCATTTGGCCTGATGAGTGCAAGATGAAAAGCTTCCGCCAATATGTCTCTTTTCTTTGGCAATATTTAAGTGGAAAGTTGATTGATGTATACAGTCAGCACAAAATAATTGTGTTTCATATTATGTGTGCTGGGATGTTATTTTCATTTTAGAATCATAGAATCCCTACAGTGCAGAAGGAGGCCATTTGCATACCCGCAACCCCATAATCCCACCTAACCTCTAAGGGACAATTTAGCACGATCAACCTACCTAACCTGCACATCTTTGGACTGTGGGAGGAAACTGGAGCACCCGGCGGAAACCTACGCAGGCATGGGGGGAAATGTGTAAAGTCCACAGTCAGTCACCCGAGGTCAAAATCAGAATCGGACCCGGGTCCCTGCCGCTGTGATGCAGCAGTGCTAAATAACCACTGTGCCACCGTTCCACCCTTAATAGGAATAACCTGCATAATTATTACTTCATTATTTGTTTGGCAATCTGTGCTGCTATCTTAGCCATGGAAGTCTAATTTCAAAATTGACCATTGCATTAATACAGTGGCCTACATAATATTCATGACCACCACGATTTGAACTTGTGTTCTTTATTTGTTCCTGAGGCAATTGAGATTGGTGTTTTATTGAACACATCAACTGAGTTGTTTAAATCTGGATGAATGCAATGGTTTATTTACATACTAAGGCCATGCATATCGTTAATTTGGCAAGAGTCACCCAGACTCGAAACATTAACTCCCTTTTCTCTCCACAGATGCTGTCAGACCTGCTGAGATTGTCCAGTATTTTCTGTTTTGGTTAATTTGTAAACAGACTGATCCTTGGGTGGGAATTTTAGATCAAGATCATCTAATTACATTAACTGCCTCTAATCTTCAAATTAGGCTCTGCAATTGATTTTAAGGTTTGAATTCATGTTAAATGATTCACAAGTAGGTGCTGGAAACTGTTCCCTCCAATGAGGAATTGAGAACAAGGGGATACCATCCTAAAATGAGACCCAGGCCAAGAAGTGCATTTTCCAAAGATTAATGGGAATCTGGGACACTAGTCCCCCAAGAGGCTGTTGCTGTTGGATCAACTGAAATTTTCAAGCCTGCTTTTAGTTTTTGTTCGGGAATCACTTGAAGGCATATGGAGCAAAGATGGGTAAGTGGAGTTGAGATATAGATCAGCGACAATCTAATTAACTGTTGCAAAAGCTTGAATAGCCTATTTCTGCTCCTGTATTTCTACTGTCCAAAGCAATTTATGTCAGATTCATGAGACTGCTGAAGGAAAATGTTGGGCAATTACCTTTTCTGTGCCAATATAAATCTTGCTTCTGACTTTTGTCACCTGTCTTAGGAAACTATAGGTTGGCAGTCTGACATAGACTGTATTCTTGCTCATGAACTTTGGGAGAAGCATTGCTGTCAAAAGTGACCCCACAACCATGTTAGTCCTTTAAAGCTGCAGAGAATGAATGAGACTATGTCTCTGGTACAATTGAATAAGATAGCTCCGCTACTGCGGAAGCAAGTCCTCATACTTTTTTGCTGAAGTGCAAGTGGGGAAACACATTTCCTGCATTGATTGTAGATTTTCATGAAGTATTTCACTGGATTGTTTTTTTTTAAAGCGTCTGTGCTTGTGTGTTTGAAACACATCAGTCCTTTACCTATATTTCTGGGCAGTGGTTTGGAGTGCTATCTACGATCTACCTTCCACGAGTACTACCTTATGGTGGCAGAGCCAAGATTATTTATTGGCTTTCCCCATTGAGGAAGTATGGGAATGACTTTGTGTCCTAAATCTCTCTGGCTTGGTTTGGAGCTTCAACATTCTGTGGATTTATGTCAGATCTCGGTTTCTTACAATTAACCTGTTATCAGATTGGCTTGCATGTTGACCAACATATTTGAGGCAAGGTATATTGCTAATAAATTTGAAGAAAAGTGCACTTTATTGAAATCAACATATCGGATATGTTCATTTCAATTAATTTGAATTTATTTCCATTTTAAAGAGCAGGTCATAGTGTTTTCTTTTGCAGCAGCATGTCAGAAGGAAGTGTAGGTTAATATTTCATGCTGTCACTTTTTTTTTGCGTTTGCAGTGATGGAGTCGGATGTTTATGTGGCCTGGCCAGTTGAACCCTTGTGTTTCTAATCATAACATCACCTTTGGAGAATAGTTCTGTGTCAAATTTTAGTTTCGACCTTTCACCTCTTCTTCTTTAATTTCATGCTGTAAAAACAGCATAATGAGGGGTTTACTGACCCAATTGGAAGTTTTAATAAAACCTATTAGTGCTAAAAGTTGTGCCTTAAGGAAGCAATTACTAAAAGAAACCCAGCTTGGTGCTGGCCTAGGTAATGGACATTCCCATTAAATGTTTCCAGATTGGTTATTTAACTCTTGCATTCCCACTATTCTGCTGTAAATGCTTTCTCTGCGAACTCTATCTACAAAGATGCACTCTTGAGCATTGACGTTTTTGTAACTGGAGTGCCAAACTGATACATTTGGCTCTGTTTTATGCACTGAGACTGAACTCTAGCTTCAACATTGGACTCAAAGCTACAGACATGTACCCATGACCACTGTAACCTAATCCAAGATTTAAACATAATCTTTTCTGATTCGAGACCCACCACTCTTAAGGAACAATAACCAAACTGGATTTGTGCCAGTTAATATTGATAGAAACTGTTGGAATAAAAATTATGGACACTGATTATCAGTCTCCATAAATAATAGACCAGGCACTAAACAATGCTTTTCAACCATGTTTTCTGTCAAATTTTCAGTCATATAAATAGTTCATGCTGTGCTTTTGCCAATTTATAAGGCAGTTGGAATTTAAAGAAAATCTGAGCTATCAATAAGAAATGGCTGAAGGGATGGAAGCAGCAATGTCTGAGTTGAGGAGCGATATCGTACTTGGAGAGGGGACAAAACTGAGGGGAGTGCCCCAAAGATTGGTGTTTGCATACCCAATGTTATTAACTTACACAAGTGACTTGGATTCAGAGCTCAGTGTAACCCATCAGATTCTGACTACAGGAGACGGACAGATTTGTGACAGTAATCCAGCATTCGGGAATCCACAATGCATATAGAATTCCGAACCATGCACCCAGATCACTTTTGAGACAGTACAAGTCAGAGAATGTCATGTTACAGCAGTTTTGGGTGGACTGCTGTTCAATTATCGTAGAGGTTTATATTTATTTTATTGGATGATATATGATCACCCAAGCATCTGCAGTTTGAAATACTGTAAATGCAAATCAATGGGAACATTGATTCCAGCTTTAAATGAGGTTATGAGGAGCCAAGGCAAGTAGTCAGCCTCCAAAGATAAAACCTTTGGACAATCTTGCTGCAGCATTTTAGTATGTGGCATTTGGTAATTTCAGTGCAAAGGCAGCCTAACTGGTCTGGATGTTGAATGGTTATGTTCCCAACTCAAATCTGACAGGTTTGTTACGATCCCTATGGGGAAGCAAACCAAAATTTCCAAATTTAATGAATGACCCACAAATGAAGGAATTACCAACAAGATTCGACTTTTTGTTTTTTTTAACCCTAATCAGAATCAACATAAATTAAACATGAATTAATAGACAAATGATGGTTGGTATGAACAACAAATTACACGTGGAGTAACAGATACAACTGTTATGATCTTGAGGGAGATGATTAACTTTTGAAAAGAAATTCCAACTTCCGGTTATTAACTGAGAGAATTATGCCGCAAGGGTTCACATTTTAAACAAAATCGTACAAGAGTTAAGCAAAGTAAGTACTACTAACACTATATGTCATAAACACTTATTCTTTAAACCTGAAAGTCTCAACAGAACACTCGCTTTACTACTTTTATTTTCCCTTATAATGTACAGGACCTTGAGGATTCCTTCACTTCTCTTGGGACCAGACCAAGCTGTGCCACAGCTCTCAGAAATTCACTTAATTCTCCTTGGTTTTCTACTCTTCTCTAAGCAATGAGATTTCTTGGGATCCTTCCACTAGCATCTGGCTAGATGATCCTCCAACTCTCTTGAGCATTGCAGGGGTGAAATGTTATCTATGGTGCACCATTCTGATGGCAGAAGAGGAGGAGGGTGTCACTTTTGCTTTCTTGTTTTTTTACTGGTTTCCACCCAATTACAGGTAAAACTTAAAAGTGCTGGTGGCATGCATGGGAGACTTATCTGACCATGCAGTGGAGGAAGCTTTTCAGTGGTGAAACCCACTGCTAGTTGGCAGTGCAGCAGGTTTCAGCTGGGCTATAAAAAACCCTCCTGGAAAAATAGGGAGGCTCTTTCCTGCCACAACTTTCCTGCCAAGCTCATTGTATTAACATATTAGACTTATTGAGAGCACAGAGGTGGCTCAGGTATCTTCAAATTTAAATTTCATGTGTAAATATTTCATATTATATTATCTTAACTTTATGCATATGTTCATCATCATTATTTCTTGAGACTAGCTGATCAGAGGACTAAATGTACTGGTATACTTCATAGTTGGAAAATATTGATGGTTACAGGGGAGTGAGGGACATTTCTTCATTGTAGGTAAAACAATGATTTATTGAATGTTTATGTTAATGTCTGGAGTTGTACTTGCCGCTCTGTGGCCACCCTTTGAATTGCAATTACTTTAGGTTTGTTTACCAGCTTCTCGCCTGTTGCTTCCATTACCTTACGTTTAAAAATTTCAATCCTTAAACTAAAAGTTATATTCCGATAGCATGTGAATCATAAAATGATACATTTTCACAACACAATAAAGACTATCTAATGAATTTCCAAGTATTTGTATAACTTTCCACAGAGCTGTCACACTCTATGCAATCTTGCAGCCTTTCTAGCTGGTCCTCCAGAATGCAGAATCACCCACTCAATGGATTTGGTCCTTGAGTCACTTGCAACAGTAGCTCTACTCTGACACCTAAGTATTCCAGAGATCAATTACATTAAAGGATAAAGGGAAAGTGCAGGAAGATGGCTTTGAGGTAGACAATCAGCCATGATCTAGTTAAACGATGGAGTTGGTTTAAGGGACATGCTCTTATATTCCTATGCTCCAAATAGCACATTTCTGCAGAACCTCAATGACTCGATTCAGAACAGTCTTGATCGCATAGATTCCCGAGAGACTCCTTTATCTGACTCCTTTAATAAACATCTTTTAACAATATGGTCAGCTGAAAAAAACTGAAGCAGAGCCATAGAATTGTCTAATTCACATTCTCTGCTCCATTACTATCTTAAGTTTTCTGTTCTTTTTTGGTGTATGACACAAAGAGCTCCTGGTAAATGTGCCTTCTCTGTTCTTCCCCTCTTCTTTGCCTCCGTGTAAATGTCTTCTAATTTTAACTGCCATCCTGTTGGTACTGCTTCCAGGTCAAGGATTGCTAGGCCACACAAACCAGTGTTTCTTACTATTTGAGAAAATTACAATTGATCTCTTTTCAACTGATGCAAACTCTTCAAGTCCTTTTCAAACATCCTTGAAGCCAGCTACAGATTCCCTAGAAATTTTCAAAAAAGTTACATATGTTCCTTACTATACTGTTTCCAGGTCAAAGGTATTTGACTTGGTATTTTGGCTTATGATAAGGAACTATTCGATCTAATGTAATCTGTAGTCAGAAGAGAATATATACAGAATAGCCTACCTAACTACAACATTGTTACACCTGAAATTTCCAGGTTTGCACTGCATGAATACGATAGGAATACTGGCCTGCTCAGCAGCCTACAGTTATTTACATTTTGTTCTTGGGATGTGGATGACACCAACAAGGTACAGTATTGTTAATGATCCTGAACTTCCCTGAGGGAATTGTGAGACTGGAATCATGTGCCAGACAGAGCAGGTTGGGGTGATTAGAAGCTTTCTTGGAACCTTTCTGATTCTAGCCCAGAAAAGATCCATTTTATTGATTTCAGTTTCTCAGTTCACGATGGTGAGATTTGATCTCATGACCTCTGGTTTCTTAGTCCAGTTCTTAATCCATAATTACAAGGCGATTGTTGACATGTGACCAGTGGTGTAAAATCTTTCATGCTAACTAGCAATTGTGGCTATGTTGTTCAGCAACAATAACCCAATGCATTTTCTCAAGAAATCATTGATACGTTCTTGTACAGTACTTTATATTTATAATGCCTGTGGGTTACTGCTGAATGTTATCACTCCTCCTGCACCTCCCAAAGCACATGGTACGTTTTTGATAAAGTCTCCTCCTTGGAGGCTCTGATTTATCCCAGTCCTAGTTAGTACATGTTGATTTATACACGAGAAAGTCAACCCCATCAGATTTAATGCATAAAATGTGCATCCCATTTGTCATCATGTCAGGTTTGGTATGTTTTTGATTTATTCAAATGGTTTGGTTATTGTTTCCATGCATTTACTTATCTGGCATTCTGGATGAGATTTGTCGGCAATAGTAATTCCAAAATAATGAACTAAGTGTAGCAATATTAGTTTTCTTAGATTATGTTCATGCTGTTTTAATTTTTTTTAAATTAAATGATGTCAGTGACAAACACTTTCTTAAAAGGCCCTTTCTTCATACAAGATCATTATTTTATATTTTTCCTTCAAGTTATTTAGTTATGTATATTTGTGTGGAGGAGGTGATGATTGGTGGAGGATGAAGATGAATGGTTTCCAAGAGAGCCTTGTTAAAATTCCAGGCTGTGCAGAGGCAAAAAAAATGTTCAGATTGACTGAAAGGTACAAAAATGTGATTCCTATAGCAGGACATTACTGGCTGTGAATAATTTTCTTATATGGACAAAGGGCCACCGAGCTCAAATAAGTCCTTTGTTTTATAGATGGGGGAGGGCTCACTTGCGTGGAAAATTAGAAAATCAAAGTTAAAGGAGAAGGTAGGAGTGCAGGTTGCCGCTGAGGCTGATTGTTACCAGAAAATAAAAAGAAGGGACAGAACGAGTGAACGTCATATTGCACCAAGGAATCATACAAGAGTTTTGTAAACTTGATAATAGAACAAACTTAGAGGCTTTGTATCTGAATGCACAAAGCATTTGGAATAAAATCCATAAGTTAACAGCGCAAATAGAGACAAAAGGGTCTGGTGTGGAGGTGAATACTGAGACATGATTACAAGGAGACCAGGTCTGGGAGTTGAATATCCAAGAGTACATTTTGGAAGGATAGACAGAAAGGAAAAGGAGGTGGTGCAGCTTTGCTAGTAAAGGAAGGGATCAGTGTTGCAGTAAGAAATGATATAGGCACTGGAGATCAAGACGTAGAATCAGTCTGGGTAGAAACAAGAAATAACAAGGGAAAGAAGTCCCTGTTGGGAGTAATCTATAGGTTACCAAATAGTAGCTCCACAGTAGGGCTCAGTATATATCAGGAAATACCGGGGACTTATAAGAAAGGTATGACAATAATCATGGGTAATTTTAATGTGCATATAGACTGGATTAATCAAATTGGTGAGGGAAGCCTTGAGGGAGAGTTTACTGAATTTATGAGAGATTGCTTCTTGGAGCAATATGTTCTGGAACCAACGAGGGAGCAGGCTATTCTGGATTTGGTATTGTGTAATGAGGAGGAATTAAGTAATGATCTCATAGTTCAGGATTGTCTCGGGAAGAGTGATCATAGCATGGTACAATACAAAATTCACTTTGAGGATGACAAACTGTCCCACACTCTCATTCTGGAGTTAAACAAAGGTGATAGGCATGAGGCCCAGGTGCACTGGGCAAGACGACTAAAAAGTAGGACAGTTGATGAGCAGTAGCAGTTGTTTCCGAAGATATTCAATTCCTCCCAATTAAATTATGTTCCAGAGAGGAAGAAAGTTTGTAAGAGGTGTTGAAACATCCATGGCTAAGCAAGGAAGTTAAAGATAACATGAAGACAAACTCTAAGGTATACAATATTGCAAAGGCCAGTGGCAGGTTGTAAGATTGGGACACTTTTAAAAACCAACAAAAGGCTATTAAAGTAATAAAAAGAGCAAAGGGTAAATTCGGAAAGAAAACCAGTGCAAAATATAAAAAAGTTTGGGGCAGCATGGTGGCGCAGTGGTTAGCACTGCTGCTTCACAGTGCCGAGGACCCGGGTTTGATACCGGCCCCAGGTCACTGTCCATGTGGAGTTTGCACATTCTCCCCGTGTCTGCGTGGGTCTCACCCCCACAACCCAATGATGTGCAAGGTAGGTGGGTTGGCCACGCTAAATTGCCCCTTAATTGGACAAAAAGAATTGGGTACTCTAAGTTTATCAAAAAATATATAAAAAAGGATATCAAAAGCTTTTATAAGCATATAAAAGGGCAGAGAGTAGGTAAAGTGAATGTTGGTTCTGGTGGTGGCATGTGGGAGAAGGTTGCACATGAGGTAGCTCTCATCAGGGTACTTGTTTCTTTGGTCCTTTTTGCCTGGATCCGGAGGAAATTTGGTGAACAAACACAGTCCATCTAAAGGTTTAATGTGCCTGCTGAGGAAGGAAGGTCGAAAGTCTCAAAAAGACTAGTGGAGAGAAAGTTGCAAGTGGAAATCCATCGACGGATTTGGGGAGTCTGCGTGGCTCACCTGGAGGGAAGATGGCGGATACAAGCTCCAGTGGGTGCGGCAGCTCCTATTATGGCGGATATACTGTCGGAGGTACTGGCCTCAGCGTTTGATAAGCAGTTCGGAAAGCATTTCGAGAAACAAGGGCAGGTGATGATGGAAAAGCTCAAAACGTCGATTGAGGAGGTGCTTGGTCCGATTCGAGAGAAGCTGGAGAAAACCATGGAGGCTTGAAGGGACACGGAGAAATGTTGAACAGAGTGGAAACTTTGACGAGGCACAGCAGTCACATTGTGTTGTTAGAGGCTGAGATCTCGGCGGGGGAGAGAAACAAGATTCTGAGGGTGAAAGTGGGTAATGTGGAGAACAGGTCAAGGAGACAAAACCTTAGGATCGTGGGGTTGCCGGAGAGGATGGAGAGCCCGAATCCCACTGAATATTTTTCTCAGATATTCGGGAAGCTGGTTGGGGGGGGTGGGGGTGGATGGATGGACAGATGTTCCCGCCAGAGGTGGATAGGTCCCATCAAACTCTCTGGCCGAAGCCCTGAGCAAATGAGCAACCACAAGCTGTGGTTGTAAGTTTTCACAGTTTCTGAGAGAAGGAGGGGGTTTGAAGTGGGCCAAAAAGAATCGAGACTTAAGGTGGGAATGCACCATCTGGGTATATCAAGACATTGGAGTGGAACAGGCGAAGAGGCGGCCGGCCTTTAATAAGGCGAAGTTAGCGTTATAATAGAGTGGAGTGAAGTTTGGGGTGGAGTACTGAACAAGCTGCGAGTTATCTATGGGCTTAAAGACCATTATTTCAATGCAGTGGAATAGGTGGAGGCATTGTTAAAGAACACGGTCTTGGACTTAGATAAAGGGGTTCTGTAGGGACTGTTATGGCTGTTGATGGAGTGGATTTGTTTGGAATTTCTTGTGTATTGTATATATTCGTTATTGGGGTTTGCATATGTTATATTCGGCTATCGTCATTTCGGACCATGCTCTTCACTTGGTGGGCTTGGTTTTAGAGGTAGGCCCTGTTCCACATACGGTATGGACGCTGGACGCAGGGCTACTGGCGGATATGGGGTTTTGTGGGCGCATTTCTAAGACAATAGATGAGCTTGTGGGGTTCACTTGGAATAGGTCTGTCTCCTTCCAAACTGTGGGAGGCTTTGAAAGCAGTTATTAGAGGGGAGATTATATATGTAAGACACATATGGGTAGGGAGGTAAGAAAAGAGCTTCAGAAGCTAATTGACGACATTCTGGAGGTGGACCGCAAGTATTTGAGTGACTCTACCCTGGAGTTCCTGGCGAATAGGAAGAAAGTACAGATGCTATTTGATCTGTCATCTACGGGTAAGGCGGTGCGCCAACTGAGGCGTTTGAAGGGGGATATTTATGAGTATGGGGAGAAGGCTAGCCATCTCCTGGATCACCAATTGAGGTGGCATGCTGCCTCCCAGGAGATCATTCAGATCAGGACTTGAGCGTCAAGCTGGTGTCTGCCCCGGATAGAGTTAACAGTGCGTTTGAGGCTTTTTACAAAAGTCTTTGTAGGTTGGCGCCGCCAGTAGGGATATGTTGGCATTTTTGGAGGGTCTGGAATATCCTGTGATGGAAGAGGAGGAGCGTGAAGAGTTGGAGGCACCTGTGGAAGTCTTAGCAACTATAGGGAGGATGCAAACAGGTACGGCCTTGTGCACTAGTATGCAGGTACAGCAGATCATAAGGAAGGCTAATGGAATTTTGGCATTTATTGCTAAAGGAAAAGTAGGGAAGTGTTGCTGCAAACATACAAGTCATTCATGAGACTGCACCTGGATTACTGTGTACAGTTTTGGTCCACTTACTTGAGGAGGGATGTAGTTGTTCGAGGCAATTCAGAGAAGGTTCATGAGATTCATTCCAGAGATGAACAGTTTGTCTTATGAAGAGAGATTAAACAGGGTCAGCCTATATTCTTTCAGGTTTAGAAGAATGAGAGTGGGCAGTACGGTGGCACAGTGACAGGAACCTGGGTTCACTTCCGGCCTTGGGTGAGCGTGTGGAGTTTGCACTTTCTGTGTGGATTTACTCAGAGTTTCCTCCCACAGTCCAAAGATGTGCAGGTTGGGTGGATTGGCTATGATAAAATTGCCCCTCAACATCCAAAAGCTTATGCAGGTTCGGTGGGGTTATGGTATTAGGGGGATAGGGTGGGAGAGTGGGGTAGGATTCTCTTACGTGGGGTGGCACAGTGGGTAGCACTGCTGCCTCACAGCTCCAGGGTCCTGCGTTCGATTCCGGCCTCAGGTAACTGTATGTGTGGAGTTTGCACTCTTGCCCCGTGTCTGCGTGGGTTTCCTCTGGGAGCTCCGGTTTCCTCCCACAGTCTAAAGATGTGCAGGTTAGGTGGGATTGGCCATGCTAATTTGCCCCTTAACATCCAAAAACTTAGATGGGGTTACTGGGGTTATGGGGATAGGATGTAGATGTTGAGTTTAAGTAGGGTGCTCTTTCCAAGGGCCAGGGCAGACTCGATGGACCGCCTCCTGCACTGTAATGATTCTATGGTTCTATGGAGAGGAGATTGAATTGAGGTATGCAAGATGATCAAGGTATTTACAAAGTAGATGGAAAGTGGATGTTTCCTGTGCGGGCAATCTAGGTCAGAGTTTTAGGATGAGGGGTAGCAGATTTAAAACAGAGATGAGGAAAAATTGCTTCTCAAAGGGTTGTGAATCTGTAGAATTCACTATTCCAGAGTGAGGTAGATGCTGGGACATTGAGTAAATTTAAGAAGGAGCTAGACAGATTTTTAATACTTAATGGGTTGAAGGGTTATAGAGATCGGGCAGGACGGTAGAGTTGAGGCAGAGATGAGATCAACCATGATCGTATTGAATGGCAGAGCAGGCTCGAGGAGCTAAATTGCCGACTGCTCCTTGTTCTTATGTTCTTATATGCTATCAAAATTATTAATGATGCAATAAAATTTTGATATACAACTTTGTGTTCCATAAAACTCATACATTTTTTTAATAGGATAATTGGTAATTTTCCTTTTCTTAAAATGTGGGCTCTTCTCAAATTGTCTTTTGAGTGCTGAAGCATAACCTTATCCTTGTATAAATGCAAAAAATGCACGTTTGACACCCTCACTGAGGAACCTGTGAGAGATTGCATTGTGTGTGGGGTCCATAGTGAGGTCGTCTGCAAGCAGCTTGCAAGAAAGGTTTAATGCTGGAATCTGCCACCAGCATATGTATGCTGAATGAGCAATCAGAAAGAATCAACAAAAAAGTTGAGGTCGGAAACAGAAGATTTTGCGATACAGGACACACCCTGCTCTAATTCAGAACAGAACTACGTGTTTGGCATTGGGTAAATGCTGTAAAAGTGCACTTATCTAATTCCTAACCCCCATCTTTTGCTCTTTAACTCACACCCCCTACACACAGAAGAGAGACAAACACAGAGGGGTGTAAAATAATGATGAAAATAAAAGGATAAGAGTCTTTGTTTCAGATGGACATCTTCCAATACACCTTTCTTCAATCTAGGCCTTCAGTTGGAGCTTTTTGTTTACAGTTTCTAATAATTTTCACTGCAAGACTTCTCAAGACTCTGCAGGTTCAGAAAAATAGCAGATAGGCAGTATTTCAGGAGAGGGGTGGGGTGGGATGGGGGGGAAGAGGGAGAGAGAGACAGACAGACAGACATTCAATGCTGCTCTTCTCAGCTTCCGGAATCCAACTCTCACTTCCTGTGTCTTCTGAAAACCATCCCACTCGGGTAGGACCCAATCACCCACTGCCTGTCTCTGGGAAGAATATGTCCTTTTGCCAATTCATTGGCCACAACCCAACCACTTGAATCAAATCCCTCCGATCTCATGGGTGCCAAAATGTCTTGAGATTTTCCATTCAGAAGCTAAACCTCCATAGCTCAGTGTATCATTTTTTAGCTTTTGACTTCCTCTGTTCGACTTAAAGGTACATGTGCATTACATAACTTGGATGAGGGAGTTGAAGGGTGGGTCAGTAAATTTGCAGATGATACGAAGATTGGTGGAGTTGTGGATAGTGAGGAGGGCTGTTGTCGGCTTCAAAGAGACATAGATAGAATGCAGAGCTGGGCTGAGAAGTGGCAGATGGAGTTTAACCCTGACAAGTGTGAGGTTGTCCATTTTGGAAGGACAAATCTGAATGCGGAATACAGGGTTAATGGTAGGGTTCTTGGCAATGTGGAGGAGCAGAGAGATCTTGGGGTCTATGTTCATAGTTCTTTGAAAGTTGCCACTCAAGTGGATAGAGCTGTGAAGAAGGCCTATGGTGTGCTAGCGTTCATTAGCAGAGGGATTGAATTTAAGAGCCGTGAGGTGATGATGCAGCTGTACAGAACCTTGGTCAGGCCACATTTGGAGTACTGTGTGCAGTTCTGGTCACCTCATTTTAGGAAGGATGTGGAAGCTTTGGAAAAGGTGCAAAGGAGATTTACCAGGATGTTGCCTGGAATGGAGAGTAGGTCATACGAGGAAAGGTTGAGGGTGCTAGGCCTTTTCTCATTAGAACGGAGAAGGATGAGGGGCGACTTGATAGAGGTTTATAAGATGATCAGGGGAATAGATAGAGTAGACAGTCAGAGACTTTTTCCCCGGGTGGAACACACCATTACAAAGGGACATAAATTTAAGATAAATGGTGGAAGATATAGAGGGGATGTCAGAGGTAGGTTCTTTACCCAGAGAGTAGTGGGGGCATGGAATGCACTGCCTGTGGTAGTAGTTGAGTCGGAAAATTTATGGACCTTCAAGCGGCTATTGGATAGGTACTTGGATTAGGGTAGAATAAGGGAGTGTAGGTTAACTTCTTAAGGGCAGCACGGTAGCATTGTGGATAGCACAATTGCTTCACAGCTCCAGGGTCCCAAGTTCGATTTCGACTTGGGTCACTGTCTGTGTGGAGTCTGCACATCCTCCCCGTGACTGCGTGGGTTTCCTCCGGATACTCCGGTTTCCTCCCACAGTCCAAAGATGTGCAGGTTGGGTGGATTGGCCATGAAAAATTGTCCAAAATTCTATGATTAACCTAGGACAAAAGTTCGGCGCAACATTGTGGGCCGAAGGGCCTGTTCTGTGCTGTATTTCTCTATATCTAAATATCCATGGATCAAAATTGCAACCGCAGAGTAAATGAAACGGGAAATAAAGAAATCACTAGGCAGGATCCTTACAAAGTGCTTATCTAAATGCTTCTTAAATGTTATGTGGGTTCCCACCTCTACCACCCTATCAGGTAATAAGTTCCAGATTCCCACCACTCTCTGGGTGAACGGTTTTGCCTCAAGTATGTTCTAAGTCTCCTGACCATAAATCTATGCCCCCCTAGTTATCGACCCCTCTACTCAGAGGAAAGGTTTCTTCTTGTCTATCCTAACTATGTCCCTTTGTACACCTCGATCATGCCCCCCCCCCCCCCCCCCCCCCCCCCCCACAGCTCTCTGCACTAAGGGAAAAAAAGACCCAGCCTAACCAGACTCTCTTCATTGCTGACATTCTCCAGCTCAGGCAACATCCTGATAAATCTCCTCTGCACCCTTTCTAACACATCCTTCCTATAGTGTGGCGACCAGAACTGCAAACAGTACTCTAGCTGTTGTCTAATGAGCTTTTTATACAGCTCCATCATAACCTCCCTGCCCTTGTATTCTATGCTTTGGTTAATAAAGACATGTATCCCATATCTTCTTAACCACCTTATCTACCTGTCTTGTATTGAGTAAACAAAATACAAGATTCGAGGACTATGCGATGAACAAGTCTACAACCCCTTTTTAAAAAGGGGTGACTGGACACATGATGGGCTATGCATCAGCTGCAGCAGCCTAATCAATGTTTTGCACAATGTAAATAGTTGTGTTGTTAGCCCTGTTCAACTTTGTATGTTGTAAATAGTTTACACCTTTGCGATTGTTCTCTTACACTGTTGCACCTCCGTGCTGCCGAATGCTGATCTGTCGTAGGAACCCTGGCTACTTTCTCTTTCCACCCCATCCTAATTTAGGGATGCGAAGAGTAATTTTACAAACAGCTACGATGAGGTCCGTGCACTGCACACAGACTATGCATCATAACTTGTTCTTATGGATCGACTATTCACTGGGGAAATTCACTGAGCTATTGGATAACCGAAAACCCATTTTTCTTGAAACAGCTTAAATCTATTTCCTGTAATTACAGAGGTTTCGTCATATTTCATGTACACCTTTCATGAGTTTGCCCACATTTCTATATTGTTGGCACGTCCTCGTGGCATTAGAAGTTTCCAAATTTGGGACTTTCTTTTGTTAATTGCTTGAATCATCTTTCTGTTCCTGTCTCCAAAGGGCACAAAACATTCTAAACTGAGACATTTTTCTATAAATATATATGTTTTTAAAAAAGCTCTATCTATTGAGTGGAATTAATATTGGGGACAGCGGAGCAATTTTTTTGCATACTTTATCTTGTCTTTCCATTGCCATTTATTTACATTATTGCCTTTGGGCACAAATGAGAACTCTGTCCTTCACATTATTAGTCATTTGCCCAGGAGACAAACATTCCATCCCAAGAATGTCAGAAATAGACTAAGCCATAAGGTGACTATAATCTATGAAGGTGGTTGTATATTGTGCCTGATTTCATGGTTTATAATATGCTAAATGGTCCACCTGAGTAGTGACAGTGAAGTGTTTCCTATGTGATAGCTGTGCTGGGTCTCGATGATTTTGTCTGTCCATGCCATTCTTGGATAAGCTGATTGTGGAGAAAGTAGTGGATGGAAACCACTACTTCCAGGGTAGCAGGGTAGCATGGTGGTTAGCATAAATGCTTCACAGCTCCAGAGTCCCAGGTTCGATTCCCGGCTGGGTCACTGTCTGTGTGGAGTCTGCACGTCCTCCCCCTGTGTGCGTGGGTTTCCTCCGGGTGCTCCGGTTTCCTCCCACAGTCCAAAGATGTGCGGGTTAGGTGGATTGGCCATGCTAAATTGCCCGTAGTGTCCTAATAAAAGTAAGGTTAAGGGGGGGGGCTTGTTGGGTTACGGGTATAGGGTGGATATGTGGGTTTGAGTAGGGTGATCATGGCTCGGCACAACATTGAGGGCCGAAGGGCCTGTTCTGTGCTGTACTGTTCTATGTTCTATGTTCTATGTTTGACCCTCTTTGCCAACAATAATAATTTTCATTATTGTCACAAGTAGACTTACATTAACATAGCAATGTACTTTCTGTGAAAACCCCCTAGTCGCCACATTCCGGCACCTGTTCGGGTACACAGAGGGAGAATTCAGAATATCCAATTCACCTAACAAGCATGTCTTTGGGACTTGTGGGAGGAAACTGGAGCACACAAAGGAAACCCACGCAGACACAGGGACAACATGCAGACTCTGCACAGACAGTGATCCAAGCTGGAAATCGAACCTGGGACCTTGGCGCTGTGAAGCAACAGTGATAACCACTGTGGTCTTAGCACACCAGTATGCTATGACATTTAGAAACTACGTTTGACCTGTACAGTTTTGATGAGTGTCTGCATTGCATACATCAAAGCTCATAATACTTTACATTGAGAATTATTTATCTTGAGATGAATAGAATTATATATATTGAGACAAATTGGTCTCATGTACATATGGCTTTCAAATAATGAAATAGGTTGCAACCGTAAGATAGTGAGAAGATCAGTTTTAATATTGAAAGTGAGAAAATGGGAGCAGGAGTAGGCTATTTGGCCCTTTGAGCCTGCTCGGCCATTCATTATGATCATCCAACTCAGTAACCTGTTCACGCTTTCCCCCTCATAACCTTTTATTCCTTTAACCCCAAGAGCTATATCTAACTCCTTTGTGAAAACATTCAGTGTTCTGGCCTCAACTCCTTTCTGTAGTAGAGAACTTCATTGGCACTCCGTTCTCTGAGTGAAGAAATTTCTCCTCACCTCAGTCCTAAATGGTTTACTCCGTATCCTTAGACCCCTGGTTCTGGACTCCCCCGCCACTGGTAACATCATTTATATATCCACCCTTTCTAGTCCTGTTAAAATTTTTGGCGGTTTCTATGAGATCCCCCTCATTATTCTGAACTCCAGCGAATATAATCCAAACTGACTTAATCGCTCCTCAAACGTTAGTCCTGCCACCCCAGGGATTAGTCTGGTAAACCTTTGCTGCACTCTCTCCATAGCAAGAACATCCTTCCACAGATAAGTAGACCCAAATTGCACACAATATTCCAGGTGCGGTCTCACAAAAGACCCTGTTTAACTGCAGCAAGACATCCCTGCTTCTGTGTTGGAAACCTTTATGAAGGCCAACATACCATTTGCCGCCTTCATTGTCTACTGCACCTGCATGCGTATTTTCAGTGACTATTGTACAAGGGCACCCAAGTCTCTTTGCAAATTCCCCTTTCTCAATCTGCAGCCATTCAGATAATACACTGCCTTTCTCATTTCTTTTTTAAATTTAGAGCCCCCAATCCATTTTTTCCAATTAAGGGGCAATTTAGCCAATCCACCACGCCTGCACATCTTTGGGTTGTGGGGGCGAAACCCACGCAAACACGGGGAGAATGTGCAAACTCCACACAGACAGTGACCCAGAGCCGGGATCGAACCTGGGAACTCGGTGCCATGAGGCAGCAAGGCTAACCCACTGCGCCACTGTGCCGCCCTCTGCCTTTCTGATTTTGCCACCAAAGTGTAATACCTCACATTTATCCACATTACATTGCATCTGACATGCATTTTCCCGCTCACTCAACTTGTCCAAATCACACTGAAGCATCTCTGCAGTCTCCTCTGAGCTCACCATCTTTACCTGATGCAAAGGCTAAGAGCATATATATAAGAAAGAGGGATCCTTTAATACTTGGTACTTCAAGAACATTCTTCTTTAGGAGAAAAAATATTTGATTCTCATTTCAAAAGAAAATATGTACAGAGGAAATGTCGTCTTTATGGGTGCTGGATTAATATTGTTAACTATCTCAGATTGATTGTTTTAAAGTTCATGAGATTAAATTCATATGACATAAGTCAGATGTATGAAGAAAACATCAGTAGTTGTAGGGTTAACTGAGGCAGATGTCCAGCCAGCTGGCTACCATTTGTGGGCATTTTTGTTTTACTGGCTCATTTCTTCCCCTGATTGGTTTATCAGTAAACTCCGTGAAGCTTACAGCCTCCGAGGTGTGCCATGGATTGTATTCAGGCAGCTGGCCTCTGATCTCAGTCGTCATTTATCCTCTTGAGGCAGCTAAAATGACATTCTTTTATGTTGTACGCACTTTATAAAAAGCATGGCTTGAAGGTTAGCTGCGGAAGCTGCTGGTTCAATGCAGGAGGGAACTCTTGCCTCACTCTCACTTACGTAGGAATGTTCCACATTTGTAATGATTGCCCATTGAAAATATTGCAGGCACAAAGTTTTCCAGAATGTAAAACCTGACCTGTAATTGATCTAGGCAATATACTATAGTTGTTCTTCTTGTGCACATCGAGCACATTGAGGTTCCGCGACACTTGGCCGACTTCATTTTCAGTAATACTGTTGTATTTAGGCTGGTAAATGTGGAAGTCGTATTGCGGTCAAGAGTCATTGCATTATCTTCCAACTCTTACTTCCTCAATCCTCCTTCCTACAGGTTCTTACCTTTTCACTATTTTTTGATTTACCTCATCTTCACACTTGCTCATTTCACTCTTTATGGTGTCATACACATATGGGCCATGACAACAAGATTATAAATACACCCTTGGGGTGAGCTGGGAAGGGTTTGAGTTTGCATTGGAATCACATACTTATCTTTTACTTCTCATATTCAAATCTAGCCAAAGTGTGTTGGCAATAGTGTCAGTTCCGATGACGGCTGTAAATTGAATTTGATTAGCTTAGCTCAGTTTGAGAGAGGTAGAAGTCATAAAATCTACAGCAGATAACTGCTTACAGTGAAGCACAAGTGACCACAAAACTGGCAATCTTCCAATGCCCATAAGGGTGGTTGATGTGGAAAATAGAAACATTTATCCTTTTGTTGCTGAAGTTGTCCCTTTGAGGGATTGGTCAACACACATTGCTGGGGTGGAGCAGAGTGAGTTTTACTTGTCAGATCTGGGAGGATCACTGCTAAATATTGGAACTGCTGTGTTGTGATGACACAACCAATGGAGATCCACATGAAGTTCATTTGCATCAGGCTTTAATGCTGTCTGTCTTGAGACTGATTTGGTGGCATGTTTGTCATTCTCGCTCAGACACTGTTGCGTTTTTACCTGAAGGTATTCATTTCCCTCTTAAAGTTTTTTTTTTAATGTTGACATCACAGATATAAAAAAATCTGTGCCAGCCTATAAAATATGTTTTTAATTTTGAGTCATAAGGTGGACTGTAACACAATTTTGCCTTTTGGCGTGAGTAATGCCTGTGAAATAGAAAAGCAGAGGCTGTATTTGCTGCGTTTGACAAAATGATGGGAAAATGCCAATTTTTACTGATGATCTACAAGCACCATGGTGGGAATGCCTGATTTAGCAATGTGTGACTTCTGTGAATGTGATTTTATGTGAATATTTCAAAGAATTTACATTTCAGAAGGAGCCCAATCGGCCCTTTGAGTCTGCGCCGGCTCTTAAAGAGCATCCTACTTAAGCTCACACTTCCACCCTATCCCCGTAACCCAGAAACCCAACTCACCTTTTTTGAACACTAAGGGCAATTTAGAATGGCCAATCCACCTAACCTGCACATCTTTGGACTGTGGGATGAAACTGGAGCACCCGGAGGAAACCCACACAGACACGGGGAGAACGCGCAGACTCCGCACAGACAGTGACCCAAGCCGGGAATCGAACCTGGGACTTGGAGCTGTGAATATGCACTAGCAAAGGCAAAATAATCAACTTACAAGGCATAATAATCAACTTGCAACTAATTAACATTGTTAAGGGTATAAACATTACATAACTAGTGCATAATTTGTGCGTGAAATAACTTAAGCAGAACAGAGGAAAATCTGGCTTACAAACGAGGCCCTGAATTGTTAATAAACTGTAATGGATAAATATTTCACTCTACAGTGCAAAAAGGCAACAAGCAAGCATGCAGGAAAATAATTATACCAGTGACTCATTATTGGACATGTTGGAAAAATAGGAAAATGTTGCACAATTTAAATGGTAGATGTGATGCAACTGACCCTCGCTCCCTGGGGTTAAGGAGAGAGAGTTACTCGTGAATCCAAACTTTGTCATTCTTACATAAATGCACCTTTAAAACATTTTTCTTGATCTCGGTCTGGGATAGAGGAGTTGACCCACACTCAGTTTAAGCTGAAGGAGTGATTATACTGCAAACTGTCATTAAGCACGTGGCAACATTAGTAGCATCTGCTGTGTGCGAGGCCATAGGCAAAATAGGGACAACTCTCTTGAATACTACCACTTCTTTGTCCATGTGGAGAAAATGCCCGTTGCATGTTTCAAGTAGTACAGGTACAACAACTTGCCACTAATGTCAGTGTAGCAACGCTAATATCAACACTGATATTAGTGGCAAGTTGTTGTACCTGTACTTGGCATTTTGTTGGCCACCGAAGTGCTGTATCTGCAGCAACTTCAGTATACCGATCGATGCAGGTGTACCGTCTGTGGTTGCAGATACATATAGTTAGCTTTTGTACTCTGCGAATGACTGAAATCTCACCACCAAATGTACAAAGGACTTAACAGTAAGCAACCATGAAATGTTCATGGCATATATATATATATATTGAAAATACATCAAACATAAGTAAAAAATAAACTGAAGCACAAAATAAAATTTATTGACTTACTGTGTCTTGAGTCTGTGATAGCCCATGCCAAAAAGTAGTGAGGATAACTGGCACCTATTTAGCGCATGCAGCGGAATAACTCTCTGGTTACAGACTTAAGCCACAAGTCTCCTGATTTGCTGAATCTCCTCGTGGCCACAGAGTGACTGTTATAACACACCCTCATGTCCTACGGTAATGCGCTCTGTGTATCATGAATCTCCGAGATCCTCATTAGCTTTGCCTACTATGATATAACTGTTAGTTGCTGATGTGCATCATGTTCTCTGACCCCCCAAAAACCTTGATTGCCTACTGCCAGCTCTGTCACTGCCAGGATTAAAATCTCCAGACCTTCCTGTCAATTCAGCTCACCAGTTTCTGGTTGAAAAGGAGTCAAGAATTATTACTTTAATTTAACTTTGCTATTGCCAATTGTTAGATTTGTTCTTATCAGTGGCTTTAATGAGAAATTCTCTTTTGACTTCTCACTAATTGTTAACACATTTTTGTAACATTCGTGTCGGGTGGCCTGATTTATATTACAAGAACATTTGTAGCTAAAGCTATAAATGATTTATTAACATAAACTGTGGGTCAACTATATACACAACAACAGATAAATAACAGTATGATCATGCACAAGCAACCTATCTCTTCCTTGCTCTCCAGTCAGTCTGAGGTTACCTGACTCTAACATTCACATATATACTAGTGAGACTCCTAGTGGTCAGTCGGTGAATTACAACACAACCATGATACAGTAGTCCCCCTTTATAATGCGGGTGTTGGGGTCCAAGACAGCCACCCGCGTTGCATCCGAGCCGCGGATATCCACGATGGGGGTTTTAAATTTATTTTAAAATCTATGCATGCGCTTCCCATTGTGAGTCTACGGGGAGCGGGGGGAGAGGTCAGACCCCCGTAGACTCACAATGGGAAGCGCATGCATAGATTTTTAAATAAATTTAAAACCCCCATCGTGGATCTAATTAAAACAAGCACTGCTGCATTTTTAACAACTTAAAAGTTGGATTGGAGGGAGAGAGCAGCCGACAGTGTCAATTTCAGCGGCCGGCTCACTTTGATCCGGAGAGGGAAGCTGCTCTCTCACTGAAACAATCAGCCGGCCGCTGAAGTTGACATTGCCGGCTGCTCTCTCCCTCCAATCAGCCGGCAGTGTCAATTTCAGCGGCCGGCTGATTGTTTCAGTGAGAGAGCAGCTTCCCTCTCCGGATCAAAGTGAGCCGGCCGCTGAAATTGACACTGCCGGCTGATTGGAGGGAGAGAGCAGCCGGCAGTGTCAATTTCAGCGGCTGGCTCACTTTGATCCGGAGAGGGAAGCTGACAGTTGGGAAGCCCCCCCCGCCGTATATCACGAACCGCGGTATTGCGGAGCGCGGTATAACGGGGGACTACTGTATCACTACAATTTTTAGAAAGGTGGGACTACTAAAAGTCATACTGAGCAAGGTTGAAATGTCTGTTGTTTCCTGCTGGTGGTATCTCTCTGTACACGCATGTCATTTTTGTTTAGCAAACAGAGGAAAATATAAGACTTTTATCAAGAAGATTCCAAGGTATGTGTTTCAAGAAACATTCACAATGTACACAGAACTTCCCTGGTTATAAGGCCCTGTTACCATTGTTTACATTTTCAGGGATGCTAGATCACACCAATTTTGACATATGAAAGTCAGCATTGGAAGATCAGTGAAGAAATGCAGAGAAGAATTGAGATTGCAGAGTTGTGGTGTTTGAGATGAATAATGTAGTTAACCCTGGGCAAGTCACGCTACCAATGAAGAGGTGTTAGTAAAATCTGAGACCAAAGGAACTCTGCTGACCATGATCAGGAAAGGACAGTTGGAATTTCTTGGGCATGGAATAAGAAATCTGGATATAAAAAGTCTGAACTGATGGGGAAGATTGATGGTAAAAGTGATTGAGGTGGACAAAAAATTATCTTTCTAAAGAGCCTCACAAACTCAGTGAAATCAAACATGCTCTGGAGATATGGATCAGCTTTGTTGAGTTGATTAACATTGAGGTCCATGGCATAGCACCTGGAAAGAGAGAGAGTTGAATTGAAGACATGCAAAAGATGTGTCTTATAGTGTTTCATAAAATTGTTTAATTTGATTAATGAAGAAATTAAAATAAAGTGGAAAATGGCTGGAAATCTGTGGAGAGAGAAACAAGAGTTAATGTTTCAGCAAGCTTCCTTCGACAGCACCATCCAAACATGCGACCGCTAACATCAAGAAGGACAAGAGCAACAGATGCATGGGACACTATTTGCAATTTTCCTTCTAAGCCATTCTGACTTTTTCAAAAAATTAAAAAAAAAAATTTAGAGGACCCAATTCATTTTTTTCCAATTAAGGGGCAATTTAGCATGGCCAATCCACCTATGCTGCACATCTTTTGAGTTGTGGGGGCGAAACCCACACAAACACGGGGAGAATGTGTGAACTCCACACGGACAGTGACCCAGAGCTGGGATCGAACCTGGGACTTTGGCGGCGTGAGGTAGCAGGGCGAACCCACTGTGCCACCGTGCTGCCTGGAATTCATTTCTAGCAGCACTGTGAACTACGGTGTTTCAAGAAGGCTCAATTTCAACCTCGCAAAGGCAAGCGGGGATGGGCAACAAATGTTGACCTTTGCAGTGACCTTTCATATTGCTTGAAGGAATAAAAAAAAGGATCTCATGAAAGGTGATGACCTGAAACGTTGACTTTGGTTCTCCCTCCACAGATGCTGTCGAACCTGCTGAGTGCTACCAGCACATTTTAAATTTGAAAAATGTTAGATGATCTTTCTTCAGAATTGAAGCAAATACTGTACTGGTTTAAAGCCAGGGAAAGTGGGGCAAGGAGGTGGAGTGGTGTGGGAAAACAAAAGGGAAGATCTGTGACAGAATGAAAGGCAGGAGAGATTAAATGACAAAACGGATGATAGTGAAAGACAAAGAGGTGGTAATGGGATAAGTAAAGAAACAAAAGCTGTGCCTGGTGGAGCTGCAATGAAAAAGGCAAAATAATTTCCAACAGCTGGTTCATGAAACAAGAAAATGGGACAGTTACGATTTATAGATAACGTGAATCTTTTTGAATAAAGACGTCTTTGAAATTACAGAAGTAAACTGTCATTTATAAATAATGTGAAAATGATACATTCAATATATGATTTCTCAGTTTATCAAAATAATGGAAAATTGATCAACTTAAAACTGACATAAAATAGGCTCAACTTGAATGAAATTTATGCTCATGGATCTTCATTTAAAAAAGGATTAATATTATGTATGTTTTGGCGTCCTTGCAAAATGAATGTTTTGTGTCAGTTAATAGGCACCAGTAACGTTGACACTGCATAAGAGCCAAAAATGCTATGTGTATCTTATTAAAATTGTGTAATTTCTACAGCACATGGACAGCATTTATGTTCTGAGAATTCTCTACCTGTCTTTGATACAATTGAATTGCTGTCCTCACTACTAATGTAACTTTTTATACTCTTGGTTACTTGTCTCTCAACTTTTGGCAGACTTACAAGTTATTGTATAAATGCATATGTTGATAGATTTCTGCAACATTATACAGAACCAGCTGTGTGAATTGTTTTGTTTTAGCTGTTTGTATTATGCTGGTACATTCATTTGATGTAAAGGGCTAATTTTCGATATTCCCCAACCCTTACCCTCCCCCACGTGAGTCTATGCCTTCTGGTGTATGGTTAAGGTTGTGCTTCAACTTTTTAAGAATTAATTTATGGGACATGGTTGTTACTGACTAAGTCAGTTTTGTTGCCCATTCCTAATTGCCCTTGAGAAGACGGCGGTGAGCGGCCTCCTTGAACTGCTGCAGTCCATGTGGTGGGGTACACTTACAGTGCTGTTAATGAGGGAGTTCCAGATTTTGACCCAATAACAGTGAAGCAACAGCGATATATTCCCAAGTAAGGATGGTGAGTGACTTGGAGGGGAACTTGTACAGGGCGGCGTTCCCATGTGTCTGCTGACCTTATCTTCGTAGATGGTAGCGGTTGTGGGTTTCGAAGGTGCCATCTAAGGAGTCTCGGTGAGTTTCTGCAGTGCGTTTGGCGTCCTTGCAAAATGAATGTTTTGTGTCAGTTAATAGGCACCAGTAAAGTTGACACTGCATAAGAGCCAAAAATGCTATGTGTATCTTATTAAAATGGTGTAATTTCTACAACACATGGACAGCATTTATGTTCTGAGAATTAGATGGTGCATACTGCTGCTTCTGTTTTTCAGTGGTGGAGGGAGTGTGTACTTGTGGCACAGGCACCCAACAAATTTATCAATCAAACTGAAAAGACCTGAACTTGCCTGTATTAGTCTGAGCAGGGCATTGACCTTTGGAGTGCTCTGGCTGCTGATTTTAGCTTCAAGTTTAAAAGAATAGCCTTGCTTAACCTTCTTACCTGTATGAGGACAAGAAAATATGGCAGCATGGTAGCACAGTGGTTAACACTGTTGCTTCACAGTGTCAAGGACCTGAGTTCGATTCCCAGCTTCGGTCTGTAGCCACTGTAGCCACCTAAAATGGACACTGGACTAAACAAGATGGAGAATCGCTAAGACTGCAGGGAAAAAGCAGTTTAGCCAAGGCAGCAGTCTGCAAAGACTCATTAGCATTTTGCAAGCAGCAAAACTAGTTTCTGGCCAGGTGGAAGATCTCAAACCAAAGGTGATAATAGCAAAACGCTTTGCATACTAATGAGGCAGTCCAGATCTAGGCACACACAATGGCAACATTTGGGTTTGAATAAGATACTTTAAGTGGATGTCCAGACAGAGCGGCACCAGAAGTATCCACTATAGAAACCGCCCCCGCCATCAAGAAAGACCCTCACATTGGAGGAATTCAAAAGATATCGATTGGGAGTGATACAATCGATACCTGAAGGTAAAGCCCGCCTCGGAAAGGCACAGACATTGGGGACCCCTATAAAAGATAGACCCCCACCCATGGTCCTGTCTGTTGTTTTGTGCTCCGGCTTTGACCAAGAACTCCAACCTGTATCCTGACTCCAGCCGTTGAGCACCAGCCGCCGAACCGTAAGTGCCAATACGACGCTCGCTACGCGAACCAGGCCCTCTAGACCCCCAGTGACCAGCACGCTCTCTGAAGGTTGCAGACCAAGATCGGAACGAAGGCCTCGCTCCCTGACCTTGCCTGTTCCTGTTTAGTTAAGTATTCTGATTGCTTAGTTTAGTCATAGCTTAGTCCCTTAGCGTGTGCATGCGTATTTATTATAATTGTATAATAAATATTGATCGTTTGGAACTTACTAATCGGTGTATCGTTTTATTACTTTGAACCTGACCTTGGAATATTTGTGAGGTGTCTATACGGCATCTGGCGACTCCTGAGCTGAAAATACATACATAGAGCCTAGTAGTGTTAAGCACACGGCCTTTAAACGGAGGCGTGTTAATACACTCCAATAAACACGTATTACACCCATAGTAAAACGTGCAACAGGTCACTTTCTGTGCGGAGCCCGTACGTTCTCCCTGTGTCTGCGTGGGCTTCCTCCGGTGCTCCGGTTTCCTCCCACAAGTCCTGAAAGACGTGCTTGTTAGGTGAATTGGACATTCCGAATTCTCCCTCAGTGTACCCGAACAGGCGCCGGAGTGTGGCGACTAGGGGTATTTCACAATAACTTAATTGTAATGTAAGCCTACTTGTGACACGAATAAAGATTATTATTAAATAGTGCTGACAGCCATTTCTCAGATCTTGAAAATGAAATGAAATGAAAATCGCTAATTGTCACAAGTAGGTTTCAAATGAAGTTACTGTGAAAAGCCCCTTGGAAGGGAGCGTGGTATAATCTGGAAGACAGATGGGTGAAACATGGAGGGCTCACCAGAGATGGGCTCCATTGTGTTTAGATTTCAGCATTTGGGGAATCTGCAAAATAGTGGGAGGCACCTCAATGTTCATGCCTTATCAACATGGCATTTAAATGCTTCTGACTGGTCTGGGCTACCTGCTACAACAGCTTTGAGTTTCTCTTTTTGTCTGCTTTAGACACAGGGACATAGGTATACTGAGATTCAAGCAGTGAAAGATTTTTATTTTGGTGGCAAGAAAGCCTAATAGTCGACATTATTTTCAAAAATGAGGTCTCTGTGCTTGCTTAAAACCTGATACATCTCTAACGTTTTCCAGTTTTGATGAAAGGTCATTGACCTGAAAGTTAACTTTGTTTCCCTTTCCACGGATATTGCCTGGCCTGAATGTG
Organism: Scyliorhinus canicula; assembly: GCF_902713615.1. NCBI lineage: Eukaryota > Metazoa > Chordata > Chondrichthyes > Carcharhiniformes > Scyliorhinidae > Scyliorhinus > Scyliorhinus canicula. The sequence continues at coordinate 52,404,130 of NC_052160.1, read as the reverse complement.
TCCAGCATTTTCTGTTTTTATTTCAGAATTCCAGCAACTGCAGTATTTTGCTTTTCCACACATGGCTTCGACCTCATGATGTCAACAAATCCCTGGTGCCCTTCTGCGGGTCTGGATTCTGAAATGCAGTTAAATGTAGAGAGTTGAGTATGTTGCCGAAATTGGCACAGAGCAAGTTCAATTTTTCAACTACCCATGAGAGTCACACAGTCCTGATCATGTTATGACAAAATGCCAGAGTGAGATTTGTTCCCCACCTCTCTGCACTGTCCCCGGCGCCCCTCCCCAATCGAAATAGGTGCTCTAGGTATGACTGAAATGCCACAAATCATAAAATCAAAGAATTCCTACAGTGTTCAAGGAGGCCATTCGGCCCATCGAGTCTGCACCGACCCTCCAAAAGAGCACCCCCCCCCCCTTTTCAGGCACAATACCCCGCCCTATCCCTGTAGCCCACCTAACCTTTGGACACCTAGAGACAATTTAGCATGGCCAATCGACCTAAACCGCACATCTTTGGACTGTGGGAGGAAACTAGAGCACTTGGAGGAAACACAGTGCAAATTCCACACAGTCACCCGAGGTTGGAATTGAACCCGGGCCCCTGGTGCTGTGAGGCAGCCGTGCTCATCACTGCGAGATTTAAATAATCCTAACCCTGAGGTAAGGGACACCAGAAGTGGGTGGGTAGAAGCCACACTGTCCCAAGAATTCCCAATGATAATACAGGTTCCCTTTTTTACTTCTGAATTTGATACCTATATCACACTTTGACAAACCATGATCAGGTATTTTAAGATGTGGAGATGCCGGCGTTGTACTGGGGTGAGCACAGTAAGAAGTCTTACAACACCAGGTTAAAGTCCAACAGGTTTGATTCAAACACGAGCTTTCGGAGCGCAGCTCCTTCCTCAGGTGAATGCTGATTCACCTGAGGAAGGAGCTGCGCTCCGAAAGCTCGTGTTTGAATCAAACCTGTTGGACTTTAACCTGGTGTTGTAGGTATTTTAAGTGCATTGAATCTTTCAAAATGACATCTTACTTTGCTCAGAAGACACATTTAATCCTTAAATTATGGTCCAGTTACTGTTGTGATCTACAACACATGATTTAAATTTTCTTTACATTTATCCAGTGCTTTGTATTTTCATTTCCCAAAACAATACACTTCATGCACCAGAAAGAATGACACTTATTTCTGAATCAGTATTGCTGAAAGATGGTTGTGTTGCTTTTGGCTTATTTATCTTATATTTTGCTGCTTACTACTGAGGATTTGTAAATATTTGCTGGTGTATCTGAAATTAGTGCTTTCTGTGATGAAATTAAGCAGTCGAAGGTTTTACTCCAAGCTTTTAAAAATTCTGTGATAGTATATAAGCAGTGACGAGTAGCTTCGCTGATATGTTATGTTGCAGCTTATCTTGGTGCAATGCCCCGACATAGGGGCAGCACGGTATCATAGTGGTTAGCACAATTGCTTCACAGCTCCAGGATCCCAGGTTCGATACCCAGCTTGGGTCACTGCCTGTGCGGAGTCTGCACGTTCTCCCCGTGTGTGCGTGGGTTTCCTCCGGGTGCTCCGGTTTCTTCCAAAAGTCCAAAGATGTGCAGGTTAGGTGGATTGGCCATGATAAATTGCCCTTAGGTTGGGTGGGGTTACTGGGTTGGAGGTGTGTGCTTGGGTAGGGTGCTCTTTCCAAGAGCCGGTGCAGCCATGATGGGCTGAATGGCCTCCTTCTGCACTGGAAATTCTATGAAATCTATGAAATAGGTTTGGTTGGTGGAGGAGTCAAGCCATACAATTCAAATAAAAGCATGCAACATCATTTGCCCAAATATTTGTAGCTTTTTGAATTTCTCTTGTGCAAATTTTGTTGTGATGCAGTGATAAGAAAAATGAGTTAAAAGCAAACAGGCTGAACAGTAAACTGAGAAGTGTGTTTGCAAGAGCTGATGATAATTAGTCAGTGAAATTATAATATGGAGATGATAGGCCAGGAGAAACATATGAAGCTGAAATTGTCGTGTTTATTTTCTAATTATTTTTTTCACTACCGGAGATGTTCCCTTCCATAGAGTTTCTTTTAACTTTTTTGTTCCTCCGCTTTTCTAATTCTTTCCCTCCTTTCTGCCCCCCCCCTCCATATACAACACTACAGCCTCCTTCACAGTCATGTGGAATGGTCTGGCGTGTGGGCTTCTGTATGACCACATCGTTGCTGTTATGTAGTCAGCTGGCAGAGTAGTGTGATTATACCAGAACACGATAAGTAGTGCAATTTTGGTGCCACTGATTTGCCTTGCGTTGCTTCAGTGAGTTGTTCTGTCCAATGAATTCATGAAATTTGTTCAGTTGACACGTGTGATTTACTGGCTGGGCAATACACTTTGCGTTTTGTGGTACCTGGTTTATTTAGGTTTGTTATCACTAACTGCGATAGTATGCCTAACATTTTCCTGCATTAAGTAACACATTGGATTGGGAAGTACCTTATGAATTTATTTTAATGCGTGGATATGATTAGAGTTTTAATCTATATCAGTCGTGGCAGCAGCTGTTGCTGCGTGGGAATAGTTGTAACTCGATGTGATAAAATGTGATTTGATCAAGATAGGATAGATTTATTCCAAGTGCTGTAGCCGTCTGTCCTGCAACCTCCAGCTGGGCCTCGGTTTCCTCCCCGGCCTCGTCCTCCAGCCCCTGCTGGTCCCGCGCCTCCTCAGCATCCTCGACCCCGTCCCCCTCCTCCTTTGAGGTTCTTCATCACCAACCTCTACCTCATCGCCCCGCTGCTGTGCGAGGTTGTGGAGGACAGAGCAGACCACAACAAAGCAGGTGACCCTCCGGGGGTGTACTGGAGTGCACCTCCAGAACGGTTGACGCATCGGAACAGTATCTTGATGAGGCCCATGCAGTCACCAGGGTGTGACTGAACCTGTGATTGATCCGCTTCAGTCTCCAGCCTCCGTGCTTGTGTCATTGGCAAAGTCCTCCGTGTGTACCCCAAATCCCCCAAGAGCCAGCTACCCATCCTGGGGTGCTTCTCGAAGAGGGCAGGGATGACCGACTGCCCCAGGATGTAGCTGTCATGGACACTTGCCGGGAAGGGGGCACACACATATTATCTTCATCTGGTGGTCGCACACGAGCTGTATGTTGTGGGAGTGAAACCCTTTTCGGTTAACATTGGGTACTCCCAGATGCTCCGGTGTGCCGGGCAACATGCGTGGCATCTATGACTCCAGGACCTGGAGCATCCCAGCAATGGTGGAGGAACCTGCTGCCTGGGCAGCCTGTTGGGCCTGGACCATGTCAAAAATGATGCAGTCTTCCGCCCGGGCATACAGGGCATTTGTGACCTGCCGGTTGTACCTGTGGGCTGTGGCCTGTGAGATACCACAAGGGTTCCCGCTCGAGCCCTAGAATGATCCCGTGGCATAAAGGTTCAGGGCAGCAGTAACTCCCGGCCACCGGTAGTCTTCCTCCTCTACGTGGTGCCAAGTGGCGAGGGTATGGTACAGGTGTCTCACCTTCTCCTTGTTGAGACGGAGCCTCCTGTGGCACACGCTGTCCGTCATTTGTTTGAATGACCAGCAGTGCCTGTACACCCTGGGCCATTGTGGGACTCCTCCTCTGGGTCCGTCACCAGCCTGATGGGTGGCAGAGTCCTCAGGGTGTGGGGCAGGGTCCGGCACATGGGCCGCTGCCTCATAGAATCATAGAATTTACAGTGCAGAAGGAGGCCATTTGGCCCTTCGAGTCTGCACCAGCCGTGGGAAAGAGCATCCTACCCAAGCCCACACCTGCACCCTATCCCTGCACTTCCATCCTATCCCCTAACCCCACCTATCCTTGTTTGGACACTAAGGGCAATTTAGCATGGACAATCCACCTAACCTGCCTATCTTTGTACTGTGGGAGGAAACTGGAGCACCCGGAGGAAACTCACGCAGTTGGGACCCAGGAGCTGTGAAGCAACTGTGCTAACCACTGTGCTACCATGCTGCGCAGATGCTGCTGCCTTCTCCAGCACCTGGCCATATCGTGTAGCACCAGCGCCACTAGGGCAACCTCTGCATCCAATGTCCCTGCCATGGTGTTCAATATCTGTAAGGCATTGGGAGAGGGTGTTCCACTGAAAAAAAGTGGTGGCTCTCACGCCCGTGACCCTCGATTCCCCCATTGATTTAACCCCCACCACCCTACCGGAACACTTTCCCCACGTACTCCAGGCTGCAGCGGGCCCCAGATCCTGTACCCCGGACAACCGCTCACAACGTCAGCCGGACTGGGTACTGGCCCCCTCCCCATAGCATTTACCTACCCTCCGGCTGTGGACATGTCCCCCCAGAGCTGTGTCCCATCCTCTGGGTGTTCGCATGTTGGCTGTCGCGTGTGTGGTGTTGCCTTCCGCAGTGTTCAGGTACACTCTAGACATCATGGTCTGATTGGGATGGTAGGCAATGACTTCCACATGCTACATGGCCCACAGGAATACACTTGGCATGTGTGATCACTTACCCACGATTGCCTTCAGCTGCACATACAGAGGCCTTGGCAGTCAGTGGGGGTTATGGGTGGTCCAGAGATAGACATGCTGGGACAAGAGCTGCCCCCGGAACGGGGACACACAACCCAGGGATTGGCATGTTGGTTCAGTGAGCGGTTGCCCCCCCAGCACCCCCCACCCTCCCATGGCAGCCCACCACTGCGGGGGGTCTCCCCACCCCCAGCCGGGGGTCTCCCATCCCCCACTGAGCAAAGGGGTAGCAGGCTCAGCAACCCCGGACTCACCTCCTCAGCTCCCAACAGAAGCCTTTCCGTCAGGTTCACGTTAAAAAAGAGTACTAATTGGCACCAGTGTGAGTACTTGCTGAATGCAGGAGGCCGTTGGAAAAGGGATGGCTCTGGTGAATTGTATGGAAATCGGGCTTACGTGGTGATATTTGGTTTCTCGCCACACTACGGCGAGATCCTGATTTCGACTACGGGAGGGGGCCAGTTGCATCGTAAACTGTTGGCGCGGTTCCCGTTTTTTGGCCTCTTCCGCTATCCACCGGCCTCGTTGTGGCGCTAACAATTATACTCATGTGACATTGTCGAGGTACAGGAAGGTGGCCTGCAGTCCGTACCGGTCAACCATTCGGTTCATTTCTCGTTGAAATACCGAGACTCCATTCGTGACGCCGAAGGGAACCCTAAGGAATTGGTACAGACGACCGTCTGCCTCGAAGGCACTGTCCGATTTACGGATGGGGAGCTGGTGGTCGGCAGATTTCAGGTCAATAGTAGAGAAGACCCGGTACTGTGCAATCTGATTGACCATATCAGAAATGCGGGGGTGGGGGTACGCGTCGAGCTGCGTGTATCGGTTGATGGTCTGGCTGTAGTCCACGACCATCCTGTGCTTCTCCCCGGTCTTAACCACTACCAACTGGGCTCTCCAAGGGCTGTTGCTGGCCTCGATGATACCCTCCCGAAGCAGCCGCTAGACTTCGGACCTGATGAAGGCCTTGTCCTGGGTGCTGTACCATCTGCTCCTGGTGGCGACGGGCTTGCAGTCTGCGGTCAGATTGGCAAAGAGTGAGGGAGGCTCGACCTTGAGGGTCGCGAGGCCACAAACAGTGAGGGGAGGTAGGGGTCCGCCAAATTTGAGAGTGAGGCTCTGGAGATTGCACTGGAAATCCAGGCCAAGTAAGAGTGACGCGCAGAGGTTGGGGAGAATGTACAGAGGGAAACTGTTGAGTTCCACGCCCTGTACAGTAAGTTTAACCAGGCAGAAACCCCGGATTGGGACAGAGTGGGACCCGGAGGTGACAGAGATCTGCCGGTTGGCGGGATGGACCGCAAGGGAATAGCGCCTTACCGTGTCCAGGTGCCCGAGGCAGGAGGTCACGTGGCCGTTGACCAGCACCGATGTGGAAGAGGGTGCCAGGTTGCGAGGACGCGACTGGTCGAGCGTAACGGAGGCGAGTAGTGGGCGATCGGCGGTCGAGTCAGATGAGTCCGAAGAGGAGCAGCAGCGACCCGTGGCCCCGTCCCGGGGGAGGACAAAATGGCGGTACCTGGAGTACCTGTGGATAAAATGGCGGCGCCCATGGAACGCACATGGCGGTGGTGGATGAAGATGGCGGCGCCCATGGAGCCCACGTGGCGGGGCGGTGAAAGATGGCGGCGCCCACTGATCGCACGTGGGGTCGGGTGGAGCGGACTGCGGGGCCCATTGAGTGAGCAGCTGAGGCGAGGGGACCGGGGGCGCGATAGAGGCAACCGTCCGGGACTGACACACCGCTGCAAAGTGGCCTTTCTTGTCACAAGCTTTGCAGGTCGCGGTGCGGGCCGGGCAGCCTTGGCGGGGTGCTTCTGCTGACCGCAGAAGTAACAGTGGGGCCCCCTGGGGAGCGCGATGCGGCGAGCAGCGCAGGCGTAGTGCGCAGGGGCGGCTGCTGGGGGGGGGGTCATTTGCGGGGTCTAAGAGGGGTAGGACGGGTGTGCCTGGGGGGCCGTTTGCGGGTTCCACGAGGGGTAGGATGTGTGGGCCGAGTGGCTAGCGGAGTAAGATCGCGCACTACGGGAGGCGGCCTTCATGGAAAGTGCCAGAGCCTTTGTGGCCGCGAGGTCAGGGGCGGCCCTTCCAGCAGTCATTGCCCGATGGGGTCCGATGCAATGCCTGTAACAAAGGCATCGCGCATGAGTAAGTCAGAGTGTTCCGTGGCTGTGAGGGCCCGGCAGTCGCAGTCTCGTACCAGAGGTATAAGGGCCCTCCAGAAGTCCTCAATCGACTCAACCGGCTGCTGGACGCGAGTAGAAAGTTGATGCCTCGCAAACAGGGTGTTCGCCGACTGTGTATAGTTTTCCTTGAGCCGTTCCATGGCCCTGGCGTAGTCAAGCACATCTAGAATTAGCGGAAAGACACTGGAGCTAAGTCTGGAGTACAGGAGTTGCTTTTTCTGAGCCTCCGTCGGGGAAGGGTCCGCTGAAGAGATGTAGGCCTCGAAGACTGCCAGCCAGTGAACAAAGTCTTTTCTGGCGTGATGCAACTGCGGATCCAGCTGCAGGCAGTCAGGCTTGATTCTGATGTCAATGGTGAACGGAAAATCACACAGCAATAAATTGTGGCGGTAACAATTGTACTCAAAGACGAGAGACAAGTACAATAGAGGCTTTATTGCTGTGTGATGCTATTCCTCCATCTGCAACTGTAGACTAGGGACTGAGTGACTCACACGCATATTTATACACAAGCTCCCTGTGGGCGGAGCTAGCCGGCAGGGGCTTACCGGAGGAACCTGTATTACAGGTACAGGCATACATCCCCCTACTGCAAGTACACATCACTACAGTGGTTATATCACCACACTCGTTACGCTTGAGCATGATGTAACGAGGCTGGAAGATCGCGACCTTTGCTTGAGGATTCTCGGAAGGCAGCGATGACAGTGTTGTTTGAAAATATGGAAATAAAACTGCCTAGACTTTGAAAGACTTAAAAGTAAATGTGCCCGTAACTCAGTGGTGTCTAAACTATAATATGCCATTATGAGATGCTTAGCCTCTGGGCGACATTAAATACAATTTCCCACTAATTTGCACACATCTAACTGCCAATACTCACCAGATCAGATTTTGGAGTTACTCAACAATGGGGAGTAGCTTGCCAAACCTCAGGCCCACAAAAGTAAAACAGATTTACCAGCAGAATAAGGAATACGAACACAAAATCGAAATTGAGTTGCTGGGGTTTTAGATAAATGTTTTAAACGTTTGTTCTTTGTATGCAGCAAAGACCTATTTAGAAGGTGGTAGCGGACCAACTCTTTGAATCACTGAGTGTCCGTTTGACACTGGTGCTGAGCATAGAATTTGAGGATAATGTCCCAGCGATAAGGATGGAATGATGTTGTGTGCCCAAACCATGACAGAGAGACTTGATGACCATGATCTTCCCATGACTGCTTCTCTTTTCCTTCTCAGTGGTAGAGGTCACGGGGCAGGGAGGCCATACTTTGAATACATTGGCTTCAAATCAAATTCAGTTTGAAAGGTCTCACTGAGGTCCTATTCCAACATTATTCAAACTGAAAGTATGGTACATGAGGGATAAATATTTTTATAACCATAATGTATGACCAAGACTCACCAAACCTCAAACGTGCTTGTATTGTGAGGGTTAATAAGTAAGACTGGATTAAATTTTCTTGGCAAACTTTCTTTGACTTCCTACAGTGCATTGCCATCTGTTTGCTATTATTACATCTACTGATGATGTTTAACTTTTCCTCCAACTTGTATTCAATTTCAAAAGTAATATCATAGTCTATGTGCGGTTTACAAATTCTAACCCACAGAATTATGAGGTTTATAAGATTTTTATGTTTTGGGACTGTGTCTTTAAATTCAAGGTAAATGAAGAGTGTCATGTGATCTGTTCTGGAACCTGGCTGACAGTAAGTCTGGGAGGTTTGATTGTTCGACATCCAAGGAAAGCTGATATTGTTTTACTGGGAAGAAGATGCAAGGTATTTGCGCTTTAGAGACAGCGGCAGCAGCCTGTGCATTAACAATGGAGACTAAGAGTGCGATTCTCCCCCAAAATTTCTTTTTTTTAAAAGTATTTTTATTCGACAGATTTTCAACATTTTCATAATACAAAACCCAAACAACCTTCAAACATCCTCCCCCAACAGTCAACGGTAACCAACTCCCAAAAGTGCATGATAAACAAACCCCAACAATTGCAGAACCCCCCCTTCACCCCCCTCAGCTCGAACTTTACCTTCTCTCGGGTCAAAAACTCCAGCAAGTCCCCCCGCCACACTGAGGCACGGGGTAGAGAGGCTGACCTCCACCCCAACAAGACCCACCTCCGAGAGAGCAGCGAGGTGAATGCTAAAACATCTACCCCAAACCTGCCTGCAGCTTGAGCTGGTCTGACACCCCGAATATGGCTTCTAGCGGGCCGGGCTCCACATTCATATGCAAGATTCCCAAAATTGTACTGAACACCATCCTCGAAAACCTTTTCAGCTTTGGGCAGGACTAAAACAAATGGACATGGTTCGCAGGGCACCTCCACATCGCTCACAGACATCTTCCACCCGCCCCCCCCCGCACAGCCGGCTCATCTTCGATTTTGTGAAGTGCAACCTCCACACTACCTTCAGCTGTATCAGCCCCAACCTTGCACATGAAGTCAAGGCATTCACTCTCCGTAGCACCTCACGCTACAGTCCCTCTTCCAGCGCCACCCCAATTCTTTTTCCCACTCCCCACCAAACTAGTAAAATTATACTCCCAACACCGTTCCCACTCCCGGTGGGGTTCAATTTTTACCCTGACAACATCCCACTTCTCTGGAGCCGCTCCATTATATCCTCCATTAATGCAATCCACTCCAAAATGTACAACAGCAAATCCTCAGTTTATAGGAACACCCTATGCTCTACACCCCACCTCACTATCCCCTTCCACAGCCCCAAACTCCTTAGCGCAATGGCCAATGACTCTATAGCCAATGCAAATGGAAGGGGGGGACATAGGGCACCTTGGCTTGTGCCCCGGTGCAGTGCGAAATCACTGCGTTCGTGCTGTTAGTGCGCACAGTCTGCCATCGGTTCCTTAGACACCAGCCGCACCCACGCCACAAACTTCTGCCCAATTCCAAACCTTTCCAATACCGCAGTCAGGTAACCCCACTCTACCGATTAAATGTCTTCTCTGCATCCAGTGCCACCACCACCTCTGTCTCTCTTTCTTCCACAGGTGACAGGACCACATTCAACAACCTCCTCATGTTCGAGAACAAATCCCATCTGGTCCTCCCAATAACCTTCAGGAGACACCTCTCTCATCTTAACGCCAAAGCCTTTGTCAATACCTTGGCATCTACATTCAGCTGCGATATGGGTCTGTACCACCCAGACTCCACTGGTTCCATTTCTTTCTTTAGCAGCAACAAGATGGAAGCCTGCCCCGTCGTCCCTACCAATGCCCCTCCCAATCGCATCCTCAACCATTCCCACCATCACTGGGCCAGCTTGTCTTTGAATTTCTTACAAAATTCTTCCGGGAACCCATTGGGCCCCGCCACCTTCCCTGCCTGCATCCTCCCAATCGCCTACTTCATCATCTGCTCCCCCACTGGCTCCTCCAACCCTGCTCTATCCTCCTCTCCCAGCTTCGGGTTCTCCAACCCATCCAGGAACTCCCTCATCCCCCGCTCCTCCTCCGACGCTCCTACCCATACAGTTCTTTATACAACCATTGGGTATGTTATTGTGGGTTTTTTTTGCGTGTGTCGGATCTCTCTGTTTTTTAAAATGTTAAAATTATAAATGCCTCAGTAAAATATTTTCTAAAAAAACAAAAAATTCCTCAAATACTTTATTAATCTGCTCTGGGGCCATCACCAACTTCCCTGCCCTGTTCCGTACCTGAACTATCTCCCTCGCTGCTGCCTCCCTCTGGAACTGGCCAAATAGCATACGTCCTGCCTTTTCCCCATACTCAGATACCGCCCCCTCACACTTCTCAGCTGATGCACTGCTTTCCCTGTGGGCAATTGATCGGACTTCGCCTGCAACTCCTTCCTCCTAACCAGGAGATCCGGGCCCAGGTCCGGATACCTCCCCTCTACTTCCAAGATCTCCTCTATCAGTTTTTGGCGTTCCTCCCTTTCCTCCCTATCCACCTTAGCCTTGAATGAAATCACCTCCCAGCGAACTATGGCCTTCAGCGCCTCCCAAACCACCGACTCCGAGACTTCCCCCGTGCAGTTAAACCCCACATACTCCTCGACCATCTTCCCAATCTTATCACAGAAGCTCAGTTCCGCTAACGACCCCACGAACATTCTCCACCCCGGCCTCTGCACTACTCCCTTCTCCAAAACCACATCCATCCAACGCGGAGCATGATCCAAAATCACGATTGCTTTTTAAAAATAAATTTAGAGTATCCAATTCTTTTTTTTCAATTAAGGGGCAATTTATTGTGGCCAATCCACCTACCAATCACATCTTTGGGTTGTGGGGGTGAGACCCACACAGACACGGGGAGAATGTGCAAATTCCACATGGACAGTGACGTGGGGCCGGGATTGAACCCGGGCCCTCGGCGCTATGAGACAGCAATGCTAATCACTGTACCACAGTGCTGCCCAATGATTGCTGACTACTCCGACCTTCTAACCCCAGTTAATAGCGCCTTTCTGACCACAAAAAAGTCAATTCTCGAGTGCACCTTGTGTATTGGAGAGAAAAACAAATACCCTTGTTCCCTTGGATGTAAGAACCTCCACGGATCCACTCCTCCCATCTCCCCCATGAGCTCAGCCAGCGTCTTTGCCCCATTGACTGAGGCTGCGAGCACGACTGGGACCTGGCCACCTTCAGCCCCAACGCCATGTTCTAAACCCCCCTACTATTAGCACATGGGTGTCCAGATCCGGGATGGCCACAGCACTCTCTTCACAAACCCCGCATCGTTCCAACTGGGACCATATACGCTCGCCAGCACCATCAACCTCCCGTCTCGCCCCCCTCGTTACTATCACATATCTGCACCCCTAATCTTCTCACCTTCTCCATCTGAAACCTCACCCTCTTGCCCACCAATACCGCTGTTCCCCGAGCCCTAATATCAAACCCCAAATGGAACACCCGGGTTACCTAACCCTCCCTAACCCTCACCTGATCCTTCACCCTCAGAGTGGTCTCCTGCAGCACCACACATCGGTCTTCAAATGTGTGAATACCTTTGATCTCTTCATCAGTCCCCCTAACCCCCTCACGCTCCGTGTCATTGTTCTGACCGGAGTTCTCTCACCCACCCCGCCCCTCCTATCCACCATCACCATAACCCCGGGCCCTGCCTCTCAGACCTGACACGCCCCATCCTTTTGTTACCGTCAAACCCCGCCCCCCCCTCCCAGAATCCCCCCAACCATTTACTCTTGCAAACCCTTCTCCAAGTATCAATCCCCTCCCCCCACCTTTTACACCTCTCAGGCCCATCGAAACCTGTTCGTCCAGGTACCGACGGTCACGGCCCCTCTCCCACCATACTAGCCGACCTCTGCTTGCCAGTGCGGAGTTACCTCCCCGAGCCCCCTCCTCCCAATCCCCTCCTCCATAACATAGTCTCAGAAAAAACAAACAGAACCAGTGCACATAACCCCCAAGCTCAATATACTTGTAACCAACCCTAAACAAAGGTAACTATCCTCTCCCGTTCAACCAACCCAAAACCCGTATATTCCCACCAACAAGTACAAAAAACGAGAAACAACAGAAAAGAGAAATAAAGACTAAGCACAGTCCCCCTCCCCTCAGACCAAGTCCCAATTCCATCTCTTATTTCAGTCCCAATCCTTCGGCCTTCACCAACGCCTCCACCGTCGAAGTAGAAATCTCTCGCGTTGCGCATCTCCCTCAACTTTACTGGGTAGACCACTCAAACCTCACACTGTTGCTGTACAGTGCTGCCTTCACCCGTCCAAAGGCCGCCCGCCTTCTCACCAGATGAACCGTCAAATCTTGGTATATATGATTATCAAAACCTTCCCACTCCACCTCTCGCCTTTGCTTCGCCCAACTCAGGACCTTCTCCTTAACACAAAACTTATGGAAGTAAATTATAACCGCCCTTGGTGGCTCATTCGCTTTCGGCTTCGGCCTGAGTGACCGATATGCACTGTCCAGCTCGTCTCGGGAAGGTTCTTTCCCCTCCCCCATCAACTCCGCCAGCATCTTTGCAAAGTACTCGGTCGGCCTCGGGCCCTCCACGCCATAAGGCAGGCCCACGATCCACAGATTTTGCCTCCTTGACCTGTCCTCCACCTCGGCTCTGAGCCCTTTGTTGGCGTCCACCACCCTCCGCAGCTCCTCACCCTTTGGTCACTGTGCTGCGACAGAGCTTCCTCCACCCCCTTCAACTTCTCTCCTTGCAGGGCAGCACGGTGATGCAGTGGGTTAGCCCTGTTGTCTCACGCCGACAAGGTCCCAGGTTCGATCCCGGCTCTGGGTCACTGTCCGTGTGGGGTTTACACGTTCTCCCCGCGTTTGCGTGGGTTTCGCTCCCACAACCCAAAGATGTGCAGGCTAGGTGTATCGGCCATACTAAATTGCCCCTTAATTGGAAAAAATTAATTGGGTACTTTAAATTCAAAAAATAAACTTCTCTCCTTGCTCCCGTACCTTCGACACTGCCACCTTTACCGGGAGAATTATCTCCTCCCCCCACGTTTTCATCGCAGCCATCATCCCCCTCCGCCACACCTCCATGTCGTTGACTAACTGCCTCTCAAATTCTGCGGCCATCACCTCGCTGAGTTTCCCACTGGTTCTGACGGCGAGTTCCCCACCGCAATTCAATGAAACTTAGTCATTGTTTTGGACCCTGGGGAGTTTCTCACCGGTTTAACTCATGCTTAGAATTTTTTTTGCACTGGGGAGCTGAAGTCAGAGATCGGGCTGCAATTTTGAAAGGGTGCCCCGATATCTAAGTGAGCTTGTGGATCTCCCATAGCCCCCACCCATGGGCAATGGCATTCCCCCCACACACATGGGCACTACCTCACATCCCCCAAGTGAGGAGACCCCGCTATGGGGGTCCCTGAAGGCCCCCCAAATCCACCTTACACTGACCACCTAGGGTCTCTGATGGCCTGGGAGACGCCTCGGGTGCTGTTCCACGTGGTCCACATTCTTGTTGACCAGCACTGATTGGCGCCCTGCTGCAGCCTACCTTGGAGGCCGGTAAATCGAGGGGTGCCGGTGTATCCCAGGTGAGTAGGTCCTCAGGAGGTCTAAGACGTTTTCCGTGAGCGCCATTTGGTCACGCCCCTTTTGGGTGGAGTGCCGAATCCGATACCTCACGGGACATGGGTGAATCTTGCGGCTTCCCGGAAGCGAGCGAGTGGGCTCTCCTGGGATTCTCCGGCCGTGTTGTGCTCTCGCTCGAGCGCAACAAGGCTAGAGAATCATGTCCTATGAATCTCCAAACTCCCAGGAAAGTGGTGTGAATGACAGTTTGTAAGAAGTTGTGCTTTAAACTTCCCATTTAGTTCCAAGATGAAAGAGAATTGGGCTCTCAAGAAGTGCTAATTCGCATTTCTACCTGGATACAAAGCCCCCGTGATTCATGCTACCTTAGTGAAGGATGCAGACAGAATCATTGTAAAGATCAGTTTATCGGCTTTCTTAGAATGTTACTGAATATCACAGACTGGAGAGAGGGAGCAACTTGAGGCCGAAAATATCTGCAAGTTTTGTTGCAGGAATACAGGTGGAAACTCGTGTTCGGATTAAAAAGACCAAATTCTTGGGAGTTAAATTGAGTCACCTAATTTGGGCTAGCAGGAGTGTCTGTGAAAGACAGTTGTAAGATTGCAATTTACTCAGCTGAGAATTGGGGAAAAAAGCAACTCTTGGGAGCTTAGCCTCATATTGGATTGATACCAGAAAAATTAGATGTCTACCCAAAATAGTCCTATGAAATGTAAATTTTTTGGTCAGACTAAGAATAAGGAGGAGGGTATTCCATTGTGTGATTTTGAAGTCTAAGTTGCCTACAAATATGGTATTTAGTTAATAGTGGTTTATTCATTTGTTATAGTAAATGTCTTAAACTTGAATTCTTGACATGCCATTCATTCAGCTATTAAATGGAAGTATGAATTTCTTTTTAAAGGTTATTGGTGTCTGGGGTTTGTAACAGAATCAATTCCAAAAGTAATATCGCAGGTTTAAGTGTGATTTACAAATTAAAACCCAAAGAATTTTTTTAAAGCTAATTTGCGGTGGAAAGGGGCAGCAAAGTAATTATATTTGTTGACATTTGTCTTTTATCGCCCAATATGGTTTTAGCATTCACAAAGTTATAAAATTTTGTCCATAATGGGAATTTAACCAGCTGTAAACTTTTCCCACAAAGACTTTGTTTCAAATTTTTTGTACAGTGTGTACTGTGAAGGCACGTTGAAAAATTTGTCTTTTCTTCATGGTGTTATCATTTTAAAAATAATGATAGTGGTTGATGAACGTTGCGTTTACTTAGTGTGCCAACATTTCCTGAATTCTGGGAATGAGAATTACGATTTCTGGAATACAGGTGGTTTGCCCTGGAACTCTGTTTTAAGCAATAGGTTGAGGTGGACAAAAAGCTGCTTGTGTCAGAGCAGGCATAGTGTTACCCAATCAGTGCAGAATTGCCTGTTTGTAATAAACGTGAAATTATAATTCATGTCCAGAAATAATATAGATCAAACCCATATGCGCAATATGAAAATTTGGGTTCTCAACTTTGATGCCGGGTGAGTTTTTTGACTTGAGAAACATGCTTCAAGTAGGAAACTCCACACCACCAGGAAGACATATTGATCATTTCTATATCCAGTAATGGTTGGAACATCATGGAGAACATATGTTTAGATTCCTAACATTCTCTCCCAGCAGTTGAAGGTTCTTGTCAAGAAAATGGTTTCATAAGATAAGTCAAACCTGCTCAAGTTGTTTTGCTTTTTACTTTAAATTAAGCTGCTGGATTCAGAATGTTATATATTTTCTCATTCCATAATAGCGTTCCCACAACGTGATGTGTTCAGTGTCAGTATATAACCCTGATGTTGGATTAGATGTGGACATAATGGACTAGTAATGTGACAGTAATGCACTTATTTTACAGGCGTAAAATTGATTCTAAAGCATCCGATATACCAGGCAGTCATTCCATGGTGGATGTGTCCGACCTGCATTATTGGTAAAGATGCCTGTATTAGCATCCAGAATCACTGCATGAAATTGGCAGGTTGCTTTCAAAATGCTTGACAGCTAAACTAATGCACCTTAAAACATTGGATGAATACTTCCACTAGAAAGACATGCGCTTTTTTAAACTTACCTGGTTGTGGAGCAGGAGGAGGAGGAGGCATGTACCTCCCGGCTCCAGGTTTACATTCATGGGCTGTAGGTAGCCACCGTTCACCACCACAAACCCCGCTAATTAACTTTCTACAACCAATAGTTGTACTACAGCTAGTTGCTTTGTGTTCATGTTGCATCCATAGTGTAATTGAAGCCTGGGGCGCAATTCTCCGACCCCCACGCCGGGTGGGAGAATCGCGGGAGTGCCGGGCGATTCCCGCCACGCCGCCCTGGCACCCACACGCGATTCTTCCACCCCCCCTAAAACGGCGTGCTGCGTTTCACGACAGGCCGCTCGGAGAATCGGCGCTCGCCGTTTCTAACAGTCGAGCGGCGATTCTCCGGCCCAGATGGGCCGAGCGGCCTGCCCAATCCGACGGGTTCACGTCGGCGCCAACCACACCTGGTCGCTGCCGGCGTGAACAGCGCGCGAACGCTGCGTGTGCGGCCTGTGGGGGGGGGGGGGGAGGGAGGATCGAGCTCAGTAGGGGTCTGGCCCGCGATCGGTGCCCACCGATCGGCGGGCCGGCTTCTCTAAAGGACGCACACTTTACCTCCGCTGCCCCGCAAGATCAATCCTCCATGTCTTGCTGCGGGGAGGACGACAACCGCACATGCGCCGGTTTTCACTCCGGCGTCGGCACATATGGCGCAATTCTCCGCTCCCCACGCGGCCTGGGAGAATCGCGGAAGGGCCCCCCGACATTTTTTACGGCCCCTGGCGTCCCCGGCGATTGTCTCCCCCCCCTCCCCCGGCTCGGAAAAATCACCGCTCGCCGTTTTTCACAGCGAACGGCGATTCTCCGAGCCTGATGGGCCGAGCGGCTGGCCCTTCACGCCCGTTTCACGACGGCGACAACCATACCTGGTCGCTGCATTCGAGAAACGGGTGCCAGATGCCCGTTTGGGACATCTAGGGGCCCGATTGGGACGGGAGCACCACGACTGTGCTCGGGAGGGGACAGGCCCGCGATCGGTGCCCACCGATCATTGGACCAGTGTCCAAAACGGACGCACTCTTTCCCCTCCGCTGCCCGGCAACATCAAGCCGCCACGTCCTGCCGGGCGGCTGAGGAGAAAGTCGACCACCGCGCATGCGCAGGTTTGTGCCGTCTGCTCGATGGAACCGGCAACCCGCGCATGCGCGAATGGCTTCACATTCTTGGCGTGACGAGGTCACTGCCGAGAAAGACGGAGGCCCACTTCTAGGGGGTGAATTAGGTGCGGGGAGCGGGCTCCGAGGCCGTCGTGAACCTCGGCCGAGTTCACGACGGCCTTCACGAATTCGGCACCCTGCGGAGAATTCCGCCCTTAATCTCCCGATGGGAGAATTACGCCCCTGATTCCTGAGTGAAAGTCCAGGCTGACACTGAAACTATGAGAAGGAAAATTTAACTTGTCTTGTTTTGGAATCATTTTTCCTCTTGAAGGCTGATATATCTTCCCAAGTTTCATGCAGTGCGAAACTGAAACTAATTGGTATCATGCTTAACCTGTAGTTATGCAAAAGTTTGACACATGTGAAGTGTATTTCAGATGTGCACCTGAATCATAGAATTTACAGTGCAGAAAGAGGCCTTCAGCCCATTAGGTTTGCACCTGCCCTCGGAAAGACTTAAGCCCACGCCTACACCCCATCCCTCTAACCCAGTAACCCCACCAAACCATTTTTGGACACTAGGGGCAATTTAGCATGGCCAATCCACCTAACCTGCATATCTTTGGACTGCGGGAAGAAACTGGAGCAACCGGAGGAAACCCACGCAAGTCACAGGGAGAACGTGCAGACTCCGCACAGTGACGCAAGCCGGGAATCAAACCTGGGATCCTGGAGCTGTGAAGCGACAGTGCTAACCAATGTGCTACAATGCCAGCCCTGTGTGTGTGTGTTAGTGTGCATTTTAATCTCTTATATACGTTTTATAATGGGGAAAATTCATCTATTATTTAAAAATCTTTTTCTTTATAATGGAAGATATAATTGTAATCTTCTGGAATTTTTCATTGTATGTATTCAAGTTCCAGCATGGGTTAGAATTGACCAGGATGTTGCACATTTATCCATGCAAAGATGTGAAATGCCTGCTCTTTGTGTTTGTTTTGTTTTAATTTTCAATTAATTTTGCAAAGATGCAATGAGGACTGGTTTATTTGTTAATTGTGGCAGACGTTTATTAGATTATCTGGTTTTAATATATAGAGATTGAGAAATTCAAGATTTCTTGATTATGTTCAACAAAACAAAATTTTGAGGCCAATCGCCAAGTGCATCTAAGTGTGCGAGTCTGGTGCCTTCTTATTCAAAATTTCTGCTATCCTTTTATTTTCTCCTTATTCTACCATTAATGCCCTCCCAAGCATGGAGAAGAGGTAACCTGCTCCTCAATGCCTCTCCCAATGTTGGTTTCAGCAGGCTACATGGAGAAGTGTAATCTTACCCCAGTAAAGACTTTCCCTTTGTTCTATGGGAAGCTGCTCAGCAGAACATTAGACCTCCCTTGGGTGGGCAGCACGGAGGCGCAGTGGGTTAGCCCTGCTGCCTCACGGCGCCAAGGTCCCAGGTTCGATCCCGGCTCTGGGTCACTGTTCGTGTGGAGTTTGCACATTCTCCCCGTGTTTGCATTAGGTTACGCCCTCAGAACCCAAAGATATGCAAGGTAGGTGGATTGAACACGCTAAATTGTCCCTTAATTGGAAAAAAATTAATTGGGTACACTAAATTAAAACAAACACACAAAAAAAGTGTGTAAAATACTTTTGTGCATTTCTTAGTGGATGGTGCTAAAGTGAAAAAATGAAACCATCTTGAAGTTGATGGTTTATTTTTTTTTCTTGGGGGGCGGTGTCATGTGAGAGTGACTTTAAGAAATGGATGTTTAAGAGTATCTCCCTCCCTTTAGGCGCAGATGCTGATTTTAAAAAGCATCATATTACATAGTTTGTGGACTTTTCTAAATAGTTCTGCTGGGAACCATTTTAAATCTCCTTGGGGGGTGCATGTCAGACTGTTTCTAGAGTATGATTGGTTTGATTAAGCGGTTGCTTTGAGGTGTATATGTGGGATGTTTCCCATTTGAGAAGCATCGTACGTGCTTTAACTCTTTCAGCATGCAGTTTTCAGTTTTTTTAAGATGTATTTTTTTCACACAATATTTTATCTTTATGCGTGTATTTTTGTGGATTTAGGGCTTTCATATGGCAATTATGCTAACGTGGGACAAAACCTCAAGTGTACATAAAGGAGCCACCCTCTGTGATAAAACCCTGCTCCAAATGTTTGCTCACTGATAGTGCTATGTACACGGAAGAAATTTCAAACCTGACTCGACCAACACAATGCTGGGATTACAAAATATATCCTTAATCCCCAGAAGCCGAATAGGGTGGGTGCTGGAAATCAAAATAAAATAGCAAATTCTGGAAATTCTTAGCCAGTCAGGCAACATCTGTGGAGAGAGAAACAGATGATGAAAGACTATTCATATGAAAAGTTAACTTTGTTTCACTCCATAGATTCTGCTAGGGCTTTTCCAGCATTTCCTGTTTCTACTGCAAATTCCCCCTTAGGAAAGCATGTTGTTGTAGCGGGCAATGCAATAAACAGAAATGTCACAAGACCTGTTGTTAAGGTCAAATGTAGTGGTAAGGCGCAGAATTTCGAAGTGATTTACCATATGGGGACTTCTTAATTTTTAGCTGCGCTAATGCAGGACTGCAGTTTGAGTTCTGATACTTTCACAAGGGAGGGAATAGGGAAAATCTGACAGTTTGAGCTGTTCTCTATTGATATCAGATGTGTTCTCTACACTCTTCAAAACTTTTATCTTCTCACTTTTAGGATGTGGGGGAAATGGACTAGTTTAAGGCAATAGGGGTCAAAGGAGATGAGTGGAACACCTGCATAGAACGTACTCTTTCTCTATGAAAGAAGCCCTTCCAAAGATTAAAAAAAAATATTAGCATTTACAAGGTCATTTTGCTCTGTCTTGTTATTTGTTACAGAAAGACTGTAGGCTACACCTTGGGAAGAGCATAAATTAACTGCAATAAGCCATTATACTGGAAACTAAGCATATTCTTGGTAGCTAGAAGACTAATAAAACTGTTTGGTTTAAATGAATTTCGGATAGGAATCTATTAATGTAATGTTCGTACTTTGTAAGAGCATACATCTGCAACAGATCAACATACTTGCATATTACCCTGGAGAAACAACCATATACCACTGGGCTATTGTACTGTAAATGGTTTTAAAGTTGTTAAGTAGGTTTACAGTAGGTATATTTCTGCAGGTGACACCAAAATCCCCATGTTACTGGTATTAATTGCTTCAGAGTCATAAAACTTTGTTAATCCTTTTGATAAGGGAACATTGAATAAAGCAAATATATGGGATGAAAGACCAAATTAATGGACTATTATAGTGAGCCCTACATAGTCCACTTTAATGGAGGCACCCATTGGAAGTTCAGAGAGTGGTGGGTAGTTGAGAGTTCCCAAATATTGATGTTTACTTGTGAGAAGAATGAAGGATAACAAAATATAAATACCGAAAGAGGACCATTTACACCTCGCTGCTGGAGCCCCGGCTGCTTGGTTGTTCCTGCCTCACCTGGCCTGAGTGAGGAAGGTTGGGCGAGATAGGTTTTGGAATTCCAGTGAAAGTAATTTGCTATGGAGTGGCAATCTGCTGCTGTTTGCCACTTTGTGGAAATTTTATGGTCCAAGGGAGGCAAAATATGCATAACACAAGAGTCTGTATAATGACGTAATATTTCACTCAAGTGATTAATTCAGAGGCTTTTGCTAAACTTATTGTTTCCCCTCGTGATTATAAAACTCAAGCAATTACAAAAGAATACTGTGAATTTTGTCTTTAAACCATAAATTATTATGAACCATATTTGCTTAAAATTCAAAGGGATAAAAATTGAAAAGCTCAAAATGTTTAACTTTTGAAAATGATTTTCAGCTTGTTCTATTTAAACCAGGGATACTAGGGTTACTGAAGTCACATTCTAGTGATGAAGATGCTTACAGAAATTGACTGTTAGAAAATTGCTTCTTCAGGCAGGGGCTGTCACCACAAGAGACTGTCAGTCTAAAAAACTATCTCTTCCAAACCTCAGCTTGAGGATAAATCTACACAATGCTCTAAAAGGACTGCCATTCTCAGGCATCTTTGCCAGATGGTTCTGTTTAAGAATTACCATAAACAACAGGTTAGGGAGAACATCTCCCTATTTCCCTATTTGTGGTCCATGCACTAACCAAAAAACATTAGGACTGTAAATTCCGAGCCCCAGAGCAGTGTAACTGGGGAGTACTCCAAAGATATGCGAGACAACCCCACCCCATCCCACTACGCAACACAAATGTTTCCCAGGTAAGCTTTGCATGGCAATTGCCTGGGTAGTAGAAACTTCCCTTGGACAATTGCCCTGTACTTGGAACAATCCAAAAATGCAATTTAAATCACAAATTTTGGATGATTCGGTCTGTGTTTCACCAGTAGTTACCCATGTAAAGCTAGAATGTTTAAAACTGCTTCTGCCTTCAGGGTAACTGTTGTACAGACCCATAACCAACCCTCCCCGAACAGGCGCTGAAATATGGTGACTAGGGGCTTTTCACGGTAACTTCATTTGAAGCTTACTTGTGACAATAAGCGATTTTCATTTCATTTCATTTCATGGGACTCGCCACCTCCGCCCACCCAGCCCCCGAATCCCCACGGGATCAACCACACCCTTGACTATTTTACCTCTCCCTCCCAACTCTGAAAATGGGATCCTGCCCCCACACAGGATTTCACCCCCTATGGAACTACCCACTCCTCAAAGATCCAACCTGCCCTCCCCTTGGAATTTTTCATTCTCCTTGGAATGTGTCTATTCTGTGTATCCTGAAATATCCCTTTAATTGTCTGCCACTGAACATCTGTTGATCTATCCCTTAAGCATATTTATAAGTTCACTTCAGCTAACTCCGCTCCATGCCCTCATAAAATGCCCTTATTTAGGTTAAAAATACCAGTCTTAGACGCATTCTTCTCTCCCTTAAACTAGATGTATAATTCAATTATATAATGTTTGCTGCTACCTAGGGGTGCCTTCACCATGAGGTTATTAATTAATCGCGTCTCATTACACAGTATCAGATCTAGTATCGCCTGCCCTCTGGTTGGCTCGAGAATGTACTATTCTAAGAAACTAGCCTGAAAATATTCTCTGAATTTCCAAACTACATTCCCTTTGCCCATCTGATTTTTCAATTCTGTATGTAGATTAAAGTATCCCATGATTATTGCAGTACTTTTCTGAGAAGCTTCCATTGTCTCTTCTTTTACATTCTGCCATAACGTGTAGTTACAATTAGGGGGCCTGTATACCACTCCCACAAGTGACTTCTTGCCCTTATAATGCTTCTACATCCTGGTTTTGTGAACTTAGGTCAACCCTCTCTAATGTGCCAATATCATCATTAATTAACATAGCCACCACTCCACCTTTTCTTAGCTTCCTATCCTTCCTAAATGTCACATAGATTGGGACCTCAATATTGAAGGTTATATCATTCTGTAGTCATATTTCTGTAAAGGCTAACCGATCATACTTATTAATTTTAAATTGTGCTATTGGTTAATCTGTTTGGTTTAAAATGCTCTGTGCAGTCAGATACAAAGCCTTAAATTTTGTCCATTTCTGATTTTTGTATCATCTGCTGATTTACTCTTAGATTCATACTTTCTGTCCCTTCCTGTCACAGACTGTTTATCATTTCCCATATTACTACCTATCTCACTGGCCTTGTCTCTACACTTTGGTTTACCACATCTTCCCAAGTTTGATCTCTTATCCCCACTATTTAGTTTAAAATTCTCACTACTTGCCTAGTCATGCGGCTCGCTAGAACATCAGCCCCAGCATGGTTCAGGTGTATACCATCCAAATGGTACAGACCCCACTTTCCCCAATACTGGTGCCAGTGCCCCATGAACTGGAACCCATTTCTCCCAATAACAGTCTTTGACATTCCTCCAATCTTATTTATCCTAGGCAATTTGCACGTGGCTCAAGCAATACTCCAGAAGTTATTACCTTTGAGGTCTGCTTCTTAATTTGGTGCCTAGTTCCTCATACTGACTATGCAGAACTTTCTTCCTCGTCCTGTCTTTGTCATTGGTATCTACATCGACAATGACCACAGAATCCCCCCCCCCATCTCCTTCCAGTGCAAATTCCTCTCCAGCCCGGACGCTGGCACCGGACGGGCAACATAGCCGCCTGGACTTTCACTCCTTGCTACGGAGAACAATGGCAATCCCCCTCCCGATACTGTCTCCATACAACCATTACAGTCTTATGTGCTCCCCCCCGCCCCCCCAACTTGAATGGCATCAATATTGTTAGAATATTGTGTCTCTATCCTTGTAAGTTCAAGACCTTGCCCGTTATAAAGATGTGCGCAAAACTAGTCTTATCAGATGCCTTTTGAGTTATATAATATGATTGGCTCGTACCTCTTGATTACAGAATGTAAATCCCAGTTCGTGTAACTGGCACATCGTTGCAAGAGAAACAAATTAATTTTTGTAAATATTTCAAGCTGGAATACACTCTCCCGGGGTTGGAAAAGATGCACCACTTTCCATTCATTTAATTACATATTTATAAAAAATTTAATTCAAATTGAACCATCTCGCCTGGTGGGATTCGAACCCAGGTACCCAGAGCATTATCCTGGGCCTCTGGATTATTAGTCCAGTGACAATACCACAACGCCACTGCCTCCCACTGGGCATCAAAATTCATGTTGAGGAACAGAACATTTTAACAGCCAGGAATACTGCTACCTCTGTTGATATTCACATGATCTCATACTAATGACCTCCATAAATTTAGGAAAAATAATAAGGGGGAACACACTAGAATGTGGGATAGCCACAAAAAAGGAAATAAAAATAAGGGTACGAGACGTCCTCCTCAAGAGGAGATACATGAAGCTGAAAAGACACAAGGAGGCCCATAATCCGTGACCAGACAAGTGAGAAAAGGGAAGCCAAGCAGCCACAGGAGAAAGTTCCGGGTATTTTTCCTGATTAGGTTGTGAATTAGTCCCATGCTGGATAGGTAAATTTAAATGAGAAAGAGCCAGCGCCCTTGGTGGATGAGCCGGAGGCCTGGCTATCTGACACCTAATTTGGAAATCTGTCTGAAGGAGAGGAGGTGCTCAGCTGAGCCTCCTTTATGAAGGCATAGCAGGTCAATCCCAAATTAAAGTGCAACCCGCTCAGATCCCCGAGTGCTATGACTTATATGATGGGACAGTAATGCAGAAGTGAAGACTCCTTGGAAGACCGGCTGCCACTGCCAAATGATCCTATCAGGTAGCCAAAAGGATCAATGAGCTAAGTTATTTGATCCCACCCCAGCGCAGAAAAGACAACACCAGTTATGTCACCTTAATATGTTAAAGAAACATAACAGCCGAGAGCCTAGTCAGCTAGTAAATGTTTGTCAGAGGATCGGGATAGCAGAGGAGAGCTGAAGGGCACCATATGAGATAGAGGGACTGGAAGATTCCCAGGTCGAACCCATGACTATTAGGCTGGCGACCGCAGAGATCCTGCAAAAATCTAAATGGCCTATTAACCTACCTAACAGAAGAGCAGAAAAACTATACAGCTACAGTGCTCAAGGAATTAAAAAAAAATCTTTAGGCACCAACCAAGATGTAACTCACTGATGGACCATGATATAAATGTGGGAGAGACCCAACCGCTAAAGCAAAATCCCTACCGAGCCCCAACAAGCTGGCTCAAGGGGGTTGGGGAGAGGTTGGAATGTATAAATTAATGATGATTCTTTTTCATTGGTGTTTTGTATTCAAAATGTTGGGAGTTGTTTGAGAGTGGGTGGGATAAGGGAATTTTTGGCTAGGGGATTGCCATTGTATTTGTTGTTATTGTTAATTATTGTTGTAAATATGATGAAAATGTGAAAAGGAGGAGAATAAAAATATTTATTAAAACATAGGACACAAACAAGCTGCCAAGATGGCCGCCACAAATCATGTGACTTTTGGTGTTTGGACTACAGGTAGTATTAGTTTCTGGTGAATACCTAATTAAATATGGACATAAGTGAGAGTACCTCATGACCATTTATGGAATTTACACAGCGCATTGTTTAAAGGTGGGTCAAGACCTAAAGACCATGGAGTTTCCAAACTGCTTGTCTCCATGTTTCATACTGGCCCAAAGAGAAGATTAGAACTCAATGGATGCTAACAACTTCCCATTGTATCATGATGGCCTCCCTCATCCACACAGGACTGGGTGGCTTCTGAAGTGTCAACCCAGCGTCATGTGATCAAAGCTGGCTTCAGGGACTGCATCCTTATTACCCAGGACCCATCAGAACCCGTCGTCAGCCAGTCTGAGAACCAGACTCTGAAACTAGCTACAAGTCATCAAGCAGCCCCGGGTACTTAACATTTCCCAGTTTAAAAGTTCACTTGCAAAACAACCTCCTAGATATTTGACAACAATAGCAGAGCAAAAGCTTTCAACTTTACTTCAACCCTCATTTCAACTTTAAATCATTGAACCTATTCAAGAAACCGTAGGATTGCCACATGGGGTACGGGAAATAATATATCACACATTGAATGAACTGTTATCTTTAAAAGTGCATGATCTTTATTCACATCCAATCTTGTGTATATATGTACATACATGAGACCAAGTGTGTCACGTTACACTTATTTAGGTTCAATGTATGTGAATAAATAACGTTCTTTACTTTAAACATGCAAAAGCTTGCTTCTGAATAATTTACTTAGAATACCCAATCCAAGGGGAAGAAAATACACACTGCTTTCCATACAACACCAGGTTAAAGTCCAACAGGTTTGTTTCAATCACTAGCTCCGAAACAATCCTCTAAGTCTACTGTCACCAACAGGTTTGTTTCAAATCACTAGCTTTCGGAGGAAAGCTAGTGATTTGAAACAAACCTGTTGGATATTAACCTGGTGTTGTAAGACTTCTTACTGTGCTCACCCCAGTCCAACGGGCAACGCCGGCATCTCCACATCATGGTTTCCATACAAGAGATACTGTTTACAGATAGTATGAGAGCAAATTCTGTTGGTGACAGTAGACTTAGAGGATTGTTTCGGAGTGACTGTAGGAGCTCAACCTTGGTTTTTTGACCATCCAGGCTTGTAACATTCAATGTTCATTCTCTGTAGTGGCTTGGCAGTGGAGGAGGCACAACAATTGGCCTCAATGAGGTTTGCTGCAACAGAGTTTGTTAGCTACTGTTACACGCTGTACCCCTTCATGATGAATTTCCACCGTCAATCAGCCCTTTTTGCGGGGGGGGAGGACACTGTACCTCAGTCAAGGAGTATAAATTCAGGCTCCTTTTCTACACGTCCTAGTTACCAGTTACGTTATTGTCTGCTTGCCAGCTTGGTTTGGGAATTAATTAACTTGAGAATGGTCATGTTGCATGGAACTATCGTAAAAGTGAGATATCCTTTAAATTAGTCAGCAAGGCACCAGAATAGATATGATTCACCTTGTAAATCTGCAATTTTCTGATCACATTTCTGGAAAACACATTTTGCAGTCTTTGTAACTCCTGTATTTACAAGAGATAATGGTTTCCACAGCAAGCCAGCTGTATGAATAGGTTCTGGCTGAAAAGTGCACAATTTTGCAAGAACGAATTAAGTTTTTTTAACCTCGGGATTTTTTCCACCTACCCACTGTAATGTCTTCTCTGCTAGTTTGCAAGAAATGGTGGCAGAGACCATATTTTATTTAAAATAATAAAAAGGGGATGAACGTTGCAGTTATAGGGAAAATAATCCAGCCTGAAGTTACTATGGAGGAAAGGGAGTAGACAAGCCAAGAAACATATATTCATGTGAGCAGTTGTAAGTAATTAACCTGACCTTCCCCAGTCTTTTGTTTCATAACTGACCATTGTATTTTATTTAAAAGTCCTACATTTCTTTCTTGACTTGCTAAATTGGTTTGTTGATATTTAGCCAGGATCTATAAAAGGGTTATAAAGGTTGAATCATTGTAGCAGTATTTGAGCTGTTTTCCTTTCATGGAGGTCATCGATATCTACAATAAACTGAGGCTGCAACTTGAAATGTGCAGCTCGTCCTTTTTGTCCAAGTGTGGATATGTTCCTAAAACTCTTGTCCATAGGTTTCTTAAATTAGTATTGGGCTGTGATAGATTTTATTAGCCACCGTATTGTCTTTTCTCTGAATAGCCCTTTTGCACTGTCACAAAGTAGAGTTTGTTGGGGGGGGGGGGGATGTTGTATGTACTCTTGTAAGGTCCTGTCATTTCTCACTAAAAGCTGCTGTTAGTGCACATTGAACACACAATTCCTCAGCAACTGCTCAAAATTAAGCGCAATGTTTTGAGGACATATTTTTACATCAGATCTCTTATGCTCTCCTCATACCGGGTAGTAAATGGTTCTTTGCTTGATGCCCATGGGGCTTTGATACTGCTGTGGCCATTTTGCACACATCGGATTAGTTTCTTGGCACAATTTTTTCCAATTTAGTGCATTAATCCACTGGGCTGAGTTTAGGTTGAAGTAGATTCTCACATTAGCCTGAGGATTTGTGGGAGGCACGGTGGCACAGTGGTTAGCATTGCTGCCTCATGGCGCTTGTGGTGATCTCTATGTGTGCATGTACATAAGGGGTTAATGTGTCATCAGTAGCACCACATGATCACCAGAGGGCCGGACCAACAGGGGTATAAAAGGCAGCCACATTGGGGCTCTCTCTCTCTCTCTCTCTCTCTTGGGTGCATGGTGATCATCGCAACAGCAGACAAGTTTAGATGGCCAATGGAGTTACGTATAGTTACCATAGTTAGATCTTGTCAACCTTATCATTAGTATCAAAGTTAAAGTTGAGAACTCATGTAAATATTGTTGTAGTTACTCAATAAACATTTTGTTACTACTGTAAGAGTCCGTCTGGTGAGATGCTGGAAAGATTTAACAATTGTCATAAATGCCAGAGAAACGGAGGGCCCATCACCGATTTTATTACAAATCTCAAGTTGATACCACAAGGCTGTGATTATGCTGATTTCAGAGACACTGCGAAAATGGATCAATTAATTTCTGGACTATCTGATAAAAATTTGAGGGAGGAACTATTCCAAAATAAGCACCTAACTCTCGAAATCGCTATACAAAAATGCCTTGCTTATGAACAAAAACAAAATCAATACTTTGAGTCTCTACAAACACAGAATCATTATTTGGAAAACAAAATCGGTAAAAGAGGCGCCAAAACTTACCACGAGGCAGAGGCAGGATCTCACTCTATGCAACAGCTCTTTTTGATTGGCAGCTATCTTCATAAAGGAACCGCATGTGCGCACTTCCCCAAAAGATGCAAACCGCAAAACAATGTTCTGTGCATGTGCGAGTGCCCGCGCATGTGCAGTTGCGCCAAGAGCGCACAGTGAAGGAAACTCGAATTGCGCATGTGCAATCGAGACCTACGGATGACGTCACGAGCGTCATGACGCCAGAGGACCAGGACCACGCCCACTTAAAAGGGAAATGCACAAAAATGAACAAAAAGAAATTTAAAGCTGCAAAAACCAATTTTCTTACCTCAAAAGACAGAACAATACCCAAACTTACACCAGCAGTTGAAAACAACTTTCACAACACCCTGGAACAAGCAGTCTGCACCACCCAAAGCGAAGAGCACAATGAAAAATCAGAAACCAAAGAAGACTATTTGTTCATTGAACATGAAGAGAACGATAACAACTCCGAAACAAAAAGTGATGATTTTTCTATTGAACAATACACACAATACTGCTCAGACATGGCTGAGTTATTCGGAGATCCTGATCACAGCATCAGCAACATGGTTGAAAAGCTCAACACGACTCTTTTCATGGTAGATGAATCCAATACCATGATGCCATGGCAGATCGTCGATACATTGGATGACACCAATACCCAAGAAGAAGACGACGCCACACAGAGAGCACAGAACGACTCAGTTGAGAGAGCACAGATCGACTCTACAGAGAGAACACTGCACAACTCCACAAAGAGAGCGATGACAGACTCCACAGAAAGAGCGATGACAGACTCCACAGAGAGAGCGATGACAGACTCCACAGAGAGAGCGATGACGGACTCCACAGAGAGAGCGATGATGGACTCCACAGAGAGAGCGATGAAGGACTCCACAGAGAGAGTAACGAAGGACTCCACAGAGCGAGTGATGAAAGACTCCACAAAGAGAGCCACACAAGCCTCCACAAAGAGAGCGACAAGCCTCCACAGACAGCTTGGTGACAGACTCAAAAATGGAAGACTCCATAGCGAACACCATGCATGAACAAGACCATGCAGATCTATCAAGCTTATTTGAACCACCAGAAGAAGACTATGAAAGTCTACCCAGCTCATTTAACCAACAAGAAGACATTGAATGTCAACCCACTATATGTGAGACAAGTGACGAAGAAACCACAATTCCCATACAGCATGTGCAGGATCACAGCGAGACTGACAGATCTCAGCTTGTCTGCAGAGAAGCACTCAACAATCATAGAATTTACAGTGTAGAAGGAGGCCATTCGGCCCATCGAGTCTGCACCGGCCCTTACAAAGATCATCCTACTCAAGCACACGTATCCATCCTATTCCCGTAACCCAGCAACCCCCACTTAACCTTTTAGGACACTACGGGCGATTTAGCATGGCCAGTCCACCTAACCCGCACATCTTTGGACTGTGGGAGGAAACCGGAGCACCCGGAGGAAACCCACGCAGACACGGGGAGAACGTGCAGACTCCACACAGACAGTGACCCAAGTCGGGAATGGAACCTGGGACCCTGGAGCTGTGAAGCAATTGTGCTAACCACTATGCTACCGTGCTGCCCTAAATCAGAGGAGGCCTACTCATGAGTCCAGAGAGACCATGTCAATAGAAATCTTGAAGATATTGACTCCAGAAGAGGACCACCAAGAAACCAAAGGTGATTCAAATGAACCAGAAATAACTCCAGAAGAGGAGCACAAAGAGATCACAGATGATTCAAGTGAACGAGAAATGACTCTAGAAGAGGAGTACCAAGGAAGCAAAGAAGAGGAATCAAATCTATCACAAATGACTGATGTCACTAACATCAATGCAACATCAGATCATTCTCATAATTCTCAAGAAGAAACGCTCAATGTAACAGATACCACACCAATAATTGTGACAATGACTCATATCATCCACACGGAACACTCATTGAGTACAACAAAAACAACAAGAAGCAGAACAAAAACAGAAACAACAAGCACAACAAAAACAAGAACAACAACAAAAACGACCAAGACAGAAACGACAACAATGAACCAACGACATGTACAACATGGTACAACTCTGCACATGAAGGGCAATGCCACAGCTCACTGCAAAACAATGGCAAGAGCACAAACATGCCATGGCAACAAATCTCACAAATTCACATTTGCTCCACAACAAACAAGCAAACCAGCTGTCAAGAAAGATGACATGCAGAATCAGTACCACAAACACAAGAAAAAGTCCAGGTCAGACAACAAAGATGTAACACAGAATTGCTACCACACGCATTGAAAAAAAAAGCATAAATCAGACAACAAAGTGATTCGACCATTCAAATACCTCATTGATGACTTCTTGGTTACTTAAACACAGGAACACTGATGACGTTCGCAAAGAAATAACAACATCAACATCACCACTTCAACAACAAAAGACAAAAGCAACTCGACCAAACAAATTCATAAAGTATGGACTCACAAATTTTTTTAAAATTAAGACTGGACTCAAATATTAATTGGCTTTGTATAATCGTCAAGATCAT